>NW_022103920.1:36806118-36821951 GCF_000313985.2 Echinops telfairi
CGCCTTAGACAGGAATACTACAATCCAGTTTACCGCCTTAGACAGGAATACTACAATCCAGTTTGACGCCTTAGGAATACCCAAGAAGGGGAGAGAAGACACGAGACAGCACAGGCCAAGTACCAAAGGTCAATTGCAAATTTCCAAGACTAAGGACAAAGATAGTATCTTTCTCTCCATAATATAAAATAGTATATATGTAAGACTACGATATAGCATCACTAACTTTTAAAATGATGACTGGCGAATAAGGCTATATGTTTTAAAGCTAATTCTATGGTTCATTTAGATATGTATTAACCTAAATTGAACACCTTAAAATTACATATTGGCTTCCATATTTCTCTAATTCAACTCATAAATGATGAACGATCATGCGTTTTAAATGTGCCTATGTCTGAGAGAAAGGATTATTTTGTCTCTGTATTCATTTCAGTTCATTCTGAGTTTGTAGCTAAACTCAGAAACAAATTATATCTTAAAATAATCCTCCTCCCTCTAAAGTTTAATGGTCATTGCATGTTCAATTGTGCAGTGTAAGTTTTCATATTCACTCAGAAGAATTGCAATATGTATCTTCTTTAACAGAAAGAAGGATAGTGTGGCAGGCATAACCCATGAATTCCTGGTAAATCTTAACACTTAATTGTCCCAAAGCCTCCCCATAGTTCAATAGTGAGAGTTCTAGAAAGCAAGTCAGATTCTAATGCTTTATTTTCAGTATTCTCTTTCTTAGTAGTCCAAATGTTTGTGCAATCAAAAGTCAACACTAAGCGTTAGCACATCCTGGAACATACGAAGACCAATCCCAGGCCTCCACTGATTGTCTTAAAGACTTGCGATTATGAAGTGCTTATTATGAACAAATATTTTGCTTTAGCCTATTAGATAATAGAACAGGAAAGATGTAAAAGCATAGAAGTGTTAATATATACTTCTGAGAAATTTACATTCAGGAAATATGTAAAAGTATACTATGCAAATGATATTAAAAATAGCTACATGTCAGACCGTCATGATGTCATAGTGGCAGGTGAATAATGGCCCCCCAGAGATATCTATAATCTATAGCCTAATCTTTGGGACCCTGGAATATTTTTCTTTAGATGACGAGGACTCTTTTGTAGATGTGATTGAATTAAGGGTCATAAAAGGGAGACATTGTCCTGAATTCTCCAGGTGGGTTCATTGTAATTACACGGGTTCTGATAAGCAAGACATGAGAGGTCAGAGGCATCGGTTAGAGATAGAACACGAGTGAAAGACTGGAGTAAGTGGGGTGGGGGGAAAGGGCCACATGAAGCGACACTAGAAAATGAACAAATACAGGAAGCAAATCTCCGCTCAGATCACCCAGAAGGAACCAGTCCTATAACATCGTGACTTGAGTCTAATGAGAATCCTTATAGATTTTGGATCTTCCAGAACAGTTAGAGAATGAGTTTATGTTGATAAAAATCAATAAGCCAAGTAAAACAGCATTCAGAAACTAAGAAAGCCACAATATAATTTTAAATAATAAAATGGAAAAGTGATACCAAATTAAATAATAAAATAAATGTCCACCTGTTATGTTGGATGGGAACACTTTAACTTAGCCTCAGTTTCTAGGAGGGCTCTCCTGATCTTTTAGTCACATAGACCTTGGCAATTGGGCGTTCTGTTCTGGTTAATTTGAGAACAATATTGAGAGTGGTGTCTCTGGTTAATTGTAGAACAATATCTTGTACAGCTGGCGTTCTTACAGAAAAACAAACAAACACAAACTGCTTTCATGAACAAGCATGCTTTGTCCTTTTTCTTTTCCCCATAGGAAGCCTGGCTTAGCTAAGTGGTACTTCCAGACATTTGGAGCAGTCAAGCCTTCAAGAAGAAAGCTAACCATAGAATGGGTGCCCTTGGGACATTTATCAGCAGTGAAATAACTTGTTAACACTTGCATGAGTAGAGCAGAGGCCAAGAGGCTGTGTGGCTGAGAAGCTGAGGACCAGAGAGAGACATGTCTGCAGGCATGACTGAGAAGAGGTACTGCTGACAAAATAACTGTGTGTATCCCTGACATTTCTGATCCTGACGTGTAACCTGTTAGCTTCCCTAGAATCATGAGTATTGTTGGTGAGTTCTGTGAAGCCATTGCCAGGACTCTTATTACCTCCAGGGGAAAAGCAGAGTACTGCAGAAGGGCCTAATAGAATAAGAAGAGTGGAAGCTAGAGGCACGTGTGACCTCTGCCTCGTAGGAAGCATCTTTGGGAGTTGTGGAGTTACATTCTCTTTCCTGCTCGTGTGGCTGGAGGAGATCAGAGATGACCTCCAGGCCGCTTTTTTCAAGATGCCTCTATCTCCTGTGGGATGCATTGAGGTGGCCCAGGCGTCTCTCACACCACATTGCATCCTCCAAACCACCCTTTACCAATCATCAAGTGATACTTTGCCTCTGCCTCCTATTTGTAAATGTCTCATTCTTCAGCCCCTGGGTGGGAAAGAGCAGTGCTGTTTATTGGAGGTCCTCAAACCCCAACTGCTACTACTCAGAGAGCAAAGGCCCTACAAATGAGTATTTTGTCTAAATTATCTCGTCTAACCCCCAGGTGAATCTTAGTTAGTAGCATTAATATCACCTGCATTATAATGACAATAAACCTTATGCACAGAGAGGTTAATCAGCTTGCTCAGGGTCCCACAGCTTTGAAATGACAACACTGTGATGGGAGGAGCTCAGGTCTAGCTAATTTCAGAGTTTTGACTGTGGAGTCCTCTGCATATTGCCCTTCTTCCTTGAGGGCAGGAGATGGGCTGAACACGAAAGGCAGTCCCTAAAGAAAGCTCCATCTTCTTGGAATGCATCTTGGTCTGACTTCTTTCAAAGATCATTGCTAGACAGAAGGCCAAAATTAAAAAGCGCTTCATAGATCACAGCATCATTGTTCTGTATACAAATGTAAATGCTATTGATTGTCTGAGTCACTTTTAACTTGCCTTTCACATGAACACAGCCTAGACTTGATTACACAAACACAAACCCCTTTGAAAAGAGTTCACCACTTAAAATATGGCCTCTCAGACAGCCTTTCATCTTCCACAGCATGCAACCCTCCCCACTCAATCAGAAACTGCCTCAGGGGTAATCTCAAAAACGGATGTTGATGGCTGAAAATTAAAATATCAGACTTTCATCTCTTTTGACCAGTTTTATCTCAGTTTGATTTCACCTCCTTCCTATTCTCTTATCCTCCAGTGGACCACATATTTCTTTCTTCACCGTGGATTTAATAGGTAGTCACAATTCTATAGCTGGACATCCCACAAAGCAATGTTCTCTATGATAAATTTCAGCCATTTGTGACCCTCAGCTTTCCTTTGAGAGCCATCTCAACCATATTGATAAGACTTCATATTACCATCTCAGGAGTCTAACAAGGTTAAGACGATTGCTGCCTCAGCAGGATGCTGAGTATTTGATTCATGCCTTTATAACAACAAGGTTGGATTACTACAATTTGTTGCTGGCATCCCTCCCAGAATGCTCACTGCTTTTACTTGACTTTGTAGTGGATTTGGCAGTCAAGGTGTGCAGCAACAAATACAGAAAGGCCTATCCATACCACAGCAGTGTACAAACATTATGCTGGAATACAAAATGGGTTCGAAAAATTGTAGGCACTGGTCCTCATGAAGCCGAGTGTGTGTGTATCTTTTGGTTTTTGTTTTCCTTCCAGAAGCAACACTTTCATATAGAACGCTAGTGAGGAGCTCGCTGTGACTCAGGGCATTTAAGCTACTTTACGAGAATGTCACATTTCACCCAACAAGACCATGACTAGAAATCTGGGGGGAAATCTCTTTCCTGGAGAGTCCAATAGGCTGCTGCCAATCGCCACCTGCTATCACATTGCAACCAAACCAAACCTGTTGCCACTGAATCGATTCATAGCGACCCCGTGAGTAAAATCACTAGGGTTTCCAAGGCTCTAACGAATCTTCCCAAAAAGCCAACTGCCACATCCTTCTTCCAAACAGAAGCTCCTGGATTCGACCTGGCAGTTTCACCATCAGGGCTTCATTGCAAGCCCGTTAGCCGTGTCATATCCAAAGGCACTTTGTTTTTAAAACAGTAATAGTATGTGCTACAGTAATATTCCATTATTTGTATTAGGCGCTTTAGAGAAACTCAAATCACACAATGATCAGTGCCTCGTCCCGCTACCACATATTTCTCACTGACACTTGCAGTGTCGGCATGAGACTTCTGTCCATCCACCCAATCAGTGCTGTGATAGTCTGGTCCCAAATTCACCCATTTCAAAATTACCTGCGGTGCTCACTAAAAACACAGGTCCCATGGCTCTACATAAGTTCACTACAATTCAGCACTGACAGGGCAGCACTAAGAACAACATGCTTGGAATCATAATGTCCATGATTGGAGTAAGAATCCACATTTTTAACACACATCACAGATGATTCTAATGTCCACTAAATCTGGGAACCACTGTAGTCGGCACTAATTAAGCACCAGATGCAAATGTTCAAAAAGGGTCTTCTAGGACCTGGCCTGCTCAAGCTACTGAACAACTCCTTCTTTCTATAAATAAATGGACAGTTGATGGCTCTGTACATGATTTCAGAAACCAAGCTAGCACATCTGCTCTTGTTACATGCTCAGTAGTTCTGATAAAAAGTAGAGAAGACTTAGGTAAGGTTGTAATATTTAGGGAGAAAAAAAATGACACCCAGTTAAAATTTTCATTTCAGATAAAAGCAAATCATTGTTTAGTATAATCTATTTGTCAACGCTAACCTGAAGCTACATAGTGCTAACCTGACTCAGCACCTCCTCTCTCCTTGCTAGGATCTACAAGGCAGTAAATTTTTATTGGAGCCAACAGCCTCATCTTTCTCCCAATGGGCAGCTTGTAGGTTTGAACTGCCAACTTTATGCTTAGCTGTTCAATGCTTATCTGACTGATGATAAAGGGAAATAAGAACTAAAAGCACAAAGAGTGATTTGACTTATCTCAGAATGGATTTACAGTGGGATGGTTGAAATGGATCCCACCCTAAGGCAGTAAGCACCTGCATATTAGTCATAACTTCTCAAGCAACCTTGCTGGTCATTGTGCTCACTTTCCATTCTAAGGAGTCAATGCCAATAGATTTAATTTTTTTAAGCAAACAGCAAGGAAGTGTTAATGCTGATATTTTTCATTCCGAAATTTAATTCTAAGCTGATGGATGTTCTACTAGACCACATGGCATCTTAAGCAGCCTTTATGCTATTTAGTTGTTCAAATTTGTGTTTGTTGCCATTCTGGTTTAATTGATATTTAAGAATGCTGAAGATGGTAAATTTAGCTTCTTTAAAATGTTTTTTAACTTATCCTTACAGGAGAATGCTGGGTGGGCAGCATTTTTTTTTAAGTGATACTTCAGGACATTCAGCTCTTTCACATTTCACTACAAAATGCCATTTTAAAGAGCCGTTAAGAGTTTAGTATAAAGGCTATCATTAATTGTTAATTCTATGTTGAAGTTGAACTTAAAACAATAGGAATTAAGACCATCAGTGCCAACTCCTAAGCAGTTCATCAGATTTTCAAAGAAGTATTATCACTCTGGTGGCCAAAGAGATAACCCTAACACAGAGAAGGACAGAGTGACTAGGAAGCCTGCCCATGAAGCACGACCGAAGGACATGCCTAAAGTCGATATAAGCTCATTAAAATAAAATACATTCTTTAAAATCCAAAGACATGTATTTCTTGTTTAAGAAAAGTGAGAAATTATGAAATAAAACATTTCTTTCTGAGGATTAGGATTCAAAATCTTCTCCCCCTTAAAAGACACACACACACACACACACACACACACATCAAAGTTATTAGAGAGACTATATTACCCCAAGTTACATAGGTTAAATCAAGATATAAATATTGCATACCAAAGGTGACATGTGGCCACAGTACAAAGAGTTTCTACTAGATTGCCATTCCATGGGTTGAGCATTGCTGCTGAAATTCGTGATGTGGAAAATCTGAAAAAGCTACTGCGTAAGAATCAGAAAACCTATATGATACACGGCCATAAATAGAAATACATTTCGGATATATGTTACAACACAGATGAACCTTGACGACATAATGCTGAGCGAAATAAGTCAGACACACAGGATTGTATGACCCTATTTGCATCATTCTTGTCTGTCAGTTTGTCACACTGTAGTGGGTTGTGTGTTGCTCGAAACTATGTCACTATTATTTCAAATACCACAGGGTCACCCAAAATGAACAGGCTTCAGTAGAGCTCCCAAACTAAGGTCAAACTACAAAGAAAGTATAGGGTACCTATTTCATGGGTATTAGCCACTGAAAGCTTTCTGGATAACATCAGCTACTGAGATACTCAAGAATAAAAGCAGAACATGGTCAGCGATAGTGCCAGAAAATGAACCCCTTGGGTCAGAAGGTGCTTAAAATATAACTAAGGAAGAGCTGCCTTCTCAGAGTGTGGTTGACCATCATGATGCCGATGCAGTAAAGCATGCAGTAGTAACGCTTTCAGGATCTTCATCTGTTGAACGAGCATAACTCAAAATGAGAATAAACAGCTGAAAACATCAATTAATAATCAGAACTTGGAAAGCACGAAGAGTCAATCTAGGAAAATTAGAAGTTGCAAAACATGAAATGGAATGCATAAAGAGAGATATTCTAAGGGTCAGTGAGCTGAAATTGGCTGGTATGAGCAATTTTAAATCAGAAAATCATATCATGCTGGCCAATGACCAATTCAAGGGTAATGGGGCCACACTGACTGTCAACAAGGACATTACATGATCTATCTTGAAGGGCAATACTGTATTGGATAGGATAATACTTATCCCCATACAAGGAAATCCAATCAATACAACTATTATTCCAGTTTATGGACAAACCACTAAAGCTAATGATGCAGAAATTGAAGAATTCTACCAACACATTCAGTTTGAAATGGATTAAACATTCAAAAAAGATGTATTTGATAATTACTGGTTATTGGAATGAAAACGTTTGAAAGAAAGAAACAAAGCTAGAAAAGGTGGTCTTGGAGAAGGAAAGTAAGCTAGAAATTTCATGACAGAATTTTGAAAGAGCAGAAATTATGCTAGAGATTTCATGACAGAATTTTGAAAGACCAATGAATTGCTCATAGTGAATACTTACTTTAGATAAGACGGAAGGTCACTATAGGCATGACCTTCTCCAGATGGAGTACACAGAAGTCATGTTGAATACATTTTTTATATGAGATGATGAAGGAGCTCAGTATCAGTAGCTACAATCAGTCCAGGGGCCAACTGTGGAACAAACCTTAAGTGTATCATATGTAAGTTGGGTTGAAATGGAAGAACATTAACACAAGTCCACTAGTGCCAAAAGAAGGCCTTGAGTCTATCCCACCTGGGTTTTGAAAACATCCCAGGAACAGATTTAATGCAATGAACGTGAATAACAGAAGACATGACAGGTTGTGGAAGGACACTAAGAGCATCATACATAAAGGAAGCAAAGAGTCATTGAGAAGACAGGAAAGAAAGAACAGGTCAGAATAGAGGTCAGAAGAGACTCGGAAACTTGCTCTTGATCATAGAATATTGAAATGATGACGTCAAATAGCAGAATAGAAAATGTCAAAGGACAGCTCAAGAAGACAAAGTCAAATATTATAATGTGCAAAGATCTGGTGGCAGTTACATAATTTCATGCCAACTTGAAGATATGTAATAGTGCAGGGATGGTATTCAACATGTCAGTCAGGTCACACACAGCCTGCTGGTGACTCTTTGTGGGTGTGGCTCTCATAAGGAGTGTCCTGGGAACCTTCCACCCACCTCTCTCTTCCAGGTGGGCTGACCCTGATGACAGCCTGGATTCACAAGACTTTGCACCCACCGGTCTGTGATATTCCTGCATTCTGCATCATCACTTGTAACTGCATGGTCTGAAGAGGGACTTTGGGACTGGTATCAAACTGAAGGACTTGAGTTGGACTGGGCTGGTCTGTTTTCCTGATACATAAAGCTTCTTGATATAAAGTTCTTTCTTACACATATGTGAGTGTCACTGGACTTTGTTGCTCTAGTCAACCTAGACTAACACAGACCTAGAGTTAGAAAACCAAAAAAGGAAGAACATGCTCAGCATATCTTAAACTGAAAGCACCAAAGAGACATGTCAAGCTTTGAATGGTAATATTGAAAGATTCTATGAACAAAATATTGAGTGGTGCAGGAAGCATCCAAAGAAGATGGAAAGAATACACAGAATCACTATACCAAAATGAGCTAGTCAACCTTCAACCATTTCAAGGGTAGCATATGAGCAAGAACCAATGGTACTAAAGGAAGAAGTTCAAGCTTCGCTGAAAACATTAGTCAAAACAAGGCCCCAGGAATAGATCAACAACTGAAATATTTCAACAAGCTGATACAACACTAGAAGCACTCACTTGTCTATGCCAGGAAATTTGGAAGACAACTACCTGGCCAAGTGATTGGAATGGGCACAAACAATTATGTGCCCATATTTGTGCCTATTCCAAAGAAAAGTGACCCAACAGAATGCTCAAATTTTAGAACATATCAATGATATCACATAAAAGTAAAATGTTGCTGAAGATCATCCAATGATGGTTGAAGCAGTACATTAACAGGGAGCTGATTCTAAAGAGGTCAGATTCAGAAGAGGATGTGGAACAAGGGATAACATTACAGATGTCAGATAGATCTTGGCTGAAAACAGAGAATACTAGAAAGATATTTACTTGTGTTTTATTGACCATGCCAAAGCATTCTACTGTGTGGAAAATACCAAATTATGGATAGCCTTGAGAAGAATGGGGATTCTAGAACACTTCATTGTGTTCATGCAGAACCTGTGCATGGGTCAAGAGGTAACTGAACAAATAGAACCGTGGGATGCTGCCTGGTTTACAATTATAAAAGGTGTACATCGGGATTGTATACACTCACCATACATATTCTCACCATATTCATCCAGTCGATATGCTGAGCAAATGATCAGAGAATCTGGATTATATAAAGAAGAATGAGGCATCAGGACTGAAGGAAGGCTTAGTTACAAACCTTGATATACAGATGACACAACCTTGCTTGATGAGAATTTGAAGCACTTGCTGAGGAAGATAAAGGATTACAGCCTTCCATGCGGATTACAATTCAATGTAAAGAAAACCAAAATCTTCACAATTAGCCCAATCGGCAACATCATGAAGAAAAGACTGAAATTGTCAAGAATTTTATCTTTCATGAATCCACAATCAATGCTCATGGAAGTAGTAGTAAAAAGATCAAACGATTCATTGGATCAGGTAATCTGCTACACAGGACCTCTTTAAAGTGTTGAAAAGCAAGGGCCTGACACAAGCCATGATATTTTCAAGTACGTCATATGCAAGTGAAAATTGGACATTGAATAAGGAAAACAACAGAAGAACTGATGCATTTAAAGTATGGTGTTAGCAAAGAATGTTAACAATACCACGCCAAGAGAATAAACAACTCTGTTCTGGAACAAGCGCGGCCAGGATGCTCCTTACATGAAAGGATGGAGAGACTGGGTTTCACATCTTCGCATAAGTGGCTAGGAGAGACGGATCCCCGGAGAGGACATGATGTTTGGTGAAGTCGAGGGGCAGCACTTAACAACAGCAACACTATAAGCATAACTACCTGCCAGAGCCAAAGGAACCGATACTAAAGCTCCCTAGTGCTCCCAGTGTGCTGGTGGAAAGGGTAGGAGAGGTTTTATATAGGGGATACTGTGAAGGATAATGAAGCACATTGGAAACAGATAGTAGTATGATTACACATGTTGAGTTGAAATCATGTTAACGAATTACATGCAAAAATGGTTGAAATGACCCAAAACATTGTTATATATAGTCTACTGCAGTAAAATAAAATTTGAAAAGGTTCTTTAGTGAACCTTGCTACCACTTTGCTAGGACCGTTTTCTATACGCTCTATAGATAGATCTACCTACAGTGAGATATAGCAGGGTGGTAATAGTGTCCATTATACTGAACAAGAAAAAGAGGAGGTGGCTAGTGGGGACTCTCCCTGATAGACGGAATTTCGGTTTTGGTCAGGAAATTAGAAGAGAGAGTATTTATCATCACTTCCTGAAACATATTTATATTCAATTTCCTAAGTTGGTTCAAAAACAAGCAAAAATAAATAAATAAAAGACACAAGAGGAATATAAATGCATAGGCATTTCTTTTATAAGAGAATATTTTCATTTCATGGTTGATATTTTTCTGTCACAGCGAAGGCAATGAAATGCATGACAATGCTACTGCAGTTTCCTTTTCTGCAGCAAGCATGAGGACATAAAGACAATTCACAGACACCTGATAAATCTCACTTACAAATATTCACCAACCAAAAAAATCAAAACCTAGAAAGGCTACATATAACGAGAATATTTTGTTTTCAACTATTTCTTCTACACAATGTAAACTCAATTCAAAACCTGATTAGTTCTTGACACATATTGGCTCTCAAAAAAGATATCGCTGTGCAATGTTGGCCTTCAACTACTTGTTCCCAGGTGCAAGTGATGTCAGCAACGCCCGGTTTCTCTAAATCTAGAAGTGTGTAGGATTTGAAGACAAAACCAAATTCCAGGTTCAACTCTATCACTTTTCACTAAGGCAATATTACTGAAAGCATAAATTCGGTGACTTTTGATTTGCATATCTGAAATGTAATATAATAATAGTCTTCTGACTATTAGGATCAAGGAAGCATATATAGAAAGTATTGTTCCAGCTCTATAGCATCATACAAATATTACAGTTAAATGCATATAACTTTCAAACATAATTTTATAGAAAGTTCATCATTAAGCACTAAAAAGTTGATAAAAATGTGAGAATGGGGAAAAAAGAAGTTTCTTCCATTTTACATAGAGGAAGTAGGAGTCACGGGCAAGTCAATGGCACTTAACAATAACAAAATTAACAATGTAAAGTAAGAAAGTACTGGCCTGTACTACCATGCTAGCACAGAACTGGCATGTGAGGAAATAATATCTCCATCAATGTGTGTCCTTTTATATTTTTCCAGCAAATGTATATTGAAAATCTAGCCATATGTGATCAGCATTAAGAACATAATAATGTGACAAATAGTCTACGTTTTCTCAGAATCCAATCTAAAAAAGGAAATTTACATTAACAAGTAAGAAAAATATAATACAAAAATTTGACTAATAGATAGCTACTTGTAATGGAAGCTTGGAGAAACAATGTTCCCTGAAGCTATCATGGATAAGAAAGCATTCGAGGGAGTTATGAATAATGAGTAAAATTTCAAGGAAAATGAGATGATCATACAAGAATGACACAAATCATATGAATTTGAAAGTAAAATGGCACTCGACTCCATGTGACTGAAGCCTAGAAGCGTTGGGTGATGTGGTTGACAAGATGGGTTCTGGTCAGATTTTGTAGACATGATTTTTATATTTCGATTCTATGCTCTGGGGAGAACATGTTGATAGTATGTTAGAGGGATATATTATGATCTATATTTTAAAATGCTTTCGCTGGGAGGATTGTATAATGTGGATTAGCATTCAGTCAGGGCATGACATAATAAAAGGTAAAATAGTGGAATAAAGATTTATAAATTATTTGAGAGACATTTAGGATGCAGGCTTAGGCTTGCTGCCTAAATAGATTGAGACGATATTAGAACATTTATCGGAATTAATTCCAAGTTTCTTTCTTTGGCAACAAGAATGGTGTTATTGATAGACTCTAAGCTGGGAGGAGCAGGAAAACATGGATGCTCATTTGAGGTGTTTCTGGATTATTCCAGGCAACCATAAAGAAAAACCAGAAAGTCTGGGCCCACAAGAGAATTCCTTAGCTAGATAGCAGAAACATGATAATTTTTATGATAGAGTAAAAGTTAAACTATTCTAAAATGTAACCTCCCTAGAAAGACTGTACAGAGTAAGAGATGTCATAATGAAACAAAAGCCTCATCCCATGCTAGAAATAAAAACAGAGTCTTATTGATGGATCAAGCATTTCATGAAGTGGAGAGGCACACAGGCACCCAGGAAAGATGCTGCAGTGTGTCCTGAATTACAGAGTGAGAAAGTAGGCTTTATCAAGGGAAATAAAGGCAGGAACATAGAAGGGAAAGAAGCTTGGCAAAAAGTTAAAGTGGTTTCTTAAACGATAATCTTAAATATTTAACAGCAATTAAATTTACCTATTACATCCTAAGTTTCTTACTTCCAGAGATCTATTTAACAAAGCCCATATCTGGAATCAACTGAGTCACAGCTGCATGTCTGCTTCTCCCCTCAATATAACATGTTTATGGTTTTACTTAGTTATAGGTTTACAAAGAATTAAGATAAATGGAGCAGAAGATTCCAAGGTGTGAAAAAGAAGCTTTTATTAAAACTTGGTTCATTGACATTTAGCACATCCTGGTTACATAGTAATGAAAGAGTTAGGCACTTTATTTTACCATTATCTATTTTAATCCAATTTTCTAATCTCCAGAGATATGCTTAAACAAGGTATGCTTTTAAGACCAAGCTGAATTTAAAAAAAAGCTCTTAACAAACACCTTCAACAAACAATCCCTATCTCTTTGCATTACAGCTGTTTAATTGAATATGGAGTTTTCATTTAGGTCTAAAATTATCCCATTTCAGTTATGCCAGTAGGTACTGTTTTCAGCTGTATAATCCATGCACACAAAGAAAATCTGAAAATCAGTAAATTTGCATTAAAAAATAGACATAGGATGAAAAGAAAAAAACGTATTGTCTGTCAAAAAAATCCAGTGATATTTCCTTCTATTAGATAAAAATCTAGTAGGGCCCCCAAAGTATCTTTATATACTCAAAAGCAGGCAGGGTAAGTGAAACCTGGAAGAAACGTTCTAGACAGTAAAAATCTTGGAGGAAAAAAAAGTATATATCCACTCATCCTTAGTACTGAGTAGATGAAAGAGAGGAAGCTTTAGTGGAGTTAGAGAGAGTGTTGATGCAAGAAGGTGAGAGATTTTATTTCGAATGGAAAGTGGAAGCAAAAAAGTTACTAATTCATAGGGACATGAGTCTGCAATGATATCAACTGAATGACCAAACAAATAAATGACAGAGAATAACCATTGCAGAAAACACCTAATGATATATGATGCATTAGGGTGCATCAGGGAGGAAACTGTAGATAGGGAGATTTATTTTAAAATATTGACTCGTGTTTGTGAAGGCAGACCAAAATTCACAATCTAGGCAGGCTGGAAGCTGCATCAGAATACCTCTTAGTCATATTATATCTGCTAGCTTTATTAGTTTTCAGGCAAAATCCTCTTTATTTCAGAAACCTTAGTTTTTCCCATTACGCCCTTGATCTCCATTTGGTTGTTGCTGATTTCAACTCACCTGGACTCTTTATGGAGAACAATAAACTGCAGAGTTGGGTCCCCTCCTCATCATTGTGGCTAGGTTGGAACCTACTGTTACAACCACTGTGTCAACCCATCCTGTTGAAGGTCTTCTTTTCCTGTAACCCACTACTTTACCAACTATTATGTCCTTCTCCAGGGACTGGTCATTTCTGGTAACATGTTCAAAGTACATGAAACGAAGGCTCAACATGCTCACTTCTATGGAATAGTGTGCTTGTGTTTCTTTTAAGAAAGATGTGCTGTTTTATGTTGGCGGTCTATGGTATATTTAATATTCTTTAACAGCATCACAATCCAAGAGCATCTACTCTTCTTTGGTCTTCCTTATTCATTGTCATGCATATGAGGCAAGGTAACATCTTTGCTTTGTAACACTTTAAGGAGGTCATTCAAAACGAATGTGCCCAAGGCAATGAATTATAGGGTTTCTTGACTGTTGCTTCCATGAACGTTAACTGTGGGTCAAAGTAAAATAAAATCCTTGACAACCTCTATATTTTCTATATATTTTGATGTTACTTATTGGCCCAATTGTGAGAATATTTGTTTCCTATCACCCATTCTAGGTTAATTTCCTTTACTTATCATCAACTGAATGTAAACGACCATCACATCCACAAGAACCTTCACAAGAACATCTCGATTTGTGTTTGATCAAACAAATGGGCAGCAACATGGTACCCTATATGGACCCTGTAACAGAAAAAAATATACTAGCGGAATACTAGTACAATCTAAGTCTTAGGGTTTAGTTACTATCAATGCACCTTTTGGGTGATGGTTATGGAAATTGGGCTGAGAGCAGAAGCAGATTACACATCACGGAGGAGGGTCATAAATACAGTAAATGTAGTCCCAGGACTTGGGCAGAATCATTAAGGGAAAAAAGTACTTCTCTACAAAATACAGAATTCTGAGTGCCCCGCATTTATGTGAGCAAGAAACAGCAAGAGTTCCTCTTTGACTGACAATCAGTCAGCGCTACAGAAGATGATATCTCTCAATGGTGGTGGATTGGGGACTTTAAGAAGTACGATTATCAGATATTTTTTAAATTCTGAAACATAAAAAGGTGGATTTTTTACTTCCTACTGTCAATTCTCATAGAAACTATGCTTATCATCTGTTTGGGGAAATGTAGCTCCGGGCCCTGTGGTGAGTGACAGGAGTGCTAATACTGGATGTAACCCAGAGTGGTGGATTAGAGATGAGCCCCTTACAGCCCTCCTGCATGCTAATAGCTGATAGGCATGAAAGATATAAGTATCAGACACTGACATTGTCACTTCAGGCAAGGACAAAAGTCATCTAATTTATATTAATTAATATGAGTAAAGTTTAAATCTGCCCATTTAGTATAGGAGAGTTTGGGGAAACTTTCATTAGCTTATTGGGCTGACAAATGAAATTACGTACATATGTAAAAGACACATCATTTATTTGGTGTATTGAGAGGCACTGAAAATCATCTTATAATAAATTGCTCCTTTAATCAGCAAAAATATTTTTGAACAGTACCAAAAAAGGAAATATTCTATTATTCTCTTTAAAAATATTAGCTGCTATAAATTTCAAAGTCATTTGCACTATTGTCTGCCCTATTGGAATAACATTCCAGAAAAATACCTTGTTAGGGAGTTCTGAAATCTAGAGATCATAATGAATATACTCATATTTTAAAAATACATAGTTTCTTTAAGTGTTTCATTTCTCCTAACTCTTCAGATACTAGCATGAAGGCAAGGTAGTTCAGTGATAAAGTCTCACCTCCCAGGTCAGAGATCAGGGTTTGATTCCTAACCAATAGATGTTATGAACAGCTACTACCTGTCTGTTAGCAGAAGCTTTCCTAGTGCTATGGCACTGAGCAGGTGTCAACAGCAGGTCTCAGTCTAAAACAGACTAGGCAGAAAGGTCTGGAAATCTTCTAAAAATTAGCCAGTAGAAGCTCTGTGGATTACAATGGGCATGGGATGGTGCAAGACCAGGCAGCATTTTATTTCATTGTGAATAGAGTCACCAAGAGTCAGGGGCCAGCTCGAGGGCAGTTAACAGCAATGACAATGAGTTCAGAATAATAGTGACCATTTATAGTTTTAAATTTTCAATCTAACCCCTTCTAATCTGCTCAAAATCTTGCTTACAGTGATTTGCATATAAGGTCAAGATTTATATTTAATTAAGATAAATCTTATAGGTATTTTATTATATTTTTTTGTATTTCATCTTTATCTTTTTTTAATCGTTTTATTAGAGGCTCATACAACTCTTATCACAATCCATACATACATCAGTTGTGTAAAGCACATTTGTACATTCATTGCCTTCAT
>NW_022103920.1:36823730-36851924 GCF_000313985.2 Echinops telfairi
AGGTGTCCACGTAGTAATTGGGATTGGGGCTGGCCCCTCAGACCTTTCCACTGGTTCCCTACTCCACGCCGGTATATTGCATTCACATCTTGGAGGACCGGTTGGAAGTCTGGTCCCTCTTTCCCTCAGTGGACTCGTGTTGTACTTGTATATTTTATTTTTCTATATCAGTTACTTTTGCCTTGTTCGTGGCTTAGAATATAGTATTGCCAAAAAAATCTCTAGAGAATTTAGAAAACACTAACATTGCCTAAGAATCTATTGGCTTCTGCTAAATAAAAAGCAAATAAACAATTGCTCTATCTTCTAAAAATGACTGTTACAAATTTCTTACTACCTAACAAACAGCCCTTGATTTGGAGTTGTATGTTTGACAAATATCAAGGGATTTCTCAAAATTTATGGGGGGAAAAAATCCATTTCCTTAAAAAAAAAAAACTTTAGTGTGAATTAGGTAAAGATTTACGGAGCAGATCATCAACTTCATATTCAACATTTCCAACTTCTTCCTGCTAAAATTCATCCATTGCAGTTTCCTCAATAAACCACTACTTTTCCCACCTTCTCCCTGAGTCTCCTGTTCCCATTCCTCCTTCATTCCTAAACTTTTGAACTCTGTCCTTGGGTAAATGCTTCCCTTTTGTGTACACGTTGTATATTTCCCTCCTCTAGATCAAGTTTTCTCTTTATTCTCTCCCTCTATCCCACCCACCAGAACTGCCTTGACAATCACCTGCCAGTAAGGATGCCATGCTCTTTGCCCATCCAACCTATAAAGGCCCATTTCTCTTAATGTTACTCAGGCTAATTTAGAGGTGTCCTTAATCTTTTTTCTATTTTAATATAGGTACATGCTTCCCTTTTCATCACAAATGGTTATTCTAACATGGAGGTGTGATTATTTGCATAAGTGAAGGATGACTTAGGGCCATCGTCTTGGGAGGTCCACCAGTCTCTATCAGACCAGTAAGTCTAGTCTCATTTACATTTTTACATCCTGTTTTCTCTCCCTCTCTACCTAACATCCTTTTTTTAGAGAAATCAGTACTGGTAGCCAAGCACCATCTAGTCTTCTGGTCTCAGGGTTATGAAAACATGTTTGTGTGGTCCATTATTCCATTGGAATAGCTGTTTCCACGTGTCTTTTAATTTGCATTACTCTGTCAAAAACATATATAAATTACAAAGGCAATTAATCATCGAGGTAGCAGATAACTAGATCCTATGTGTTTGATGCCGGGATTCTAATCATGCGTGCTTCACTACACATTCAGACTGAGCTTTTTTATCTCTAGAATCATGACTGAATACTGGCCTTTGGAAAATCCCCATTTATTCTAGAGTAAAATCCTTGGTGCCTGTTGTTTTCCTCATTAATATTCTAGTCTTAAGTTATTTCTTTTAGTGTTTGGCACATGGTAGGGACTAAAGATATTTTTAACATTTGATTGGACAAATTGAGTGAGAACTCAAGGAATACCAGGGAACATATAAAATACACAATATTCCTCAGAAATTTCTTATTTGTCCAAAAACATGAGACAATTTCACTGAAATACAGGTCAGGTTAAACCTAACTTTTCATTACTGTTTCTTCAAATAGGGCCAAACACTAGTCCAACTAAGAGATCCTAGTCAATGTCCTTCAGAGGAAGCAACGTGCTCTCCATCATTTGCCTTGTCTATACAAGATCTATCGTGTGGTGTGAGAACCATGTTCTCCGTGATGTCCTAAATGTAATCCTTCCTAACATTTTTCATGTGTTAATTTTGTACAGTTCCTATTATCAATACACCCAAGGCATACTTACAGCCTCCTACATCAATTGATGAGTGACTTTAGCCTCGTATTTCCCTCCTCTAGAACAAACTTCCTCTTAGTCCCTCTCCACCCCTCCCCAGCCCCGCACCGGATCATCCTTGAATATCCCGTGCCAGTGAGGATGCCTTGCTCTGTATCTATCCTGACTATAAAGACCCAGTTCTTTTATGGGTTGCTTAATTACTTATGCTAATTTAGGACTGTATTCTTTTTTCCCCTACTTTATTATGGTTTTTAATAATCCTGATAATATAAAAGAATATGAATAAATTATATTAAAATTTTGGTGGTCCAATTTAGTGATATTTTTACTTGCTGCTTTATTCTCATTCACTTTTTCTCAGTTTAAAGCCAAGGTAACTATGCTTTCTCTTCCTATGCCTGCCAGGAGGCAGCTACAGAAGTAAATTTCAAGGAACAACTGAAATGAAGGTAACAAAAGGCATAATACATATTAATAAACCTGAAAAATATTCACCCAACAGCCTATTATTATTCTTTACATCAAAAGGAAACACAGGAACTGAGCCTCAGAAGCGAAAATGAAGAGGGGGGAAAATGATAACAACAGAACTTGAAAATTATATGAAACATCAAAAGGCTGAAAGGGGTTCAAGCAGAGAAGTCAAAATATCCAGAGGAAATGAGTATGACAAGAGTTATAAATGTGCTGCCATCCTAGGAATAGGTAGCTGTACTCACACAGAATAAGCATTATCTTATAATGTGCTCTTCTTTACTTTAAAAAGGTAATTCCATTAGGCTCTACCGCTTCAATTAAATGAATGAAGTACTTCTAACATCATAATAAGTTATTCATACAGTCATGCACCAAAAATACAATTGCCTAACTGGTTTAAAAAAAAATAGCCCTGGTGGCCTGGTGATTACAGTGCTCAGCTTCTAAACAAAAGATCCATGGTCAGAAGCCACCAGCCACTTTGCAAGGACAGGGAGAGATGTGGCCATGAGCTTCCTCAAAGACCCAAGATGGCAGACTTGGAACGCCCTGCCGCAGCTCTACCCTACCCTGAAGCTTTCTTTGAGTCAGAACTGAATCAGCAGCAGGGAGTTTAGCTTTGGTTTTTAACTGCTAAAAAAAAAAAAAATCCGACTTCTAGGAAAACATCATTCCTGGATGACCCTAATGATAGATAATGTTTTACATGGGAGGGGTGGGAGTGTAATGATGAAATTGAGAATGTTATAGGAATTCATATAGTTCCCGTCTATTTATTTCCCATTAAAATTAGATCCAAATTCTCCATATCCCCATATCTTTCCTCCTTACTTTCAGATTTCTGAAAAGATCTAAACCATGAATCACGCACAAAATGTTACAAGAAAGACTGAGCAAGGCACTGTACAGCTTGGTACTAGCTTATTATCCACTTCACTCCCAAAATTCATCAAGAACATGCTCCACAAGGGAAACACCTGGGGTCTCAGTTCCCCCTAGATTTCCTTTATTCATTACTGGAAACAAACCCTGAAACACAGGTATTAAAATAATACAAAATAGGATGAGAATGACTTCATGAAGATATTCACAAAAGTGGCTCAGTAATTAAATGTGTCTTCAGTAACATCTGCCATATTTTCCTTAGACACTAATGATTTTTAAGGAAAATTATATTAATAAAATTAACAATAGATTTTTGAACACTATAGTATGTTAATAATGCATTCAGAGGGCATGATACTAACATTGAAAAATCAATTTCCCTGGAGATTGGGAATTAGTGACAAAAATTAGCTTAATAAATGATAAATCTGAGTTTTAAATGCACAAAAAGATTGTTCATATTCTAAAGTTCACCACTTGTAAATGTAGAAAAATGCAGGGAGTCTCTCACCTAATAAGCAATGGAGAAAATTTATAGATCAATACAAAATAAGGTATGTGAACTGACATTCTACAAAATTAAAATTAAAAAGGACAACTTCAATAGACAAGGTAAATCCAATATGCACAATCTAACCAGGCATGATTTAAAAGCAGTCTAGGCAAGGACTTTTCAAGTCGGCTCCATCCTATGCTGCCCACTGCGGTCCTCATGGGGTCGCAGGTAATTCTTACAGATCCTTATGTACACTCAAGGGACTTCAAAAAGTTCGTGAAAAATTCTATTATCTTTTCATTAAATGTTCCCATAAATTTTTTGGAGTACCCATATATCCTTGGGCATCTTGTTAAAATGTAGGTTCCGATTCAGCATATCTGGGGCAGATATGTAAATTCTTAGCAGGGGTCAAATAGGAATGGATCCTATTTGGAAAACAACTTGTTGGAAAGATTCCTGAACGAGGATGGAAGTACCGCCTACCAATGGATGCCACCTGCAGGAAGAAGCGCAGGAAAGCCGAAGGAGGGGCAGAAAACTAGGAGTGTAAAGTTCATGAACACATCTGCTCTCTTAAATGAACAAGAGAAAGAGACCGAGAATGCTAGCCTAATGACCACGTTATAGGAGAAGGCGTAAGAAACTGATGGTGGGGAATGAAAGGTCGGGACGTTCCTGGTGAGTAAACAAATCAGTGAATACTGGTATGCTTTAGCTATTTTTAAAAAGCAATCATGTTCTGCTCTACAGAAATGGTGCTCAAAGTGAGGTAGTGTAAGAGACTCAAAACCTCCCCATCAAGTAGATTCAGACTCATAGAGATCCCATAGGACAGGATAGACCTGCCCCTGGGGTTTCTGAGACCGTAACATTTGACAAAGTAGAAAGCCTCCTCTTTCTCCCATGGACCTGCTGAGGGTTTTAAGCTGCTGACATGAAAGTTAGCAGCCCAGCATGCAACCACTGTGCCACCTGTGTAAGAACTTAAAAGAGCCGTAAGCCCAATCCACAAACTCTAGTGACTTTCCCTGGTAAAATAGTTTGCAACACAAACACACTCCAAATTTCATCTCTGGTAGACCAGAACATATACACTGGTACAGATAAGAGCTGGAAACACAGGGAATCCAGAACAGATAAACCCCACAAGACCAATAAGGGGAGCAGCCATACCAAGAGGGTAAGGGAAGGGTGGAGGGGAGTAAGGGGGAACTGATCACAATAATTGATGTATGCCCCCCTCCCAGGGGAACAAACAGGAGAAAAATGGGTGAAAGGAGAGAGTGGTCATTATAAGATGTGAAAAAGTATTTATAAATTATCAAGGGGACATGGAGGGCAGAAATGAGCTGATACCAAGGCCTCAAGTAGAAAGAAAATGTTTTGGAAAAGATAATGAAAACATATATATAGATATGCTTGACACAATGTACATAAGTATGGAATTATGATAAGAGCTGTAAGAGCCCCCAATAAAAATATTTTTTGAAGAGCTAGAATAAAATGTCAAATAAATTATTTGGGGAAGGGAAAGAAAATAGACAAAAGTAAGAGGGAAACTAAAAATAAAGAAGCACAGAGAAAGAAAAAAGGAAGATGGGAGGAGAGAAAAATAATTTAGGGGCCTGCATTAACTGCTAGTTTACAAACATGGGTAGTAAAAGGGGCTTTTTATGATATGGTTTTTAACTGATCATTCTGCAGATAATGAAATTTCTAATCCATCGGGCATGCTACACCATTAAAAAATAATGCATACTTGGAGTCACCCTCTTGAAGTTGTGTTATTTGCTTTTCTGTTTTTTGGCAAATGAAACCCAGGATTGATGAGCCCATAGAGACAGCAAATAAAATAAGTATTTGGGGGAGGGGTGTGGGGAAAGATAAAAGGAACATGCTGTCAAGGAGTCCAGGAAGGAAAAGTATATTTGGAGACAGATTATGGACAATTCTGTTTGAGCGATTCAACTATGGAATGATATTACATATGTATTAACTCGCAAGTAGCAACAATTTAAAAGAAAGGGGGTGGGGCTTAAATTTAGAAATGGGTTTGGGGCTGTGCTAAATCCTAGCTCCAAGTTAAGAACAATTAGTACTTACATCATGGCCCTGCCCTATACTTGCTGTCAGGAAGGGAACATAGAAGATACTGGAGTTATAGCAAAATGTGGCGAAGAATTTAAATGGTGTCTGGCTATCAGATGAAATGACATCTGGGGTCTTAAAGGCTTGTCTTCATAGAAGACCCATCTAAGTGAGATGTCAACTAAGTCCAACACCATCATCAGGCACCTAAGGATTGTAATTGACATAATCCTAAATCAAAGGAGGAATTGGTATCAGAGCCTCAACTGTGAGAATCCAGTGTATAGAAGGCGCAGGATGACAGTGGGAGCCCCAGGTTCCGTTGTGGGACTACATAGGAAATAAGCCTCCGGGGAACTCCCCCCTGTCGAAAATTGAGGGGTGGGAGGAAAGTGGTCACTTGGGAGACATGTACAAAGAAGATCAAAGGCATGAATCTCACGTGAACAGTTACAACTTTATCAATAGATCCCCCCGATGATGCAGGCTGGACCTGATCTAGCTTCCAAATTTTTCTGTATTTCTGGTTAATATTGTTCGGTTTGGCTTTTGTTTATTCATATTCGGGTGTCTCAGAGGTGTCATGTCACTGGAGGTCACTCTCTTGAAGTGGTGTTATATTTTTTTCTGTTTTTGGTATTTGAAACCCAGGACTGATGAACCTGTGGGGACAGCAAGTAGAGTGAGGGTTTCAGGGGACGGGGGGACAGTGGTCGGGGGAGGAGTTAAAAGGGAGATGATGTCAAGGAGTCTATGTAGAAACGACTGTTTGGAAACTGATTGTGGTGGATATTGTACGATTCTGCTGGACATAATTGAACTATGGAATGATATGCGAGGGGGTATCCCCACCAAAACAGAAAAAGGCTCTGCTGGGTGGAGCTTTCATGGGAAGCATTTATCCCATTAGGCAAGCATCAAGCAACCCACTCTGAATGAGTACACCCAGTGGCGTCACCTGGGAAGGTTCTCTCTGGTCACAGTACATTTTTTTGTCAAAGCAGTTTTACTCGAACCTCATTTTTTGTGATGGCCAATTTAAGAGAACAATGTGAAGCTGTGAGATTTTTTTTTTCCTGCTCGAGAAAAATGCCGCAGAGGCGGTTGTGATGTTGAATACAACCCACAATGACAGCACTATGGGGAAACTCAAATGCACACTAGTGGTTGTTACATTTCAAAAAAGTCAATTGATGACAAACCTCATTCTGGACACCTTGAAATTTCCTGAATGGATGAAAATGCCAACAAAATTCAGGCCACTGAAGAGATGGGGAAGTTACCTGGACTACCTAGGGGCCTAGTTCAGCAAATTTTATTGAAAGATTTTTGAATAAGAAGGGTCTCTCCAACATTTGTGCCTTGCATTCTGATTGACCAGGAAAAAGATCATCAACTGGAAACATGCCGTGCTTTGAAAGAACAGCTCTAAAGTGACCCAGGCATTTTATCCACAGCCATTACCTATGACAAGACATGGTGCTATTCTTATGACCCAGAAACCAAACATCAATTAAGCCCATGGAAGATGCCATGGTCACCTCGCCCTAAAAAAAGATCATCTAGTGAAATCGAAGATCAAGACAATTCTTAGTTGTTTTTGTGAGAGGGATAATGTATTTGGAGGGATAATGTTTGTTCCACCATTTCAGGCTGTTAATCAAACTTTTTATTTAGAGGTTCTGAAAAGATAGCCTAACAGTGTGCAACAAAAAAGGGCTGTTTTGTGGCATACGGGGGACTGGTTTTGCTACCACAAGGCACCTGCTCACGCAGCCATCTCAGTGCTCCAGTTTTTGACAAAAAACAGCATGCCTCTCTTGCCCCACGCACCTTACTCACCTGACCTCACTCAGTATGACTTCTTTTTGTTTCCTCAAATGAAGAGAGACAGGAAAGGACAGCGATTTGACAACATAGGAGAGGCTAAGGAAAAAAAGAGAGCGGTGCTGTCAGTCATCCAAACAGATGAGTTTGAAAAATGTTTCCAAGAATGGAACTGCAGATTTGACAAATACATTAAGTGTGATGGAGAGTACGTTGAAGGTTTTAGGTTGTTTTGTTAACAAAAATAAATACATAGCTTTGAAAAAAATCTGGTTTGTTTGTACCCCTTGTATGTATTAACTCCCAATTTGTAATAAATAAATTTAAAAAATAAACAAAATAATAATGCATCCTCAAAAATGCACCCTTTATCAAGAACACACTGAGCCTACTATCACTCAGCCAAGTTCAACTAAGCGAGGTTTAGGAATCCAACCAATAGAGGTCATCTTTGAGGAGGAAGTAATCGGGACCAGTGAGACTAAAGAACCGATAGCCTGAAGATGATTATTGGTCTTACAATTTCCATTCCAATGGTAAGTAGATCACTTGACCTAGACAGGCACAAATGGAATATTTCAATAGAAATCCATAGCCCCTGTGAGCTGAAGCTGAGGCTCAGCAGATTCCAAAATACAAGCATCAGACTGGATTCCCCAGTATGAAGGGTTTGACAAAGCTCAGGAAATGACTAGTCAGAAAAACGGGCCAAAATCCAATTGGGTGCTCCCAGCTGAACATTTCCTTTGGAGAAGAAGTGCAATTCAGGGGGCATGGGGGTGCCCCGGGCTTGCTGCAGGCATCCTTAGTAATTGTATTTGATCGACAAGATTAATTATAATTCCAAACATTAGCAGACAGAGCTTTCAACTACTGTTGTTTTCAGATGGCATGGAATAGGTTCGGATTCATAGTAACTTTTACATACACCAAAGTGAAGACCGGCCCAGTCCTCACGGCCAGTGCTATGTTTGAGCTTACTGCTGCAGCCATTGTGTCAATCCATCGCATGAAGGGTCTTCCTTTTTTTCACGCACCCTCTGCTTTATCAAAGCTATTACCCTGCTAGCGAGACTGGAGCATTTGATGACGTGTCCAGAATATATGACAGACCCAAAGCGCCCCATCCTCACTTTCCAGGAGCATTCTGAATTGACTTCTTCCAGGACAGATGTACTTGTTCGTGGCATATTCAATATTCTTCACCAACAGCATGTGTCAAAGAAATTCATTCCTACTAAGTTCTCTAATTCATTTTTTAAGCTTTACTTGCTCACAGAGAAAGTGACTGAAAATAGTGTGACTTGAATAGGGCACGCCTTAGTCCTCTGAGTGAAATCTTTGCTCCTTAACACTTTAAAACACTTGGTCCAATCGTGAGGATGTGGGTTTTCTTTATATTGAGCTATGGTCCACAGTGCAGACTGCATCCTTTGATCTTCATCAGTACATGGTCCTCTTCGCTTACAGGGAAAAAGAGTGTGCCATCCTCGTGCTGTGGTTGATAATGCGTCTTCCTCCTAGCCAGATGCCGTGTTCTTCTTCATGTGGTCCAGCTGCTCAGAGCGTTTGCTCCACATGCAGATTGAACAAGTACGGTGAAAGGATACAACCCGATGCACATCTTCCCTGACTTAAGACATACAGAATCCTCTTTTCCTATTTGAACAACTATGTCTTGGTCTGTGTATAATCGAGTGCTGTTGTATAGTCAATGAAACATAAGTAAACATCGTTCTGGTCATTGTTGCTTTAAGCCAAGGAGACATCTGAGATTACCAATGAAAATTCTCTTCTGTGTATAACTTGAATATCTGGTAGTTCTCTGTAAACCTACTGTTGCAGTTGATTTTGACTGATCTTCATGAATAACTTACTTGGATATTAAGGATATTGTTGAATAATTTTCCCATTTTTTGGAATGGACACACCAGTGGAAGGTATATAAATCATACACCCAATTGGGGAGGTAAGAGTGATAAAGACAATTTCTTTGGGACACAGTATCTAAGCCATTAGTGAGTAAGTAAGTTTGTCAGGTAAAGAAATACTAAGAAGGTTTTACAGTTGGATGAAACAGTATGAACAACAACATGAGTCTCTTCTTAGTGACCAGGATTGTGTCTTCCAAGTTTCTTGGCCTAGATAAGGAAATGCTTCCCACATTGCCCATCTAATAATCTTGATGGCCTTAGATGCCAGGAGGCAAGAATGGGGAGAAAGATTATGGGTGATAGAAATGAACTGAACCATTGGGTGGAGAAAATCAAAGATAAACATGAAGGGGCTAAGAAAAAGCAAACTATACCCACTACTGTGAAGTTGATTGCCATTGATAGCAATCCTACAGGACGTTGTAGAAACCCCAGAGGCTCTCTGCTGCTATGAATCGTGATAGAAATAGGCTACCACACTGTCCTCCTAAAGAGCGGTTGGTGAGTTCAAATCGCCAACCCATGGCTGTGAGGGAGTGAACTTGTTGCACCACGAGGCTCCTCTGACAAAGGCAAAGCACCTACGATGCCTTTACAGTTGCTCCCCAGCACAAGGCCTGATGTCGCTGAGCTCTTAAAGAACTCTTGGAAACTGCAGCCTTCCTCTCCAGGGACAAACACAGATATTTACTGAAGGGTGTGATACACTAAACTTTTTCGTCAACCCACAAAATGTGAACCCTTTGGAGAGAGCACACCAGCACATTCCTATTGTCTTTCATTCCGAAGGACCAGAGGGAAATTGCTTTTAATAAATGCTTTTACACTGCACTTCAGCCGAATTGCTACCATGTGAAAACAGGCCTGAGGAGAATAACACATTGCCAAATTCCCTCCAGCGAGTGAAAAATAATACTGTAGGTTCTGGCAGGGAAATAAAATGGGAATCTGATTACTTTGTTTTATTCTATGTGGAGATAATGTGTGAGCACATTTAAATACATAACTCGGTGTACTTCAGCCATGACCCTGCATGATGATTTAATGCCAGCCTTACACTAACCTTGTAACATGAGTGTTTGCATTTAAAGCTGACAACTAAAAGAAAAGTTGATGAAATTACACTTTATTTTATTTTCTGCCGAGCTAAGCAGACCTGTTTATTCCTTTCCTATTGCCAGCTACCGCCATAAATTTGCAGAAACTAAACCTACCCAGAGAAGGCCATACATATTAATAAAGTTGAAAGAATTGTCTTCTCACCATATTGGAATAGATTCAACTAAGGAATAAAAAATAAATAAAATGTGAAGAACATTTGCTATGGGTCAAATTATAGTAAGTGATTTAAGTTTCAAGTAGATTTATAGTAACTTAGCTTTTAATTACATGAAACCCACAATCATATTAGAGATGTGTGAATGGCTATATTTGAAAAAATACAGAATAGTGCTAGGAAAATACAGTGTGCAGGATATTTTGCATAAACAGTTTAGCGTTTAGGAGGCCACTAACAGACAGTAGGTAGGGAATATTAATATTCTCCCACAGTATTCTGGAAGAGCTGAAATGTCCTACTTCGGAAATATCTTTAATGGTAATAACTCTAAGCTGATAATTTTTTAAACCAAGTTTCTTCCATTTTATGTAGTTTACTTAACTTTTTCAGTAATATGCATAGTCTAGCCCTGAAAAGTGAAACACTAACTATTTTTAATCCTATCACTAATGTTCAGGCCTCATACATAGCAGAAGATGCATTTCTAGAGTCCTGCAAACTGTAGGAAAATGTTCTATAATACTCTGTCAAGTTGAGGTTACAGGACAATATTTACAGATGGAGAGACAATTGCTTTTCAAAAGCCAGTTTTATAACTTACTTCAGTAATGTAGAGTCCAAAAGATGAGTGTATTTGCTCCCATGACCCATGAGGGGGGATATAAATAAATATTTTACTGGATCCATATAGACATAGTCCAGCTAATGTTACTTCTATGCTTGAATGAGCTTTGGCATGTAAATTTAGGAACCATGAAATTAATTATGAATTTAGCAATATGAATGAACCCAATAACTATTTTACTAGCTCCATAATCCACCACCCACGTGTCAGTTTGTAGTACGGCGTTGACTTGCTTGCTGCCGAGGTGTTGTATGCTCTACCATAGCTTTGTTCTATGACTTTCGATGGAGTTCCCAGACTAAGAAATACTAGGAAGGAGGACCCAGTGGCCTACTTCTACAAGACTATACCCACTGATCACCTTACAAACAGCAGCAGAGCATTGTCTGATAGAATGTCAGAAGGTAAGCATCCTCAAGTTGCAAGGCACTCAAAATGTGAGTGGGGAAGAGCTGCCTCTTCAGTGTAGAGCTGACCTTGATAATATAATGGAACACAGTTTTCTGGACTTCCGCATGATGAAGTGGCCTGGCTAAAATGAAAAGAAATCCCTTCGAACATCCTCTTTCCCCAATGTAAAGAAAACAAAAAGCCTCCCAATGGCACTAAGAAGTAGCATCCTGATAAGTAAATTGATGTAATCAGGAACTTCATTTTACTTGCATCCATCATCAATACCCATGAACACATCAGTCAAAAAATCAAGTGCAACATTGCAATGGGCAAAAGTACTGCCAAAGGCCTCTTTCAGATATTACAAAGTAAAGAGGTCACTTTGAGGACTAAGGTGTGCCTGAACTAAGCCACTGGATCTTCAGTTGTCTAATTTGAAAGCTCGGCAGTCAGCAAGAAAGACTGAAGAATCGAGGTCTTTGAATTAGGGTGCTGGAAAAGAATATTGAATATTCCAGTGATTGTCAGAAGAGGGGAAAACAAAACATTTTCTTGGAAGAAGGACAATCAGAATACTGCTTAGAAGCAAGGATGGTGAGACTTTCTCTTACATACATGGGCATGTTATCAGGAGGGCCCAGGCCCTGGAGAAGGACTAGTAAGGCAGGGGATCAGGTGAGAGGGGTACCCCGGCTGCAACAATGCCCTCATGCCACACTGGTAGGCATTGTTTGATTTCATAGCACACAGGATCGCTGTGAGTGGGAACTGACTCTCAGGTACCTTAAAGCAAAAGCAACAGGTTCTTAGTGACTTACAAATGAAAAGAATGCATTCCCATGTAATGCCAGATTTCTGCTCTCTCCTGGCAAAGAGCCGTGTGGTGCAATGGTTAGGTGCTTGTCTTCTGACCCAAAAGCTCAGCAGTTCAGTCCAACCCATTGCTCCATGGGGGGAAAACGTTACAGTCTGCTTCGGACAGGCTACAAACCTTGAAAGCCTGATGGTGCATGTCTATTCTGTCCTATAAGAACGTTGTACATTGGAATTGACTCGTTGGCAGCAGGTTATTTCTAAGGAAAGGTAATACGGAGGCTCAATTTTAAAGCAAGTTCTTGGCATTGTTGATTTTGAAGTACCCAAAATATGTTTCATTTTCTTGCCGATGCTATGACTTCCTGTTGTTTACGGTATGGCTTTTAGCTTATTTACCTCTATATATTGAATTAATAAAGTTTAGCCTATCTTGCTCCTCCCCTCAACCCCACCAAAAAGAAAAAAGTCACACGAAGCAACTGCCCCCAGCAATGTACTAGCTGTAGGTGTCTCTGTGAATTCACTGATTTCTAATTTGTAATACATAAGGCTTTCAGCCTTAATTGCTATCACTGCTTCTTCTGTATTTACTATTCTGCTACCATTACTTTTTATGTTGCTTTTTCCCGAGTCTCTTTATAATTACACAAGAGTGCATTGAATTGCACAAGGGCCTTGCAAATGCCTGTGCATGGTTGAGGCAAAGTGTCTGCTTATTTAATCTATTGCATCTGGTTCCACAAGTCATGTGAGTCTGAAATCAAAGGAGATCATTCTATATACATGGTCAGTCTCACTGACATATTGTTGAGTTTTCTGTTCAAGGTCAAGCTCTCTTTTTCATCTGCTGGGGCTAATAGATACGACCCCTAAGTGTCCTTACGTTACTAACTCATTGTCTAGGTTGGTCACTTTTTGCCTTTCTCCAGAGGCCCCTGCCTTTATGATGGGCAGTTTCAGTGGTCTCCTTTGCTTGATGACCACTTTGCCTATGTAGATATTTTCCACATTGTATACCTTGGGCCCAACCTCTGGGTCTTTCCTAATTTCTACATAGCACGGTGCTCCTTAGTTTCCTCCTAAAATGAACTGACATGTTGGAATTTGGAGTTTAAATGTGCCTAAGACCAATTTTACAATTAAAATGCAAACAGATGTCACATCATTGCAGAGCTTTTACTCAGATTTTTTTCCCCTGCTTTTCTTATGTAAAGATTATAGTCTCAGCTCTGGGTTAGATGCTACCAACCAATTGCCTGAGTCTGTGGTTTCCGTTGCCCCGACTCTTGTATGTTCACATTTCATCGCCAAATCATCTGCCACTTCTGAAAATCTGTGTCAGTCATGAGAAGTGAATCAGTGGCCAGTCTAATAATCCTTGGGTGGTCCATCTGTTGTTGGTGTCGTGAAATGCCATGGAATGAGTGACTTAATGATCCTCTGTAGAACAGACGGGAACATTATCCGATCCTGCTCCAGCCTCACGACTGTTGTTTTCCTGGAGCCCATTGTTGCGACATTGTGCCAATCCATCTCCTCCAGGGCCTTCCTCTTTTTCACAGTCCTTCGACTTGACCAAGCATGATGGCCTTCTCCAGGGACTGGTCTCTCCTGATAAGATGGTCAAAGTATGTGAGATGAAGTCTCACCACCTCCCTCCTAAGGAGCATTCTGCCTGTACTACTTCCAAAACAGATTTATTTGTTCTTTTGGCAATCCACAGTACTTTCAATATTCTTCACCAGCACCATAATTCAAATGCATCGAGTCTTCTTCAATCTCCCTTATTCAATGTCCAACTTTCACATGTGAGTCTACTGAAAATATCATGACTTAGATCAGGTTCAGCTAAGTTTTGAAAGTAACTGCCTTGCTTTTCAATGCTTTAAAAGAGTTCTCGTGCTGCAGATTTTCCCAATGCAATAACCCAATGTCATTTGATTTCTTGACTTCACCTTCCATTAGCATTGATTGTATAGATCTTAGGAAGATTAACTCCTTGACAATTCCACTCATTTCTTCATTTATCACAATGCTATATATTGGTCCAGTTGTGCACATTACATTACATTGTTTTTCTCTTTGCATTAATTTGTAATCCATATTGAAGGCTGCAATCCTTCATTCCGTGGTACATGCGGTCACCAGGAGTCAGAACCAACTCCATGAAAAAGCATAATAATTGGTGTAGAAATGCTTTCTGTTTATACCTGGCCTTTACTACCACCAAAACCACTCCGTAATACTCGGTGTTCAAAAAGTCTGTACAAGTGAGAGTTTCTGAGCTGCACAGAATTCACAATAAATTCACCTCAGTGAAGAAATGGTCACTTGTGTGTGCAAAAATGTCGTTGAAGTTGTCTGCTGCAGCGCGACTTTTAGTGGCAAAAACAGAATAAAATGAAATAATATCCATGAGTTGCAGGAAAGACCGATGAGAAGAGAATGAACTCTGAAGTCTGAGGAATGTAGGTTATAGCAGGGGGCATTTGCTGCGCTTTGGCCTTCAACAACTTATATAACCTTCCTGCTCTGCTGAACGTAAAGAAGAGGTGATAGTGATCTCTGGGTTATCAAGTCAGTATGAGAACTCACTGATTTATAATTATAAAGTGCGTAAATTAATGCCTGGTGCATGGTGAGGGCTACGAAATATAAAATAAGTAGAAATCAAAATGATGACTAACCAAATACATGCATCTGCATAACAGAATACTGTACAAGCATTAAAAAGATGACAGATATAAATACATTAATATTGAAACCTGTTGAGTTAAAAGTAGAAAATGGAAATATTGCAAGAAGTAATAAGATAGCATGCAAAGAGGAGGGAAAAGGACACTTGCTTTTACCTTACTAATGTGCAAGAGCTACCAAGGAATCCGAGTGGTACTGTCAGGTAAGCATTAAACGAATAACTACAAGGTTGCAGGCTCCTCATTTCCCCCTCCCTCCCCACTCCCCCATGAACCCTTGATAATTTATAAATTATTATTATTTTGTCATATTTTACATTGTCCGACATCCCCCTTCACCCACTTCTCCACTGTTCTTTCCCCAGGGAGGAGGTTATATGTAGATCCTTGTAAGCTGTTCCCCATTTCTCCCTCACCTTCCCTCCACCCTCCCGGTATCGCCATTCTCACCATTGGTCCTAAAGGGATCATCTGTCCTGGATTCCCTGTGTTTCCAGTTCCTATCTGTACCAGTGTACATTCTGTGGTCCAGCTAGATTTGTAAGGTAGAACTGGGATCATGATAATTTGGGGGGGATGGGGAGGAAGCATTTAAGAACAAGAGGAAAGTTGTATGTTTCATTGTTGCTACACTGCACCCTGACTGGCTCGTCTCCTCCCATGACCCCTCTGTAAGAGGGTTGTCCAGTTGCCTACAGATGGGCTTTGGGTCCCCACTCTCCACTCCCCCTCATTCACAATGATATGATTTTCTGTTCTTTGATGTCTGATACCTGATACCTTCAACATCTCTTGATCACACAAGCTGGTGTGCTTCTTCCACGTGGGCTTTGTTGTTTCTGAACTAGATGCCTGCCTGTTAATTGTCAAGCCTTTAAGACCCCAAACGCTGTATCTTTTGATAGCCGGAGGGGATGAACCAAGTCACTGCCCTTTGTATCCTTGGGGGTATTGTCTACTAAAAGACAAAAACCTTACCTTAAAGCTATTTCCCTGTGTATAAGAACCACCTCAAAAGCAGGAGCATAGAGGATCTCAGGACCATGAGAAGAAGAGCCACCAGAGAACCACTTTCACGACCTCTGTCTAAAGTGGCTGAGGCTGGGACCAAAGGCAACAGAAGCTGCAACACAGGGATCATGGTATAGAAAAAAAGAGCCAAGTGAACAACAGAGGCCTAGGCAAGGAGACCAGGAGATAAAAGACAGGAACAGTGCCAAGACTATGGGACCATGAGGCAGAGGCCCACGAAGGCAGAGGCCAAGGAAGCAAGTGGCTGAGCAGCTGGGGACCGGAGAGAGACTTGAATAAGTGCTCAGGAGAGGTGCTGCGGTGAAACAGTGACGGTGGCCTTACTGTTTACTGATGCTGACTTGTGGTAACCGGTTACTTCCCCAATAAATTCCCATAATTTTAAACGTTGTCTGTGAGCTCTGCATGGCCATTGTAAAGAACTATTGTCCTCAACTCTTTGATACTCACCTTCCCAACACGATTGCTGAAGACAAAGTGGGAGCATAAGCAAATGTGGTGAAGAAAGCTGATGGTGCCGGTTATCAAAAGATTCAGCATCTGAGGTCTTAAAGACTTGAAGTTAAACAAATGGCCATCTAGCAGGGAAGCAAATAAGCTGACATGGAAGAAGCACACCAGCCTGTGTGATCATGAGGTGTTGACAGGATCAGGTATCAGGTATCAAAAATCCAAAACAAACAATTACATCGATGTGAAAGAGGGGGTTGGAGTGGAGACCCAAAGTCCATCTGTAGACAATTGGACATCCCCCCACAGAAGGGTTTTAAGAAAGGGAAAATTCAGCCAGCGTACAGTATAGCATCAACAAAGTACACATAATTCTTCTAGTTCCTGAATGCTTCTTCCATCACCACCCCTGCTCCCCCACTACCATGAACCAGTTCAATCAAACCAGTACCTTAAAAATCCAGCCAGGACCATAGTATACACATTGGTACAGATAAGAGCTCTCAACACATGGAATTCAGGACAGATAAAATCCTCAGGAACAGTAGTGGGAGTAGTGATGATATGAGGGTAGGGGGATGGTAGGGGTGGGGGTTAGGCAGATAAAGGGAGAACCCATCACAAGGTTAGACAACCCGCCCAAGGGGACACATAACAGAAATATGGGTGAAAGGAGACAATGGATGGTGTAAGACACGAAATCACAACAATAATATAAAATTGATCAAGGATTCATGAGGGTGGGAGGGGGAGGGAAGAAAGAGAAGCTGATACCAAGGAGAAAGAAAATGTTTTGGAAATGTTGATGGCAATATATGTACAAATGTGCTTAATACAATTGAGTGATGGATTCTTATAAGATTGGTAAGAGCACCCCCCCAATAAAATGATTAATAATTTTAAAAAGCAATTGGCCTCTGTATAGAAATGCAGTACAGTAGAAGGAAGTGCCGGTGTCATAACAGGTCAATAAGGATGGAGGGTGGAGGTATGACTGGTCTCTGCCTCAGGACAAGAGGAAAGCCCAAGGAGGTCAGATATGGCCCACCTCAACACCAGTTTCTCAGTCGAAGAAGTGAATGGGTTTATAAGCAGGATGAATTCAATATAATACCATTTATAATATCTAATATAGAGAAAACAAATGTATAATCCAATTGAGTATACTGTGCGTATTTATAGAATTTAAATTTGTACTTTCTTCCCACAGAGAAATGGAGTACATGCCCCCTCATTGAATCTGGTTTCTGTCACCACTTTATCAATAAAATCATGTAGGCTGTTAAGAAATTGACAGTTCCCACTTCTAGTCTCTTGGAAGCAAAGCACCATACGCTGTGAAGCCTAGGTCACATGAAAACTGAAACCCAAACAAGACAACCAACCCACTGCCATTGAGTCAATGGTGACTCAGGGCAACCAACTCAAATCTTTATGGGAGAGGACAGGCTCATTTTGCATCCATTTGAGCAGCTTGTGGACTTGAACTCCAACCTTGCAGTTATCAATCCAACGTTTACCCAACAGTGCTACCAAAAGTCCTTAGGTCACAGGAAAAACCCCTATACAGGTGATCAGATCTCCAGCTGAAGTTGCGCCGAGAACCAGCGTGAACTATCGGGCATGTCAGTGAATATTCCTCCTGTTGCTATCATCACCCAGCCGCCGATTGAGGCTCAACACGTGGTGGAGCAGAGACAAGCCCTAGCCACTCTGCTCCCCAAATTCCTCACCCCAAAGGTTCTAAGCATTAGAAAAGGACTACTTTTAAAAATCATTCTAATGGGGCCTCTTACAGCTCTAATCATAATCCATTCATCCATCCACTGTGTCAAGCACATTTATACAGATGTTGCCATTATCATTTTCAAAGCATTTTCTTTCGACTTGAGCCCGTGGTATCGTATCATTTTCCCCTCCCCCACGCTCCCTCCCTCATGAACCGTTGATAATTATTTTATTCATGTCTTACACTGACCACTGTCTCCCTTCACACACTTTCTTGTTGTCTGTCCCCCTGAGAGGTGGTTATATGTCAATCATTGTGATCAGTGCCCCATTTCTCCTCCCACATTACCCTTACCCTCCTGATATCACTACTCTCATTATCAGTCCTGAGGGTTTTATCTGTCCTGGATTCCTTGTGTTTACAAACTCTTATCTGTACCAGTGCACATGCTCTGGTCTGACCGGATTTGTAAGGTAGAATTAGGGTCATGATAGTTGGTGAGGAGGAAGCATTAAAGAACTAGAGGAAAATTGTACATTTCATCAGTGCTATACTGCACCCTGACTGGCTCGGCTCTTCCTTGTGACCCTGTAAGGGGATGTCCAATTGTCTACAGATGGGCTTTGGGTCTCCACTCCGTGTTTCCCCTCATTATATTGATATGATTTTTTTTGTTCTGGGCCTTTGATGCCTGATACCTGATCCCACCAACCCCTCATGATCACACAGGCTGATAGGCTTCTTCCATGTGGGCTTAGTTGCTTCTCAGCTAGATGGCCACATGTTTATCTTCAAGCCTTTAAGACCCCAGACACTATATCTTTTGATAGCAGGCATAATCAGCTTTCTTCACTACATTTTCTTGTGCACCCATTTTGTCTTCAGTGATCATGTAGGGAAAGTGAGCATCATGGAATGCCAGGTTACTAGAACAAAGTGTTCTTGCATTGAGGGAGTACTGGAATAGAGGCCCAATGGGAAAAGGACTATTTTGTGCCATAAAAATTTTAAACTAGGTTACACAGCAAGAGATAACTGGGATAATACATATATTCATTTCCCGCAATCTGAGTATTCTTTATGCTCTCAGCCAATGACAGTATCATTTTAGTAGACTATATATCTCCAGACAATGAGGGATCCATAGGAAGGTGAAGCCAATGAGCTCTGCAGCTGTTGTATTGCACGACTCCTGCATCCTCCATTGTTTACTGTATGGGAATCTCTCTTTCTGCCCTTTATTTTATGTACTGTCAAACCAATTAAATCCATAATGATCAGTGAAAGTTTTCTAGTGACAGGACTAAAGTTGCCATAAAGGGAAAAGATCTTGTTAGTTACAATGCATATTTTTGAATGCCCGAAGGATTTTCTGGAGAATGAACAAAGAAATGAAGGAATCCCTGGTAGCTGATGGATCTCCCTTTGTCATGATAAGGAACATATTAAATATGTCTGCAATCTGGATGATGTGCAACAGTTTCATGAAATCTTTGGAAAGATTTGGAAAGCTGAAAGAAAATTGACTAGAGGTGTACTATGATTTCAGAAGATTAAATGCACATGGAAAAGGAATTACAGAAAGGGTGCAGAAAGGGTACACACTCCCCCGCCCCCTAGGTGGTGCCTCCCATGATTTATGTTGATTCAAGGAATGATTTTCTGTGCAGATACCCCAAGATACCAACTCCCTATATGGGTCTATGTGCAATGTATTGAATGATGTTCCTCCAAAATTAATGTCACCCTGCAACCTGTGAATGTTATCCTATTTTGAAATAGGGTCATTGAAGATTTTACTAGTTAACACTGGGTTATACTGGTGTAAGGTGGACTTTAATCCCATCTCAGAGGTATTCTGGTTTTCCATAAGAGAGAAGAAGACAAAAGAGGCAGAGAGAAGAAAGGTGACCAGGTGGCACAAGAGAGTTGAAGCTGTGAGTCGTGGGATACCTGGGCCTACCAGGCACTGGCATAAGAAACCGGAAATGGTCTTCCCTTAGAGGCTGCTGACACACTGATGTCAGACTTCTATTCTTCAGAACTATATGACAATAAATGTCCATGGTTTAAAGCCAAACAGTTTTAGTAATTTGTTATGGAAGCCCTAGGCAACTGTGACAGACAGGGTTCTCTAGAGAAACAAAACCAGGACACTAATAATTATATATATATAATTTATATATATTTATATAGATATAGGTAGATAGATAACACAAGAAATAAAGAGTTAATTAATCTATAAAGCAGTACAAATGGCTCAGTGCAACTCACTTCCGTGAGACAGCTAGTACACCAGCAGTCCTTCAAGTCTTGAGGGCCACAGGGTAGTACTCCGTGGAGCAATTCAGGCGATCTGGCCACAGGCAGCAAACAGCAAGGCAGGTCACCAACAGTCAGCCAGATGACAGGGTCCAAGAGTCCCCAGCTCAAGAGAATTAAATTCCAATGGTGTGGTGAAGCAGGTCTTGAAGGAACCTCAAATTACAGTGACACAGTCCACGTGTTAGGTGTCCCACAGATAGTGTAGCTTGCAAATGGAGGCACAGAACAAGCAAAGCAGCTGCACACTGGTCCGATGATCAAAGAGCAAGAGACAAGAAAGGCGAGGCTCATCGAGCCCTTTATCTCTCCGTCCTTCAATTAATCCCACATGGGTTCATTGGCCATGTTGGCACAACAAACCTACCTATCACAGCAACTAATCCAGTGTGTACATATGCATATATGTTCTCTCGTGTACTTTGATATGCAATAAGAGTGCCTCGAAGTGTGTGTAAGACAATGGTTAGTACTGGTTACTTCTGGAGTCTGGGGAACAGGATATCAGGAAGCAGATGGTCTGTGGGAAGGGTGGTAAATTTTTATTTTTTAATTTCATATTTTTAAGAGAGTATGTGTATTATGTAATTTAAATCCGAAAAAATCTATTTTAAATAACTCAGTCTAATTAGAAGCACAAGATTTTGAACATCACTTCTTGTCTTCTACGCCGCTGATGAGAAAGCCAGCATTTCATCCTGGCCGGCTTCCTGCTCTTCCTTTCCGAATGTGGGTTGGAATCATTCATTTTTGGAGAGTGGGTTGGCATCACTCATTTTTAACGTGGCCTGGGTATAACATGTCCAACACATCGACTTTTCTTTTATATTACTTAGCCCCAAAGATTTCCAGGTTCTGAAAATAAGATAAATGTCTCTCCTGAGTGTATGTACATTGGACATGCTTTAAGTTACAGTACTGTGTATCTAGAGGTGGACATCAAAACTGTGCCAGCGATAATCATTTCCCTTTTCATGCTATCTTAGAGCAATCCCGGGAAATGCTATTTCATGAGCAAAGCAAATCACTGCCTACAAAAAATGCTCGATTTTCAGATAACGCTGCTGCTAGCAAGTGCCAAATGCATTTGAAGACAGACTGTTTCACAACAGAGAACGTTGAGCACAGCACTGGAAAGCAACCATGAGGGCTCCAAGAGCATCTACTCCATCCTCTGGGGGGTGTGCAGAACACGTGGGCACACTGGGTGTTTATTCAGGGCAAAACCGCCATCCCTGTGCAGAGCTTAGCTTTCTATATCTCACAACAGGCCCCAGAGAATAACCAAGACTCTAAAAAGACAGAATGAAAATATGCAAGGCTCCCAACTGTCAAAACAGGCAGTTGGGATACTATATTAATCACTCTTTAAAAGCCTTGCAATAGATTCTATTTCTCAGGTACTCAATTTGTCCGCATGTCCAAACGTCCCTACAAGAAAATGAGTGATTTGCCCTTCAGCTAACTTTATGTATGAAGTCCTTACTAAGGTCAGATAACATGGGTGTTACTCTCTCAATGGATAAGGCTTGCTGGTTAAGAGGCCACAAAGAAAAGTCTTAAATGGAAATGTATAGATCAGCTTATGCTTGTGGGGGAAAACGGTCATGGCAGGCATATTATTCCTTTTTGCTTCTCTACTTTAAATTAGTGTCAACTTAATTATTACTGGAATGACTGTGTAGTGCAAATGGCTGCTAATCAAAAAGTTAGTGGTTGAATCCCACCCACTACAAGAATGATGATAAAAGGCCTACTGATTTACTTCTGACATACACAGGTTTTCTATAAGTGTAAATCCACTCCACTGCACATTTATTAGGAATATTTATTAGGAATAATAAAGGAGAAGGGTGAAATATGCTTTATCTACTTCACAGTAGATACTGCTATTTATTATGACTCAAACAGCCACCTCTCATTGGCTATAGGCATTTTGTTCCTGATTCTGCTGCTAAAGTTTGTGATCTGAAGTGGCATGTAGGAAGAAACCATTGATGTTCCATTTATTTATTCTAAAAAAAATAGCTTTACTAATATTTACCTTTCAATTATCCTTGGTTCCCACATTCAGGCCAATTCTGAGAGGGTCCTGTGCCACACAGGCTATGCACCGTGTATCATGTTGTTTTGTGGAAGGGTGAGATTTATCCAACTCCCCATTTTAATTGGTCCCTTAGTTTTTAATATATTATAACTTATTGTCCTTGATACATAAATAATTAAATAGATCTCCAGGTAATACTTGAAATGTTTCTAACTAAATCGAATCATTTCAAATTGTGCAAAGAGCTTGCACAGATCTCTGCAAAGAAATCCAGGTTGCAAATTAGACAAAAAGAATGTAAGTTCAAGCAGAAAAATAAAAGATAGCAGTTAACATTTCTATTCTAGTATGAATTATTGGATATATTATATATAAAAGTAATGCTAAAGTAATCAAATATTGCCCTAGGTCAGCCTCCCAAATTTGAAATGATTTTTAAAGGGGTGGGGGCTTTCATCTTTAACTAATAATGAATGTCTTCCCAACTTAATAATGTTACTTGAGCTATTAACTAGAGATGATAGTATATTTCTGTGTATCTGTAACATGCCTACGTTGGATGTGCATGCTCATTTTCTTCTATGATATATGTGTATACACAAAAATATTAGGGGTGACTCTGCTGCAGGACACAGTAAGGGTAAGAGGAGCTCAGGAGAGCAAGAAGACACATGGTAATACTTTTTTAATTTGGACTTGATTTTCTCGAACGCTGACTAAATTCATTTCCTAAGGAAACACTCATCCAAGCACATGCACAAGGAAGGGCGTGTTTTTGCTTTTCTAACTGCCTTGTTTTGCTAACTTTGGCCCACCCTCCTCCAGAGCTATTCTCCTAGAGTGATTAACTTAAGAAATGCATGATGACACACTAGATTCAAAGAACAAATGCTGATTCACTTAAATAAGTGAGTAATTTTCATCTGAAGTAGTTTGAATGCAAATGATCCATTTTATGTTTTATTTCTATGTCTTCTCTCAGGAGAAATATGCATATTATTTCACAGGGAACATAGAAAAGACTCCTTAGAATATTAGCATCTTCTTACACAGGGAAAACACCTGCGTCAACTACTCGTTTTCCAGCTGGACGGGACATCAGAAATCAGCCATCCCAGCCTCCTCATTTTACAGAGGGCGACCTTGAGCATGGCGGAAGGACACTAGCTCAGCAAGACTGCACAGCCCATTAGTCATAGAGTCGGGACCAGACACTTCCTAACTCCCTGACCAGTGGTCCTCCAGCTTACCAAGACTGAAGCAGAAGCACCGTGGCATCCTTAGCAAGGAATTTATTTAAAAAGTCAATACAATAGTTTTCCTGAGAGCTCACTGTCATTGAGTCCTATAGCAACCATATAGGACAGAGTAGAACTGCCATTAGGTGTCTTTGGGACTATACATTTTCAGCCTCATCTTTTCCCCAAGATGCTGCTGCTGGATTCTTATTGTTGACCTTGTAGTTGGCAGCCCAACTTGGAACCCAAGATACCACCATATAGGCAATATTTCTTTCATCGGGGGAAAATAAAGAGACAGAGCATAAAAAAGAAGGAATAAAACACTTAATGGATGTAAGAGGGGTTTTATGTGTGATTGAACTATCGGCTGTTCTGACAGTTAGGAGAGAGATCTATTTCCATTCTTTGTAGAGCCTTTCTCAATCTCAGGGGCATGTTGCAGATTCACAAAGTGTTTCGCGAAGAAAGACCATAGTGTTCCCTACCCATGTTTAAGATACTTTGGGAAACCAGATAGATCCTCTCTGGCTTTGGTGATCGAGTGATGATTTTTTTGGGGGGTGCTTCATCTTTCTCAAGTATAAAACATGCCTGCCTTCAAAGACATTGACATTTGTAAGCTTCAGATTTACAACAGGATGCACAAAAATGTATTTTTCATGAGGCAATGTGCTTTAATTATGATATATTTCTTGAGATGCCTCCTCACCAATCTAAGATGATTGTGCTTTTTTTGGTTTTGGTTTTGGTTTTTTGTTTTTCTACTGCCGATTTTTCAAAATTCTGATTCACTGTGTCTGGGAGGCAGCATAAATGGAACAGACACCTCTGTAAACACTGCCTTGCAGATTCTTGTCCTGAATTTGTTTAAGGGGCAAATCTCTTAGCATGGGCTGCAAAGTGTGCCTTACACAGTGCTCTATAATGCATCGGTTAGATGCTGTCAAGGCAAAAATTTTGAATACCTAAATAAATTGAATAGTTTGACCCTGTAGACTCAGAGAGAAGAAGACTCTCAAAGATCATTGAAGAAGCTTTAATTATGCTCAATTGAACAGGTTCCTTTTAGGCTTACTGTGTTACTCTGGGTAGGCTAGAGAAACACATAACTTTATAGAAAAGAGCAATTATATATTTAGAAAACATTCCAGCCCAGTCCAGATCAAGGCCATAAATCCAACATTAGCCCATATGTCCAATACCAGTCTATAAATTCCTCTTCAGACTCACACAACACATGCAATGATGCCGAATGCAGGAAGATCACGGGCCAGTGGGTGGAAAGTCTTGTGGATCCAGTGGCAGTGGAAGCATCTCAGTACTAGTGTGGGTATTGATGTGACTCCTTTAGATCAAGGGTTCTGGCTCCATCAGCTTAGCTCCATGTGACTTCTTAACAGAAATGTCTTACAGGGAGACAAGCAGAGCATGTATCTGGCCTCTAGTGAGCTATTTATCTCCTTCACATTTCCAAATGAGGTCATCAAGCTGCAACCTGATTAACAGACTAGACTCCACTCTTTTGCAAGTTGACAGGAGATTATGTAACTACTACACTTACCTAACCATATCTGTGTTCTGAAATCTTTTGTTGTTGCTGTTGGTACTGCAAATAGTCCTCATTTGTTGATGGATAAATAATTCAAGTGGAACTCTAATAAAGAAAGGAGTGTTCCTTTTATAAATGTTTGCCATAACATTTGCTTCACTATGAAAATGAGTAATTCCTACTGCTAAATCTCCTCCAGGAGGTCTCCCACCATGTCCCAAATTCCTTACAATACTTGCTGTCTTCTTTGAGAACTCTAAATGTTAATCTCTGAAAAACAACACCTGTTCATCAATGCCTACTTTCTTATTTTCCTAGGCATGCAGCAACAAAATTCCATAAAATAAGTCACTTGAAATAACATAATTTCCTGTCTCACAGGTCCAGAGGCTAGATCTTCTAATCAGGGCATTAGTCTTGGTAGTCTTTCTAATCTTTCTAGTCTCCCTTCCCCAAGAGAAAGACAAGGCTTTCTACTCTTACCAAGTCTCAGAAAGCTACAGGGGCAATTCTACCCTGACCTATAGAGTTTCTGTGAGTTGGAATTGACCTGATGACAATGAGTGAGTCTTCCTGAAAAGAGCCCTGATGGCATACCAGTTAAAACATTTGGCTACTAACTGAAAGTGATTCCAAGCCAATAGTCAGTCATTCCGTGGAAGAAAGTTGGGACTCTCTCTCTCTCTGAAAAGATTCCCAGCCTTAGAAACCCAGTGGGGCAGTTCTACTCTGGCCTGTAGGGTTGCTGTGAATCAGATTGACTCAGGCATAAATATTCTTTCCTTCTTAAGGTTCTGTGAGCAAAGCAGTTCCCTGTAGGTCTCCTAACTAATGACTGATGGCTGTCAGAGGTGGCTTACCCAGTAAGCAAAGTAAGCACCGGCCTATTTGCATGATTTACTCATCTGCTGTGTTAGGCAGGATTCTCTAGAGAAAAAAAACTAGGGCACTTATGATTAGATAGATAGATAGATAGATAGATAGATAGATAGATAGATAGATAGATAGATAGATAGATAGATAGATAGATAGATAGATAGATAGATAGATAGATAGATAGAAGAGAGAGTTCAGTTCAACTCTCTTCCATGGAACAGTTAATACACTGGAAGTCCTTCAACTCACGAGGACTGCTAGGTCCAAGGTCAAGGAAGCAGACAGCTAAGTCTTCCTATGAGCAATACAGGAAGTCTACCCACAGGCAGCAAACAGCAGGGCAGGTCACCAACAGTCAGCAGCTCAGGAGCTTAGGGAAGCAGGACCGGATAGGTTATGGAAGACAACCATACAAGAAACAAGATCCACTATGCTCAAGTGATGTACACGCCAGGAGTATGGTGGAGCAGGTCTCGAAGGAACCTCAAGCCCTAGCAACTCGATTCTTGGGTTGGCTGTCGCATAGGTAGTGTAGCTCACAAGTTGAGGCAGAGAACTAGCTACAGCAGGTGCATGCTGGTCCAATCACCAGAGAGCAAGAGAAAGGGGCGCAGGCCTTGAAGAGCTATTTATCTCTTTACCCTCCAATAAAAGTATGACCTAATTAATCCCACATGTTACCATTGACCAGGTTGGCACAATAAACATACCCTATCACAGTAGCCAAAAATTGCAAATTTTTTTCACCATATCAAAAATTCTACTTCTGGGTAAGGCTGCCACCTGTCTCCCAATCCCATAGTGCCTTCCTCCAGAACCAAAGCCTCTTTTCAAATTTACAATCCTTTGCAGGAATGGTGTACCCATAAGCATGGTAAGAATGGGTTTCCTTGTGTTTACTTACTAATTTGTAGTGAACAGTTTTAACTGTTTTTCACCATCTTGATGAGTAAGGATTAGTAAATAAGCACAACAAAGCCCATGCTTACCCTGCTTATGAAGTAAGCAGCCCCCATAGGCAGTTCTTGGCATCCTCTACCACTTGTAGTTATGGCATCTCCTCTGGTGTGTGTCTTTGGCTCCTCTTCATACCCCAGGCTCTTAGGATTAAGGCCTAGCCTAATTCAGTATGGCCTTGCTAAATTAACTGGCTCTATCTACAAAGAAATATTCTATTTTCCCAAAAAGATGCATTCACAAGCATTGGAGCTAGCAATGGAGAATACCATTCAAGCCATAAAAACCATACATTTGCACTGGAGGGTTGATTTACTGAGAGTACAGGGACAGGGAACTGAAATTGTTGTGGGGGGGGGGGGGATTGCAACAAAAGGAAGTGCCAGATTAAACTCCATGTTGTACTTGGGCCAGGAGAGGCCTGTCTTAGAAGCAGCAGCTGGAACCCTTAGAACCAAGAGAAACCTGAGGCAGAGGTCGAAGGCAGCAGAAACAGAGCAAGGTGCAAGGAGAGTGCTAAGATAATTAAAGCTGCTGGGGCATCGGGCTGACCATGTACCATCATGCTTCGTCTTGGGCATTATCCCTACCTGCCTTCCAAGAGCAGGCAGAAAACTGGTGGCCCAGAGGGTTAGCTCAGGTTTGCAAGTCAAACACCACAAAGCAA
>NW_022103920.1:36852452-36895128 GCF_000313985.2 Echinops telfairi
ATAAAAAATCACAACAGCTCAAGACACAAGAGCAAAGATGTCATAGATGTCAACTTGTGATTGATTCCCCAAGGAATTTCATGGACAATAATTATTCTACGAATTTCTAAGAGAGAAGAATAACTTAAGTGTAATGTAGTAGGGGAAGGTTTGACTCAAATATTGGAAAATGGCAGCATATGAGATGAAATCAACCTGCATGTCTGCTTAGCTGTTTAGCACTAGACTGATTTTGTTACACTTTTTTAAAAAAATCATAAATTACCACCATTAAACATGAAGCCAATTATGCTTCTAGTCCAAAGAAGGCCTTTCCAGGCTAAATTGGCTGTCTGGGGGATTGAGGGAAGTGGAACAAAAGAGGATAACCAATTATAGTCTTCCCTTCTATTAGTCCTTTTATTGTGAATAGAGTCTCTTGTCTTTCTGGACATTTCTCACACTGAAATATTTCCCCTGATTTTCCTGCCATAAAAAAAAATTCTTGTTAACAACAACCTTAAAGAGACCTGCTACTTCTCCAGCTACCCACGATAATTAAAAGCATCGGGGTAAAACCCAGCAGTTCCTCCGCCTCGCTGATTATCAGCTGAAAGTTGCTTTATGGCTGGCCACTTCATACTGTGAACAGGCAGGTAATTAAATCCTCAAATCTGTAAGAATCCATAGGGATTAAGTGCCACAAAGAAATTCCAAGTTTGAGATATTTTGGGAACCAGGCAAATAAATGAATACATAAAAATCTTAGGCTGATTCCTGCATAGGCAGGCCTTGGCCGCAAAGCAGCAAAACACACAGGCTTTATTGGAAGTGGCTGTCTTTTTTTTTAATACCACTCTATTAAGGGAATCCGTGCCTGGGTGATACAGTGGTCAAAGCATTCAACTGCTAACAAAAAGAGGTAAGTGGGTCAACCTCTGGTTCAGCCATTCCGTGGGAAACCGGTCTAAGAGTCCATTTCTGTCAAGATCTACCGCCTTAGAACCCCTAGGGCAGTCCTACCATGAGCGAGAGGGTTGCTATGCGATGGGATTGACTCCACAGCAGGGGGTTCGTTTGCGTTTTAATATATTTGTAGAACACTACAGTGTTCTCCTTTAAACATTCAGGAGCCTAGGATAGTTTGTTCTCCAGAAACGCTGCTTAATCATATGTTTCTGCCTCTCCGTATGGGATTGAATTGATATTTACCGCCTCCAGTTGCTTTTGAAACATATTTCGTGCACTGAAAACACCAAGCCTTCTGTGAACTAGTCTGCACATCCAGAAAATATTTCTGCATGTGATATTTCAAAGATATTTCCACTCACACTGTAACTTTTACGAAGTTAGCCAGCCTATTTGAATATCTTAATAGCATTTTGAGCCCATGGATCTGCCTTCGGAATTTTCATCAACAATTGAGAGTCAGTCATGGTGATTTGGAATAGGTGGGGGAAATATAAGTATATGCCAGCCAAGTAGACTCACTAAAAGTGTGCCATTTATTATCACATAAAACATCTGAACACATAAAATTTTGACTCTCCAAACGAAGGGAGATATTTTTTTTAATTCACATGAGACTTTGAATTTGTTTTATAAGAAAAAGAAGTCCTAGTATTGCAATAGTTAAGCGCTCCGCTGCTAACTGAAACACCAGTGTTTTGAACCCACCCAGCAGCTCTATGGGAAACAGACCCGCCCATCAGTTCCCATAAAGATTGCAGTCTGGTAACACCTAAAGGCAGCTCTGCTCTGTCCTACAGGCTCACGATGTGTCAGGATCAACTCAGAGCACACACACAACAATCCCTTTAAACAAACATGGCCTCACCGTGTTGCAAAGAGGAAATACTGGCTTCATACACTGAATACTCCTTAAGGAACTAGATGAGCTACATCCACCAACATTCAAATTTTATTTTTCATGCAAGTTGTTTTAGGACTACCCCAGCACAACAACCCTGCAGCGGGAACAGAATGGTGCCCCGATACCACTGCCTACCACTCTGAAAGGGATCACAATTCCGGGTCCTGGATAAACTGGGAGAGAAATGTGGAACAAAACTCAAAATAATAAAAATAGACCCAGTTCTCTGGTCTGGCAGGGACAGGTGAAACCCTGGACGCTATGACTCTTAGACATCTCTCAGGCTGGACAGTGGACTCAACCCCCATGGCTCAATTTTCTACCCACCTGTCTCCAAGACTATAAGATGGACAATAACACGAGGGAGCTACACACTCCTTAGGACCATCAGCAGGCAGCAGCTAGGCAGGGATCAAGTTCAAAGAGAAAAGAGAGAAAAGAAGGACAAAGGAACACAGTAAATATGTGAAGGAAATGAAGACAGGGCTTTGCGTTGTGAGGACTGCCATCAGGGTCACAGAACAAAATGTGTAGGCCTTGTTGAACGGAAACCCAGTTGTTCTGTGAACTTTCACCGAAATCACAATTTTAAAAAAAAGGTTGCCTTACAAATTTAACCTAATTAAAACCAAACAAAACTCTTCAGAGTGTTTCTATAATTTGAACATATCTATTCCATGGGGTTCAAGAGCATCCTTCCCCATTGGTCCCCTTCAGAAAAAAACAAAGAGCAGCTATGGTGGCACAGCCTGGTGAATCTACAACCTAGTCACATTTAAAGTTAGCCCTGAGGAGATCCAAGAATCCTCTATAAATTCTTTCGATTTATAGAGTTTCAGAGAATGAATAGCATTAGCCTACTAACCTAGCCTCTCAGCCACTTGGGGTTATAATTAAACAGATTGCAACATTTCATTGAAATGGCCGTTTTTGTAGATCCAGAAAAAAAATTATGGAGAGTTAAAGTCACCTTTGCTATGACACAATGTATATTGCAATAATATATAATATTATATATATTATTGCAATAATATATTGCCAATATAAACTGACATACTAAAAAAGAAAAAATCCCATTGCCATCTAGTTGGTCCTGACTCAAAGTGGCCAAAGAAGACCCAGTCGACTGCCCTCGTGGGGTTTTCAAAGCTGTACATTTTTAGGGAAGCTGACTGCCACCTCTTTCTCCCAGAGAGAGACTAGAGTGTTCGAATCACCAACCTTTAGGTTAGCAGCTGAGCACTTTAACCACGGGCCACAAAAACTCCTTAAACTGATCTAGGGAAATGTTGTAAGTTCTGACTCAGAGCGACCCTACGTACAACAGAATGAAACACTGCCCAGTCCTGCACCATCCTCACCGATGTTCCTGCTTCAGCCCACGGTGGCAGCCTTTCTGTTAATACATCTTGTTAAGAGTCTTCCTCTTTTTCACTGCCAATCTACTTTATCAAGTTCAATGTCCTTCTCCAGAAACTGGTCTCTCTTGACAAGTCCCAAATAAGTGCAAGGAAGTCTCACTACCTTTACCTCTAAGGAGCATTCTGACTGTACTTCTTCCAAGACAAATGTGTTGGTTCTGCTGGTCGTCCGTAGTGTTTTCAATATTCTTCTTCAGCACCACAATTCCAATGCACCTATTCTTCTTCAGTCTTGCTCTCTCAGTGGCCAACTTTCACGTACATATGAAGCTACTGAAAATACAATGTAGGGCTTAGGTCAGGGGCACCTTAGTCTTCAAAGTATCACCCTTGCTTTCCAACATTTTAAAGAAGCTTTGTGCCGCATATTTCCCTAGTGTAATTCATCAATGATCTCGTGACTGCTGCTTCCATGAGCAGGGATTGTGGACCCAAACCAGATGAAATTCTCTCTGTTTATCATGACGTTACCTATTGATCCAATGTGAGGGTTGGGGGTTCTTTACATTAAGTCGGAGTCCCTAGTGAAAGCTGCCATTCTGGATCTTCATGAGCAAGTATGGCAAGTCTTCCTCACTTTCAGGGAAATAAAACTGTAAAATAATGAAACTGCTTTGAATTTAAAGCAAAGAAGACTGTGCTGTCAACATTGTTAGCGAGTGTGTCAGATAGGTCCAGTATGGCCAGGAGTTCAAAACACAGGAACCTATTTAAATGAGATCCCTCAGCTGGGTACAACCAATCCTTTCCAAGAAACAACTCCTTTCCTCAGACTCCCGTGTCAGTATAAACCAGTATGCAGGCATCTCGTGCTTTTCCAAGGTTCATGTCCCTTTTACAAAAGAACTACTGGTATACCAGCCCCTGTTTTTAACAGCCTAAAGAAATCCAAATAGGATTTTCAGTGCTACAATAAATAGGTAGGTAGATAGGTAGGTAGGTAGATGGATAGGTAGGTGATAGATAGATAGATGATAGATAGAGAGATAGAGAGATAGATAGATAGATAGATAGATAGATAGATAGATAGATAGATATTCTGTGATTGTTTGCAGCGAACAGTTAAACAGGCAACAAGAATGATGCCACTACGCTCCTTCACACGGTATTTCTACTTGATACAGACTGTGTGTTCATCATTTCATTCCTACTTTGATGATATGCTGGCGTAGACCTTTTGTGGCATCATAGGGTGAGCATCCTGAGCCCTGGTGGCGTGGTGGGTTATGGGAGAAAGATGAGGCTTTCTGCTCCTGTAAAGATTTACAGTCTGGGAAACCCATGGGGGTGGGTCCATCCTGTGCACAGGGTTGCTAGCAGCCAGGCCAAATTGCCTCCGTGGCAGTGAGTTTTTGAGAGGGTTCTTTTAGGTTTTATGTGTTATTTTCCAGTGGAAGGTGTGGGCGGTTTCTGGGAACACCGTATAAACTAATGGTGATTTGTTCTTCTCAAAAGATTCCATAAAAAGGCCCTACTTTCCAATATCTGGGGAAATCTGCATGACCGCAGAGTTCACAGAACTAAACAAAAATCTTCTCAACCATTAAAGGTGCTCTGGTCTCTAGAGCGGTGCGTTCCAAAGTGGGCTATGGCAGAGGGAACCACGCAGGGGTGCAGGCTGTAGAAGCACATGCCTATACTTTATCCTGGATTGCTGACTATAGTACAAATGTTTTTAATTTCCAGGGGGTGCTGAGTGATTTTTTGGGAGGTGGGGCAGTTTTGTGGGTTTTCTTTTCTTTTCAGGGAGAGAAAAAAAAAGAAAAGGGAGCGATGGGCCAAATAAATTGGGGGTGCTATGCCCTAGAATCCAGAGTATATGATCTCTTGTGCTCACACCCCTGCTTTTACTCTGCTCCCCCCAGCAAGGTTCTCTACAGCCCATTATTAGCCAGTGGTTAAAGGGATAGAATTGACACTTATCTCAGTTTACCACAGTGGAAATTTCATTGTGCAGTTTCTATTTTGCTGTGAAATTTCCCATTTCTCTAGTTATGGCTCTCGCCTCCTACAGAGAAGTGAAATGACTTGCTATGGTTATTCTATCCATAGTCTTTGTAATTCCCACCCAGTGCCTGAGTGGAAGCATGCAAATCAGATGTAGGGCACTCTACCGTGGGGATTGGCCAGTTTTGCCATTTGGCTGGGTTTAAAAGTAAACATCTCGGCTACAGCAGGAGGGAATCCCGTGACCATCTAGAAAGTAGAGTCACTAGAACAGTAAGAGTGAGAGCTCTCCCGGAAGTGGCAGAGGCACCCGAGGCACCCGCGGCCACCCAACTGGGACCATGAGATAGAGGAGAGGAGCTGCACGGAGGGCATCGGGCAGCAAAGGAGTAGTAATGATATTGTGAGGCAGAGCGGTAGGCTTCTCCGACCACAGAATGTCCAAAACTGAGTGCCTTCGAGCTGGGGGCTGTCTTGCAGAGTGGGATGCCCTTTAGACTTTTCTCAGCACTAAAAGGACTTTGTAACTCTTGCCCAAAAGCAGGGCAAAGGCTCTGGGGTGGTGTGGCTGAGACTGAAGCCCAGAGAGAGAACCGGTTGCTGGCATGGCTGTGAAGAGGCGCTGTGGTGGATAAGATGATTGTATCCTTCATGTTTTCTCATCCTGACTTGTGATAACCTGGTAATTTCCTTAGTAAACCCTCATAATCCCAAGTACTGTCTGTTGAGTTCTGGGTGGCTACTGCAATGAATGATCGAACTCAAAAGACTAGAGTGTCATGGGAAAGATGGTTAGTGTCAGACGAGGGTAAAGACGGAAAGTAGCCTCTTCCTTATGATAATCGGACTTGGGCTGGGGAGGAATCAGATTTTCCTCCCAACTGAAATATGAGGAAGTCAGCTGTGGCCCTTATGCCATTACCTCATTGCCTTGATTCATTGAACTAGTCTTATATCAACTATGACTTCCAAATTACAAAATCCATTTGACGCTTTCTAAGTCTTATTTTATTAGATCTTGCTGTAGATTTGACACATGATAACTCCTTTCCCTACCTCTCCTCCCTTATGGATCTCTTAAGCTTACATTCTACTGATTCTCTTTCTACATTCTACTTAGTAGAGTTGACATTAAACAATTTCCTTTCTAGGAGAACAATGACCAAATCTTCTCATCACAGAAGGGGTCTGTCACTTCTGAGGGTATCAGTTACGAGTTGGGCTGTGATCCCTTATGTCAGCAGTTCAAAGTCAGCTACAGCTCTTCAGCAGAAAGGGCTTTCTACTCCTGTGAAGAGTTACAGTCTCGGGAATTCGAACAGGCAGATCTACCCTGCCCTGTACGGTCACTATGAATCAGCACTGACTTGATGGGAGCTAGTTTAAGACATACTCCCCTTGAAAATGTAGAACAAATATAAAACACTTAAGAGTGGAGAATTTTAAAAGCTTCAATCCTACAAGTTACTTGGGCAATCTAGGTTTAAATATCCAAAGCTAAAATTTAACATACCATAGAATCTTCATTTTCAGTTTTCTTCTGGGCATAAGTAATTTGTAAGTCAAATGAAACTATTCTAGCCCTAGTGATTTTGCATAGTGGCTCATTGTGTGCATGTGTGCATATTATTTTTCTTGTTTTACCATAGGGCATTGCCCGCATTATTCCCCACCTAACCCAACAGAACCTAACTCCAGGTCAATCAGGCATTGAAAGACAAAAATAGTAAGCTTGTACAGTCTATCAGAAATGTACAGAAAGTACACTGGCCAAAGATTGAATTGCTTGCATCCGGATGAGTGATTTTTATCAGGAAAAGAACAAGTGTGGCTCTTCAGACTCCCTCATGACATGATGATTGTGTTCGGCCTGGTTGACTAGAGAAACAAATCCAGTGACACTCGTATATGTGTAAGAAAAGGCTTTATATTAAGAAGTAATTATATATCATGAAAACATCTCAGCCCACTCCAATTCAAGTCCATAAGTCCAATATGAGTCCCTAAATCCGCCTTCAGACTTGCACAGCCACATGCAATGATGTAGAATGCAGAAGGATAACAGGCTGGTGGCTGCAAAGTCTTGTGGATCCAATGACAGTGGTAACTGCACAAGGGTTTTGCCAGCAACCAGGGACAGCCAGCAGGAAGTTGAAGGCAGAGTGAGAAGGGGTGGTTCCTTGGACCCTCCTTAAGAGAAGGCCATGCCCACAGAAGGCACTGTCATGCTGTGACCTGATTGAAAGTTTGAGCAGCACCCCTACACCTTTACATATCTTTAAGTTGACATGAAATTATGTAACTACCACAATGATAAAGAAAAGATATCTCTGGTGTCATAAGACTCTGGTATTTATGTGTTCAGATAAGCCTAATTGTGCATCATATCACCACATATAATCCTCCCATTGCTAGGTGTGCATTGCTTATATGTATATGTTGTTGCTGTTGCTGTTAGGTGCCATCAGATCAGTTCTAACCCTTAGTGACTTTCTGCACGACCTAACAAAACACTGCCCAGAACTGGGCCATTCTCACAATTGTTCCTATGTTGGAGCCCATTGCTGCAGCCATGGTGTCAACTTATCTTGTTGAGGGCCTTCCTCATTTTCTCTTCCCCTCTACTTTATCAAGCATGAAGTCCTAGGGACTGGTCTCTCCTAACAACAAGTCCAAACATGAGGCAAAGTCTTATCATCTTTGCCTTTAAGGAGCATTCCAGATGTACATCTTCCAAGACAGATTTTTTCGTCCTTTTGGCAATCAGTAATACTTTCAATATTCTTCTCCAGCACTGCCATTCAAATACTTAGATTCTTCTTTGGTCTTCCTGATTCAGTGTTAAACTTTCACATGCATATGAGGCACTTGAAAATGCCATGGCTTGAATCAAGCACACTTTAGTTCTCAAAGTAACATCCTTGCTTTTCAATACTCTATAGTGCTCTGTCCAGCAGATTTACCCAACGCAACCTGTCTTTTGACCTCTTGACTGTTGCTTTCTTGAACATTGGTTGTGGATCCAAGCAAGACAAAATCCTTGACAACTTGAACATTTTCTCCATTTACCACGATGTTGCCTATTGGTTGTGAAGAGTTGGTCTTCTTTACGTTGAGTTGTAATCTATACTGAAGGCTGCACTATGAATGTCTCTGAAACTTTAATTTTCATCTCAAACTCTGTGTACAAAACCAGTCGTGATCTCTACTCCTTCCATGAAAACTCTTCTCGTGTCCCTTGTCACATGTGGTAACACTTTGCATGTTCTCAAAAGCCTAGTCCGAGTCCAGGTGCAGTCATCATCTTCTGCTCTTTATCCAAGCAATCCCTAATTCCGGTTAAGTTTTACTTTCCCCTTCACCTGTGTTGTCAATGCCTCCTAACTCATCTCCTTGCCCTTAACCTGACCACCTTTCAACCTCTGAAACACTAATTAAAACGTTTAATATTACCACAAACCTGACCAGGTGGCTCGGCTGCTTGTGCGCTGTCTAATACAAAGGGTCTTAAAATTGTGACTCCACTGAAATAAGATATAAAGAATGTTGAGATCAATGTAGTGGCCACAGAAGGGCTACACTAACACTATTCAATGGGAACTACTGCAGGAGAGAGTTTATTGACAGTATCCGGATGCTGTCCCTTTGGATCCACAAGTCATACTTTCTTCAGCTTGCACCTAGCCAATGACTAAACACAGGGGGAGTGTTACAGCTAATCCATTTCTGGCTGGCACAAAACTCTAGTGGGAAACTCTTGTTTAGGACTGAGATTTTTACAAGAATCCCCTTGATGGGTGTGTTAGACAGGGTTCTCTAGAGAAACAAATCCAAGACACTTATGAATATATACATGAGGATAAATATATACAGCATGAAGAAATATAACAGCTAATAGTCTGCAAAGCAGTATAGAGGGCTCAGTTCGGCTCTCTTCCATGGAATAGTTAATATACTGGAAGTCCTTCAACTCATGAAGGCTGCTGAGTCCAAGGTCAAGGAAGCAGACAGCTAAATCTTCCCTCAAGCAATGCAGGCAGTCCACCCACAGGCAGCAAACAACAGGATGGGTCTCCAACAGTCAGCAACTCAGGAGCTTAGCAAAGCAGGCCCAGATGGGATATTGAACTCAAGCAATGAAAGATGACAGGATCCACCAACCTCAAGCTCAAGCGATGTACACACCAGCAGTGTGGAGAAGCAGGTCTCAAAGGAACCTCAAGCCCTAGCAACACGATTCATGGGTTGGCCGTCCCATGGGTAGTGTAGCTCAGAAGCTGAGGCTGAGAACTAGCTAAAGCAGCCACATGCTGGTCTGATCACCAGAGAGCAAGAAAGAGAGGGATGGGCCTCGCTGAGCTATTTATCTCTTTGCCTCTAATCAAACTGTGACCTTATTAATCCCACATATTCCTATTGGCCAGGTTGGCACAATTAACCTACCTATCACAATGGGTAAGACCCATCCTACCCAACATGCCCTTTCCTCTTTCCTTTCTAGGGTGTCAGACCTACATTGCAAGCTGAAGACTCTCTTCGACTAATCTTCTTGCACCTTCTTGATCCTTCACACGTGTGTTCTTCAATACGTCTCTTGTGTGCCTAACTGGATTGGGGCCTCCGCTTCTCAAAGGACACAAACTGACACAGAAAAATTCCCAGTTGCTGTCATCCTGTTAGGGTGCTGCATTAAAGATGGTTATATATTCTTTACGACTATTGTTGGTGTTAGGCAGCTTTAAGTAAATTTCACCTCCTAGCAACTCCATGTGACAGAATAGAACTCCTGGGCAGAGTTTTCTAGACTGTAATCTTTACAAGAGCAAATCTCCAGATTTTTCTCCCGCAGAGCCACAGGATGTTTTTGAAACACCAACCTTCCTCTTTTTTTTTTTTTAACCTGGGAATTTAACCACTGCACCATCAAGGCTCCCTCCTTGTGACTACTTTCATCAAAAGGTGCAGACTTTTTATTGGCTTCAGTATTCCATCCAGATAATACACGTAAAATATCTGGGAGGCTTCAGATGGGTCGATCTGCTAGCTAGACAATCATTTAACTTTCATCAAGATTATGAGAATCACAAGAATCACCTAGCCAAGCTCTACCTAAATGTCTAATCCATGTCATACTGAGATGAAAAAAACTATCTTATTGAACTGTTAAAATTCATTTTTCCTTTCTTTGATTTTCTTTCCTGTTGGGTTGACTTAAAAGAAAAAAATTCAGTACTCTGTTTACATAATTTCTCATAAAACAAAAGATTTTAAGGGTCTATATGAAAGAGTATGTTCTTAAATCTGCCAGGCTACCACTTTTAATGTAAAGAAATGTTTTATTTGAAGTTAACCTGTGTAGCTGAATGGAAAAACCTTGTCATTTCACATGCTAAGCAAATCCTTTTTAAAAATTCTCTACCTACAAGTTTTCATTCAATGGCTCACTTCTGCACTAACTTTACAGAAACCAACTCAATAATCTACCAGTTAGTATGCAATTCTACAAGATGTTTTATACTCAAAAGAGGTGGGGGGGGGAGGGTGCACTGAAAAGCTTTTCAAAAAATCCGGGCTGTTGAAAAGAGCACGCTGCTGCAGGCAGAGTTGAAATGGAACACTGATTTTATTTTGATCAATAAATCCAGATAATACAAGACATTACCATTCTCAAACACTGCAGTTTTTGCTTCATTTTAACTGAATGTGTCTTGTGAAATCTTGTTTTATTCTATAAAACAGAATGACAATTTTTTTCCCCAGCCAGACAAGCTAAACCTATCTGAAATCAATCTTCCAGCATGGCAAATACATTGTAAATTATAAGGCAATGTGTATACTAAAGTAAGTGCTGTAGTTAATTTTAACAATTTTTTAAAAGCATGTCAGGGTTTTGATAATACCAGGGAGATGAAAATTTCTTACACAGCATGCCAGATCAGCACAGTTTCCCATTTGAGATTACACGCCATTGACTAACATGTCACCAGGTTCACATAGTATTTATGGTCCATATACTCTAGAAATTAAAAGTGTTCAATCTTGGGCAAGACATGGATGTGAATTACTACAACAGAAGAACTAAAAATATTTCACTTGTGATAAATTTGCACCTTTAATAGAGGTTTGATTTATTTTCCAAGGAATACTTCATATCACAGGCCATGGAATCTTCCTGTGCTGGTGTCACCATGTCCCTTACAGTCCTCTCAGACCAGGCCATTCCTCTGCCCTGTCCTCATAGTAATTGACCCCAAAGAAGAGGAGAGCATAATCCTAGCTTGTTTCTGTACAGTTTTAAACTCTTTTTTCATCATCACCACTCAAACACCCCATTCTTTGTAAGTACACATTATCCACATACACAGTACATATAGTCAGGTATTTCTTCTTTTAGAAATGGTTTTTAAAAATGTTTTTAAAGCATATTACTTAGAAAAGTATGAATGACTTTGTTGAAGGTGCTTACTTGCTATGGTAGACAGGGTTCTCCAGAGAAACAATCCAGAACGCTAATAATTTTAAATATATTTAGATAGATAGATAACATAAGAAATAAACAGTTAATTTAATTATAAAGCAGTAAAAATGGCTCAGTATAATTCAAACATGTTAGAGAGTTGAGACACTGGCTGCCCTTCAAGTCTTGAGGGCCGCCAGGTAGTCCTCTGTAGAGAGATTCAGATACTCCGGGCACTGGCAGCCAACAGCAAGGCAGGTCACTAACAGTCAATTAGGTCACCAACAGTCAGTCCCCAGCTCAAGAGATGTAAATTCCAATTGTGTGGCGAAGCAGGACTTAAAAGAACCTCAAATTACAAATTACGGCAACACGGTCCACGGGTTAGGTGTCTCACAGGTAGTGTAGCTTGCAAATGGAGGCACAGAACAAGCAAGGCAGCTGCACACTGGTCCAATGATCAAAGAGTAAGAGACAGGAAAGACGAGGCTCACTAAGCCATTTATCTCTCTGTCCGTCAATTAACCCCACAAGTGTTCATTGGCCATGTTAGCACAATAAATGTTAACTATCTCACTTGCTTATTTGGTTGGTTGATGACAAATGTTTGAGATTGATGAAGAAAACTGATTCCAAAGAAATAGATTTGAGGCTTTATTTCCTTCTTCTTTTCATGCCCCCTCTTCTGTCTCCTCATTGTCTTCCTTGGTGATCCTATGTACCAGTATCAACTTTCAGCATCAACTACCTCCTCGTCATAAATGACTGATGATGTGCCCTATATCTCTAACTCTGATTTTTCATGTAAGCCAAGTTTCGAATTTTCAGCTGCCCAAGATACAGCTCTACATGGTTGTTCTGCTCAAATTCAAAATCAACAGCCAACTGAAGTTCTATGAGCACTCATGTACTCTCAAATTATCATTTTCCATATGTGAAAACTAAACTTTAGGATGGTTTACTAGGTTATTTATAGCTACCTGTTAAAAACGAAACTATAATTAAAATCCTTTTCTCAACTCAACAAAGCCAATAGTTGGCTCTCTGAAGCAACCAATGAAATTGATAACCTTCAGACTTATCAAAAAGAGTAAAGGTATAAAATATCACCATAAGGAAGGAATGATTTTTAGTTCTTGGATTCCCAGTTAGTCTTTAGTAACAGTCTTTATTTTGTGATCCATTTTTATTGACTATATTACTTAAAGTTATCTTAAAATCCAGTTTCTGACTCACCTGTGGGGGTCTCTATTGTCGACTTTTCTCTAGCCCACTAGGGCCTCCTTGATTCCGGCTAGCCATGTATATTGATTACAGAACATGGTAAATAAACTATAGAAGTGAAAACTATCTTCCTCTGAAGGATGAAAGGCTTTTCATAAGTTTTGGAAGTTCAGGTAGGAACAGATCTGTTTGTCAAATCAAGAAGTAAGGCTGATTGCTTCCAAGTTTCCATCTTTGTCAGGCTTGGTCTATTTTTCATGTGCCCTTCTTCCTCAAGTAGTCCTTTGCAAATCTCAGCAGAGTCTGGGCTCATCCATCTTGGCAGACTCTGCATCCCAGCTTTCATTTCCCCAGCTGACAGCACTTTCTACTTACCTTCTCTGCCTCCGGGCTGACAATGGCGCCAAGGCAAAAGTGGCAGAAACAGTAGAGCTGACTTCTCTGTAATCCCCTTTATTTGGGGATTATGACTCCTCCAGTCCTGACTACCTTGGGAACCACCCAGTGCCCTCCCGCAGATGTTTGTTCTCTATCCTCTGCAGATGTCCTAGTTACTCTCTGTTTTCCAAGCCAGTCCATCATCCCTGAAAGCTTGGATATATTCTAAAGGTACAGTGAATCGGATTTGCTGATAAACTGGATATGAAATGAAGAAGGCTAGTCAGAAAAGACTTCAAGGTTTTTTTTTCCTGTCCCAATAAGCCATAAAACTGGAGTTGCATGTAACTTTGACGAGGAAGCCTGGTAAATTAGCAAATTTGGGGGTGGGGGGATTAACAAGCTTAGTTGTACATATGTTAAAGTGAGATATATTAAATCATTACATATATAAGTGCTGACGTTGAGTAGACAGTTGGATATACAAATCTAAAATTCAAGGAAGAAATCCAAGAGAGAAACTTGAATTTAAGGAGCACCAGCCTATACATTTAGAATTTACAAGGCAGCGGCTGACATATACACGATTTGGAATTCAAAACAGTGAGTGGTGATCTTTAAAGATTTCCTCCATGAATCTTCTGTGGTGTACAGCAGAACTTTTCAGATCTGAATTTCTGAAGTGGAGCAAAAGAAGTCAGAGAGAGGCAGGATGTTGTGATTATAAATAAATCCAAATGCTCTCTCACTGCCTTTGAGTGGATGCCAATTCATAGCAACCCCTGTAAGACAAAGTCCGACTCTCCCTCTGCGTTTCTGAGACTGTCGCTCTTTATGGGAGTGGAAAGCCTCCTCTTTCTCTGGTGGTTTCAAACTGCTGACCTTGTGGGTAGCAGCCCAACTCACCACCACTAGGCCACCAGGGGTCTTCAAAGGCAGTGATAGCAAAGGCTTCTAATCAGTTTCTCTCAAATAATCACTCAAGTAGAGAAATGGGGCACCATTAGTTGCCCTATTCACCCCTCCTTCAGGACTCCATCTGCAGAAGTATCTGAGGAAAGGGGGTCTCATCTGATAAGGAAACAAAAGTACCAAAGAATTGGGGAAACAGAAAGATAAAGAAGGAACGAACAAAAGGACAAAGTAAAACTGAAAGTACACTTGACTGCAAATGCTCCTTGTCTTTGTAATATTTATCCAATTTTGAATGCTTACATTCGGAAGCCTAGGAGTGTTTGAGTCTAAGCTGAGTTAATAGATGCACATTTTAACAAGTAGTGGATGTTATTAATAACTTATCTAGAAATCAGAGTCAAAAGGGTTTTGTAAATATGAGAACTCCTAAATATATTTTTTAAGTTGTCCCTTTTTCTTTGACACACAAAAAAATTATCATCTTATACACATTTTATCTACCCATGAAGCAAGAACAAAATCAAAATCAAGAAGTTATGGCTTGAGTAGTTACACTTTTTTAAATTCCACATATTGGAATTCCAAGACCTTGATTAGGAACCCTAGGGAGGGGAAATGTGGGGGTGTTAGAGAGAGAGAGAGAGAGAGAGAGAGTTTAACTTTTCCCCCTTGTATCCCACTTGTCCAATCACTGCTCAAAGGTGGTTTGGAGTCATCACCGTCATGGTAAGGGGTGGTTTCTTGTCAAGTTTAGATCATCTCTGAAGATTCTGATGCCATTTCCTTCTCCTGACCTCTACCTGATTTTTACTAACATCTATGAACTGGTAGGATGATTTCTAAACCTTCAAACTAATGACACCACTCCATGATAAAGAATTTGCCTTCCTTACCTATCATATCAAATATCTTTTTTTTTTCAATTTAGGAGCCCTAAAATTCCCCCATAATCTTCTACCTTGCTATTAATTTGAATCATCCTAATGTACTATGTAATGAAAATTCAATTTTGTTAATATTTTCTTTTCTTTGATAAAGTCTTCATGATTTGTGATAAAAGTATGCTATTGGTGGATAATGCATGATATAACTAGTATCAGTCTCTGGTATTTGAATATATTTTGGTTTGTTTTTTTCCCTTCTGGATTACTGACTCAAATCATTGCACCAGATGTCACTTAGAAGACTATTAGGAGAACACGCACATTTTGGATCAAAATCAAAGGGATCCAGGTTCTAGCACCAACTCCCATGCTAACCGGCTGTGTGCCCATGGGGTGGGGGGGGGGGTTGCTTTATTTCCCTGGGCTTCTGTTTTCTCGTCTGCACTGATGCAGGGGCAGATGCAGGGCTCTCACGTGTCCTTCCAGCTCAGGTGTTTCATGAAGCCCTCACCTCTCATGGAGGAGGGAATTAATGACTGAAAATGTGTTTCTTTAGCTTACAGTGATTTATGAAAAAATAAGTGGTAAGTAAACCAGAGTAAACTATATTTAATTATAATATATTTAATCATGCTATATATAAATGTAACACTACTATATGCACACTTATGCTATATTTAATAAATACATTAGCAATTTACTCTTACCAGAGATTTTTTGTTTTGTTTTTTTGTTTTTGTCATTTGTGCAAAATGTTTTGGTTTGAGTTTATAATCTAAAGCCAGGTCTAAAGCTGACTGATACATGTGCTTTTCAAAAAGCATAATGATTTCAGACAATTCCAATTGGTATGATTCTGGTCAACATAAAGAAAAACTGTGACACTATTTTTAAAAAGGTGGAGGGGGGTGGGAATGATCTCTGACACGTGAAAATGATCATCCTAACAGTGGAGACTGTCAGCACTGACAAGATGAATTGCTGCACACACCTCCAGCTTCATCATTTTCCCCCGTGAGTCCTAATGGTGTTCTTGGGTAAGTGCTGGACTGCTTCCTGAAACAGCAGAAGTCCAAGCCCACCAGCGCTCCATGGAAGGAAGATGAGGCTCTTTGTGCCCACAATGACTTGCAGCCTTAAAGACCTCATACATACAGGCTGAAACGGACTCTATGAAGGGAAGTGGACTTGCTGGCTGTGAGATGAGGCTGCACACACAGAATGGAGCCATGCCTAAATCTGGTGTCTCTCATTATCGAGCTCGACACTCAATTCACCAGCCCTGGTTTCCTAAAACTCCTTGATTCTTCATGGAATAGAGACAGGCTTAGCTTTAATTTCTTCCTTGCCCATTGATGAACTCTCATTCCACTTTCAACATCTGCAACATCCACTTTCAACATCTTCCTTGCCCATTGAGGAGCTCTCATTCCACACAACATCCATTGTGCTCCCTAACTGACCAGGAAATACCCTCACCCTCACCCCAATATGCTGCAACAAATTATGATTATAGCCTGACCTCTTCTATTGGATGATGTGTCCATTAAAGCACTATATAAATCATATAGATTTAGATATGTCAGTTAGAGAGGTATATGCACACACACATATACATATATATGAAGAAAGCTTCAAGGGATTCAGGCCAGAGTCAGAGAGGACATGGAACCAAGCTTATCATTGCTAATGTTAGATGAATATTGACTGAAGTATAGAATACCAGAAAGATGTTTACCTGTGGTTTATTGACTATACCAAGGAATTTGACTATGTGGATCATAACAAACTATGGATGGCCATGAGAAGAATGGGAATTCCAGGGTGCTACATTGTACTCATATGGAACCTACACTTGGAGCAAGAGGCGGTTGGCACACAGAACAAGGGAATGCTGCATGTTTTAAAATCAGGAAAGGTGTGCGTCAGGGTGGTATCCTCTCACCATACTTGTTCCATCTGTATGCTGAGCAAGTCATCAGAGAAGCAGGATGATATGAAGAAGAGTAGGGATCAGGATTGGAGGAAGACTTATTAACAACCTGTGACATGCAGGTGACACAACCTTACTTGCTGAAAGTGAGGAGGACTTGAAGCGCCTGCTGATAAAGATCCAAGATTGCAGTCTTCAATATGGATTACAATTCAATGTAAATATGACCCAAAGGCTCAAATGGGACCAATAGGTACCATCATGATAACAACAAGAGAATGTGCTCCTGTTAATATATTCATTTTCAAAGTAGGCTAACATATCTGAACGTCTACTATGTGTAGGTGCCACTTAATTCTGTTCTGCATTTTCTAGTTACCCCGTGGAAGTGGGAGGGTTTGATACATTTTGGGGGCTTTTTTTGTGAGTGAAGTTTTATAATTTAAAACTTCAAAAATATAATTTTGTGAGTGAAGTTTTAACTGAAGTCAGGTCACCCTCCAAGTACCTTAACTCAGAGGGATTATTTTTTCCACATCTCATGCCCTGTCTCATAGACACTACCATAGCCAATTGGCCAGCTGTAGCATGTTTGTGGACAGTCCAATGAAAAGATTTTCCTGAGCCTTTTGATGACGACTTATGCCCAGAACATGTCTACATGAGAGACCCGGGGCTCTGGGTTGGCACAGGTCGCTCCAGCATGAGAAATGCGAAAAGAACAAGGGGCATGAATTTCTAAAGCTTTCAAAGCTTCCAAACGAAATGCTTGTTCTATCCTCCTCTATTGAAAACTTGTTTTTTGAAGTAAAATTATCTGAGAAAACTCAAAATGTTAGTGACCATAGGTGCTTGCATACAGAAAAGAAACGTTTATATTGCACTACATGCTTCATGAAATGTTTTGTGAGTCAATTTATATGTCAGGGAATTTTGGAATGAAGCACGACAAGGGGTGCCAGACATTGTGGTAAGAAGAGAATGTAATGCCATAGAAAAATAACTAAAAGGGCCTCAGCATTCAGGTCCAAGATGAAAACCAATTTATTTGCCAGCAGTGGGCCACCCGGACTTCAGGGACAACGAACACAGTGAAGACAGGGCAAGCACAGGCTCCCAAAAGAAACCGAATGCAGATTGTCTGGCAAGTAGGACAGAGAAGCTTGGATCACGAATATCTAAAAACTGGAAGCAACCAAGCCCTTCAATAATCCTAATACATATGGACATATAGAAGGTTGATTGTTTATATCCAGCTCCATGCACACACACACACATAAGTATACATGTACATATATGAAGCTGGATAATTTCAGGATATAATTTATGGTTCATCCAATATCCAAGGCCCTTGACAGGATGGATTGGTACAGTGGTTGCAATAATAGCCTTAGGCATAGGAACAATGGTGAGGCTGGCGTAGTACCAGGCAGTTTCATTCTGTGGTGCTGAGGGTCACGATGGGTCAGAACCCACTCGATGGCACCTGACAACACCTAAGACTCCAGGCTGGTTGGTTTTTGAAGCTGGTACAGTCAAGACATTTTCTTGATGCTTTCTGGAGGGCCAGATAGTGACATTATTAGCTGAATAAAAATGGATGCTCATTTTTAAAATTTAGATACCAAAAAAAACAAAAAGACAGAAAACACCAAATCAAGACTATGAAGTGGATGCCTAGTTGTTTTCCCTTGAAACTCCAAAAATTGCCTTTGTTTGATAGGAGGAATGAGCAAGAGTGCTGTCCTGTTGGAGAATTACTCTCTTGTGAAGTTAACTTGGGCAATTTTCTGTTACGGTTTAAGATAGCTATCTCAGAGCGCTCTCATAACAAGAGATATTGTCACTATTTGACTTTCCAGAAAGTATCAAGAAAATGTCTTGACTGTACCAAAATAATGTTGCTTTTGAGTGGTCTGCTTTTTCTTTTACTGACCCACTTCCACCTCTTGGTAACCCTTACTTTGTGTTTCATTTTCAGGACCATAATGGTCCTGTTACAGTTATTCCCACAAATGCTTCAGGATTTTTATCCTACTTGTTTGAAAATTTCCATTGGAAGCACTCTTTTTATCTACAGTGAATGTGGTTGCAACAGTTTGGATACCCATTGACCAGCAAATTTGCTCAACTTCAATTTTTCAGTCAGAATTGTATAAGTTGAATCAATTGAGACGTCTTTGGTTTCTGCTGTTAATCATTGGTGCTCTTCAATTAAGACATGAACAAGATTATCTCCTTGAAAAGGCTGTAGATGGTCTGCCACTGTGGGTTTCATCTTCAGCATCATGTCATCCCTTTTAAAATGAGTTATCCATTTGTATACTACTGATTTCTTTGGTTCATTGCTCCCATGAACTTCTCATAAAACATGGATGATTTCACCATTATTTCATCCAAACTTCACCAGTTATTTAATGTTTGTTCTTACTTTGATTTTAGCAGAATTCATGTTGCTTTGATGGGGCCTCTCTTAAAACTAAGGCCTTAACCTTCTCAGTGCTTCAAACTAGATCTGTTAAGACATGTTATAACAAATTATTTTTCATTTAATTTGTATGAGCTTATTTTCAGTGCCAAAATATTGATATCCATATTGTGTTATGCCATGTTGACTAGAGAAACAAATCCAGAGACACTCATATACATGTAAGAGAGAACTTTATATCAAGAAGTAGTTATATATCAGGAAACCATCCTAGCCCAGTTCAGATAAAGTCCATAAGTCTGATACTAGTTCATAGATCCCTCTTCTGACTCACACAGGCACACATAATGATGCAGAATGCAGGAAGATCACAACCAGTGGGTGCAAAGTCTTGTAGATCCAATGGTGGTGGATGCATCTCCAGGGCTCTGGCAGCCATCAGCTGGCTCAAAGTGGCTCATCAACAGGAAGATGAAGCAGAGAGTGTAGCCTGTTTACAGGGAGGTAAAGGAAGATGCCCACTTCAGAGAGCCATTTATCTCAGTTGCCCTCCAATCAAGGTACAACCTGATTGACAGGCTAAACCCCACTCACATGTTCCTAGGGAGCCATGTTGGCACAAAAAAGCTTAACTATCACACATGCATACTTTTTAATTATGGATTTTTTTCATGAACTTTTTGAGTACTGCTCACACATATACATATAATCAGGTCAGGGTTGTATCCTTTCACCATGCTTATTCAATCTCTGTGCTACCCAAATAATTCAAGAATCTGGACTGCATTAAGAAGACTGGAGAAAGGCCTACTAACAACCTGTGATATGCAGAAGACACAACTTTGCTTGCTGAAAGTGAAGAGGACTTAAAGCATTGACTGATGAAGATGAAAGACTACAGCCATCAGTAAAGAGCACAACTCAATGAAAAGAAAATCAAACTCTCACAATTGGACCAATAGATAATGTCATGATAAGTAAAGAAATTGTCAAGTTGTCAAGGATTTCATTTTACTTGGATTCACAATCAATGTCCATAGAAGCAGCAGTTAAGAAATCAAATGTTCTATTATGTTAGGAAAATTTGCTGGGAAAGACCTTTTTAAAGGGCTTAAGAGTAAAGAGTAAAGACATTACCTTTCACTAGTCTCAAGCTATGGTATTTTCAATTGTCTCATATTCATGGGAAACTGGGCAGTGTAGAAGGAAGACCAGAGAATTTGAATTATGGTGTAGTTGGCAAAGAAAACTGGAAGTAGCCTGAACTTCCAAAAGAACAGAGAAGTCTGCCTTAGAGTAAGTGCAACCGAGTTTTCCTTCAAAATGTGGATGAAGAGACAGTGGCTTGCCTACTTTAAGCATCTTATCAGGAAAGACCACTTCCTAGAAAAAGATAGCTAACAGTGGATGGTTGGTAAAAGAGGAAGAGATCCTCAAGGAGAGAAATTGACCCAATGTTTGCAACTATGTGCTCCAACAGAATAACAACTCTGAGCAAGGAACAGAAACAGTCAGTGTTAAGTTATGTTGTCCATAGGGATGCTATGAGTCAGAACCAACTTCATGGGACCTAACAACAACATTCATATATACATACCTATACATAATCATATATACGTATGCCTGTATGTGTGTGTGTGTATATATATATATACATGTATACAGATTACGTACAAGGGAGGTTCCAAAAAAAACCAGAACTTTTTTGAAAGTTATGTATTTAATTTTTTTCACAAAACATCCTTATCACCTACAAAGTACTCTCCATTAAAGTTAATGCACTTGTCAGATCTGCAATTCCATTCTTGGAAACCTTTTTCAAACTCATGTTTGGATGGCTAACAGCAAGCACCTCCCTGTTTTTTTCCTTCACCTCCTTTATGTCACCAAATTGCTGTCAGGTGAGTAAGGTGCATGGGGCAAGAGAGGCATGCTGGTTTTTGCCAAGAACTGGCACACTGAGATGGCTGCATAAGCAGGTGCAATGTCCTGGTAGCAGAACCAGTCCCCAGTCTGCCATAAATCAGGCCTTTTTTGTCACACGCTGTTACGCAAACTTTTCAGAACCTCTAAATCAGTGGTTCTCAACCTGTGAGTCGCAACCCCCTTGAATCAAACAACCTTTTCACAGGGGTTGCCTGATTCACAACAGTAGCAAAATTAGAGTTATGAAGTAGCAATGAAAATAATTTTATGGTGGAGGGCGCATAACCACAACACGAGGAACTGTATTAAAGGGGTCATGGTATTAGGAAGGTTGAGAACCACTGCTCTAAGTAGAAAGCTTGATTAATAGTCTGACCTGGTGGAACGAACTGCAAAGGCACTATCTCCCTCAAATCAAATGAAAACAAATGAGTATTGTCTTGATCTTTGATTTCACATGGTAAGCTTTTTTTGGGTGAGGTGACAATGCCATCTTCCACTGCCTTGATCGATGTTTGCATTTGGGGTCATAAGAATAGCACCATGGCTTGTCACCCGTAATGAGCTTGGGAAAAAGTCTGGGGCACTTTGGAGTTGTTCTTTCAAAGCACAGCATGTTTCCAGTTGACTCTCTTTATCCTGGTCAGTCAGAACCCAAGGCACAAATTTCAGAACCCTTCTCATTCCCAAATCTTCCATTAAAATTCACTGAACAAACATCCAAGATAACCCAGATAACTTCCCCATCTCATCATCGGTCTTTGAGCACAAGTACGTGAATTTTGTTGATATTTTCATCATTTGGAGCATTGATGGACATCCAGAATGAGGCTTGTCATTAATCGACATTTTATCTTTTTTGAAACCAGAAAACCAACACTCATGCACTTGAGTTTTTCCTATTGTACTGTCTTTGTAAGCTGGGTTCAACATCATAACAGTTTCTGTGGTATTTTTCCTGAGCAGTAAACAAAATTTCAGTGTTGCACCATCTAGGTCTGTACACTTCAGAATGTGGTGTTTCCATGTCCTTAATCCTTCCCTGAAGAATTCTACACTCTGATTATCAGTACAGCAAAATGGCAGTTTTTGTCCTCTTCAAGGTTCTCAAATCATATTCCTTTTCAGTGTGCTTTGTGTTTAGGGAACAAAAATTACATCTATAGGGGACACGATAAGGGTTGCTCAGGGTGAATGGGATAAGACTTCCAACAATCTTGTAGGACAGCCATTATTAGCCTGAAAAATTGAGTGAGTACATTGCTATGACAGAAAGCAATTCCTGGAGGGAGGGGAAAAATGAGGACCTAATGTCGGGGGTTTAAGTGGAGAGAAAATGTTTTGAGAAACGATGTACAAATGTGCTTTACACAATTGATGTGTGTATGGATTGGGATAACAGTTGTATGAGCCCCTAATAAAGTGTTAAAAAAAAATAAAGAAAGCAATTCCTCAGCACAACTTTCCTGGCCTTTTTTTGCCAGTATAGTTTCCAATTTTCTTAAAACTTCATAATAAACTTCTATGATCATCCTGAAAATCTATCAGCCTTACCACTAAAGATCCTAAAAATCAGTCGTCACAACCTTCTAAGCTGATCTCTCCTCCTTGAATTTAACCGGTCCTTCAGAAGCTATTGTTTTAATTAGACCCAGTTCTCTGGGTTCTGTAGGGAAATCCAAGACCCATCCATGATTGTAATTCATGATTATAATTCATTCCATAAAATCATCTTCATTAACTTCAATTTTGCATAAAAGACTAGCTGAAAGATCTGTTCTTGGAGCTAGCCGGACTTCACCCAATGTTTTTGGGAGCTGAGCGAATGATGTGGAGGCCATGGCTGGCCTCAACCAATACACAGCAGGAAATGAAGTCCAACTTCACGTCTGCCAGAGAGAGCTTCTGGGGAGCTGGAGGTCAGACGTGCGTCCACCCTGCAAGTTTCTTTGTCCCATTCTGACACCAACCAGCCCCCCACAGCACTGTACTTCTCTGCTAGGTTCAATAGTCGCAATGACTGCATCTGAAAGCTGCTGTTTTATATGAGGCGATGTGCTCACAAATACGCTGCAAAGCTTTAATGATTTTGGAAAAATATCCACTTGAGTTTTATTAAAAATGTGATATTAGCTTCGACCTCAAAAGTATTGTTTCCATGGCACAAAATAGATACTTTTCTTAAGTACCCTGATGAGACTAAGGCAAATGTGTTACTGCCAACCTGGTCTGCAGTCCTCCACTGTGGCAGAAACATGTATAAACACATTTTTTTAAAGCCTGGGCAAATGTAAACTGGAACCCTCTTTGGAATACCTTTGACTTATCTGTGGTGTAACATTCTATATAATACATGTAACTCATGATGTAAACCGCACCCCATACACACACAGCCGAGGTCATTATAAATTAGATATGTTGTATTTGTGTCAAACCCAAACTCATCATCATCAATTCTGACTCACAGTGACCCTATAGGACAGATTAGAACTGCCTCTGTAGTTTTCTGAGACTGGAAATCTTTACATGAGTAGAAAGCTTCCTCTTTCTCCTGTGGAGCTACTAGCAGTTTTGAATTGCTGACCTTAGGTGAGCAGCCCAATGCATAATAAATACACTATGTTACCAGGACCCTGTGTGTGTGTGTGTGTGTGTGTGCATATGTGTGTGTCTATATAGGTCTCTGGAGAACTCTTAGGAATATAGTATTCCAAAACTTCCCCAAAGGATTAACATACCCTATTATTTTCTTGTACTAGAAAAAATTTAAAGTTTTTCTCAGCATAAAATCATTGTGAGGATACAAAAGCTCATTTCCAGGACATTTGGGAGTAGAAAACACACTGTTTCTCCACTTCTGAAATACTAAATCTACTGGAACTAACCAGAACTATACTGGTAGCTCGCCTCCTTCCTTCAACTGAAAAGTTGTAGTGCCTGCATGGTTCCATCCTACTTTGACTATCTGTCCATAAACTCTAATTCACAATTTTGGAAATGTACTCTCCAAAAATTAGCATTTACATATGAAGATATAACTGTGCTAGATGTCACACACACACACACACACACACACACACAATGAGCTACCTGAAATAGAGTCATATTTCCAGTGTGTGAAATTAGGACTGGCTCATCAGGACTATGTGACTTTGATAATGGATCTTGGCTCTCTGCCCCTCAAATTCTATATCTGCAGGTCAGAATCATATTGGGATGTTCCATATTCTTGCAGGGAGAATTGAATGAGTTAAAATTTTCAGACATTCCAGCTCAGAGGCAAGATGGTGCCCAGGTAAGTAGTCCATACTGGGAGCTCCATGGCAATCAGTGAGGCCGGTGTCCAGGAGGACAAGTGGGAGGATTCTGCTAAGTGAAAAGACACCCCCCCTCATGACAACCCAGAGTGCTTCCTCTGTCTAGGAGGTGACCCTCCCCGACATTTGCCTCACCCCAGAGACCCAAAGATCTGCCAGCCTGATCTCAGGGATTTCCTGGCCCATGCCAGCAATGCTGCTTCTGCGTTCTGCTGTGGTCAACACCCACTGATTTCCCCCACCTCCACTCCCCAGCCTGGTTGCCACAACAGGAGCTGGATGGCTGTTTCGCTGAGTCCCCCACAGCTGCGGCTGGACCGTGACTCACCCAGGGCCCCAGGGGCTAACCTGCAGTCCATCTGCAGTAAGTTTTGTCACCTGCGGTGGAGGGAGTTCCTCCACACCATCGCCTGACATGCCCCAACCCCTGTAGGCACCGCATCTCCCATGCCCATGGGGCGCAGCACCTGCCACTTCCTTGGCAGCACGGCTCAACTCTGCCCCAGCCTCTCCTGGCCCGCTGCTTGGAAAGTACATTCTTTGTCCAGAAGGCATCCTTCTCCGACATCTAGCCTTGCTTCAGAACCCAGGGGATCAGCGAACTGGTCCCTGGCGCTCCCCAGCCCATGCCGGCCACACTCCTTCAGACCCCAATATGGCCAACACCTGCCAATTGGCCCCCCTCAGCCTTATTGCTGCCCCCGGAGCTGCTCCCCTCCTGCCACCCACAACAGCCTGTGCCATGCCAGCATGGTGCACCCTACCCACAACAGCTGCCCCCACCGGTATCCAGCACCTCCACCCTATGAAGGCTTTCCCCCAGCACCTGCAACAGCATTAGAGTTGTTCCCACCTTCGCTCAGCACCCCTTCCGTGGCAGCGAGGCCTACACCACCATTGCCATCTATTAGGTGCCTTAAAAAAAATACTCAAAATCATGGCCTGACAGCCCAGACCAACTCAGCCCAGGGACATACATACAGTCACCAGCCCCACTTCCAGTCTCTGAGGTACCTCACTGCCATTGGTCACTAAGTCAACATGGGTCCCTACACAGCAATACACTACACAGCAGTCCGACCGACCAACAGAGTAGGCCACAAGCAGCCCTCAAAAACACCTTTACTATACACACAGAGAAAGAGCACAGGGCCTCTGGGTGCTCAGCTCTATGAAACTGTCACGTAAACAGCAGTGCACCTCAACCACCAACGAGAAAACAAGAAAGACAAAACATAACAGCAGAGCTAAAGACACTCATAGAAGAATCAGAGGTGGCCTGCCACGAAAAGAAAATTTCAGAAGGCTGCTTGGAGCAATACAGGAGATGAGGGAAGCAATGCAGAATAAGGGTGCAATGATAGAGGAGATAAAGTCCACAATGGAGATGATGAAGTCCACGATAGAGGGGATGAAGTCCATGCAACAAAGGGAAATACAGAAGTTAATGGATGAGATAACAGAAGCTACACACAAGATCATGGATTTCACGAATAGATTAGAGGAGGCTGAGAATCATATCAGTGATCTTGAAGACAATCAGGCAGACCTCAACAAATGAGAAAGACAGTCAAACAAGAAAATCAAAGAGGCGGAAGAAAACCTGAGATCATTGACAGATGCTATGAATAGGAATAATATTCGAATAATAGGCCTACCAAAACAAGACACAACAAAGAAGCCAACAGCTAAATTAGCAAGGGAATTTCTGGAAGCAAACTTTCCTATCTTAATGAATGCAAATCAGACACTCATAAGGGAAGCAGAGGACACCAATTAGACTAAACCCCAGGAAGAACACACCAAGGCATACAATAGTTAAATTATCCAACTTTGAGGGAAAAGAGAAAATTTTAAAGCAGCAAGAGAAAGGAAGATGGTCAAATACAATGATTTTCATGTAAGAATATGCTCAGACCTTTCAGCACAAACCATAAAGAAGAGGAGAGAGTGGAGTAACATCTTCCAAAATCTGAAAGAAAAAAAAACACCTTCCCAAGAATCCTATTCCCTGCCAAATTATCTATTAAGAGAAAGAGAGATAAGGGTCTTCCAGGACAAGGAAAAACTCAAAGAATACACCAGAAGATACCCAACCCTGCGGAAGATCCTTGCTGACTCACAATGGTCAGAAAACTAATATTCACCAAGCACAAGCAGGAGACCACCATAAAGCCCAACTCCATCCAGAAGTCACCATGCTGATAACAGTTACCGATAACAGGGCCTCAGAGGGAAAAGAAGGCAAGAATGAAGCCCCCCACTCAAACACATCACACTGATATGAAGGGAAATCAGAAAACACCCAACACAAAGGCACTAGAAAACAGCATTGAATCCACAGATTGTGATAATAACTCTAAATGTCAATGGTCTCAATTCATACATTAAAAGAAAAATGCTAGCAGACTGGCTAGGAAAACAACCCACCAATCTGTTGCTTGCAAGAGACACATCTTAAGCTCACAGACAAAATAGACTAAAAATAAAAGACTGGCAGAAAATATACCAGGCAAACAGCAACTTAAACAAAGCAGGGGCTGCAATCCTAATCTCCTGCAAAATTGACCTCAAGGCTAAAAACCATAAAAGGGAGAGAAGAATGGGCACTATATAATGCTCAAAGGAACAGTAAGCCAGGAACCAGTGAGCATAATAAATATATATGTGCCTAAGAGATACCCACGAGATTCATCAAACTATTCAAAAGGTGAAAAAAGAAATCACAGATTCAACAATCAGAGAAAGATCACTGGGAAGGAAGCTCAGCAAAGAGATTACAGAGCTAAACACTACAATTAGGCAGCTGGACCTTTTAGATGAATATAGAATTTTCCATTCAAATGCAAAAAAAAATCACATTCCTTTTAAGTGCTCATGGTTCATTTTCGAAAATAGACCACATGCTGGGACACAAATCAGATTAATAAAAGGATGAACAGAAAAACAAGTACAAAAAATTGGAGGATGAATAACATTCTTCTGCAACATGAATGGGTACTGGTCCAGATTAGAGAAGAGTTTAGGAAGTTTCTAGAAACAAATGAGAACGAGAATATAACCTATCAAAACTTATGGAATCATGTGAAAGCAGTTGTCAGAGGTAGCTTGAAAGCAATAAGTGCATATTTGAAAAAGAGAGAATTATGACTGATATGCTATCACAAAGCCTCTGGTAACTAGAACAGAGTCAATGGAACAACCCCTCAAATAGCAAAAGAAAATAAATAAGAAAAAATCGGGGAAAGTTTAAACCAGTGGGAAGACAAAAGAATGATGCAAAAGATTAATGCAGCAAAAAGCTGGTTCTTTGAAAGGATCAACGGAATCAACAGACTGCTGGCAAACCTAACCAAGGAAAAGAAGGAGTAAATATCAATAGCAGGATGAGAGATAACACAGGGAAATTACAAGAGACTCCAATGAGATTAAAAGGATAATCACAAAGTACTATGAAAGTCTGTATCCTAATGAATTCAACGACGTGAAAGACATGGACAAATACTTGGCAAAACAATCCCTCCCTGGATTATCTCAGATAGAGGTCAAGAAACTCAACAAACCCATAACAAAAGAAGAAATATATATGGTTATCAAGATGCTACCAATGAAAAAAGCTCCCAGATCAGACGGCTAAACAGGAGAATTCTACCAAAAAGCAGAGCTGACACCAATGCTCCACAAATTATTCCAGAACATAGAAAGGGATGGCAAACTCCCGAACTCATTTTATGAAGCTAGTATGACTTTGATACCCAAACAGGGAAAGGATCCCACAGGAATAGAGAATTATTATAGACCAATATCTCTAATGAACATAGACGCAAAAATCCTTAACAAGATATTGACCAATAGAATACAAAAGCATATAAAATATATCATCCACCATGATCAGGTAGGATTCATCCCAGGGATACAAGGATTTAACATCCAAAAATCCGTCAATATTATGTACCACATTGATAAGAAAAAGTATAAGAACCATGTTATAATATCAACATATGCAGAAAAAGCATTGACAACATCCAACACCCATTCCTAATTAAGACACGTAAGAAGATAGGAATGGAAGAAAAATCCTCAAGTTAATACAAGCAATCTATGAAAAGAGCCAACAGCCAACATCATAGTCAATAGAGAAAAGATTAAATCAATCACACTGAAAAAGGGGGCCACTCAAGGATGCCCCTTGTCCCCACTGTTATTCAGTATTGTACTGGATGTCCTAGCTAACAACATAAGGCAGCCGAAGGACATTAAAGGTATCCAACTCAGAGAGGAGGAGGTGAAAGTATCGTTATTTGCAGATGACATGATTCTGTACATTGAAAATCCCAAAAGCTCCACAGCAGGAGTACTGACGGCAATGGAGAAATATGGAAGAGTGACAGGATACAGATCAACAAACAGAAGTCTACTGGTTTGCTATATACACATCAAACAAGACCATGGAAGAGATCAAGAAGCCAGTACCCTTCACAATAGCCAAGAAAAATGGAAATATCTAAGGACATATTGAACCCAAAAAAATCAAAAAGACTTATACAAGGAAAACTACAAGATGCTACTAGGAGAAACCAAAAGTGACCTCCATAAATGAAAGAACATCTTATGCTCATGAATTGGAAGACTCAATAGAGTAAAGATTTCAATCTTACCCAAAGCACTTTATAAGTTTAATGCTATCCTGATTCAAATACCAATACCTTTCTTCAAAGTATTGGAAAAACTGACCACCAATATCACACGGAGAGGGAAGAAGCCTGGACTCAGCAGAGAACTCCTCAAGAAGAAGGTCAAAGTCAGAGGACTTGCTTTACCTGACTTTAACTATACAGCCACAGTGATCAAAACAGCATGATACTGGCACAATGACAGGTACTTAGACCAATGGGAAAAAAAAAAAAACAGAAAACCCAGAAATAAAACCATCATCATATAGACAATTGATCTTCAACAAGGGCCCCAAAAGCATCTAGTGGGAGGTGGATGTCCTCTTTAACAAGTGGTGCTGGAAACAATGGATATTCACATGTAGAAAAAGGAAACAAGATGTTTACCTCACCTTATGCACAAGAACAAACTCAAGGTGGATCACAAACCTAGAAGTAAAACCCTAAACCATCAGGACCATCAACAAAGGAATCAGGTCAAACCTAAGAACTTTGGCCCAGAGAATACATAGGCTAACTGCAATAGGGAAGGGTACACACACAGGTGAATCTCAAATTGACAAGTGGGATTTACTAAAGATAAACTGCCTGTCCAAAGACTCCACCAAGAGGATTTTTAGCAATGAACACCCTTGAAATTAGCTCAAATCAGAAAATCAGAGAGCAAAAGTTGGAGGGGATGTGGTGAGATAGGAACTCTCTTCCAGTGCTGGTGGTCATGTATATATGCACAGCCTCTGTGAAAAGTGATCTGGAAATAGTTAAAGAAAATAGAAATTGATCTACCTTATAACCCAGCTCTCCCTCTACTGGGCATATACCTAAAAGAGGTAAGAAATAAAACACGACCAGTCGTATGCACTCCAATGTTTATTGTGGTGCAATTCACAATCGCAAAGAGTTGGAAACAATTTAAATTTCCACCAATAGATGAGTGGATTCGTAAGCTCTGGTGCATACACAGAATGGAGTACTATGCATTGCTAAAAAGCACTGATGATCATATGCAACATGTCATTAGTTTCATGGGAAGAGTTGGAAAAAAGTGTGCTAAGCAAAGTCAGTCAATCACAAAATGACAAGTACAACGTGAGTCCCCAGAGGTAAGTATAATCAGCACAGTAGGTACATAAGACAAGCCATTTATCTCACAATATACGGGTTGAGGTACAGGCAGTACCTGGAGATCAGACCAAACTCAAGGAGCAACACAAAGAAGGGGAAAGGGGGAAAGGAGGAGAGGGGAAAGGGGATGGGGCAAAAGTGAGATGAGGGCATGGGGGAGAAGAACACTAATGCACCCAGGGGGAGAGTATTGGTTGTGTCTCCACAGAATTGGGAGTGTGCATACACAACCCACCACAACACACCAAACCACGAGGGCAATATAACTACGTGGAGGAATGCATGAAAAAATTGGGCTAGAGGAGTGGCCCCTACCAGAGCCAAACTGATGCTCTCCCTAGAAGTATGTTTGACAGAGAACAACACTAAACCTACAGGATGGAGAGAAGGGCTGGCATACCACGCCCACACAGAAGCAAACCAAGAAGGAAAAAGAGAAAGGAATGGTTGGTTTAGACCCCATACTTGGCACACCAAGCCTGGAGGACGAAGTCCTTGCACAGAGCTGCTAAGGCACAGAGAGGACTGTGGGGCCCACAACAGCTCATGACATGTTGTTCCCTTACTGGAGCATACTGCAACAGAGGACAATACTGGGGAGACACAGCAGGGAGGTAGTGCAGTTTGAAGCCCCCCCGCAGCAGGGCAATCCAAGAAGGGAACATAACAGATCAGCAATTGGAGCAAAGCAAAGACACAAAGCTCCTCAAGAAGCCCAAAAATAGACTTCGGGCTAAGAGCGGCAGCTCCCAGAATTCCCCCAGTACCAGTGGGGAGATAGTCATAAAGGTCATGGATAGACCTGGAATTATGCATGTTTTTACTCTTTTTTTCCCTTTTCTTTTTTCAATCTCTTGTTTTCTTTTTGTTTGGTCTATGTCATTGTTGGTGTGCCTACTTATATAAGACAGGCATGGGAAGCAAGCTTAAGGAGAAAGCAACTCGGAGGGACTTGGGTAGAAGGTGGCAGGGGAAGGGTGCGGTGAGCAAATAACACCATAGACAGAGGAATAACTAGGGAAATACAATCAACAACAAGGAGGATGTAGAGATCCTGGGGGTGTTGGAGCAACAGCAATCTAGCTGAGAGGAAGTACTAAGAGGAAGATGTAGAGCAGGCATGATGGTGGGACAGGAGAAAGGAAAAAGGAAACAAAGGAAGGATCTAGAAAGCAAAGGTATGGATAGAAGTATAAGCATAGGTGTGTCCATATGTAAATATATTAATCCATAAAAATGGAGGTATTGACTGCTGTACATATATTTACATGGCAATACAATGAGGTAGTGGATGGACTTTGGGCCTCTGCTCATACTCTCCCTCAATACAAGAACACTTTATTCTAACAAACTGGCATTCTATGATGCTCACCCTCCTGGCATAATCGCTGAAGACAAAAGGGGTGCATAAGCAAATGTGGTAAAGAAAGCAAATGGTGTTCAGCTATTAAAAGATATAGCGTCTGGGGTTTTAAAAGCTTGAAGTCAAACAAGCAGCCATCCACAGAGAAGCAACAAGCCCACATGGAAGAAGCACACCAGCCAGTGCAATCATTAGGTGTCATCGGGACCAGGTAACAGGCATCAAAAGACCCATAACAAACAAACAAACAAACAAAAACATATCATTGAGAACTAGGGGGGTCAGAACAGAGACCCAAAGCCCATCTGTTGAGAATGGAACATTGCCCCCACAGAGGGGTTACAGGGAAGGGATGAGTCAACCAGGGCACAGTAAAGCACTAATGAAAGACATAATACTCCTCGGGTTCCTTGAGGCTTCTCACGCCCCACTATTGTGACCCCAGTGCTGCTTCTCACTTTAGATTAGACCAAAGCATGTACACAGGTATAGATAAAAGATAAGAGCTCACAACCCACGGAATACAGGAACAGGAATGGGAATAGCAGGGCAAGGGCGGGGGAGGAGAGGAGAAAGGGGAAACCGATTTCAATGATGGACACATAACCACACACACCCCTCCAGGGGATAGAACAACAGAAACTATTGGGGAAGGGAGACAGTAGTCAGTGTGAGATAGGAAAATAAAAATAAATTATAACCTATCAACGGGTTATGAGGGTGGGCAGGGGTGGGGGAAAGAGCTGATACCAAGGACTCAATAGAAAGTAAATGTCTATAAAAGAATGAAGGCATATGTACAAATATGCCTGATACAACTGATGTTTAGATTGTAATACAAGTTGTAAAAGCCCCCAATAAAATGATCTGTTAATTAAAAAAATGTTTATTACAGATAGCAAGAATAGAAAAACTAGGGGAAAAGTCACATTCCTGCCACAGAACTTGCTCTCATCCTATCCATTTATATTCCACTGGCCGGAAGTACTCACGGGAATACATCTAGAATTAAGGGACTTAAGGAACTGTGATCTTTATACTAAGACACCATGAGCTGAAATTTACAGTTTCTCACCCTCAGAGAGAACATCCTCAAAAGACAGAGATCACAAATATTGGAGAAGAATGCACACTGTCTACCGCAGCTATGTCTTTAAAGACAGAGGTAACGGAAGGGTATATGTGCCAAGGTAGCATTGTTGTTGTATTCTTAGGTGTCGTCAAGTCAATTCTGACTCATAACGATCCTGTGACAGCAGAATAAACACCCCAGGCCTGGACAATCTTTACAATAGTTATTTTCCTTCAACCTATTGTTGCAGCCACGGTGTTTCTCCATCTTTTGGAGGACTTTCCTCTCTTTGATTGGTCCTCCACTTTACCAAGCATGAAGGCCTTCTCCAGGGGCTGGCTCTCCTGATAGGATGTTCGAAGTGCAAAGTCTCTTAAAAAGTCCAACCATTCTTGTCTCTATGAGACATTCTGGCTGTACTTATACCAAGACAGAGCTGTGTGTTCTTTTAGCATTCCATGGTCCTTTCAATATTCTTCAATATTCTCCAGAGTTCAAATGCATCAATTTTTCGCCAGTCTTCCTTATAGAGTGGCCAACTTTCACATGCCTCTGAAGCAATTGAAACTACCATGGCTTGGGTCAGGTGTAGCACAGTCTTCAAAGGAACATGCTTGCTTCACAACACTCTAAATACAAGGCTAGCCCCTTAATATCTTTTCTTATCCTGTGTAGCTATTTAAAGAGGTCTTGTGCTGCAGATTTACCTAATGCAATGTGGTGTTTGATTTCTTGACAGCTACTTCCATGAACATTGATGGTGGAACCAAGTAAGATGAAATCCTGACACCTTAAATCTTTTTAATGTTTCCCACGATATTACTTATTGATGCAGTTGTAAGGATTTTGATTTTTTACATTGAGTTGTAATCCATACTGAAGGCTGCAATCCTTGATCTTCACCCGCAAGTGTTTCAAGTCCTCCTCACTTTCACCAAACAAGGTTGTGTCAGCTGTATAGCAAAGGTTGTTAGTAGGACTTCCTCCAGCCCTGATGCTGTGTTCTTCATAGAACCCGGTTTCTTCTGTAGCATTGCCTTAGGACAGTATACTGAGGTTTTTCAAGATACGTGAATTAAGGAATACTTTTTCCAGAATGATAAATAGTTACAAAGGGTTAGAAAAATCTGATAATGAAGGGGCTATTCCTACATTTAGAAACCTTGTCTTTTATAAAGGAGCTTTGGTGGCATGGTGGGTTAAGCATTGGGCTGCTAACTACAGGGTCAATGGTTTAAACCCACCTACTGTTCCACAAGAGAAAAGCGAGGCTGCCTGCTCTCTTAAAGATTTTCAACTCTTAGAAACCCTAATGAACATTCTACTCTGTCCAGTAGGGTTGCTGTGAGCTGAAATCCACTCTATGGCATGGGGTTTAGGGATTAGTCCATATGCAAAATGCCTGGTGGTTCGAATATATTCAGCACCTCTGTGGGAGAAAGACTTGGAGATTTGCTTTTATAAAGACAGCAACCAAGATAACCCAATGAGACAACTCTGCAATGTCACAAAGCTTGTCATAATTGGAATCAACCTGATGACACTCAATCAGAAGTCTACTTTACCTATATAAGTTTACCTTAATATATACATACCTTAAAATATACACATGCCATAATATATATTGTACTATATACACCTCAATACATATACCATAATATATGTGTACCTTAATATATATACCATAATATATCATTATATATATACACACTATCATATATGCCATAATACACACACATAGATATATCTATTTGTGCCACTTTGTAACCAGAGAAAACGCTTCCAAGTGAAATGACGTAATGACATACATGTATGTTCAGAGTTGGCATCTGTAAATTCTGTGCTACTTAGATTTGTGACTTGGACAGGGTGGATGCTTGCTCTAGTTACCAGATCAAAATAGATGAAAGTTTTATAACTTTACTCATATTTTAAAAACCTCACTACCATAGAGTGAATTCTGACTCAGTTATCCTTTAGAATGGAATAGAACGGTCTCTGTGAGCTTCCAAAGCTGTACATATCTATGGGAGTAGACAGCCCATCTTTCTCTCCTGGAATCTCCTGGTGATTTCGAGTTGCTGACCTTGCAGCCCACTGTGTAAGCCCCTATGCCACCGGGGCTCGGTATCATATGCCCTACTACAGGACAAGCTGTTCCTAGACAAAGGCTTTATATATCGAATAACCGTAATGTGTCAATAGAGTAGATGATGCTTAAAGTTCTTTGGACATTTGGGGGAGTCCCACAGAGTAGCCACGAAGCATGCAGTAACTGCCTGGTATTAACAAAGGTGCTTTTGGGTCCCTCTGTCTCATTGAAGGAATCACTGGATACTTAGGGCAAACCAACCAACAGGAATTGAGATATTCTCAGGAGCAAGGTAAATCAGACAAGAGACTAGGGGAAAAAAATGATCTTTCAATGAATTTAACTCCTGACCATTAGAATTGGGAGTAGAAATTAGCATAAACACACCATCCAAATGATAATGCAACTAGGACACTGTTATGAATTCTTAACACCTCTTTTAAGAATAGAAAATGACAACTCATCAAAGAGCAATTCATCAGGGTTCATCCAACATTGACCTGAGCGCTTCGTTGCTCTGATCTGTGGAACCCATTCCAATCTAGCAGACGTAAATCTTGCAGTGTAGAAAAGAGAATTTTCAGACTCTAATAATGTTTAGATTGGTAGATTTCTTTTCTTTTCTCTTTTGTAGAAGCAAATGCTCAATTTTTCAGAAGAATTACTAGGCAGAATCAAGAGACTAATAGCAAAAATCAGTATTTATTGAGCACCTACTAAATTCCAGGTATAATTGTAAATACTGTATTTATTCATTCATTTAAAGATGACATCACCCAAAGACAGGTAGTATTATCATTCTCAGTTTACGCAAGACTAAAAACGTGTCAATAGTGAGATAACATGCTCCCAAGGTCACTCAACGTCTCATGGAGTGGGCCAGGTTTCAAGCCAAATCGCATGCCCTGAGCTCTGACACAGTCTTTGCGCCCATGTAGGAAACAACTGTAACCAACCTGTTCTGGATGGAAGTATTGGACAAGGTGGAACACTTCCCGGTGTCCCCTGCTGGTTGAATGTATTGAAATCTACCTTCCTATCACTTCCCTGAAGGATGCCGGGGGAAGTACTTCTGATGCTGTCCTTGGGCTTACAGACAGACAGATTCCATGCCCTTATAATTTCAATCTGATTTGTCTACATTTGGGCTTTCCAAATCAGGTTTAAGATACTATGATGCCAAAGTAAGACAAAAATCCATTCTCGTAAGTCTCCATTCAGAAATGGAAGTCCAGCAGTCATGGTTTCCCATAACCAGCCAAACCCATTGCCATCTACTTGACCAATTTATATCAGTGGACCATTGAGACCCTAGAGGACAGTTTTAAGGCTGCGATTTTATGAAAAGCAGACTGCCATCTGTTTCTCCCTTGGAGCATCTGATTGGTTCAGACATTTGGGTCAGTAACCTGGGACTTTCACTACGGCTTCTTTGGCCGCACCCTATATAGCTACAGTAGTTGTTCAGATCAACTACACTATCACTGTAACAATAGATGTTGTGTGACCGTGGGAAAATACCGACCCATGGAATCTTATTTTTACATGACTAAGAGATGATCAACTGCCACCGTTGTTTAAGAGGGTAGATTAAAAGATAAAGGGAATGGTTTCAATTTCCATTTGGTGGGTATATTAAGTTAAGTTTGTTTTAAATCTATCTATATATACGTTTTTCATCTTAGTGAGTCTCTTGGAAATGAAAGTCCTTGTTCTCTTTGAGGTCTTCTATATTTCTTCAACAGATGAACATATTCCCAAATCATTGTCCCTTGGTCTATGCTCAATGCAGGTGACCAAGACCCACCTGACAAGAGTCTCACTAACAAATCAACAGAATCTGAACTAGAGGGTAAGACACTCAGACGGATCACCTGATGTCAGCATGATGCGTTTTCATACTTAAAAGATGGCAAACTTGTGTGTAGGCTGCAACATAGCTCTCTTAATTGTAGAGAGAAGCCCTACATAGAGAGTAGAACCATTGTAGAGAGAACCACTTCCAAATACTTTTAAAACTCCTTTTAAAATTCAACACAGTAAACGTTTAGCCAGTCCCTTCTCCATTCTAGGCACCGATGACACTGAGCTGGCAAAAACAGAGTATCACCTTCTTCCGAGAGTAGAGTCATCTTGATCATCGTTGTTCATCGGTCACCTTGGTCGGCCATCCATTTGTCACTTGTTGTGGGGGGCATTTTTCATCTTGAAACACTTTCTCTGACCAGTAACAACTTCACTGACCTTGACCTGGTCACAAGAGGAAGGCATCATCACTCATTTCAGCGACACTGAAGCTGCCTTAACGGGCAAGAACTCGCCACTGTGGTTCTAGACCAGTGTTTAGCATATGGAAATTTAATAAACTTTGCTACCTGTTGCGATCAAGCATGAAATCTACATAATAATCCTTCCCTTATTTGATGTGATGGACATTTCACCACTTTCCCCAATCAACTGACCACTCTAGAAGAATAAGTCTCCCTCTGAGGAATAGTGTGTAAATAGAGTAGCTCCAAGAGGCCAGTGGTATTGAATAAAAGTTTGCATTTTTTCAATATTAAACCTGAAATTTTCTGGTTTTGACCAGAAATGATGCATAGAGAGAATGTGTACACTTCGGAGGAAATAGTTTCCAATTGTAGACAACAGTCTTTTACAAGACGTTTCAATTATTGCTAACTTACATCAGTTCATAATAACACTAAATTTGGCTTGAGATTTTGAAAGCCTATTATTTTGATATGCAACTAGATAACTATTATTCCTGCTGTGATCAGGGATTATAAAATATTCACGTGAGCAACTGCTACGCTTCACTGATTATCTCTTCTTACATGTAGTCTTAAGTTTATTTTTGGTGTGAAAACATGAGTGTACAGACCCCTTGATGAAGTAAGATGCCGAATATAATATCAAAAACCCATATAGGAGAGTTTCTAATTGATCACAATAATGTAGGGTAACTCTTTTCAAAAGTAAAATTGATGACATCTCTATACAACTCTAGATAGCGAGGGATTGCGTGGTTTCGTAGTTGTTTGGAAGGAAACATAAAAATTTTTTAAAATTCATTTTTCCCAAGAGAAACGGAAATACAGTTCCCTAAGCAAAATCTATTCGTGTTGAAATTTTATTAGCCTTCTGTAATGGAAAGGCTATTAGATATATATTGTTTTGTGCTTCTGAATAGTTTTCCCATCTTCTTAAATGAAGACAAGATCAGCATTGCATTATGAAAAGCACCATTCATGCATTCTAAGCACCAGTTCATATTGTAACAGGATGGATAAGGCTAAATAAATTCCCAAATCTAAATAGGGCAAATGTGTTAAGATGAATGATAGCTTTATTACTTCAGAGATGCCATAAAACCCTGGCGTTTGAAGTTAGTGTTACTGAAATTGTCTGCAGAGCCATTTGTTTGAAAGTGCGATGACATCTAGTGGCTGACTCAGCACATGACTTCTGCGGACCCTTTGGCCTGTCTCCACCTGAAAACAATCCAAAAGCCGGAAAATGAACCTGGCATTTGGGGTCAGAACGGTAGTTCACAGCAAGTAATAAAATAGATTTTATTTGATAAATCAAAGTTGGCAAACTAGGAATAAAAAAGCAGTCAGAAAAGACATTGTCCTCTCTCCAGATACCTGCCGGTTGGTTCTACATGAGCCGGACAAGACACTTGTTAGGACTCCAGTGCGGCATTCACACAAGCATGTTACCATGAGCCAAGCTCAGTTGTAATGCCGCCCACTGATGTCAGAGTTGGCAGCTAGAGATCGGGTTCATGTGTGCAAACTGATAGTTGGGCAAAGTTTGATCCCGAGTCAACCCCAACCCAAGTCAACTGAGAAGCTTCAGCAAAGCACATTATACATTAATTAACCTTCCTGTTCTTTTCTAATGGGCAAACCCCAGCAGACCCTCTGAAAAACACAGAATGTCATTATGTGCTGTCAAGTCTATTCTGATGCAGAGTGACCCTCTAGGACAGCATAGGACTGCACGGCCCACAGGGTTCCCTAGGCTGACATTGTTATAGAAGCAGGTGTCCCTCCAGTGAGCTAGCAGCTGATGGGTTCAAAATACTGACCTTTCAGTACACAGCAAACTGTTTATCAATTATGCCACCAGAGCTCCTCTGGAACATTACTGAGTTTATAGTCACCGCATGGCTCCTTTCTTCATAGGTCCCTACTTGAGCAACGTAAGAGGATATGGTACATGAGAAAAGGTGTCCCCGGGGTGGCATGCCTATAAACAGAATATGACACACGATAAGGAACTTTTAGGCCAGCTTTCACCCCAAAGAGTCTCCCATGGAAATACAAATACAAAATGAATGAACACATTAATTAATCAATTAGTCCAATTAGTTAACTTCTGCACTTATTTCCTCTTGCTTGCTTGAGCCATGTTATCAAGAGGGACAATCTTTGGAGAAGGACAGCATGCTTGGTAAAGGAGAGGGAGTGAAAACAGGAAAACTTCCAAAGACGTGGAGCAGCACAGTGGCAGTTAGCAATGAGCTCAAATACACCCTACCCACTATTGTGAAGACCATGTGGCCGGGCAACCTTTCATTCAGTTAGGACAGCACGGAACAAAAACAGTAACCAAAAAGGGAGGAAAACAGACCGATGCAAGAATTCTGGGAATTTTCCAGATACCCTGGTTCAGTGGTTCTCAACCTTCCTAATGCCCTGACCCTTTCATACAGTTCCTCATGTTGTGGAGACCTCCAACCATAAAATTATTTTCATTGCTACTTCATAACTGTCATTTTGCTACTCTTATGAATCATCATGTAAATATCTGCTATGTCAGATGTATTTTCATTGTTACAAATTGAACATAATTAAAGCATAGGATGAATAACAAAACAATATGTAATTCGAAATTGTGAAATATTTATTTCTAATTGCAAATCAATGAAATGTTGTCTTGAAGCATGGTGTAGCATGGGTAACAGCATTCATGCCGGGTATTCGTATGTGGTGTCTCTGCATGTGGGCGGACCCGCCTGGAGATGGATAGAGGAGCACTATTCTAGTTGCTTCCAGAGGCTTCCAGGTTAAGCCTGTCTTGGTAGAAGGAGTCTCTCAAAGAAGCACAAGCAGAGCAGCCAAGGGCAGCCAAAGAGAGGTAGCAGGTGATCGAGGGAAGATTGCAAACCTTACTCCAGCTGCTTGCTCTGTGGGAGGCTAATGGTTTCATTACAAAAACAACAACAGCATCCCAGGAGTGGGAGAAAATATATATTTTTTTATTTTAAATATTTTTATTTCCTCTTTGCTAAGCCTCTAGTTTGTTTCCTCTTTCTAAATTCCTTCTCTTCATTTAGTACGTTACTGTGAGTGGGATTTTGTCTTTTCAAGATAGCATTTTCTTACCACTCTACTGTACACACTAACAAATGCACACACTGCCTCCTCAGAATCCTTCTGTGAGGGGCTGTTTTGTGTTGCTACAGGACAGGGTGGTACCAAACACCTTCTGAGAATGAGAACCAGGGCTAATTGCAGCCATGTTTCTGCTCTAGCAGGATCCTTGCCCTTGATGAACTACAAAGAGCATCCAAGGCCTTCTTGTTGCAGTTGGATCAGTATGATACAGATTTGAAAGGTGGAACCATCTCTATTGGGATCCTCGAAGATTCCCAATTCCAAATCTTTGCACTATCTGAATTAACCCAAGAGGTGAGAAGAGTCCAAGTGAGGTAAAGCTGCTCACATTTGCAAAGCATTTTTTGGGATGACATGCCACTCAATATGAACAGAGTTCAATAGGAATAGATGTTTAAAAGGAGGTTTGGGCATGTGGCTGGGCAATGAGATTGAACATGTAGAGTGGGGACAAATTATGGAGACATTAAACATCATAAATAATTTAATGCCCTTGATATCAAATGAGCAGTGAGGAGATGGCAGAGAAAACAAACAGAAAGAGAATCCCAGAGTTACTTTTGCAATACTATCAGTAAGACTTGTTGATGAATTGATGTGGTGGTAAGAAACGGGCGTCGTAAAATAGAATCTCCACAAAGATGGTTGCAAAATAATTCCACCCAGAGGGTGGGGGGAGGAGGAGGAGGAGGAAGTTTAACAGACATTTGTTGCCTCTGTGTGTCCTTGAGAACATTCCAACTCCTCGTGATCCTGTAGAACAGAGCAGCGCTTCCCCGCAGGGCTCTCTAGGCTGAATCTTTGTGGAACAGATTGCCGGTTTCTTTGTTTTGTTTTGTTTCCCTCCAAAGGAGCGATAGTGCCTTCAAGTCACTGGTCATTTTGCTTAGCCAGAACTTAACTACTGCCTTATCAGGGCACCTTTAACAGATGATGTCATCATTAGATGCCCTTACTGTGCACCAGGTGAAGTAATAATTAATAGTTCATCTAAAAACGCTGTGTTTGTGACAGTATAATTGGGGTCATGGAAATGAATTAGAAATGAAAATAATAAGAAGCCAAAAAATCAAGACTTAATAACACCAGTATTTACAGGTTCCCCAAATCGAAAATAAGTCTCGAAGATCTGATACTAAATACTAATCAAACGTTAAGATGAAAGTAGAGAGAGTCATTGAAGGAGCCGCAGTCTGTTTCACCATAATAGATGCAAGAGGTCCTAGAGAAAAAAGGAAAATGGAAGGTGGGTGATATGGTGACCTTTGGAAAGGAAGGTTCTAGAAAGTGATGGGTGTGAGAATTCCTGGAAATTGAGGGAGGCCAAAGGGGTGAGTAGATGTGGTCCTTTCTTTCAATGCAGGCAACAAAGGATAGGAAAGACATTGAGCCGTAGGGTCCTGGGGGCCAAGGAATGCTGTGATCATTTTAGGAGGTGAACATTATGATACTATTATACCCATATTGACTAGCTGGTAACGCTCCAGTGAGGAGGCAAATTCGGAAGATCTGAGAGAGCTGGGAAATAACAGTAATCCCTACGATGTCGCCATGGAGTCTTCATGGGTAACAAAACTCAGTTTACATATTGGATTTATTTTACTCTCTTGCCAATCTCCCAATTTTCAGGGGAACAAGTTTATTCCATTGGTGATGTCTAGGAGACATATCTTTGAAAACAATAGCTGACCCTTTCAGGCTGTCACCTTAAATTATCTCCTCAGGCACATACAAGCCACTGGTTTTTGAAACATCGGAATCCAGCAGGTCAAATGCAGGTGTTCTAGGCCAGATCCCCTCTGGCTTCAGAGTATGGCACCTGGCCTAGCACCCTCACTCCTCCATTTCTATTCATATCTTGTATTTACAGCTGTTTTGCTCTCAATATAGCTTACCAAATGCTTTAGGAATGAAGCACTCTCTCATTAATTCTTTCTTCCCTTACTTCAGGATTTAAAGGTTTTTTTTCCCACTTACTAATAATAATCTGGTGTGATTTATGATTAAAGGTTTACTTTCTCCCTCTATAGGTCTCTAAGACATGTCCCAAGTGCTTTCCAAATACCAATCCAAACCCTGCTGAAGCTGAGCCTCTCTGTGTTCTCAGTTATTTCCCAAACTGCCTTAAAGAGAAGAAAGCTTTTTAGGCACCAAAGGGCCTCCTTCAATAGCACAAGGGCTTCACTGTAAAAGGAAATAGAGGAAAGAGCTGGGAGGCACAGGGCACTTATAGAGGTTAGATAAAGACATGTACATATGCA
>NW_022103920.1:36897201-36898071 GCF_000313985.2 Echinops telfairi
ATAAATTCTTATTATTTTGTCACTGTCCGACGTCTGGTTGGTGAGCTTTTGAGGACAATTCGAAGGAGTTAGATATATTATTGGGAAACTTACAGAAAAAGGACTAGAGACAAGCTTCCTACACTGAAAGTGCATTCCTTCCTTCTTTTACAGGAGATTCCTGAGTTTTTGCCAGCTGGCGGAAATGGCTCAGGTTTCATCCGTTTCTCTTTCTTCCAGATTGGCACTCAGCTGTTCCACAGTCAGGACCCTGCCATACGTGACAAAGATCATGACTCGTTTTCCAAAGATTAACATCAAAGTACAGCTCTGAGCCTTGCCGATTCTCATTCAACAAGCAGAAGCATGAGGTGGATGGAAGCAAATGGTGATGAGCTTTTAGATGATGAGTTCTTCTCTGGGAGACGAGAATAAATGGATTCCATTTAGTCAAGTGAGGGCTGGTTTCTTAGCTCATTTTCCACTCTTTATTCAGTTTTCGAGGGGATGAACATGATTAGCGAGGGGGCTGGAAATAGGGCAAGAAAATTATTAGTAAATCCCGAGCTATAAAAACAAAAAAGGTAAGATTCGGCTTGCATCAGCAAAAGGAAAGTAGATATCTCACAAAAAAGTTACCACTGTTAAAACATTTAAGCAAGAATGGTTTTCGCTGATTATGAAGGTAGAGCGTAAGCAAAACTGTTTACTCCAAACATAGGCACCACTTCTGCTTTTCGTTGATAAGCCATTAATGAAGGGAAATAATTGATGATGGCATTCTACAACCATTCACCCACAAAATTTTCTTCACCCAGGCATTTTCTAGTTCTGTAGTTCATAAATGGACTCCGTTTACATATTCTATAGGAAAGCTCTAATTAAATGAAT
>NW_022103920.1:36898501-36900170 GCF_000313985.2 Echinops telfairi
TTTTTTTAAATGTAGCTTTCCTTCAAACTCTTAAAAATTTAGTTTTCATATTACAAAAGAACTGGGGGTGATCATCATTATCGTAACAGGTTAGCACCACTTCTTAAATGAGTACTTTGTTTTAAAAAGGTGACCCAAACCTTCACACCTGAAGAAACTGAGCTAGGAGTCGTCAGATTCAGGGTCCTGTAATTTCCCATTGACTTTAGTCACAGAGCATGGTGTCCTAAGAGATGATCCGTGGAGTTCTTGACCTCCAATTAGGCAACAATAATCACATTTCCCATTTGTACTCAAGATCCATCACACACTCCAGCCAATAATACCCTGCTGTGCCTATTGACTCAGAGGCCTGAGGGTCCAAATAGCCAAGAGGCATTCTGAACTTCCAATTCAATGGACTCCGAGGTGCTGAGTCTCCAGGCGCGAGTAATCCTCCACTAAAAACCAAGATCTCCAGACCCAGAGAGCACAGGGCTGCAGGGGCAGGAAACAAAACTGTGGTCCCTTGTGGGGCATTAGGGGCAATAGTGAGTGGGACCACTCTCATTCCCACTCTGGCTTCCGGAATCTGCGAATTCTAGTTCCTGGAGAAACAGCAGCTTACAGTACACGCTAAGCTACATCAGTAACCCTTTATAGTCTTTTCGAAGTTGCCTTTCCTTGCCATCACCATCATGCTGATTAAGACGAGGGGTGGATCATCTCGCTTCTACTTTATTTTTACGCCAGTTAGCATGCTCAAATGTTAACTGCAATCTTGATATCCATATAAATGACATATACCTTTGTCGGCAGCTGCTCTACGGCAGTGTTCTCTTAGAGCACGTAGGTGTGATGGTGTTCGTCCCCAACAAAGGCACAGAGAGAAGAATATCCTTAGTCTCTGCCAGGCACACAGTACTTCTTCCTGCGGTGAGCATTTTCTGAAGAGCCATGAAAACACTATTTTCCCTGCATAACTAAGAGCAGCATGGGGTTAAGTCAAGTGAATAAATGACTAAACGGAGATCATTATCTTAGAGAAATTGTTTTTTTTATATTCATCTAAAAGCTTGTGAAGAGCCTGATGTTTCTTTGCCCCATCATCATTTTTAAACATTATGAAGTAAGCAACACATGGGCACAGTTTTGCTCATTTACCTACCACACAAAAGAGAAATAGACATCATGTCTGAAAAGGGAAAAAAAAAAATTTTGTAGCACCAATCTAGAGTTCCAGGAGGTTGATTGGAGAATTAGCTACAAAAGCACTGGTTCCCCCTGCTTTACAGACACAGGCTAGCGCGGCATTGCTACCTTTTCCTTCCTTCACACACCCGTTAAAGTACTGGGTCCCTGGCTAGATGTGGAGAAAATATAAAAATAGTCCCTGTGATTAAAAACTTCACAATGACTGGCAAAAGTGAGCGCACATTCCATCCAGTGTAGGCAAGTCTCATAACTAAAGCGAGCTCTGACGATGAAGTGACACAGAAGCCCACTTCTCTGTGACTGTGCTATCTGTCCTTCCACATCCCCCCTGCATCCTTCTCCATGGGGACCAGTGCCTCCAGGAGTCGGGCCTGATGCTACTTCAGCAGAATGCACGAACCTGTCCCTGGGGTTCTTGCACCCTCATTCTGCATTCAGCCCGCCCCATCCCTACACCAGAAGTTAAGGCATTCTG
>NW_022103920.1:36908458-36909483 GCF_000313985.2 Echinops telfairi
TGGTTCTTTGAAAAAGTGGGCCCCACACATAGAATTGGGTTGTTACATCACTACAGGAACTAACGGGAGCGTGCAGGCAGAGAACACAAACTCTGACTACACACCAGTGTGTAATCTTTCAGTGGAACCAAGCAGAAAAAGAAAATTAAAAGAAAAATTGAAGTGCTGAAGGTTTAATTTTGTCTTGGAATGTGGAAAACAAAAACAGGAAGTTTAATTTCGAGTTTTATTATCTCTTTGGGACCTAAGGCTTCATTCTGTTTGGCCTTGAAATTAAATACTCTGTTTTGACCCTCTCTTTAGACCATAAGACAATATTACAAGACCAGACACACTATGTTGATGGTAGAAATTGTTTTATATTTATTTCTCCCTCCATGGGAAAACCTTCAAGTCAATACTTGGAGTGATGCTGTAGGACAGAGTACAGTACACCTAGACAGTTTCCAGGCTGTCAATCTGGACAGAGGCAGATGGCCACATGTTTTTCTGCCATGGAGCAGTTGGTGAATTTGAAGCACTGATCTCTCGGTTAGCAGTCAAGTGTTTTAACCACAGCGACACTTCTGAAATAACCACAAGCCTGATGAATTGTACACTTGGTTTTAAGCCAGTAGCTAATAAAAGAGCCAGGATGGTGGAACATGAGCGTATGAAAGGGAAGCTTCTCTGGCTTCTTCTTTGCATTCTCTTTCTTTGGGCCTTCTTCAAAGAAGAAAAATACTCATTTGATACTAGGACCACATCTATGCCTGTTGACTAGTAAACAGGACAACTGTATTAATGAGTAAATGAATTAGCCCCCACAGGTGGTCTTTCCTGTACTCTGGCACACCCTCCCCTCCATATTTTATCTTCCTCAGCTGGAGCACAGTAAGGAGACAACACAAAAGTACAGAGTACCAGAACTCTGCTAAAATCAGGCACAAACACAGCCACTAATAGAGTGCTTCTTTGCTTCCATTGCTGTAGTCCTGTCCTATGTTCAGGGAGAATCAGCTGTGGTTTAGGGCAGAATTTGATTA
>NW_022103920.1:36911218-36919106 GCF_000313985.2 Echinops telfairi
TGAATTCACAGCAGAGTGCTCAGTCTAGAAAGTTACAGTGACTGTTTTGTGGGGAGTTCCAAGAGCGTAATATTGACACATTTTTCTCATAATGCACAGGACAACCCAGGGACTAATTATGAAGAAGTTTTAAAATAATTGAACAGATCTTCATGAGAACCAAGCCAGGAAAGATGTACCAAGGAAATTCTTTTTTACATCTCAAAAATGCATCTGCTATTCCTCAAGAGTCACAAGGGAAGGATTTTCCAAAGAACATTGAAAAGGAGCGTTATCTGAGACTGCCAAAGAATGCCAAAAGTTCCCGTTTGATGTGGTGTAAATGAAAGAGCACAGCATTCTTCAGGGAAGGGTTAGAGAAACTGAGCCCCCACCTTCATACGTAGACCTATACTGAGGATAGATCAAAAACCAATAGTTTCACATTTTGATATTTTGGTTTAATGATGGCTTCTAAGATTTTGAAATAATACTGTTTTACTTGGCCCTGTGTATCATAATAAAATTCAGACTGTTTTACTACTGACTCAGCATATTTGCTGTCAGACAGAGACATAGGATGGCTAAAAAACTGGTTAAAAGTTTTAAAAGAAGTAACTTTAGTTGGAAACTTACCTAGTGTCATGACATTCCTACCAGCAGCAGCAATTGATTAAGGTGCCACTGTGTGCTGGGACTGACATCGGTGCCTGTGTTATGCTGAGTTTAATTTACACAGCATCTGTGTCTAATGGAGCTTCCCAAGACCATTTTAGGAAACAAACTGAGGGTTAGAGAAGTGAGCTTAAATTTGCCAAGTGAAAACAAACACACAAATGAAAAAACCCATAGATCCAAGAATGGGGTTTGGGCTTGCACTAAATCCTAGCTCCAACTTAAGATTGATTAGTAATTACATCATGGCCCTGCTCCATACTCGCCCTCAGGGGGGGAACACAGACTATATGAGTGCTACAGCGAAGTGTGGCGAAGAAATTAGATGGTGCCCAGCAATCAGAGAAAAAAGAGCACCTGGTTCTTATAGGCTTCTCTCCAAACAAGCAGCCATCTGAGTGAGATGTCAACTAAGTCCGCATGGAAGAAGCACACCATCATCTGTCACGGAAGGACTGTAAATCATACAATCCAAAGTTGAAGGAGGGAATAGTATCCGAACCAAAATTATGAGAATCCAATCTGCAGAAGGCTATGGGTGACAGCAGGAACCTAAGACACATTTGTGGGATCTACGTAGGAACTAAGCCCCCAGTGAAAGTGGCTACTAATCAGAGTGCATTGGAGAGATGAGTATAAAAGATCAAAGGGATCAACCTGACTTCAAGGGTTAAAACCTTATCAGTTGATCCCCTTCCCCCCACCGATGCAGCCTAGATCTGATCGGGTTTTCAACATTTTCTGTAGGCTTTTTGTTTGTTCATATTAGGGTTTAGCTCAGCTGTGTTAGGTCATTGGGAGTCACCCTCGAATTTTTGTTATGTATTTTTCTGTTTTTTTGGTATATGAAACCCAGGATTGATAACCTATAGGGGCAGAAAGTAAAATATGGGTTTGGGGAGTGATGGGAAGTACCATGGGGGGGACAAGGTAAAGGAGTCCAGGAAGGAAAATAATGTTTGGAAACTGATTGTGATGGCAATTGTACAATACTGCTTGATGCGAATGAACAATGGAATGACATGATATATTATTAACTCCCAATTTAAATGAAATTGATAAATAATAATATGAAATTTTCCAAGTGATACACAATCAGTACATGTGATCTAAGACTAAAAGTTTGGTTAACCCATTTGAAGTTCTTGAGTAATGCTAATAACTTAACTTATAATTGTACCATGTTTTATACTTTAAATTGTTCATAAAATCTAAGAATACTGGCCCTTGAACTTGTAAAGCCTTGCAAAGTGCAGCCTATTATTCCTAACTCCGCACAGTCAACCTGTTTCCAGGTTGAAGCTACCACATTAGATGAATCATGCCTCTCTCAGTATAGGAAACACCATTTTCCTGCAAGGTAAACTCCATGCAAAAGTCCCCAGAGAAATCTATACCAGGTATTATAAGCATATGCAGTACGTGTATCTTTTCCTACCATCCTCGACCCCAATATAAGATCTCCCCAGTGCAGTAAACTGAAAACCACATCCAACAAGCAGACCAAACGACTGCTGTAGATGGAACCAGAAGAATGTGCTCTCGAGGCTAATGTAAAGTTCACCCAGAACCTGGTCAATGTGCAAGCTGTCATAGCTGGAACATCAGAGAACAGAAAAGAGATGGATAACATTACACCTGGAAAGTAAGACAAGCCAATGTGGCCGAAAGGAAGGAGAAAGGGAATGCATAATGAAGCCTCCCTGGTGGTTCTGACACCCAGGCCCTGGGTCAGCTTCTCACTGCAACAGCATTGGGCACAAAGAAGAGCAAAGCATGATCTGTCCATCTATGCAATGATTTGATACATACTGGCTCCAACCCCTAGTGGCCATATGCACAACAAAACCAAACACTGCATGGCCCCGCGCTACTCTCCCAATTGCTCTTATACCTGAGCCCATTGATGCAGCCACTGTGTCAAACCATCTCATAGAGGGCCTTCCTCTTTGTTGCCACCCTCCACTTCACCAAACATGATGTCCTTCTCCAGGGATGGGTCTCTCCCAACAATGTCCAAGTATGTAAGACAACGTCTCACAGGAGCACTCTGAACTTACTTCTTCCCACACAGATCAGTTTGTCCTTTTAGCAGCCCTCCGTACTTTAATATCCTTCTCCAACATCACAATTCAAATGTATCAATTCCTTTATGATCTTTCTTCTTCAACGTCCAACTTTTACATGCATATGATGCAACCGAGAATATCATGGCTTGGGTCAGGAGCACCTTAGTCCTCAATATAACAACTTTGCTCTTCAGTCCTGTGAAGAGGTCTTGTGCAACAGATACATCTTTTGATCTCTTGACTGTTGATCAAATGCTTCCATGAGCATTGATTGTGGATCCAAGTAAGATACAATCCCTGACATGGCAACCGTGTTTCCATTTATCATGATGTTACCTATTGGTTCAGCTGTGAGGAGTTGAGCCTTACAATGAGTTGTAAGTAATCCACACTGAAGGCTACAATCCTTGATTTTTATCAGCAAGTGCTTCAATTCCTCCTCACTTTCAGCAAGCAAGGTTTTTTTCATCTGCATACTGCAGGTTGTTAACAAGTCTTCCTCCAATCCTGATACCACACTCTTCTTCATATAATCTAGCTCCTCTGATGATTTGCTCAGTATACAGATTGAACAAGTACGGTGAGAGGATATAACACTGACACGCACATTTCCTGATTTTCAATCATACAGTGTCCCCTTATCCTCTTCGTGCAACTGCCTCCTGATCCCTGTTCAAGTTCCGAATGAGCACAGTGAGGTGTTCTGGAAGTCCCTTTCTTCTCCAGGCTGTCACCAGTTTATTATGGTCCACAAGGTTGAATGCCTTTGCATTTGCTTGAGCCCAGTGTTGCCGCCACTGTATCGATGCATCTCAGTGAGAATCTTCCTTTTCTTTCACCACCCTTCCCCTTTATCAAACATGTTGTTTTTCTCCAGAGGCTGGTCTCCCCTGATCACATGTTCAAATTACCTGAGAAGAAGAAATTACCTTGCCTCTCAGGAGCATTCTGACTGTGCTTCTTCCAAAACAGACCAGAGCACTTGCCATATTCTCCGCCAGCACCATGATTCAAACGCAGCAATTCTGCGGCAGTCTTCCTGATTCATTGTCCAGCTTTCACATGCATATGAAGCCTTTGAAAGGACCATGACTTGGGATTAGTCCTCAAAGGGACATCTTTGCTCATTAACCTCTTAAATAAGTCTTCAGCAGTGGATTTGCCCGATGCAATAAATTGTTTGATATCTTGACTATTGTTTCCATGAACATAGATTGTAGAACCAAGTAAAATTAAATCTCTGATAATTTCGATCTTTTTTCCTTTTATGAGTATGTTTCTTATTGGTCCAATTGTGAGAATGTTTGTCTTCCTCATATTGAGTTGTAATTCACACTCAAGGCTGTAGGCTTTGATTTTCATCCCCAAGTGCATCCAGTCCTCCTCAGACTCAGTAAGCAAGATTAAATCACCTGCATATTACTTGTTCTCGGGCAGCCTTCCTCCACTCCTGATGCTGTGTTCTTTCAGTGTTCTAGCTTCGTGAATTATTTGCTCATCATTCAAATTGAATAAGGGGAAGTAACCAACCTGTCTTTTTTAAAGGATGCCTTTTCTTTTCTGCCTGTTCTTGCATCAGTATGATAATGTCCAGGTCTCCCAAAATCATCATTGTAGATATGGTTTACCATAATCCATCTTGAATTACAGTCACATGTATGCAAGTTTGAATCCCCTAGAAGATAGCCCAGGTGACACAGTGGTGATGAATTGGGCTGAGAGCCAAAAGGTCTGCAGTCAAAACCACCAGCCCCTCTTTAGGAGAAAGACAGAGATTTCTACTCCTGCAAAGAGTATCAGAAACTCACCGGGGCAGTTTTACCCTGTCTTATAGGGTTACTGTGGTTACATAATTTCATGTCAACTTGATATATAAGTATAGGGGTGGCCTGTCGATCAAATCACAGCCTGATGATGCTTCCTTGTGGGCATAGCCTTCACATGAGGATTCTGGGAACTTCCTCTTTTTCTCCGTGGAGGTGGGCCACACTCTCTCTTTGCTTCACTTTCCTGTTGAGGAGCCACATTCAGAGAGCTGGAGGAGCCACACGGAGACCCGGGTCAACGCTGAGATGCTTCCACCAGCATTGGATCCACAAGACTTTTCACCCACTGGCCTATGATCTTCCTGCATGCAGATTCATCATTGCATGGGCTGCATGAGTCTGAAAAGGAATTTATAAACTAGTATCGGACTTAAGGGCTCATATCAGACTTATGGACTTGATCTGGACTGAGCTGGGATGTTTTCTCAGTATACAATTGCTCTTTGATATAAAGTTCTCTCTTACACACATGAGTGTCTCTGGACTTATTTCTCTAGTCTACTCGGTCTAACACAGTCACTATGAGTCAGCATCAATGGGATGGCAGTGAGTGAGAATATAGTCAATCCTTTGACAAAGGAACTTAGGCTTATTCCTTTTTGTGCCTTTGATATTTTAAGAGTTCTGCTGTTAGTACTTAGTAGAACTACTCTCTTGACTGCTATTTTCAAACAAGTACCCAAGGCAAGAAGAAAGAATTCAGAAATGTTCTGTTTGACACTCTGACTCAGCTCATGTGTTCTTGCTTTGAGACAAAGGTACATTTTAGTCATGATTGCATTACTTCTTAGTAAGGTGCATCACTATGGTTTTATTTGTTCTTTCAAACCTTTCAGTAGTGAACAATGGTCAGAGTCAGATCTACTGGATTGACTGACAGAAATTCCATTTGGCATCATTTATTATATCTAAACATCATCATATATTCTCATTAATTTTGTCACATCTGCTATAATAAAGCTAATCTTATAATGACTTAAAAGAAAAAGCTGAAAAACAATTGCCAACCCTCATGGTTTCCCCATGAAATATCCACCCATTGAAAACCTGAAATAATTCTTCAACGCCACTCAGATTACTCACATTTCAGAAGACATCAAGGAGCTGGTATGCCCACCAGCAAGGATTTGGTAGTGCAAGAAGATCCTCTTTAAACTTGATTTCAAGACTCCTGTCATAAATATAGGAGCCCTGGTGGTATAGTGGGTTATGCCTTTGGCTGCTAATTGCAAGGTCCTTAGTTTGATACCAGGGTCACTAGAAGGCAGTGTCAATTTGATAGCAATGAGTTTGTTTTTTTGAGTTTTTTAAGCCATAAATACTGGATGATGTGAAAATTATTTTTCATATTGGGCAATTAATGTTTATTGTGTTCTATTATCTGAAAGGAGCTTAGCCAAGAAAATTTCAGGAGTAAAACAAAGAATTGAACAAGATGATCATTCAAGGTTACTTTTAGTGGCCAATCCATCCATATGCCTATGAAAGTTGGACATTGAATAAGGGAGACCAAAGAAGAATTAATGCATTTGAAATATGGTGATGGCAAAGAATATTGAAGGTACCATGGCCTGCCAAAAAAACAAACAAATCTGTCTTGGAAGAAGTATAGTCAGAAGCTCCTTAGAAGCAAAGGTGATGAGATTTGGTCTCACGTATTTTAGACATGCTGTCAGGAGAGACCACTCCCTGGAAAAGGACATCGTGCTTGCTAAAGGTGTGGCCACCAAAGGAGGCAGCCAGAGGGGTAGCCAAGGGAGCAGCAAAAAGAAGGAAGACCCTCAGGTCGAGAGACCGACACCATGGCTACAGCATTGGGCTCAAACTTTAGAACACTTTTGAGGATGGCACAGGGACTGGCAGTGTTTCATTCTGTTGTACAGAGGGCACTGGCAGTCGGAACAGACGCAATGACGTCTAAAAAAGAAAAAGAAAAATCTATATTTAATGCCTCATTTAATGTTTAGATTAAGTATAGATTCACTTAATGTTACTTTGAGTTAAGGTTTCCTTTGTTGTTTCATTCGGGCCCCATGTTTCCCTCTAAGAGAATATGACTTGGTTTTGAGACCCACCTGAAAGCACCTTTACTATCCTGCTATATTGACGTTGCTGTGCATGTTTGCTGAGAAAACATCTACATCATCAACTTGGCACTGAGTTGAATATGCTAATCAGTTACTCAAAGCTTCCACAATCCTGAAGTGCTTTTGAAATGAGCCACTCTCTGCCCACCGGTCTAGAACTCTCTTTGCCCATGACCACAGGTTCTGTGCCATTTTTAATTCTTTCTTATCATTTCCTTACCACTGTTGGCAGCTATGAATGCAGGATCTCTACCTTATGGATATATGCTTAGAAAAGCCTCTTTGTCTCTACTATTGACAACTTTCTCTGTAGCCTATTGCTGGTGCCAGAACAACCTGCACTGTCCTATGGACCGATCCCTGCCACAGTAAGGCTGGATCTAACACCCCTGACTTGGTCCATGAGTATGTCTCAGAATATCCAAATCTTTCCCTATCTGAATTCTCCGTCCTCTGCAGAGTGAAAAAGTGTTCATCACACTAAGGGATCCAGATGAGTCCGTTGATGATTTTCAAAAGGAAAAAACATGTAGGTGAGGAATAAAACAACATTGAAGGGAACATCTTAACTCCCCTAGGAATTATTTACATATGACATTTTCATCCTTTTAATTTAAACTAATAATTGGAAGCCTCTAGCATTCTGTATTCCCCAAAGAAATCTGTAGCCATTCACACATTCACATATTCTTGGCAGAAAATGTTTTCTTCTGCAGCAACTCTAAAAGTGAACGTACTTGCTTCATTTTATTTTGTTTTATAAAATTACATTTCCATTCTCATGAAGACATATAATTAAATCTCTTCTTCTGCCCAAGAGAGGTTGTTTTAAATAATAACTTATTAAATTTTGCTATGACAACATTAAACTGAAGTGGGGTTTTACATGCAATTCTTGGTAAAAAGTATGGAGAAATGAATCAATAAGAAAAGGAATGATGAACTCACTTTTCTTGCTTTCAAGCAATTACTCTTTTGGCAGAATTGATTAATTTTAGCTAAGAGCACTGAGAATTCATTTACCAAACTCTACCTGTGGACTTCTTTATAAAAATGTTTTTAATTCTCCAGCATGTGTTATAATTAGCACTTCTTGCTAAAAGACATAACCTTTCAGTTAATGAACATGACTGGCAAATGGCCTAATTTGTTTTTAAAATATAAAACATCATATTAGGATCAATAACTATAATATCTCTAAAGGGATCATAAGATGCTGAAACCAACCGATCACAAGGATCAATCTAAAACC
>NW_022103920.1:36920196-36921799 GCF_000313985.2 Echinops telfairi
TATTTTGTATCTTACACCATCCATTGTCTCCCTTCACCCACATTTCTGTTATTCCTCCACCACCACCCCCAAGGGAGGGGGACTATATATCCAACTTTGTGATCAGATCCCACTTTCTTTCCCCTTTTCTCCCCTCCCTTCCCCTCATGATATTGCTACTCCCACTATTGTTCCTGAGGGGTTTATCGTCCTTAATTCCAAGGGGTGGGAGCATTTATCTGTACCAATGTGTGTACTCTGGTCTAGCTGAATTTGTAAGGTAGAGCTGGGTCATGATGGGGAGGTGGGGGCATTCAGGAACTAGAGGAATGTTGTGTGTTTTGTCGGTGCTATTCTGCACCCTGGTTGAAATGCCCTTTCATTGTAACCCTTCTGTGGGGGGATGTCCAATTTTCTACAGATGGGCTTTGGGTCTCCACTCTAACGCCCTCATTCACATCGATATAATTATTTGTTTGGAATCTTTTGATCCCTGATCCCATCGACACCTCATGATCACACAGGCTGGTTGCAGAGGAGATTTTGATAGAACGGGAACTGAAAAATTTACATTTTGAAGGAAAAGGAGGAAAAGCGACAGTAATTGTTTCACGCACAAAAGGTTGGAGAAGAAACTGAAGAACTCAACAGAAAGAGAAGAAGAAAAAAAGACCAGGACATAAAAGACTAATAGCAAGAACGAATTCCTACAATTGTTCTGTGTCCTCTAATACTTAACGGTGAAATAAATAGTCTTAGCTGGTGTGTTAAGTTAATTTCTCTAGAGAAGCAACTCCTCCCATCTAGTCAATGCCGACTCATAGTGACTGTGATAGGTAGGATTATTGTGCCAACCTGGCCAATAAACACCTGTGGGGTTAATAAGGTTGCAGTTTAATTGAAGGGCAAAGAAATAAATGGCTCTGCGAGCCTCACCTTTCTGTCTCTTACTCTCTGATGATCGGACCAGTGTGTGACTATCTTAGCTAGTTCTCTGCCTCAACTCATAAGCTACACTACCTGTGGGACACCCAACTCATGGCCTATGTCACTATAGTTTGAGGTTCCTTCAAGACCTGTTTCACCACACTGCTGGTGCATACATCACTTGAGCTGGGCACTGTCGGACCCTGTCATCTGGTTGACTGTTGGTGACCTGCCCTGCTGTTTGCTGCCTGTGGCCTGACTGCCTTTATTGCTCTACAGACGACTCAGATGTCTGCTTCTTTGACTTGCATCCAGCAGCCCTCGTGAGTTGGACTGCCAGTGTATTAACTGTCTCATGGATGTCAGTTGAACGGAGCCATTTGGTACTGCTCTGTTGACTAATTAGCTGTTTATTTCATATGTTGTATTTATCTATCTATATAAAATCATAAGTATCCTGGTTTTGTTTCTCTAGAGAACCATGTCTAACACAGTGACTCTACAGGACAAGGTAGAACTGCCTCTGTGAGTTTCCAAGACTGTACCTCTTTGTGAGAGTAGAAAGCCCCATCGTTCTCCCAGTGAGTGGCTAGTGGTTCTGAACTATTGATCTTTCAGTTAGTAGCCCAACTTGTAACCATTATGCTACCAGAACTCCTCTACACAAGCAAAACAAAGTATATATAACCCATCCATG
>NW_022103920.1:36922518-36923766 GCF_000313985.2 Echinops telfairi
ATTGATTCCATTTTATTTTTGCTTTTATTAATTTCCTAACGTGAAAGCTTTGAATGAATTGGCTGGAGCAAATGCTGATCATTTTTTAATGACATTGGGAGCAAAAAGAGAGCTGGGATATTATAAAATATTGATCTCTGCATGAATTATCCTAATAACTCCTTCCAACAAGTTTTTCAGAGAGAAACCATTATTATCACCTTTTACAAAAAAGGAAGCTATGGCATATGGAGGTTAAATACCATACCCAAGTTCACACAACTCGTAAGTGGAAGATGAGGATTTTTAAACCCAGACATCTGAATCCAGAGTCAATAATATGATTCACTACACTATTTTCATGATGCACACAGAAGGTAAAGTTTTTAAAACTTCTGGGACATAACTAAATGCCTTGAAGGAATGAGACATCTGCCACATGGGCTCAGGGAATCGGGATCGTAGTCTTGAGAAACACCAAGGTCAATTCACATACATATATAGTATGTTCACAGACAATGTTCTGAACCCTCCTTTGGCGAACAGCAATCGGGTTGTGAAAGTTCATGACCAGCCAGGTCAGGTGCAGGCACTGGTCTCTCCCAGCTCAGAGGAAATAAGTGTGATGAAATCCAAAGACACATGGAAGCAATTTTTCCAACAGATTAATATCAATCTCTACAGAAATATCAATCTCTACAACCCTGAGATGAGAAGAAGATGGTGCCCAGTTACCACTGCCAGCTGCTGTGAAAAAAATCACATGAGAAGGTCTTGAACAGAGTGCAAGAAAAAACGGGGAACACTTCAAAACCATAAAAGAGACCAGACTACTGGGCAGATAGAAACTGGTAGGACACCCAAGTGTGTGGCCTTTAGTCAATGTTCAAACTTGTAACTAAAGTTACTGCCATGTTAGACTAACCGATCATTTAAGAGCCAAGGGAGGGAGCTTAAGCAAGGGTGAAGGGCAGAGAGTTGGGAAAGGAGAAATGGGAACAAGAAATGGCGTCTTAATGACTAGGTTTAAACAAATGTATATGAATAATTGAATGTAATCTTCTCTCTAGACCTTCACCTAATGCACGATTAGACTTTTTAAAAGAAATAAAACAAGGCACTCATTTAAATATTAATTACAATTCTAATATTGCTAATAACACTGTGAAAATTATGGAATTTCTAAAACAAGTATTTGTCATAGCTTGCCTACCTTTATGGAGTTGGTGATTTTTTTAACATAACATTTAAAACAATCTTTTAAGACAA
>NW_022103920.1:36924042-36929888 GCF_000313985.2 Echinops telfairi
GAACTCAGTGTGTGGAGGTCCTCCAGCTCATCCAAAGGTTGGATATTTGAATGAAGTAAGACACCCTCTCCTACTGCAACGTTTTACATCCCTGTCCTAGGATCAGCTTCTCCCTTGGGAACTGAGCTGTAAGAGTCAATGTTGACACTGCCTTTCATTTCCCTTTATCCTTGTTTTTTGAGGGTTGTTTTTTTTTTGGAGGGGCAGGCAGTTTTTATATTAGTTGTAAACATTTTTTGTTCTCATCTACACAAAATGACTGCATCCTCGTGCCCAGTATTGCTAAGTCAAGCAAATATATGTCACTATAAAAATCCAATATAGTATGGAGAGTGCATTTCAAAGTGTGTTTCATTCACCTCAGAACTACTTCAGTGTTTTACATAAATAAATAGATAGATAGATTATAGATATAGCTATCCCCTGATTAATTCAGAGTGCTGTGTGGCACTGATGAAACACATAACTATCCTCTAGTTCTTTAAGATTTCCTTCTCTTACTGTTATGGGTTTTATTTGTTTTACCTCATTAATCATGTTAGATTTGTGTATGTTCATTTGTATATTTTAGATCACTTGGTACACAAAAGTCAAGGCACATAGCCCATCAGAATCAGTAATAGGAGCAATGGGTCCCGGGGGTACTGGAAGTGAGGGGGAAGAAGGCAGGGAATGGGGAGCTGATAGCAGTGATGACTGTAAAACCCCATCGATGAGATCGACTGACAGAATTGTATGTGAATGGATATATTGGATGGTGTAAGACACGGCAAAACAAAAACAAAAACAGGAATAAGGGTTCCTGGGGGTTATGGTGGGGAAGGGATGGGGGAAAGGGAAGCAGATATCAAGGAGTTCAAGAAGAAAGAAATGGTTTGAAACTGATTGTGGTAACAATTGTACAACACTGCTTGATGTGATAGAACTATGGAATGTCATGCTATCTGGAAGAGCTCCCAATAAAATGATTACAAAAAGGATCCCAAGCTTGCCCAAGTCCAAACTATTAGATAAGAAGCATCGAGGACGGATTCTGGAACACAGATCCCACAGCATGTTTTTTGCTCCATGATCCTTCCTTCTTCCATTTAAACATGAAATGTGAAATAACTCACCAGTCCTATTTGAATTTACCTTAACAATTTGAAGTTTAAAAGCAGGCAGTTCTCAAAAGGAGCTAATGAAACACTAGTAAGAGCAAACAAATGGAGATCTGTTTCAAACTAGTGTAATAGGATTAATCATTTATTCAGACACAGATGTCTCTCCTGCTAAAACTATGTTGAGAGGTCACAGAATGTATCATTGGAAAGGGTAATTGAAGTCAATGAATGCAACCTTAATGTGTCCTCCATCTGAAAGCCAAGGAAATCAAGAATCAGTATCAGTAATTATCTCTGTTCCTTTCTTTATTTTAAAAATACTGTAGAGCAAAAAATAAAATTAAAATTAAAATAGAGCAGTTTTGCTTGTTTTTTCTCTCCACAGTCATACATAATAATGACATTTTTAAAAATCCATACATTTTCTAGAGTTTCAAATCTCCACTTCTGTCCAAGGAATTATAAGTATAGCTGGGCTGACTTATTTTACTATAATATAATCCAATTATCAAAGCTCTAAATGTGAAAATAAAATAAACTTATGTGAGTAACTGCTTCTGTCTCGCACTTATAAGTAGACTGGGATGTGTCAATCATCCCAGACCCTACAAAAGAAATGAACATACAATTTCAAATGTCATGCTTTCTCCCGCTGTGAACCACAAGGAGGTTAGTTGAATTTTAAGCACGTTTGTATCCTTAATAAATCCAGATTTTTCTACACATATCATGGAATCACATATGCGGTTTGTTTATATCTCTGTTATGTTTACAGAATCATCTATCACAGAACACTATTTAAGAATGAACATTTTTATATGGGAGGTGATTACTAGAAATAAATGCTTGATCAAAAGCTAAGCTGATTTGTTGTGACTAAGACGGTCTACTAGAGCGTGACAAAATTCAATCTTCCATAAGAGAGGAAAAGGAATTTCTTTTTTTAGGTCATGTAGCTAATGAAATTTGTTTGCATTGGGGAAATAAGGTTGCTAATCACACACTGTTAAAATCACTCCAACACCTGCTTCTCGTTCCCTGCTTTCAAAGCAAGTTCATATTTTACTAAGAAATTTGAAGTAATCTTAAGAGAAAGTCCACAAGCTGTGGCCATAGCATGCAAAAAACTATGCTCATAAACCCTGTCTTCTCCCCTTTCATATGGATGTGCTGTCATTTCTCTTCTTAAAAGCCTCGCCTTTCCTTCTTGCCTTGAAACTCAGTCTTCCCACTTTCTCATTAGAAATTACTCCAATGGCTATGTTTAATGTTTTTCCTTATACTAGATTATTCCCATTGACATACAGAAATTTATAATATTATGCATCTAAAAATTTTAGAAAGAAAAGAGAAGATGAATGGGGGAAAATACCTCTTCTGTACAACTCTACTTGTACCTCTAGTTACCTAAGTGAATAGGTCAACCTCTTCTTTAGTTGTGGTTGTGGTTGTTAAGTGCCATCAAGTTCATTCTGACCCAAGGTGACCCTCGGCACAACAGAGCCAAATACTGCATAGTCCTGCACCCTTCTCACAATGGTTGCTATTCTTGAGCCCGTCATTGCAGCCACTGTGTCCATCCGTTTCTTTGAGGGCCTTCCCCTCCTTTGCTGCCCCTCCTCTTTACCAAACACGATGTCCTTCTTCAGACATAGGACATGATGTCTCTCCTGAAAATAAGTCCAAAGCATGTAAGACAAAGACTAGGCATCTTTGCCTCTCAGGAGCATGCTGGCTGTACTTCTTCCAAGACAGATGAGTTTCTCTGTCCAGTTTGTCTTTCTTTCTGGAGTCCTGGTATTTTCAATATTCTTCTCCAGTGCCAAAATGCAAATGCATCTATTCTTCTGCACTTTTCTGACTCAATGTCCAACTTTAGGGTGGACTCCCACAAAATAATCTGTTCTGGACTCCCACAAAATAATCTGAAAGTGGGTGGCAAGTGCTCAGACTCCAGCAATCTGAACAAGTCCATGCATGGGTCAGAAGGATTTTGGCTGTAGTTACGGGATCTTATCAATGCCTCCACTTATCAGAAGACCTGGTGCTTCACTCTTTGGGAAACTTTAAAGCCACATAGCCTAAAGGTTGGAGTTCCTCTCCTGAAGTCTGGCATTCAGTCCTGCAGAGCTCTGGATACAATACAATGGAGAAGGAGTGGGTACAGTCGATTGTGGGCCTGATACTGGCCCTGCTTCTGAGCTCTCCCCAAGTAAACACTCTGGCCCTGCTTCTGAGCTCTCCCCAAGTAAACCAGCTGGGCTGGTACATGTGCATCTGGCCATTGTTTCAACATGACTGGATCAACAGTCTCATCCTCCAGTTTACTGTAAACTCCTCAAGCGAGTTATCTCTAAATGTGCTTTCTATTTCCTTATCATCTTATTTTCTTTTATAGCCACGCCATGAAGACTGTTTCCTTCATTCTTCTGGGCAACACACAAGATCATCAGCAATGACTCCAGTTGTTAACTTCCACTTGCTTACACTTACCCATAGCTTTTGAGCCTCTGCGTACCTCCCTCTTTCTCAGAACAGTTGCTTCACTTGGTCTCTAAAATGCCACACTCATTTGGTTTTCCTTAAACCTGTTTTGGCAGCACCATGAACTACCAGAAGGAAAACAAACATCTGTCTTGGGAGAAGAATATCCAGGATGTTCCTTAGAGGCAAGGAGAAAGAGACTTCATCTCGTGTGATCAAAAGCGATCATCCCTGGAGGAGGACATCACGCTTGGTAAAGTAGAACAAGAGCCTGGCCTTGGCTGCAACATGGGCTCAAACATAAGAAAAGTTGTGAGAAGGTGCCGGGCGAGGCCTTGTTCCCTTCTGTTATATGTAGGGTTGTTATGGGGAGAAATCGACTGAACAGCACCGAAGAAGAGCATACTTCGCTCCCTCACTCCTTCTCAGTCTTGACTGATGATCTCTCTAACCACCAGCCTTTGAAATGTCCTAGGGCTCAATTCTCAGAATTCTCTATCTAAACATACTCCATAATGTCTCTTCCGGTTTGCTGTCTTAAATGGCTTTCACTACTATTGTGATGCTCTCAGGTTTCACTATACGCCTCTAGTCATACAGTCTCCCTTAAAAAGCAACCTCCATTAGGGCAAGGATTTTGCTCTCTTACGTACCCCTAGGACTTGGATAACGCCAGCTATGTAAGGGATGCTCCTTGCAATATTGTAAATATTGTAAAAAAGTTATCATTGTAAATGTGAAAATGATGAACAAGTTAAACTACACCCCATTATAGTTCCATCACAGTTTGACTGAAAACACAATTGTTTAATATTCCAATGAAAGACTCCTAATAATCATGCAAGAGTTTGCTCTGAAATGGTTGATTAAACATCTCATTTCCAAAACTAAATCTCTATCCTGGGGTCACAATTGTTCAAACCACCTTTCAGCCCTTTTGAAAGAACCCCACGAAGGTTATTATTTATTCGTTTCATTTTCTATGACATTCTCAAAGATCAAGTAAAAAACATGTGTCAAAGCGATTTCCCCCTGTTTCTTCTGATTAAAATCAATATTCTTCTTGCTCTTAACAGCAGTAAAAATCAACAGAACAGTTTCTGTTAAGTCAACAGAATGTCAAGTGATATCTTAGTGTATTGTTACCAGCAGGGATATCAACAGAGGACTACCAGCAGCCTATAATCATTGCTGTTTTTATTATCTGCAAAATGTCATGTGTGCATATGGCATTTCTCAAAACAACCCAGTAACAACAAGGTTCTTGTCTCAAGCCACTTACAGCTTACTGAGACAAGAAGTAAAGAACGGGGAGACAAAGCTAAACAGGAGCGCCTACTGTTGGTGATTGATCCAAAGGATTGGGGCAGATTTCACTCTTATTGCTTCTTCTTCCTTTCTCTCTTATTTATTAATCATTTTATTGGGAGCTTTTACAGGTATTGCAACAATTCATACTTCAATTAGATCAAACATAATTGTACAAGTTTCTCTTCAGATTGTATAAATCTTTTGCCTTTCACTCTTACTCGTATGGATTATAAACAGCCACCTAAGCCTTCCTTGGCTCTCACGAAATACTTCCCATTGTTGGTTATGAAGAAGACGGTCCAAAATATATTCATCACTACTGAAAATATAAAACAAGACCCCAGCTGCTACCCACCACAGTAAGATGTGCAACATGGTCTTCTGGACTATGTTATGACAGTTGACCTTGGTGTCCAACAAGACTGCGGTCCTGAGTCCAGACCTAAGGGTTCATTTCCTTGAAAAGTTTGGCTATGGCCAAGTAGTTTACAGAACTTGACTCCCCGTATGGTCTATTATATTTATGGATATCTGGGGGTAGGTAAAAGTATTACTACAAAATTATAGCAATCTTAATTTAACACAAATTTTAGAATGTGAAGCAATTTTTTCTCAACATAGCTTCTATCTAGGTCTACGTACTTTTGAAACCTTTGTTTCCATTTAACTCTTTACCAAAGAATTCTATGATCCTCAATTTACAGCACGACATCCAAACAGCAGCTTGGGCACCCTTGAGTGACTCAAATTGTGTTGCTTTTAAGTGTTCTTTGAGTTTGGGGAACAAGGTGAAGATTGGAGGGTCAGGATCAGGGCTGTCAAGTTGTTTAGTGAATGGATAACGTTTCCCAACAAATTTCTCATAAGATAACCCTTACTACACACAAAAAAGAGCAGGTGCATTATAATTATATAATTATAAAGTTATAGAAAATAAAACATTGATGA
>NW_022103920.1:36929999-36935847 GCF_000313985.2 Echinops telfairi
TTTTTTTAAAAAGTCACCTGAAGCTCAGAGCTGGCCTCTCTGTCTTGAATTCACCTTTGGGGTCTTTGCAACTCTCATTAATCCTTGATCCATCTAAAAACCATTGTTTTATATGAGGCAGCATTCCCCTTAAAGTTATTGCAAAGCCTCCATGATTTGGAAAAGTGTTCATCTGAGTTAGTCTCCTTCAAGTTGGAAGTTAGTCACCCCTAGAGCTCAAACTACAGCCAAGTCTATAATGTGACCAACACCAGGGAGGTATGCACCCATTAGAATGATAAACCATGCGAGATCAAAAAGGCATAGTTTCATAAGGATAGAGCACAGAAGACAGGAAAGGATAGGTAAGAAGAACAAATGGAAATAGGAAATATCAGGTATGAAGTTAGAAGTGTGTTACTTGTGGATACTGCAATCAATGTCAAAAAAACAAAATGTGCAAGAATGGGTTAATGGAAAATTGCACCCAATTTGTAGAAGGTTAAGGAGGACAGTGGAAGCCCCAAACTCATCTGCAGTGTACCTAAGCAGATTAACCCACTGGCAGATACCCTCTAGCCACAGGCAAGGTCTCCAGCAGCCTTGATCTCAGACAGAGATCACTGTATTACTGATTATGCTGAATCAAACTTGACATATGGTCAGTTGACCTCCCTCTTGACCCAACCTGACTTTGTTCTAGGAGCAAGTATCTCTTGCTTGTTCCATGACAAAAAAAAATGTTCCCTGGCTTCTTAAATATTGATGGTGGTCTTTTCTCTCTTAATGTTATTTGTATCTTTATCTTTCTATTAGTATTATTTTATCCCTTAAAAAGAAGAAAATAAATTTGCTTTGTGAACTTTCCCACATTCTCAATAATTTTTTAAATGTACAATAATATAAAACACATATTGTTTTGTTGTTGTTTTTCAGAGCCATGGAGTTGGTTCTGAAACACAGGGTCTTAATGCACCATAGAATGAAACAGTGCAGGTCCCGCGCCATCCTCACAGTTATTCCCATGCCTGAGCCCATTGTGGCAGCCACGGTGTCAATCCATCTCCTTGAGGACTTCTGCTTTTATGTTGCCCCTCTATTTTGCCAAACATGATGTCTTTCTCCATAGACTGGTCTCTCCTGACAACATATCCAAACTATGTAAGATGAAGTCCTGCCATCTTTGCCTCTAAGGATCACTCTGCCCAAAATTTAGAGTATTGAAAAGCAAGGATGTTCTTCTGAGGACTAAGAATAAGCACATGGCCTACCAACTAATGCTGGCATAATCTTGTAATCGTTGATTATTTAAGGAAAATTGATCTTTTACCTAAGAAAACCTAAAAACGATATTCCTTTTAGCATAACAGTGAATATCCAAACATTTCATTTAGAACATCTATTTTGAAACATCTAGAATAGGGTCACAAATGAAGATGCTTACAAGGGTATGACAAGTAACAAAAACGTGACACAGGCTGGATGTTTTGTATATTCACATACTGGGAAGTGGAAAGCAATAGTGAGATATATGTGCAAACTGGCTGACAAGGTAATTAATTGCCTCTCAAAAAGAGCAAGCTGAAGCCATGGCCAAGATCATCCAAAGGATGACAGATCTTCTGAACACCCATACAATGTCAGAAATCCAAAATGTTTAGTGTAATTTCTGATGGTTTTAAATATGGCCAACTAAAACTATTACTGTATGGCCAAAATAAACATATCCCTGGGTAGCATTTGGTCCTCTGAGAAAAGGCACCAAAATAATCTCAAATGCCTATTTTTTAAAACTGTTCTATTTCAATTGAGTAAATACACATGATGTTACTTTCTTAACCTTACACACACACACACACACACACACACACACACACTACATGTAGTGGCCCACAATCATCTGGGACACATTCTTTTCATCCAGTAATATGCAGTTGCCCTCTTGACCACAGACACAGAAAATAACAAAAGCAGTGTGGAAAATATAATGAAATAAATACCGTAGGATTCTTGGATTGCAGGGGTCAGGTATGTTATCTTGACTTGCTTTCTTCTCATGAACTTATGGAAGATGAAAATTGGTAGAATTTTGTATCAGACAATGAGAATATAACTTTCCTGGAAGTAAAAGGCTTATTATCCTCATACTCCTTATCATATAATGATATCAGAAGTGCGGTTCGTTGGTGCAGACCACCTCAATGAAGTGAATATCACACACTAGCAAGTCACAGGAACTCGCTAGTGTTTGCTTTCCTGGTGCATACAAAAGTTATGTCCACATTATACGGGACTCCAGTAAATTTTCAATTTTAAAAAATTGAAATATTTGGGGACAAAAAATAACAAAAGATGAAAGAGACACATGAAATGAGTACTTCTGGGAAAACGTCATGGCCACAAGCCTTCAGTTTACAAAAGCACAACATCTTTGGAGAGCAATAAAGACAAGTTAAATAAAACCAGGTATGCTCGTAAAATTGAATGGGAATCATTAATATGTGAGATTTCTATCTGAAATCTTAATTAATTAATTCAGAGTAATGAATTAATTTAAGTGAAATTAATCAATTTAATAAATTTAATTTTGTTAATATGAAGATACTATTCTTCATACTTTTCCTTTGTTCTCATACTGTCCATCTCTGCTATTTTCCTTGTTTTCTATCAGATTATCTTGATTTTAGCACCTTCATTAATAAGTCAGCTTCACTCCACACATTTTATTGTTAAAAATATCTTTTTTTCGGTTTGACCATAATATTTTGAATTTTGAATTTGAGAACTCTTACAGATCATTCCTTTTTCATTGGCCTGTTCTTGTTTTATAAATGCTGCAATTTCTTAGATATGTGAGTTGCTGTGACATATATTTAATATAATCCTTCTGGTCTTAGTCTGCAATGCCCACTCAATGCCTTAGATGAAGAATGTAAATAAAATGCATGGGCCCCTAACACAGGGATTGGTCAATTTTGCCATCTTGCTAGCCTTAAAATTAGATATCCTGAAACAGAGATCTCACAGTCACTACAAAAGAAGAGCCAGAAATGGAGTGAATCCTTTGCAACTGAGATCTTTGTGCTGAGAGCTTCCTTAACCCAGAAGACAGAGTGAGAGTTGCAACACCGTGCTGAGACAGTAAGTGTTGGCAAGAAGCAGCAGCAGAGAAATAATGCCAGTAGAACCAGAAGACTGGCAGGGTTTCTGGACCCACAGAGTGAGAAAGTTGAACACCGGTGGGTGGGACACTCGCTGGCAGAGTAGGCTGCCTCTGGGCACAAATCAGCAGCAAAGCTAGAAGGATCTGTTACTTCGAATTAGGACAGACATCCGGTCTCAGTGTCAGGAGCCTGAGAGAGATCTGTTCTGTGGACACAGCTTCGAAGTGGCTGTCCTGATCAAAGAACTGTGCCCTGAGTACTCTTGGACCTTACATGTAATGGGTCCATTCCCTGATAAATCTCACAATCACGAGAGTCTGCTCTGTGAGTTCTATGGGGCCATGGCAATGAATTATCAAGCCCAGAGGAGAAGTAAGAGTCCTGTGGGAAAGATGGTGGGTGTTCGAACTGGTTGGTAACTGAGGACCTGCCTGACTTCCTCCTCCTAAGAATCAGCCTTGGGCTGTGATCTTATTTCTCTCTCGCCCTTGTGAGGTGAGAGGGTATCAAATGCCTCTCCCATGTCATTTGTGGAAAACGTGTAAAGAATCAAAAGAAAATGATTGAGTCCCGTGAAGTTTTGGTGCTCAGTTGTTGCACAAACACTACTCTATTTGTCACCCTGAAGGTGTTTTATAGATGTGATTACCACCATGAGTTGGCTTGAAGTAAAGGACATTATCCTTAAGAATATGAGTGGGCTTCCTAATGCCATGTGAACAAACACTGAGATTTCTGGAGCGATCTGTAATATAGACACCTTGCCTGAGTTTCTACCCTGCCAGCCCACCTTAAAAAGTTCAGACTGTCAGCCATCATAAATAAGTTTCTGTCTCTCTGCCTCTATCTTTGTCTCTCGTCTTTCTCGCCCAACCTCCCTCCTTTTCTTGATACAGATTTTGACAGTTAATAGTATGTGACAACTTGGCTACGAGTTGATTCTCAGTGATTTGTCAGACACAATCGCCTTTCATTTTGTGATCTAATGTGAGCAGCCCATCCGTTAAAAGGGTAGTTTTATTGGGGGTGTGACCTGCCTTCAGTATATAAATGAATGTTCTGACTCACTGTCTCCCAACCCTCTACTCTACTTCCCAACTGACCATTGGGGTAAAAGCCGACAGAAGTTTCAGCCTGCTGTCTTACCTGCAATTTCAGGGTTCATTGGTCATTGCAATCCTGTAAAACAACAGAAGTTTCCAACCTATTGACTGACCCATGGATTTGGGATTTTCCAACCCCCACAATTGTGTGAGCCATTTCCTTGAAATCAATCTCTCTATTTATACACTTCACTCATTGTTCCCCTCTAGAGAACCCATACTAAGATATAAATGTAGATTTAGATATCAATGGAGAACACTGACTAATGAAATTTGCTTTGGGATGGTCCCTGGGATGGTCATTAAAGCCATTGATATTAAAAGTCATTTTCACAATATCTTTCTATATTACTTTATTTCTCACAATGAAAATACATAGACTTGTTAATAAGCATAAATTCAATAATAAAAATAAAAACAAAGCTACTCCCCCAAAAAAGGAAGAAGAAAAAGAACATAGAACTAAACTAATAAACTGCAAAAATATAATAAAGTCCCCAATACTGAGAGACTACAATTTGGTGAAAATTTTAATTTTCTTTAGAGTCTTAGAAGTTTTAGTCTCTACTTATGTAATAATGTATCTTAGAGATAAGAAAAATCATGGTGCATTTCTTGCAAGTGCCATATAATTTATTCTGTAAGACCCAGTGTGTGCCAACAGAGTATATTTCAGATTCAGGATATCATTTCCATATGAAAACAGTGCATACATATTTGCATTTCATGTTTTCTTTAAATCTCTGAACTTCAAAGATTTAAAGTAATTCCAACATATGTAAGCAAGAACAAAGCTAATCACCACCATGTCACTAAAAATCAGAAACAGAGGAAGTTTTTCAAAGAGAAGCAGAATTCTTGATCAGAATTATGTAGTTCATAAAAGTAGCTTCAGAAACAGAGTCAAATGTAAAAAAAGTTTGTAAAGGTAGCACGAGTGTTGATTCAGAAAAGATCAGTATTTAAACATAAAATAAATCACTCAATGTGTCCAAGAGTAATGAAAAATAGACTGTATATTTTTGCACTTGATCTTAGCCAAAAGGCCCAGATGTGATAGACTGTATATTTTTAATTCACCTAATTATGATTTTAACTCTCACCAAACTACAAAATATTAAATAGTCTTTAAGAAAGCAAAACTAAGGAAGATTTTTTAAGTATAAAAACATCGCTATATGATGTGTTTTATTCATCAATTTAAAAATCAGTAACTTAACTCACAGAGAAATTAGAAATCAATATCACAGTAAAGAGTAATCGTTTTTTACTCAAGTAAAATTTTTGTTGCAGATAAATATAGCTGTCTAAGTTAACTCAAAATAATAATAATGAATATCAGGTTTTTCATCATCAGACAAATATAATACTTACAGGATTACAGATTATAATTTTCATTTCTGCCAAAATGTTGAGTACGTCTCATTTAAAATCATGCTATTCTAAATATATTAATTCTAAATACACGAGTAGAATAATTTTGAGACACTTGGAAGTTTTTTGCTAAGTATATTTTACAGAAGCTGCAATACTTTTCTTAAAAGGCATTGTTCATAGTATTTTTTTTATTAAACATTTTATTATGGGCTCATACAACTGTTA
>NW_022103920.1:36937946-36939808 GCF_000313985.2 Echinops telfairi
GTTCTTGGAAGCTGGATGAACCCCCAAAACTATCACCTTAAAAATAATCATGAAACTTTAAGCCAAAAATGTCTCCTGAAGTCTCAGCACCAAACGACAGTTCTGCTTAACTCGTAATGAGCGTCGGCTTTGCACATTGCGGTCTTTAGGAGATACCTTATATGGGATGTAATTGACAATAGCAACTCACAGGATGATTTACACAGGAAAGAAGTGGGGAGCGTTTATGCTGATGGGGAGGCACATCTCAGGAAAAGAGATGTGAGAAAAGTTGCACAACTCAAAAAACATAATCAATGTTACTGAATTGTACATAGGTAAATTGTTGAATTAGTGCATGCATGGCTGGATATGTTGTCAAAATAACAAAAATGAAATAACCCAAAAAGAGAGAGAAAAGAAAAGCCCAATATTAAGTGATGCTTTCTGTTTGTATTCAAGCTTGGATTTGGAAAGAACATCCTGTGATCCAAAGAAGGAGGAGATGAAGTGTTGGTGGTGGAACTGGGCATTCCATAATTGCATAAGATTAAATTCCACCAGGATTTCAAAAACATATTTAACACCCTGAACACTAATAACAGAACACCCGATGAGGTATGGGAGGCCATCAAGAACATCTTCCATGAAAAACAAAACTAAAAGACCATGAAAAAGACAAGAAAGAAAGAAAAGGACTGTGGATGTCAGAGAAGACGGTGAAATAACTCGCAATCTTAGAGTAGCTAAAGCAAATAGAAGAAAGGATGAAGTCAGAGAGTTGAATACAAAATGTCAGCAGACAAAGTCAAATATTATAATAAAATGTGCAAGGACCTAGATTTAGATAACCAAAAGGGAAGGACACGCTCAGAGTGCCTTAAACAGAAAGGACTCAAGAAAAAATGCAAGCCTCAAGTTGCAATAGTGAAACATTCTATGGGCAAAATATTGGATGGTGCACAAAATATAAAAAGAAGATGGAAAGAATACACAGAGTCACTGTACCCAAAACACTAGTCAACAGCCTACCATTTCACGGGGTAGCATCTAAGCAAAAATCAATGGTGCTGAAGGAAGAAGAAGCTGCACTGAAAACAGTCAAAAACAAGCTTCTAGGAATCCCCAAAGCACGGTCTTATCTATGCCACGAAATTTGGAAGAATTATGACTTTGCCAACTACTTGGCCAACTGACTGTAAACAATCCATATTTGTACCCATCCTAAGAAAGGTCACCCAATAGAATGTTCAAAATATAGAACAATATCATTAACATAACATGCAAGTAAAATTTTGCTGGAAATCACTACCAACAGTTGCAGCAGTTCATTGACAGGGAGTTGCCAGAGTTTTAGGCCACATTCAAAAGAGGATGTTGAATGAACGATATCATCACTGATGTCACATGGATGTTGGCTCAAAGCAGAGAATACCAGAAAGATGTTTACTTGTGTTTTATTGACTACACCAAAGTGTTGACTGTTGAATCATAGCAAATAATGGATGTGACAGTTACATAATCTCCTGTCAATTTATGAAGGATGGAGTCTAGCCTGTCAATCAAGTCGCAGCTTAGTGACCTCATTTGGAGGTGCCAAGAATATAAATAGCTCATTGGAGGAGAGATACACTCTCTGCTTTGTCTTCCTGCTGACAGGACACATGGAACTGCACGAGAGCCCTGGAGCTGGAGGAGCCACGTGGAGACCCACACCAGTGCTTAGATGCTTCCACTGCCACTAGATCCACAAGACTTTCCACCCATTGGCCTGTGATCTTCCTGCATTCAGTGTCATTGCATGTTTTGCATGAGTCTGAAGAGGAATTTATAGATTGGTATTGGACATGTGGGCTAATATCGGACTTATGGACTTGATCTGG
>NW_022103920.1:36941893-36943502 GCF_000313985.2 Echinops telfairi
GGTGCTGTCAGCCATACAACCAGATGAGTTTGAAAAATGTTTCCAAGAATGGAATAGCAGATTTCACTAGTGTATTGAGTGTAATGGAGAGTACTTTGAAGGTAATAAGGTTGTTTTGTAAAAGAAATTTAAATACATAGCATTGAAAAATTTCTGTTTAAGGAAGGGAATCCCCTTGTATACCAAGGAAATAAGTGGCATATTCATTTTCTGGGCCCTTCATGGGCATTTTCAAATGAATTAACTCACTGAATGTGTTTAAGATAAAGAATAAAATTCCTTTGGTTCCATCCCTTCAAACTACAGTAGCTTCCCCACTTTCAAGTAGTGTCACTTCCAAATCATTATACCTTCAATGGAGATGCTGATGTCTGGATTACCTACAGTACTTCAGATCTTTATCCAAACATCATCAATATTAACACAGAGCCTCATAAACTCTTAACTTGCTCAATTGCCATCACCTTTACTCCTTTTCAGTATGCTACTTTCAAGACCACATCATAAATTCTATCATCAGTCAGACATTTTTCACATCTTAAATCAGATATCCAACAGCCATCTACTTGGTCACACATCCTGAACACTAAGAATCCTCAGATCTCTGTTCCACCTCTGATGTTTTTCACTGACATCATTTTCTTTCTGGAAAATCCCAGTCATGCCTATATGATCAATGTCCCATTATTTTTTGAGAACCACTAAATCTATCTTTCTAACCAAGGCTGTTCCCATGAACTGCAAGTCTCAATGGTTAGTTTTGCTTGAAAACTGCTAAATATCCTTATAATAATTTAACCTCATAATATACAAATCCTCTCCACCATCTTTCCAATCCTACTTCTCTTTTCTAAGTTTCCACTTTATCATAGAACCATCTGCCAAGTGACCCAGCCACTAAGAATCATCTCAGACTCACCTCTCTCACCCTACCACAAATCACCAAGTCCCGTGCATCGGTCAACCAATGCTTCGCTCTTTCTTGTTTCTGTATGTTGAGCTGACTTCGTCTCTAGTGTTTCTTGTTAAAATGTTTTTCTTAGACTCAGGTATGTGTAGGATGTGCCAGGAGAGACGAATCAGGAGATCCACATTATATAACGGACAAGGAAATAACATAATTACTGCATCTGAATATCAGAAAACAGGACCCAGTAATTCAATTTCACTGCATAAGGATCACGAATAACATCTTAGGATTTGTGGTTAAAAACGGTGGATGCCTTGTTATTATATTGCATACTAAGCCTATGTCAGTAATATGTGAGAAAGGAAATTTCAATATAGAAATCACAACCTATATTCTATTTGCTTATTTCTACACCTTAAGATCAACTGAGTTTTAAAGATGATCATCAAACCAGTCACCATCAAGCTGAATTTAATTCATGGTGACTCCATGTGTTACAGAAGAATCGTTCTTTGGAGAGTCAAATGCTTATTTTTCAGAAGTAGATTCTCAGGTCTCTATTCTAAGGTGCCTCTAGGTGAACTTGAATTCCAATATTTCAGTTACCAGCCAAGTATGTTACCCATTTGCACCACCCAGGAACATTTCCCAGCTAAAATTATTGAATAAAACAGACTTAATATTTGCCTTGAAGGCTAT
>NW_022103920.1:36943602-36944760 GCF_000313985.2 Echinops telfairi
TCTTAAGCAAACAAGAATTCCTTTGATGGCTTTCACAATTTTGTTGTATTTTCTTGATCAAAAATCAGGATAGTTAAATCAATAGCCTCCTTTCAACATCATAGAATCACAGTAATTTGGATTTAGAAGAGAACTAGAAATATTGAGACCAGCTCCATCTTACAAAGGAGAGAATGAAGACTCTCTCTAGTTAAATAATTAGTTCAGTCCTAAACTTCAGAATCGAGTTATTTCTACACAATATCTTGTATCAGACATATTCACCTCATTAAATATATGATTAATATCCTCCTATTCAGACTAGATAAATATAATGATCCTTTCCTTCTTCACAAAAGTCCCTTTATGCAACTGTGTGAGAATAGCACAGGTTGTATACACCTGTATGACAGAAAGAGTAGTGGGACTTTCCAAAGGAGGGAGGAACGGCTTTCTCCCCTCGTTCTCCATCCACCTGCTGCTTGGATCGAACACAGTCACTTCCACCAACTGAAGACACCCCTCCAAGCGTCCCCCTCCTTCTGTTGCTCCAGAAATATTGTCACAAGTTGTTTTCACACTGTGATGTTGATCCCTGATGATTGCTAACATATTTTGACAAAGTTTCTCATTAAAAGAATTTACCTTTCAAATTCAGATAATGCCTTTTTCTCAATGCACATCTCTTTGTCTTCAATAATGGGGGGGGGGGATGTTCTCCTTAGCCACTCCAGTGTCATTTCCACACCTGTAAGATGAGAGAATGGACAAGGTGATGTATAAAGTTACTCTGGTTCTGAGAACCCAGAATTTGAGAACACACCAAGTATTTCAGTCGGCAGCATAATTGTGTGAGACAACCCCTCACCCTGTTACAATTTGACCAATAGCTGTAGTCAAAGTGCAGAGGAATGTGACACAAGACAAGTGGGCATTGTCTTGTCAGGACATGCATGTAGCAAAGTGAAGTTTCAGGCCTCGGCGTATCATAGAAATAACTATCTATGGAGCAAAAGCACCAAGATTCATAGGTACAGAGCAGACAGTTAAATCTGAGATGGGATGGGGGCTATTGTCACATCTATAAAGGTTACGCAGTTCTGGAAAATGCCATTTTACAAAAAGATATCATCTTAATGACATTTCCTGAAAACCCTGTAGCAGACACAAAGCACAACC
>NW_022103920.1:36945497-36947067 GCF_000313985.2 Echinops telfairi
TGACTCTACAGGCCTTTCACCTGCACAGTGAGTGGTTGGTGCTTCTGAATCACTTACCTGGCAGCTAGCAGCCCAAAGCATAACCACAATACCATCGGGGCTTACAGTCCAAAATATGTACTGGTATGTGATTCAAAAATACCCAGAATTCAGCCATGTTCTCTCCATGGCTTTTGCTACCATCACAAACCAAGCCACCATCTTCTCTCAAGTGATTATTGCAACAGACTCCTGTTTATATAGCATGTCTCCACTGTGGTCCTCTATTGCCATTTGCCATACAATAGATATACTTTTAAAATAGCATATCGCTCTTCTACTCTACTCATTCCATTAGTTCTCACACTTAATAAAAGTCAAAGTATTTACTAATTGGAGGTTTGATTCACCCAGAGGTACCTTAAAAAATGGGCTTGGTAAACTACTTCCCAAAACATCAGTTATTGCAAGTCCTGTGAAGCACAGTCCTCCCCTGACACTCATGAGATGGCTATGCGCTGGAATCTTGAAGACAACTGGTATGAGTATCTCTACACTAGTAGTAGCATCAGCATCACCTGAGAGTTTAGTAGAAATTCAAATGTAAGGCCTCATGCTAGACTAACTAAATGAGAAAACTCTGTGGTTGGAGCCCATAAATCTGTGTTTTAAGAAGACCCTTTGGTATTTCCAATGCACACTGAAGTTTGAAAACCAAAACCCACTGATATCTTGGAGTCCACCCCTTTCATTACTTATACAAACTATCTGTATGCATCAATGACATAGGACCAGGGAATGAGGTGTGCTAGTGGAGACGCTAAGTCCCTGTACCTCTGTGACTAATGAGAGATGTTGTTAAGAACCACCTGGAACACATTTCCCATGCCAGGTCCTTGACCCTTCTACACCAAACTATAAAGAATCCTTACTAATAAAGAAGATGGGATGGGGAGAAGTTGTGTACCAAAGTAAAGAGGGGAAACCACAGCTGGAGACACTACAGTGGAGTGATCACAGGTCCCCAGGAAACAGTCTGTCTTTGCTGGCTTATCTTCCTCTTTCCTCAGAGAATGATGTTTTCCTGTAAGGCAGACACCTTGGAGTTTTGTCATCCAAGGTCAATACACAAGAGGTAATAGGGAGGAGAGGGGGACGATAGTGAAGAGGCATGCAGGGGTGTGATTTGGGAGAGCTTGGAAAGAGTGTGGCACCAAAGCTGTGGGTGGTATTTTTTAAAAATGGATGAGGAAAAAAGGGGAAGCTTTTAAAGAGTTATTGTTTGAGCTTGCTTATGCCTTTTATGATGATTAATAAGTTATGAGTGAGCTACTCTGAAAGGACATTTGGGTTTCAAAATAGCTCCTTTGACCACTTCAATAGATTGTACCTACTATTTCACATTAAACTACTATATTTTATTACTGTTTACACATCTGTATCCTTCATTAAACTGAAGTCTCCTTGTAAACACTGTGATATCTAAGGTACACACAAAAGGACCAGAAGTGGCTTGTTGAATAAATGAAGACACTTTACATATGATGTAATGCCTCAAGCCACTCGAAAAAAGCAGGGCTTTTGGATACTT
>NW_022103920.1:36954520-36977283 GCF_000313985.2 Echinops telfairi
ACAACTGGAATTTTTTTGTGAAAGCTGTATATTTAATTTTTTTTTAAAAAACAACCCTAGCACCTTTCAAAGTACTCTCCAGCACACTCAATACATTTGTCGAATGTGTGATTCCATTCTTGGAAACATTTTTCAAACTCCTCTATTTGGATGGCTGACAGCACCTTCCTCATGTTTTTCTTCACCTCTTCTACATCGTCCTCAAATCACTGTTCTTTCATGTTCCTCTTCATTTGAGGAAACAAAAAAATGGTCACACAGATCAAGGTCAGGTGAGTAAGGTCCATGAGGCAAGAGAGTCAAAAACTGGGACACTGAGATAGCTGCATGAGCAGGTATATTGTCTTAGTGGCAAGACCAGTCCTCCACCTGGGAGACTTATGCAATCTTTTCAGGACCTCTAAATACGAAGCTTGATTAACAGCATGACCTGGTGGAATGAACTCCAACTATCCCCCTCATATTAAAAAAAAAAAGAGCATCATTTTGTTCTTTGATTTCACTTGAGCTTTTGTGGGGCGAGGTGATGATGGTGTCTTCCACTGGCTTAGTTGATGTTTGCATTCAGGGTCATAAGAATAGCACCAGGTCTTGTCACCAGTAATGACCTTGGGGAAAAAACTCTAGGTTACTTTGATGCTGTTCTTTCAAAGCACTGCATCTTTCCATGTGATGCTCTTTTTCCTGGTCAGAATCCGAAGCATAAATTTTTCAGTGACCCTTCTCATTCCCAAATCTTCTGTTAAAATTCTCTGAACTGAGCTTCAAGATAACCCAAATAATTTCCCCATCTCTTCAATGATCTGTTGTCAGTCTTCAAGCACAAGTGCACAAATTTTGCTGACATTTTCTTCTGTTCTGGAAGTTGACGGACATCCAGAACAAGCTTTATCATCAATCGACATTTCACCTTTTTGAAATAAGAAAACCACTGTACACTTGAGCTTTTCCCACAGTGCTGTCCTCGTAAGCTGTGTGCAGCATCACAACAGTTTCTGTGACATTTTTCCTGAGCAGGAAACAAAATTTCACAGTTGCATGCTGTTCTCTTAAATCAGCCAGCACAAAAACCAAGTTTCCAGCTTAACTGCTTTTATGAATATATTCACTGTGACCAGAGAGAAATTTCCCAGGCAATGCCACTGGGTGCACTAAGTCAGAACTAGTTGCTTGGTGCTTGCCTAGCAGGAAAAACGCATACTATGAAAGCTCCACCTAGCAGAGCTCTTTTCTGTTGTTGTTGTTGTTGTTGTTGTTGTTGTTGTTGTTGTTGTTGTTTGGAGGGATACACCCTAGTATACAATGTAAGGAGCACACGATCTCAAAAAAAAGTTGAGCACAGTCAAGGAAAGAGAGGAATGCATCTAATATTCTAGATATTAAGTGTTAGATAATTTGGGTTAATATTTTCCAGGCAACTGAAGAATTTGGAACAATGACTGAAATGCATGGAGTTTGCCAGCCAGAGGTTGTTGTTGCAAGATCACAGCACATTGGTTCCAACTCATAGTGACTCTGGACAACAGAACAAAACATTGCCTGGTAAGACTCTCCTCACAACTGTACTGATTGAGCCCATTGTTAGAGCCATTGTTGTTAATCTGTCTCCTTGAGAATGTTCCTCTTTTTCACTGACTCTGTTTTACCAAACAGGATGTCCTTTTCCCGGGACTGGTCTCTCCTGATAACATGTCCAAAATACACGAGGAGTTTCACCATCCTTGCTTTTAAGGAGCATGCAGGCTGTACTTTTTCCAAGATAGATTTATGTGACAGTTTATAGTACTTTTTTCACCAGCACCATAATTCAAATGCATCAGTTCTTCTGTGGGCCGCCTTACACATTGTCCAACTTTCACATGCACGTGATTGCTAGCCCCTTGAACACTACCATTAGAAACCAGGCTAAAGCGAATTAAAATTAGAATTTCTTGTAGTTTGACACAATTCCTCTCTGATTGAGTTTGACAATGATGTTTCAAAACACTGAAAAAATGATGATAGTCTGGGATCAATTCTCTGGGCATAATTAAGTCAATATACGGTTTCTGAATGTTGAGGGAAAAGATTCTGATAGGGCAATTAATCATTAAATAGCCTTTAATCATCCCTGACAATTTCCCTAATGAGATGAAATAGCTTTATGTAGTGGTCAATAATAAAATTGAATACTGTGTCTTGAATTCTGCTTCTCACATAAAACACAATTTGGTAAAATAATGAGTCAAATGTTTCTAACCTGACAGAGTTTGAAAACCTTGCCTCAAAATTGTTTGTTCAGAATTTGCAAGTAATAAAATGATGCTCATCCTGAAATAAGTATAAATATAGAACTAATTTGAGTTAATAAGTCCACAAAAATGAGGGCTCAAGACTCAGGGAAGATTTGGTGTGTTCTTTCTCCAAGGTGATCTCTCCTCGGGGTCCTGTTCAAGCTGATCTGTGGGAAGTTTAATGAGAAAAACAGTGCTGACCTGTCCTAATTCACAGAGGTGCTGATGAGCGGCCATGGGAAAACTCCAAAGAAAGCCTGTCATGAGCTGAACCCTCAAGGTTTTCAGGAGACTTCCCCAACAGCTAAAACTTTTATATGTATAAAAAAGTTTTATATATTATATATATATCCTAGTTGACTATTATATGTAATATATATTCTCCTTGACTACTGCAACGAATAGCTTCCCACACCGAACTCTTGACTAGCTGACCTCTCATCCCACTGTCTTATAATCTTGTTTTTGCCTCTCCCTTTATTTAATCTACCAATCAATTCACTAATTATGAGTGAAATTTTCATTCAAAATATTTCACGAGTGTGGGAAAATATCCATCTAAATGATTCTGAATTACTCTATGATACCTGCATGATCAAATACATGAGCTTAGAAACACTGTTCATAATCTTGATTAGGATAGTGAGTTCTTCATGAATCTGATAAAAGTTATTGAATGTCTCCAAGAAAACTGTTAAAAAGCCTTCCTCCAATCCTGATTCTATATTCTTCGTCATAGAATCCAGCTTCTGATGATTTACCCAGCACACTAATTAAATAAGTAGAGTGAGAGGATGCAACCCTGATGCACACCTTTCTTGATTTTAAACCAAGCAGTATTCCTGTGTTCCATTCATATAACTGCCATATATAAGCTCGACATGAGCACAATGAAGTGTTCTGGAATTCCCATTCTTCTTAAAGCTACCCCATAGTTTGTTATGGTGTGCATAGTTCAATGTCTTGGCATAGTCAAGAAAAGATAAGTAAATATCCTTTTTCTTATTTTCTGCTTTCAGCTGAGATCCATCAGAAATCAGCAATGATATCCTTGTTCCAGGTACCCTTCTGACTCCAACCTGAATTTTTGGCTGTTCCCTGTCAATGTACTGCTGCAACCTTTGTGGAGTAATTTTCAGAAAAAAATTACTTTCATATGATGTCAATCATATTGTTCAATAATTTGATAATTCTATTCTCAACCTGTGGGTTGTAACCCCTTTAGGGGTCGAATGACCCTTTCACAGGGGTTGCCCAATTCATAATAGTAACCAAATTACAGTTATGAAGTATCAACGAAAATCATTTTATGGTTGGGAGTCAGCACAACATGAGGAACTGTATTAAAGGGTCACAGCATTAGGAAGGTTGAGAACCACTGTTTTATTGAGTCATCTTTCTTTAGAATGGGTACTAATATGTATGTCCTCCAACAAGTTGCCCATCTAACTGTATTCCAAATTTCCTGGCATAGATGAGTGAATGCTTCCAGTGCTTCATCAGCTTATTGAAACATTTCAATTGGTATTCCATCAATTCCTGGAGCCTGGCTTTTGCCTAATACTTTCAATAAAGATTAGACTTCTTCCTTCAGCACTATTGGATTTTGCTTATATGATTTTGCTGCCTCCTGAAATGGTGGGCTGTCAATTAGTTCTTTATAGTACAGTGACTCTGTGTGTTCTTTCCATCTTCTCTTGATGCTTCTTGCATCCTTCAATATTTTACCCATAGAATCTTTCAGTGTTGCAACTGGAGACTTGGATTTTTCCATGAGTTCTTTTAGTTTAAGATTTGGGTTTTTTTTTCCTTTGGGGTTTTCTAAATCTAGGTCTTAGCACATTCCAGTATAATATTTGATTTTGTCTTCTCAAGCTTACTTTTAAATTTTTCTTTTCAGCTGTTTGACATCTTCATTTCTCCCATTTTCTTTAGCTAGCCTACCATTAAGAGCAAATTCAGAATTTGTTCTGACATCTACTTTGATCTTTTCTTCTGTTCTTGTCATTTTAATGAGCGTTTGCCTTTTTCATGAAAAATGTTCTTGATCTGCTCTCACAGCTCATCAGATCTCCTGACAGTAATGCTCCTTGCATCAAATCTGTTCTCGAAAATTCTCAAAATCCAGGTAGGATAAATTCAAGGTTCTATTTTAGCTCTCATGGACTTGCTTTAATGTTCTTCAGCTTTATCCTGAACTAATATATGAGCAAGTAATTGACAGTTTGTTCCACAGTCAGCCCATGCCTGGTTTTAGCTTCTGATGTTGACCTTCTTCAATATCTCTTCCAACAGATGTAGTCAATATGATTTCTGTGTATTTGATCTGGAGAAGTCCATGTTGTGTTGTTTCATGTTGTTGAAAAGGGGGTTTTGCTATCATACCTAATGAGTCTATTTCATCTTTAATGACTTTCATTTGTAATAATAGATACTCTGCACATTCCAAGCTTCAATCTTTAGCAAATTTTTGCAACTATTTCTCCTAACCTTGAGTCATGCCCCATCAGCAAACGAAGCTCTCCCGGAGCTCCACTCCCACGGGCTTTCCTCCATTCCCTTCACCTACCGTGGTTGACTCAATTTTGAGAAAGAAGTGCTTTCATGGCCATATTTTGAAGGCCCTCCAACCCGAGGGGCCCCTTCTCTGGCACTGTTTCTGATTATGTTCTGCTTCCATTCACTAATAAGCCATCAGTATCTGACAATGTTTCAAAGCTTTGCGTAAGATGCTCAGCAGCTACTTCCTCCAAAGTGAGCAGCAGATTCCTTCTTCATCGTCTGTCCTTACTCCAGACAGACACCCACTGAAACCTGGTCACTTTGGGTGACCTTGCTGGAATTTTAATAGCAGTGACATAACTTCCACCATCATAGTAACACACATGCCACCACAATACAACAGACAGAGGATTTGAAGCACCTGCTTGTGAAGAGCAAGGATGGAAACCTTCAGTTTGGATTACAACTCAGTGTAAAGAAGACCCAAATCCTCACAGCATGATAAATGGAGACAAGACTGAAGTTGTCTAGGATTCTTGCTTGGATTCACAATCAATGCTAATGGAAGCAGCAGTCAATAAATCAAAAGTCACCTTGCATTGGATAAAGCTGCTGCACAAGTGCTCTTTAGAGTATTGGAAAGCAAAAATGTTACTTTGAAGACTAAGATGTGCCTGACACAAGCCATCATAGTGTCAATTGCATCAGATGCATGTGAAAGTTGGACATTCAATAAGAAAGACGAATAATAGGTGCTTTGAGTTGTGGTGCTGGAGAATAATATTGAAAGTAGAATGGACTGCTGAAAGGACAAACTGGTCTATCTCAGAATAAGTACGGCTAGAGTGCACCTTAGAGGCATGGATGGCAAGACTTTGTCTTGCATATTTTGGACATGTTGCCAGGAGAGACCAGTGCCTGGAGAAGGACACCATGTTTGGTAAAGCAGAGGGTCAGTGAAAGACGGGAAGGCCACTTCTAGCTTCCTTATTGCCATGAGGCAGTGGTTAGACATGCCTCCTCCCTCCATCTTTATCCTCCTACAGCACTTCTACTTCTAAAGATGTGGTCAATGTGATTCCTTTGCATTCCAGCTGATGAACTCCACATGTATACTTGACATTTAGACTGTTGAAAAATATATTTGCAATGAAGAAATCATTGGTCTTAAGATGTGAATGCAGCATACCAGCATGAAGCAGGAAACCAATAGAGAGGTCTGCAGGGCTGGCTCCATTCCCAACTACTTGGACCCCCCCCCCCATAACTTCTTCCCCCAGAAAAATCCACTTCAGAGGACAGCACTGAAGTTATAGCTCGGGGAGAGGGGCATGTCTGATCAGAGCACACAGGAGCAAACGAAGAGGGAAGGAAAGAGAGTGGAACACATCCTGGCCCACCAAACCAATGCACAGAAAGGACCACAGGGCCAGCCCCACCATGAGACTCGATGCCCCTCACTGACCCAAAGCACTACAGGGGACAACACTGGAGACACAGTGTGGGAATTGTACCCAATCCAACCACACCTAGGTGAAACACTAAAGGTGTGCAACAGAGCAGCAAGAGGAGCAAATAAATGAAGTCCCTAAGGAGTACCAAAAATAGAAATTAGGGCCAGGGCATGACACCCCATGAGTCTCAACCGGAAAACCCTCCTAAAGGTCAACAAACAGACCTGGAACTATTTATAGGCATTTTGGTTTTTTGTTGTTGGTTCTTGGTTGCTGTTTGGTTTTTTGTTTGTTTCTTTCTTTCTTTTTGTTGCTTTGCTTGGCTCTGTCTTGTTTTTGTGCTTATTCTTGTCTCTGCAGGTCTATCTAGATAAGATAGGTGGAATTCACAATCTGGAGGAGAAAACAAGATGATAGGGGGAGGGGGAGGAAATGCAGGGGGGTGACAACCAACCCAGGGACAAGGGAACAAAACAGATGGCAAGGAGGGTATAGGATGCTGGGTGGGGCTTGATCAAGGGCAATGTAGCTGAGAGGAATTACCAAAACCTGAATGAAGGCCAAACATGATAGTGGGACAAGAGGAAACTAAAAGAAATAGAGGAAAGAATGAGGAGGCAACAGAAATTTATAGAGGTCTAAATACAGGCGTGTGCATATGCAAATATATTTCTATATAACAGTATGGGGATAGATCTATGTTCACATATTTATATGTTAAGTATTAAAGTAGCAGACAGACATTGGGCCTCTACTCAAGTACTCCCTCAATGCAAGAATACTGTTCTAATAACCCGGCCTTCCATGATGCTCACCTTCCCGAAATGCTCCTTGAAGACAAAAGCGGTGCGGAAGCAAATGTGGTGAAGAAAACTGATGGTGCCTGGCTCTTACAAAATATAGCATCTGGGGTCTTAAAGGCTTGAAGATAAACAAGCGGCCATCTAGCTGAGAAGTAGCAAAGTCCACATGGATGAAGCACACCAGCCTGTATGATCATGAGGTGTCAATGGGATCAGGTATCAGGCATCAAAACCCAGTACAAAAAATCATATCAATGTGAATGAGGAGGAGTATGGTGTGAAGACCCAAAGCCCATCTGTAGACAATTGGATATCCCCTTACAGATGGGTTACAGGGAAGAGATGATCCAGTCAGAGTGCAGTATAACACCAATGAAACATACAACTTTCCTCTAGCTCATTAATGCTTCCTCCACCCCACTATCATGACCCCAATTCTACCTCACAAATCTGGCTAGACCAGAGCATGTACACTGGTACAGATAAGAGGTGGAAACACAGGGAATCCAGGACAAATAACCCCTCAGGACCAATAATGAGATAAGGGAAAGTTGGGGGGAGAAAGTGGGAACCAATCATGATGATCTACATATAACACCCTCCCAGGGGTACAGACAACAGAAAAGTCAGTGAAGGGAGACCTTGGTCAGTGTAAGACATGAAAAAATAATAATTTATAATTTATAATAATTTATAAATTATCCAGGGTTCATGAGGGAAGAAGGGAGGGAGGGAAAAAGATGAGGCGCTGACAAGAAGGGCTCAAGTAGAAAGAAAATGTTCTAAAAATGATGTTGGAAACATATATCTAAATATGCTTGACACAATGGCTGGATTGTGATAAAAGCTGTACGAGCCTCCAATAAAATGATAAAAAAATAAAAAGAAAGAGAGGACGGCCTTCAAGGACATGGATAGTGATTACAACAAGCTTGGAAGAGCGACTGGGCTCAAGCTTTGGAATCATTATGAGGATGGCGCAGGGGAGGGCAGTGTCCTGCTCTGTTGAGTATAAGATCACTACAGGTCAGAGCCAACAGGATGGTACCTAGCAACAAGAAAATGCAACACATTCGTGTCTGGACCAGAACAGGAAAGCAAGGGCTCAGCACCCCTACAAGATCGAAAGCAAGCCGGAACAGATGGCGCCAGATAGGGCTGAGATACCAGGAAGAGAGACCAGATGCTCAGAGTACAGAGAAAACCACAGGAAGTCGACGAACAATTCTCGGAGTTGCCACATGTTCTGGACGTTTTTCCCCTGCCCCTTTAGAGACCTGCGCCCCCAGCTGCTGGGCGAAACTTCCCCGGGCTACTTGCTAGCCCACGGAACCTCGTCCGGGAGATTCTTTTCTAATAAAGAGCTGTTACAGCCTCTTAACTTTTTCTTTCTTTCTTTGTCCTCCTCGTGCCTCAGTTTACCTCTCAATTCACACATGCCAAATTTTGCACAGTTACCGGATTCCCAAAGTGCCCCCTAATGTCCACACACTGCAGCCAAGAGGGCTGGCTAAAATGGAATCATGGGCATATCTAGTTACGCGATCCCATAACAACCTTTAGAGGGATTTACAGACACTTACCTTTAGTGTCTGTGAATAGTAGTCGTTCCTATTCTGTGCTAACATGAGGCCTTACAATGGGCATGATGATTCCACATCTGCCATGATTTAGCCATAAATACAATATAAAATCTATCTCTATTGGCCATGTCATATGTTTAAATTTTTATATGAGCTAAGCCTTTTGGTAGTTTCAATCATCTTGCTGGTAACATTATCAAGACAGCTCTGTCTATAGTTTAATCATGTCTATTTGCAACGTATCTACTCTTTGTTTCACATAATTAGACTTTCTTCTTTCAGACAAGATCACCTGTGAAGGGCTTTCAATGCTCCAAAAATTCTCCAAAGAACAGACAAAATCCTTGCTGCATCTTAGCAGTCTTATCTCCTGAAAGAATAACGTTCCAGCTTAGCAAATGCCCAGATAAATAGTGAGATATGTAAAACTTCACCTGGTCAATAATATGCTTTCTTAAAGAAGTTCTATAACGTGGCATTGTATTTAATCTATAGTTTGAATATATGTCCCTACTAATGATAAGTAAAACAGAAGCAGATGCCTCACGTGCCAGGTAATTTGCCTTGAAAAAGTGAGTAGCTTAAGAGTTCCCAAAGCTGATAAAGCAGACTATTTTTCAAAACTGAATAAATACTAAATATGGGTGGGTGCCCTAGATGCTATTTTATTGTCAAATTGAGTCTAGAGCTTAATGTAAGTCAGTTTTACGTCACACATATTGCACAGTTTGAATACCCGATTAAAAATAACAAAGTGATCACAGTATCAAATGCCCCCAGCCAAGCAATTAGCAAAGCTTAGTGTTGGGAAGCAATTCTCCATGACATTTGAATATATAATGTGACGTTTAAAACCGTGGGCTATCTGTCCAAAGATCACTGTAAGGCAAATGGTCTTGGAAGACAGAGAGAGCGATTCAAGGCAGATTTTTTTATTAGTCAGGATGATTGCGACAGCATCTCCACTTGGGGAAAGGGTAAGACCGTTTACTCATGGTCTCTTCTGAGTTTGAGGTTCAGGAGTCCTTGTGCATCCCAGTCATTGAAGTCACCCTGCATCCCCCTCCGTGGAACTTGGAGACCAGAGAAACTAACTCCAGCATAGCGTTTGTGCACCTGCCATGTAATAAAAGTTGTTTGTCTCTGAATAATAGTCGCAAGTCTTCTTTCTGCCAACATGGAATGGTGGCAGGGCTGTTTGTTCATTTCTAAGCAGGGTAAACATCCCAGACCCTTCACAGTTCTTGACACTAAATTTAAATTTAAAAGTCAATCCAGATAGAAAATAATACATCCAAGGATGCTTGTAGCTTGCCCAAGATGAAGTAATGGACCACATTGATCTCATGCCTAACACAAATGAAACTGAGTAAAATACATGGGCTAATGGTATCAGACATTAGACAGTGGAAGAACATGATCTCTGAGAATTCAAGCATGAACATCATGAACCCAGAAATTGTCCCAGCTCTCTTCCTGGTGTCCAGACCCATAAAGAGCCCGGGAAGTTTAAGAGATAAGCCTGGGAACCCAAGGAGGCCATGCATCTAGAGTTCACCAGGCAAAATGCCAAACAAGAAGGAGCTGATCAGAGAGAGACACTAAAAACTGTGCCAAGGATCTCTATCAAATCTTCAAATGAATATCAACCAACATTTTATACTGTGGTTTGTGTGTGTGAAGTAGCTACCAAAAGTAAGCAAATGAGCCCTGTTGAAGCTCACACAGAGCCAAGGATCGTTTGCATTCATGCTAACCAAGTTAGAAAGCCTCAAAGTTCATCCGGTAAGATACTCAGAAGATTGTCCGAAACCTAACTCACTGCCATTGAGTCAATTTCAACTCCTAATAAGCCTGTAGTACAGTGTAGAACTACCCCAGTGGGTTTCTGAAGCTGGAAATCTTTATCGGGGGAAATAGCCACATTTTTCTTTTTCAGAGCCGCTGGGAGGTGGGGTGTGAACTCTTGACATAGTTATCAGCCCAACACATCATACCTCACTCCGCCACCAGAGTTCCTTTGATTGTGGGACAAATTAGCACTAATCTAAAAATTGCTTAAGACCCACCTAATGAAGCTTAAAAACAAGCCTCAAGTTCCCAAGTAACCTGGCTACATTTTAGAACAAAGGTCATGAATATTTTGTTCACCCAACAAGGTAAAATTCATAATGTCTGGTGTATAATCAAAAATCACGAAGTCTGCAAACAATAAAAATATATGACCCATAAAAAGGGGGAGAGATATTCATGCTACTCAAAATGCTCGGAATGTGGTCACCATTACCTGGGAGCTTGCTAGAAAATACAGAAAATCCAAAAAAAAAGAAAGAAAGAAAACACAGAAAATCTCACACATACTGAAACTGAAGCTGCATTTTATTTATTCACTAATTTTTAATTGCACACATTTTTTTCCTGTTAAACTGCCATTATTTTTCCCCCACCCCAACACTCCCCACTCCCTGGTCCCTGACCTCCTTATATTCTTCAAAGTCTTATCTACTGGTATATAAATCACATGTCCTCTTCACTGGTTTTCTTTATTAAAATGGTGATATTACTCTACAGGAGAAGGAAATTTGGCCCAGACTTCAACCCAGTACGCTAGACGTGAATGTAACATACCGGCATGATGCAGCGAACCAACAGAGAGGTCTTTGGATCTGACCCAAATCCCAACTGCATGGCACCCACCGCAACCCCTCCCATCCCAGAAGAATGTACCTCAGAGGACAGCGCTGAAGCTGCCGCTCAGGGAGAGGGCCACTTCTGATCAGGAGCAAGTGAAGAAAAGCGGAGGACATCCTGGCCAACCAAGCCCCAGGACAATATTCCGCCTGTGGTCAGTCAATGCACAGAGAGGACTATAGGGCCAGCCTAACCACAAGACACAAAGTCACTGACCCATAGTGCTACGAAGGACAACCCTGTAGACACAGTGTGGGAATTGTGCCCGATCTGACCCCATCACTCTAAAGGCATGCAACAGAGCAGCAAGGAGAGCAAGGCAATGAAATCCCTGAGGAATACCAAAAATAGACTTCGGGCCAGGGCATGGCACCCCATTAGACTCAATTGTAAATCACTCATAAAAGTCAACAGACAGACATGGAAAAATAGGCTTTTCTTTTTTTTTTTCTCTCTTTTTTTTTTTTTTTGCTGTTGGGTTTATGTTGTTACTGTTGCTGTTTTGTTTTTTGTTTTCTTTTATTGTTATGTTTTGCTTTGTCTTGTTTTTGTGTCATTATTATCACTGTATGTCTATCTAGATAAATAGGCAGGATAAACAATCCTGAGGAGAAAGCAACAGGGCTGACAGTTCCATGGGGACACGGGAAAGAGAGGTGAGGGAAAGGAAGTGGGGTACCAACAAACCCAGGGACAAGGTAATTGACAATCAACAAGTGATCGAAAATTGATAGCAAGGAGGGCATAGGATGCCTGGTGGGGCTTGATCAAGGCAATGTAGCTGAGAGGAATTACTGAAACCCAAATGAACACTGAACATGATAGTGGGACAAGAATAAAGTAAAAAGAAATAGAGGAAAGAACTAGAAGGCAACGGACATTTATAGAGGTCTAAATAAAGACATGTACATATATAAGTACATTTATAGATAATGATAGGGAAATAGATCCATGTACATATATTTATTTGTTAAGTTGTAGGCAGCAGACTACATTGGGCCTCTACTCAAGTACTCCCTCAATGCAAGAACACTTTGTTCTAATAACCCGACAGTCTGTGATGCTCACCTTCCCTCACATGATTGCTGAAGGCAAAATGGGTGTATAAGCAAATGTGGTGAAGAAAGATGATGGTGCCTAGCTATCAAAAGATATAGCTTCTGGGGTCTTAAAGGCTTGAAGATAAACAAGTAGCCATCTAGTTGAGAAGCAACCAAGCCCATATGGAAGAAGCATACCAGCCTGTGAGATTATGAGGTATCAATGGCATCAGGTATCAGGCATCAAAGACCCAAAACAAAAAAAATTATATCAATGTGAATGAGGGGGAGGGCAGAGTAGAGACCCAAAGCCTATCTGTAGACAATTGTATATCCCCGCACAGAAGGGTCACAAGGATGAGACCAGACAGTCAGGCAGCACTATAGCATGCAACTTTCCTCTAACTCTTTAATGCTTCCTACCCACCACCACTGTAATGACTCCAATTCTACCTTACAAATCTGGCTAGACCAGAGCCTGTACTATGGTACAGAAAAGAGCTCGCAACACAGGGAATCCAGAACAGATAAACCTCTCAGGATCAAAAATGGGAGTAGCAAAACCAGGATGGTAAGGGGAAGGTTGGGGGGAAAATGGGGACCCAATCACAATGATCAGCATATCACCCCACACCAGGGAGATGAAAAACATATAAGTGGGTGAAGGGAGAGAGTGGCCAGTGTAAGACATGAAAAAATAATAATTTATAAATTATAAAGGAATCATAGGAGGAGGTAGGGGGGAAATTAGCTGATATCAAGGGCTTAAGTAGAAAGAAAATGTTTTGAAAATGATGGCAACATATGAACAAATGTGCTTGACACCATGGATGTATGTATGGAAGAGCTGTAAGAGTTCCCAATATAATGATTTTTTTAAAATGGTGATATTAAATTTTCTGCATTTTAATGAGATCCCTATATAATTTGGACATACATTAAGTTTTGCAGGATGACTGCAAGGAATGACTTACAAGAAATGCATGCTCAGAGCCTGTTACTTAAAAATTTATGGGGAAAAAGCACAAGCATATTCTAGATCCAGATATTTTCTCAGTTAAAAATTCAATGAAATAATAGATGCATTTGTTCAAAAACAAACTCGATAAAAAGTGGTTTAAGTGAACATCAATATTTCCTCAACTGATCTTTCTAATGTTTGGACTTATTCTCAAAAAGTGACCATTTTTAACACTTGTCACTTTAGCAACTCCAGCAGCTAGTATTTTAATGCTTAAAAATATGCTTAATCTAGAATCTCATGATCTGCCAAGTTCAGCCCTGAATTTTGACTCTGGCATGAACGGTATAGATTCTGCTTATTAATACTACTCCTATGTTGTCTAGTTATCCTCCTTAAGTTTGTTTAACTCCCTTAAATTCTTGATACTTATTCTATTCAGCTGATAATCATTATTTTTTTCTTTACTGGACATTCTATTCTGTTTATTAAAGTTTATTATGCTTGCTCTATTAATTTATCATTGATACAGAAAACACATGAATGCCATTTACATCACTATGATTACATAAAACCTGTTTACTGAAAGTCAAGAAGTATACTAGAGTTACACCTTTATTATCTGGTATGCAGAATAAATTATTCCTTTTATACTCAGCTAATTGCTTAAATGTAATAGTTTGGTTGGTTGGCTCACATGTGGATTATAGCTTTATTATACAAATTCATGTGTATGTGTGTTTTGTTGTTTTTTCTGGACTTTGGGGAAATAAATATGCTCTTTTCCTCATGTTTAAAAAAGCAAATTGCCTTCTATACTATATGAGTAAAGTCTTGCAGCTTCCTGGTCCTATCTTACCATCACCATTTTCTAGTTTGAACTTACTCCATTCTCTGGCAGATTCTCCTTGGTATTGACTTGATTTCAAGGCCTGCTATGGAACTGAGGCCTGATTTTTTCCCCTTGTGCTAAGAGTAAATTCCACATCTCTTGATTCTCTCATTTTCCTTTTTACTGTTTCCAACTAGGTTCTGCTCATGAAGATCCTAGTTTAGGTTTCTCAGGCTGTAAATCTTTCTAGGAAAGATAGGACATCTTTCTCTGGCAGAGCAAACAAGTGGAGTTGAACTGCCACCCAACCTTGTAGTTTGCAGTCGCATGCTTGACAAGGCACTAAGCTTCCTTCAAAAATGTATGTTGTCCCATGCCATCAAGTAGGTCCCAACAGAGACTTTGTGCACAGCAGAACAAAACACTATCCAGCCCTTCACCATCCTCAAAGTGTTGTTATTTTGAGATCATTGCTGGCAGCCACTTGACCAATCCATCTCCCCCGGGTCTTGAGTTTTTTGCTGCTCTTCTACTTTATCATGCATGATGCTCTTTCTTTTTCTTTTTTTTTTTGATGCTCTTTTTTTAAAGGCTGAGCTTTCCTGATAATACATCCAAAGTATGCTGAACAATATCTCGCCACCCTCTCTTCGATGGAGGATTCTGATTGTATTTCTTCCAATTTCTTCCAAGAGATATTTGTTTGGTCTTTTGGCAGTCTATTGTGCTTTCGATACTCTTCAGCAGCACCATAATTCAAATGCATCAATTGCTCTTCTGTCTTCTTTGTTCAATGTCCAACTTTCAAATGCATAAGACGTGATTGAAAAGACCATCACTTGGGTCTGTCACACCTGAGTCCTCAAATTGACATCCTTGCTCTTCAACACTTTAAAGATGTCTTGGGCAACAGTTTTACCCAATGCAATACATTATTTGATTTCTTGAATGCTGCTTTCATACATATTGATTGTGGATCCAAGCAAAAGAATATACTTAGCAACTTCAATTCTTCCTCCAATTATCATGATGTTGTCAATTGGTCCAGTTGTGAGGATTTCTGTTCTCTTTAGATGGAGATGCAATCCATATTGAAAGCTGCAATCTTTTATCTTCATCAGCAAATGCTTCAATTCCCCATTTTCAGCAAGTAAGGCTGTGTCATCTGCATATCACAGGTTGTTAAAAAGCTTGCCTCAAAGTCTGATGCCACATTCTTCTCCATATAGTCCTGCTTCTTGGGTGATATGCTCAGCATGCAGATTGAATAAGTGTGGTAAGAGGATCAAACCCTGGTGCACACCACTCCTGAAGTAAAACTGTGCAGTGTTCCTTTGTTCTCTTCAAACGACTGCCTCTAGGTCAGTGTGCATGTTCTGCATAAGCACACAAAGTGTTCTGGAATTCCCCATCCTTTTCAATGCTATCCATCATTTGTTATAATCCATACAGTCAAATGCCTTAAAATAGTCAATAAAACACAAGTAAACATCTTTCTCGTATTCTGTGCTTTGATCCAAGATCCATATGATATCAGCAACCTTGTTCTACATCTTCTTCTGAATCTCACCAAAATTTCTAACAGTTCACTGTCAATGGACTGCTGCCACCATTATCAAGTGATCTTCAGTCAAATTTTACTTGCATATAGTAACTAACATTGTTCAGTAACTTCCTATGGATTCGATAGGGTCACTTTTCTTTGGAATGGGTTCAAAATATAGCTCGATGCTAGCCAGTGGGCCAGGTAGCTGTCTTCCCAATTTCTTGGCAAGGATGAGTGAGTGCCTCCAGTGCTTCATCAGCTGGCTGAAACATTTAAATTAGTATTCCATCAACTCCTGGAGCCTTGTTTTTACCTAGCGCCTTCAGTGTAGACTAGACATTTTCTTCTGTATGACTGGTTCATGATCATATGCTACCTCTTGAAATGACCACTAATTCTTCTTGGTACATTGGCTTTGTGTATTCCTTCCACCTTCTTTTGATGCTTCCTGTATCTTTCAGTATTTTACCCAGAGAGTCTTTTAATATTACAAGTTGAAGCTTGAATTTTTTTCTTAACTTGTACTTGATTTTTTTTCTTCAGATATACTTCTCAAAAGTATGCTCTTGAAAATGTGTAGAAGAAATTATTTTATAGATATTTTGCATACTATAAAAGGTATTTGCTTTTATAATTGTATGAGCAATGATATCTGCATACAAAATAACTTCTTATCAAAGCTTTATGGATGTTATTTTGTGGTTTTCTAGTATAGAAAATTTCCCATAAGAAATTTTTTACCAGTCTGATACTCATCCCTTTGTGAGTGACCTGTTTTTTCACTCCTACATATTTGAAGAATGTGTATTTTTATCCATGATGTCCTTAAAATTGTATGACTATGACTGTGGATGTGTGTGTGTGTGTGTGTGCACTTGTGTGTTCATTCATGATAAGTGCATTGCAAATTGTGGTCCCTTTCAACTCTGATCACTCTGGGCATTTATTCTATTACTTGTTTAACCAAGTTCTTATTCTATTTTCTCTAATTGAAACTCCTACTAGGTGGCTGTTATACTGAACTTGGTTGACTGGTGGTCTCTTTCCCTCTCTCTCTGATGTGTGCCCTCTCTTATGGAAGGTTATCTTGTCATTGATTTCTGACCACTTGACCATGTTGTTGCTTTGCAAAAATATTTTTACTTTTTAAGAATTCTTTCTTGTTCTTGGTTTTGTTTTGATGGGAGGTTGACCTTGTTCTAACAGACATTATCCAATTTATTCTTTCTTGGTCTACAAAATAGAAGCTGGAATTTATTGTTTGCTTTAAGTTGTCTTTTATTCTCTCATAGCGACCTTATAGAACAGGGTAGAGATGCTCCTATGAGTTTCTAAAACCATAACTTTCTACAGATATAGAAAACCAAATCTTTCTCCTACAGGGTGGCTGGTGGTTTTGAACTTATCCTTCTGTTAGCAGCCCAATATGTAAACACTATGAGTTGGAATGGACTCAATAGAAGTGAGTTTGGTCTAGGGTTTGGTTTATCCTCTGGCTAGCTCTTCTCTTGTTTGAAGATAGGTGTTTTGTTATTGTTTTTCCTGGTAGGTCTCTTCAACATAAGACATTTAGCCCTAAAGTGTGTACGACGGGTACCAAAAGCAAAACAAACAAACCAAAAAAACCTGGAATTGTGCTGGGCAGAGGTTTCATAGTACACATTTTTTCCAGCTAGGTGAGCATCCCTCTGAGTTAGTGCACCCAGTGGTGTTTCCTGGGAAGGTTCTCTCTGGTCACAGCGAATTTTTTCGTTAAAGCAGTTTCGCTCAAACCTCGTTTTTTGTGATGTCTGATTTAAGAGAACAGCAGGTGTCTGTAAAATTTTGTTATCTGCTCAAAAAAAAAATGCCACAGAAACTGTTGTGATGTTGAACACACATCACAAGGCCAAGGCTATGGGAAAAACTCAAGTCTATGAGTGGTTTTCTCATTTCAAAAAAGGTGAAATGTTGATTGATGACTAACTTCATTCTGGATGTCTGTCAACTTCCTGAACAGATGAAAATGTTGACTCAGTACATTTGGAGTTTGTTTCACCAGATCAGACTGTTAATCAAGCTTTCTATTTAGAGCTTTTGAAAAGATTATGTAATGGTGTGTGACAAAAAAGGCCTGATTTGTGGCAGACAGGGAACTGGTTTTGCCACCACGACAATGTGTGGTACAGCCATCTCATTGCAGCAGCTTAGAGCAAAATTCAGCATGCCTCTCTTGTCCTATGCACCTTAAGCATCTGACCTCACTCTATGCAACTTCTTTTTGTTTTCACAAATGAAGAGGGACATGAAAGGACAGTGATTTGATGACTTAGAAGAGGTGAAGAACAAAATGAGGGAGGTGCTGTTAGACATCTAAACAGATGAGTTTGAAAAATGTTTCCGAGAATGGAATCACAGATTTGACAAATGTATTAAGTATAATGGAGAGCACTTTGAAGGTGATAAAGTTGTTTTGTAAAAATATTTAAATATAGAGCTTTGGGAGGGGGGCGCAAATCAGGTTTGGTTTTTTTGTTGTTTTGTTTTGTTTTGTTTTGTTTTACTCCCTTGTAGGTGCATAGGACTTATCACCTGACGGACTTTGCTTTGGGGTAAACGGTAAGAAAGTAATCTGAAGTAAGAAAGAGAATCCCAAATGCCAGAAGAGCAGCCCTAACTTTTGCAACATGTTTTTTTTTAATTTCTGTGGGATAATATTTTCTGGGTTTTCCTATATTAAACTATGAGTTGGCCACATTCTGCTCACCAAAGAACAGGTGAAAATTGTGGAAGAGGGGCATAGAAATCTAGTTATTATTGTAACATGAGCATACTATTAATTCCCCATGAAAATTTTTAGCATACTTTCCAAGTTTCAACCTCTTATACTGGCACACTCCAAATCTGGAGCCCGCTGAGTGGTTGTGACTGACTTATTCTGGCCTCTGGCCCAGACTCTGTCGGACACATCAGCATGCTCCTGTCGGCTTCCACCTTCTGACAAGGAGTTGATCTCTCCTGTTATCTGTGGCTTCACCCTCTTTTCATGATATTTCATTCACTGGTCTTTAACATTTTACATGAGTCTGGGAGGAAAAGGAAATCAATATGTATACCAACTTGCCCATCTTGAATCAGAAATGAAACATTTTACATACATTATTGTACTCTGTCCTACTGAAATCTCTCACCACCAGATAAAGTCTCCTTTTCAGCAGCCTCTGACCACAAAACAAGTTTGCATTTCCCTGCTGTGTGCAAAGGATGATAGAAAGATGCGCCACCCATATAATGGATGTGCCTGCTTTTTTCTGGGAGCTCCCAAAGGTATGATCTCATCTTGCTCTCAAAATCTGTGTGTCTGACATCCAGGTCTCCTTGAAGCTGGAAACAATCGACAAGCCAACTAGTTGCCCTCAAGTTGATTCCAACTCATGGAAGCCCATGTATGTTAGAGTAGAACTGTGCTCCGCGGGGTTTTCCATGAATGTTTTTTCAGAGGGGGATCACCAAGACTTCCTCCCAAAGTGCTTCTGGGTCACTTGACTCTGCAATCTTTTAGCAGCCAAGCAATGTGACTACATGCATCACCCAGGCCCGCCTTACAGCAAGATAGTCTTCCCACTCCATCACACGTGTTCCCAGTGCTGCCAGAAGCTCCTCTGAAACACCTGAGCAGTGCCCAGTAGCAGCAGCACAAGGACACAACGTACAGTCCAGGGTACTACCCCCCCACACACACACACACATTCCCTGAGCTTCGGTTTTCCAAAGCATCAGCATATTGACAGTGTTCTTCCCCCAAATATTGCAAAACCATTTAATGCCCCCCAAATATTCTTCCTATGCCCAGAATCCCATAAAATATCTTTTAAACAGTTCCTACTACTTCTTCAATCCTTGTTTTCAGGGCATCAAAATTTTTATTTCTGGAACCAGGTGGTAAATAGATACAATCCAGCCACCCTCTTCATTTCTGTTCTCGTTTTCCTCCCTTGGTCCACCTTGACCCCAGGTTCCCTCTCATCCATCCCTGATACATACATGAGCATCGGCAGTATCAGCAGTTACTAATCAACTCTGTTGGTCACCACTGTGGCTTGAGTGGAGTAAAGGGGTACTTTTATCTGAATTATACAGCAATTGTTTAAAATACAGCTATGAATAAAATACATAAATATCTTCTATTATTTTTAATCTAACTTGTAAATGAGACTTTACTATGTTCTTTCCCTTTTATCTGGAGTGTTATAAATATGAGGCTTCTCCAGAGCTTTAGGTATTTGATGCAAATTCTTAATAAATATGTCATTTACTATTTAAAGAAAGGTTGGACAGGGTGGATCTTTAAAGTTTCCTTATTCAAGTCTTAAAATTCCACCCTACATCTCCTCAGCGGAACCCGAAGAAGCCCGGAATGCTTGCCACAGATGGCAGCAAATAACAGGGGAAGCGTCTCAAACAGTTCAATGACCCATTTAGATTTTCCCACATTGGACAAAAAGGGAGAGTAGAATATACCCTATGGCAAAATGGAAATGTCACCTGACTCCTTTTAAAATCTTGATGGGCTCAAATCTTTAAATAGACTTCAAAAAGTATCTATACAATTGCTACAGTGAGAAAGTTGGCCGTGCTGCTGATAGTACAAAATATGACTCTATGTGCATAGTAATGGATCATCTCATTTGGCAGATGAGAACATGGTGACTCCGTTTCCCCCCAAAGAAGATCCTAATTCTTTATTATGTGTGAGAAAGAATGCTCCTGCCGAGTCAGTTTCCTATGTCAGTTTGATTTGCCGAGAGTGAATCAGTCCCATGGTTTGAACTAGTTCGCCATCCCGATATGGAATCCCTGTTTATAAGAGCGCTTCTCTGTGTTAGATTATAATTGCAGTCTGTTCTGAGTTAATAATATTACCAACATAAGTGTGAAATCTCTGCTCCATAGAAACAATGCTATTTGCCACTTGGTCAGTTCAGTTTCTTCCCTAAGCAGAAGGACAATTAAAGGAAGAGAATATGAAAGCAATATGTCCAGGGCCAGCAGTTCCTTGCCAAGGAGATGATTATACCACATTAAGTACCCGCCAGTCAACCGAGTGATTCCGAATCATGTTCTAAGAGCTATCGTTCACAAATGCAAACACGAACCCTCCTTTCTAATGGACAAACAGTGCACATAAACAATTTAAAAATGCAAGTAATCAACCTAGAACAGAGTCGATGGCTCAACACAGTGCATCCCACTCCTGGAAAATATCTTCAAAGTATGTGCCATCGTTGGTGCTGCTGTTTTTAGATTTAGCAAATAGAAAACGTACTTTGGAGCATGATTTTCACATATGCAGTCTCAGATCATGATGCCTACATGGTCCAAACACTTCATCAAAAAAAAGAAATCATTATTAACGACTTCTGGGTAGAGATAGTGCTTATGGATTGTAAGTGGTTACTCACATTCCACTCACGTCAGTAGAATTTTCATTTTCATTATGATTTAAGTAGAAAACCTAACTCCTTTTGCAGTAGCCAAAACCCTGATCCTCGTTGGGTCTCAAGGGCCATCATTAAAATTGACACTAATTGGTGTTGTTGCTGACAGAAGAGGGTGACAGGGCAGGCTCTCCAGAGGACGTGCCATTCTTCCCTGGGAGCGCAGGCCACTGGTGGATGGGGAAAAATCAGGGAACCCCACACTGAGCCTGCTCCTGTCATCCCTCCTCTATGAAGAACACAGGGACAATGGGACTTTGGATCCAGCCCCTCCTCGAACCACTGTTTACTGTCTTTCTCTACATGCACTTTGCTTCCCATCCCAAACTGAACTGATCAGTAGGGATTCAAAAGCAATGCAAGCTGAGCTGTGATCAGTGATCCATGCATGGCAGGTGTTGCGAGGCAAGTGGCGTGCTTCCAGCTGCATACAAGGGTTATGACAGGAGCTCTAGGCTGTAATGCTAATGAGGACCATCCAGTGAGAAGCACTTTGAAGCCCAAAGGAACAGCACAAACCAGAAAGATAGGAGCATCTTGGGTTCCAGTGTTGCTCACTCGTGTTGTGCATGGCAAAATGCAAGCCCCTACTAATTCTGTTTTACTCACATGCATCCTGACTTCTTTGTAAATTGCACAAGGCCTCTCCCAATAGAGTTCTCTTCTTGCAGACTGCTACTGAGCTATAATAATATATCAGGGGGAAACGCACTATAAACTCAAGTGGACATGGGTTGTTTGGGTTTTTAATTTCACCTTCTGGAGTGTAGGATTTATTGCTATTAGGACATGATCTAGAACAGCGGTTCTCAACCTGTGCATCGAGACCCCTTTGGGAGTTGAATGACCCTTTCAAAGGGGTCGCCTGATTCATCACAATAGCAAAATTACAATTATGAAGTAGCAACAAAAATAATTTTATGCTTGGGAGGTCACCACAACATGAGGAACTGTATTAAAGGGTTGCGGCATTAGGAAGGTTGAGAACTACTGCTCTAGAATGTTCATCTGAGGACTACATACAGATATAACCATTAACGTAAGTAAGGCTAGAACAAAATTTATTTTTAAAAGCTTCCACGTACAAAATTAATGTTCTATGAACAATACAGAAAAAGAAAATAATTTCCAAATCAAACATTGAAAACTCATTGCAAACAATCATTGAGATGTAGAAAGGGATCCATAATAAATGCATAAAGATATGAGAATACCGTGAACAAGCCATCACTTGTCTGTCAGTTTGTCGCACTGTGGTTGCCTGTATGTTGCTGTGATGCGAGAAGCTATGTCACTGGTATTTCATATACCAGCTGGGCCACCCAACGTGAACAAGTTCTAACAGAGCTTCAGACTAAGAAGAGACTATAGAGAAGGAATAGGCTGTCCACTTCTAAGGGACTGGCCAATGAAAAGTTATGACTAGTGATGGAAATTTGTCAGATACTAAAAACATCATGAATAGCAACAGGATATTGTCATAAATAGCGCCAAAAATTCTATGATGCTCACCTTCCCGACACAACCGCTGAAGACAAAACGGGTGAATAAGCAAATGTGGTGAAGAAAGCTGATGGTGCCCGGCTATCAAAAGATATAGC
>NW_022103920.1:36978094-36989873 GCF_000313985.2 Echinops telfairi
GAGAGAAAATGTTTTGAGAAACGATGTACAAATGCGCTTTACACAATTGATGTGTGTATGGATTGGGATAACAGTTGTATGAGCCCCAAATAAAATGATTTTTTTTAAAGAAAAAATAAAATAAAATAAATAGCGCCAAAAGATGAGCTCCAAGGTCAGAAGGCACTCAAATTTGACTGAGGAAGAGCTGCCTTTTCAAAGTAGAGCCAGCCTTCATTTGCTGATGGGACACACCTCAAAGCGAGAAGAAATGACTAAATACATCTATTAATAATTGGAACATGGATGTATGAAGCATGAATCTAGGAAAATTAGAAGATGTCAAAAAATGAAATGAAATGCGCAGGTGGATATGCTAGGAATTACAGGCGTCCCTAGAAGAGAACATCACACGTGATCAAGTTGAGCACAACAACTAACAGGAAGATCCTCAGCAAGATGATGGATCTAGTGGTTGCAACAATGGGCTCGAACAGTTCTACAGATGGCGCCGGTCTGGGCAATGTTTTGCTCTGTGGCACACAGAGTTGCTACGAAATGGAATCGACACAACAGCACAAACAAAAACAACACTTGGAAGAGAACAATTGGTAATATTCTGTATGTGTTTAAATTTCTTTTGCATTTTATCTCGGCATTTTGGATCTGGGGTGTCATTTGGTGTTGTTTTATTTTGTTAGCCTTAGTTAGGGTTCACAGAAGAGTATAGACTTCACTCCTCCTTCAGAAGTTATTCTATCTACCCCACTATCTGCAATATAAAATAATAGATGAGGAGAATAGAATGCTGCTAAGAATACCAGCCACATTTCCAGTCTCACAGCTAAGCTACTAGAAGCTGGACAGAATGTCCTTTTCAGCAAAATAATTTCATTCCTGGAGGGAGAAATACACAATATCATTTCTGTTTCTCCAGAAATAACAACAGCTAATCACATTGGGAAAATAATTTACCTTTCTGGTCACTGTCGGGTTAAGGATCATGCCAAACCCAGAGACGAAAAGAAAGTGATGTAGAAGCTGTGTGTCTTGGGCTCACCGACTCAAAATCTGTTAATAAACTATTACCAGCATATAAAATAAAGCACTGTAAGAGTGAGAAGTGTGTGAAGGAATCAAGTTCATGATGAAAAGATACACTATGGAAATTCATTGAAAGTATTCATAAAGCAGACAGATGGTTCTAAGAAAAATAGATCTCAAGCTCTACATATATAAAGAATACAAATGAATCACAAATCTGGTCATCAATGTAGGTGAATTTAGAATTTCACTTTACTCGGTTATAGATGAAAATTAATAGCATTATATTAATTTTACATGACAACACCTGAAGCGAAGACAGCCAGCATTCCTGATCAACCCGTTAGGCAAAAATAAGGAAGAAGAGATACAGGAAGTGAGATATTAAGTGCCTTTTTCTAAATTTTTCTTTTCTAAATTCCCACAAAGATCCTTACACATCATTTATTGATCTCAGTTGATTCATAATAAAGGAACATATAAAGACCTCTGCCACAGAAGCTAAAATCATTTCCCTCAAGGCAAATAAATTGCAAATTCTAAGGGCCAGATAAAACCTTAGCGATCAGCATAAATCCTTTCATTATCTGATGGGAATTTAGATGTAGAGTGGAAAAAGATCTTCAACACGTCATTCAGTAAGCTTGCTAGAAATGCCCAGTGCTCTCAGGGACCCAAGGTTTTCCTTGCTTTTACTGCTTGCCAGGACTATGCAAGATACTATAGATACAGTGATAAGCAAGCCAATTTCTCTTTGCTTTCATGGGAATTACCATCTTTGCAGAAAGAAGTACCAGTTCTGGCAATCCTTATGTGTCCGAGTAAAATTGTGCTCCATATAATCTTCAGTGGCTGGTGTTTTCAGAGTAAATAACCCAACCTTTCAGCCAAGGCCATCTGGGTGGGCTCAAACCTCCAAACTATTGGTTATCAATCACACACATGAACAGTTTGCACCTCTTAGGGACTCCTTACAGAAAATATACATATAAAATAGCTATGACACAGGGTAGTAAAAGAGAGTAGGCAATAGGTGCCATACACTTGAACTCAGATCCGGAAGATGACAAGCTTGCTCCATGACTGCAAACCTTGCATGGTAGTACCCAAAGTTGAATAGAAAGCTCAGGACTTCCAGGTAGCAAGAAGAAAGAACATCTGACACAAACTACTCAATCTTAAAACCAGGCTCAAATTAAGCACTGGTGAACGTGGATCCTCTTGAGATTTGTAGTTCAGACACCTACTATTGGCAGTGTGAACATTGATTGTCTGATTTCTCTGGACCAAATACCCTGATAAGAACCAGGGATACAAAAGAGAAAACTCAAAGGCAGCCCTGCTTTCAGGATCCCACTTCCACAGTAAGACAAACTAAGACAACTAGAAAGTGATGGGCTTGCCACTGTGTCTGGTCTTTCTGAATGAATCAATGAATGCTGTGGAATGGCTAGACAACTCTCTGATCATCTTTGTCTATGATCTCTTCTCCAGTTACAAAAATCTCTAAAAGTTCTGCTACCAAGTTTCATGACATCAAGACCTTTGGGTACAAGGGGCAATGGGTACAAGGATTGTCACTGTCTACAAGGATTCATGCCTGTGGATGAGAGCTGGGGTCATAGACAATGTCTTTGTGTAGGGCTCTGACCAACCAGATATATACAGAGTCAAAAGTGATGAGTTGTAATTCATCTGTTTACATCTCAGCCAAGGAAACCCAGTCAGATGTCTTCCTCCAGATCTCCAAAGCTGACTTCTTCTGGGAAGTCATCTATAAAGTGGAAGTTTTGCTGGATACAAGTCAGACTAGATACACAATTGGATGCATGTAGCAAGTGTACTGATATCTATTAAAGACATGCTGGATGTGGTGGGTGACTGTAAGGAGTTTTTTTAAAAAGTGAGTTCTAGACTTTTAGAAACCTTGTGCAAAGTACAGTCTATAAAATACTACTGAGGGAGAAGTTGTTTGAGAAGAGGGAAAGGGAGGACCCCAAGCCTGACTTATCATGGCATGAAATTAATCTACATTATTTCTCACAACAGTGAAAACAAGGGCACTAGTTTGTACCTTAAAGTCAACATCTTCATTAACTAGAAACTCCATTACTTTGATGAACTAAAGTTGAAGAAATGAAGTTAAATAGTGAAATAAAAATAAAATGGGAGAAAATCAATGTAGCAGGAAAGTAAATACTTGCTAGGCCAAGAACAAGTGGGGGGAAAAAAACAAACACTGAATTGTGGTTCAAGAATACAGACTGCCGGGAAAGCATTCAATAGCTTTCCTAATGTTATCTCTGACCTTACACAGACACTGTTTGCATGCATATGTTGTAAGGAATGCATAGAAACACTGCTATCTCTGCATTACTGGAGTCCAAGTAACCCCTTATGTTCCATCTTTTCATTGGTTCCAAATATTTATATTAAATTTCATATCATAACGCTATAACAGATTGTTTGTAAAAAAGACATATGTGTTTATGTCAACTTTCAACTAACCTCGCTGTTTTAAGTGTGAGCTCAGGGATAATCGCAAACAGTGATAAAGCTAAAACCACAAATACAAGATTTTCATTATTAAATAAACTTGGGGCTATGGATTTGCCTTTCCTAAGTATGTGTTCAAAAAGTTATCAATGGTGTTAATGTAGATAGTGCCGAATAATTTAAGGATTTAATCTTTACAAATTAAGAATTCATGTAATGTGGTTTGGAGATGGCCTATGCTTCTATAATTTCTTTATCTTAACAGTATGTTAAAATCTATACCATTGGTTATATTAATGACACCATCAATGGAATTATCTTATACCACAGGAAGATGACTGCTAACATTTTCTAAAAAGGCCGCTAAAGTGAATCAGACACATCTGTAAACCATAGATATGTGAATAGATTTGGGCTCACACTAATTCTGTCCAGAATCTAAGAAAAATTAGTTCTTATAACATGGACCTGCTCAATGCTTACCTCTATGAAGAGATCACTAAAGATATGAGTGCTATAGCAAAGTGTAGTAAAGAAACTAGATGGTGCCTGTCTGTAAAAAGAAATAGTGTTTGGGGTCTTAAAGGCCTGTTTTCAAAGAAGCAGCCATCTAAGAAAGGCACCAACTAAGTCCACATGGAAGAAGATACCCACTTAAGTGGTCCAAGGATTATAAATAATAAAATACAAATCTAAAAGAGGGAGTGGTATTGAGTAAACTCCCAATTTCCAGAAGGCTTTGGATGACACATTGATACAGTGGCTGCAACACTTGACTCAGGGATAGGAACAATTGTAAGGATGGCATGGGACCGTACAGTGTTTTATTCTGCTGTGTTTAGGGTGGCTATGGGTTAGAATCATCTGATTGGCACCTAACAGCAACAACATGAATGACAATGGGAGACCAAAATCCATTTGCACAGTCCCTACATGGATTAAGCCTTTGGTGAATCCCTCTCCTCCAACCATGGCTGAGAGATGTGAATAGTCTTGCTATCAGATAGAGAGCATTGTAAACTGAATTATGTCAGATGTAATTAGGTAAAAATGTAATAAATGTAATACTTGATCATTTATCTCCCTTTTGACCCATTGTGTTAGTCCGGGTAGACTAGAAAAACAACTTCATAGACACACTCATATGTGTATGAGAAAGAGCATTATATAACAAGTAATTGTACATTAACAAAACATCCCAGCCCAGTCCAGATCAAGACCCTAAGTCTGATATTAACCCACATATCTGATACCAATCTACAAAATCCTCTTCAGACTAACGAAGCACATTCAACGATGCCGAATGCAGGAAGACCACAGACCAGTGGATTAAAAAGTCTTGTGGATCCAGTGGAGGTAGAAGCATCTCAGCACTGGCAGGGGTCTCCACATGGCTCCTCCAGCTCCCAGAGCAGGGGCTCTATCAGTGTAGAACCAAGTGTCTTGTCAGTAGAGTGTCTCTCATGCAGTGAGTCTATCTCCTGTCTCTAGGGAGCTATTTATTTCCCTAGCAGCTCCAAATGAGGTCATCAAGCTTCGATCTGATTGATTGTACTCCTTCACCCTTAAACCTCAAATTGACAACAGATTATGTAACTACCACACCCATTATATACTTGTTCTAGTCTTTAATATTTCCTGCTTTCTTTTCTATGGAGGTTTTTCTCTGATTTATTATGTTATTGTTGTTGGGTTTTGTTTGCTTGTTTGATGTTTTTGTTTTGGGGTTCGGTTTCTAGGACATGAAATGCAGGGTAGGTAAATCTATAGAGACAGTATAAATCAATGATTTGTTAGGGGTATGGGAGGGAAGGTTGGAAGGAAAGAGGGAGCGAATAATGTGTACAGGAAGGAAGAAAATGTTCTAGAACTGAATATGGTGATGATTGTATAATTTGTGTTTTGGGAGGGTGGTGAAATAGAACCAGAATGGAATTTTATAGATGGGCTATACACTCCACATCTGAGTATGCCTTTAATTTCTTTTTTATTATTATCTGAACCGTCTTATGGGCATATAATTCACATAGTTCAAATCAAGAAGAGTTGTACAATCACACCACAATCAGATTTAGAACAGTTTCTTCATTCTTATACTCATTGTTATTAGCTCCCCATTTCCCCCCAACTCCCTCTGCCATGCACTCAGGAAACCATTAATCCAATTACTGTTTCTACAGATTTACTTCTCCTGGATTTCATGTACAGAAAAAAAAAATTTTTTTTAAGCTAGCAATAAAAATAAAGTAAACCAGATAAAAGCCTCAATCAAAAAGATAGGAGAAAGTATTAAAAACTGGAACAAATTGAAGTGGATCATAAAGGAGATCAAATGATAAGGTGCTAAATTTTAGCCTAACTGCATTGCAACAATCCACTTTCCAAAGCATTCTTCTTGATAGCAAGGCCATTCATACCCCTGGTCCACGGTCAGAGGGTATAATTAAACTATTGAAATGTATGACATGTGAATTATCTGTCAATAAAACTATTTTTTAGTTATCAATGGTTTGACACCATTACAATGATCCTAATTTGTTGGAACAACTAAAAACCTCACTCGCATTTTTCTTGTTAGGTGCTATCACATCGATGTCACTCATCACAGCCCCATGTGACACAGTAGAACTGCCCCATGGGTTTCTAGGTGGTCATCTTTGTAGGGGAAAAATCAGTCGTTCTTTCTCCCAGAGTTAATGGATGAGTCCCAACTGTCAACTCTCCTTTAAGTGTGTAATTGAGCAGGTAACTGTTGCATCAACAGAACTCCTCCTTCCTCATATTAGAGATGAGAAAACAGAAGGCTACAGAGGTACAGTGACTGGCTCTCTGTCACATACTGGGAGTCTCCCTGCCATTGAGTCCATTTTTACTCATCGTGCTTGTGTTGGGCTGGGTTGACTAGCGAAACAATTTCAGAGACACTAATATATGTATAAGAACGAGTTTTATATCAAAGAGTAATTTTATATTAAGAAAAGAACCCAGCACGATCCAGATCAAGCCGTAAGTCCAATAGCAGCCCATAAGTCCAATACTAGCCCATAACTCCTTCTTTGAGATTCACACAATCATATGCAATGATGCAAAATGCAGAAAGATCACAGTCCTGTGGGTGCAAAATCCTGTCAATCCAATGGTAGTGGCAGCATGCCAGTACCGGCGTGGTGCTCCTCCTGCTCTCTGAGTGTGTCTTCACCACAGGAAGATGAAGCAGAGGAGTGTGACCCTTCTCTGGGGAGAAAGAGAGGAAGTTCCCAGAATCCTCAGGAGAAGGCCACACCCCCAAGGAAGCATCATCAGGCTGTGACCTGATTGGCAGGCTAGACTCCACCCCTATTTATCAAGGTGACATGAAATTACATAACTACCAGAGAAACCCTATATGAAAGAGTAGAACTGTCCCTGTGGGTTTCTGAGACTATAAAGCTTCCTTTCTCCCATGGAGTAGTTGGTCGTTTCAACCCGCTGGCCTTTTGGTTCGCAGTTCAACGTATAACCACTACGCTTCAGGGATCCTGCAGAGTCCCTGTGAATTCCCATCTCCCTGTTCATCAGCTCAATGGAAGACTACATACGCAGAATGTTTCTCAGACCCTAATGATATTCAGACTTAGAAAGTTGAAATACTATTATTCACCCTTTTACTGTTCTGTGCATGACTAACTATTTTAAAACCCTTTAGAGAATGTCTCAGGGCATAAGCATCTTTTTATATATAAAAACATGACCTTTGAGGAATGGGCATTGATTGAGTCACTGTCTATAGGGATTCATACCTGTGATGAGAGCTGGGATCATGAACAAAGTCTTTGTATAGGCATCTGACCAACCAAGCTAGTAACTTTCAGCATGCATGGTCACAGCAAATAAATACAAGTCAAGAGGTTGTAACTCATCTGCCTGCCCTCAGGTAAGGAAATCCAGGCAGATCCCATCCTTCAAATCTCCAAAGAATATCCCTTGGAAAAGCATCTATAAAATGGAAAATGTGTTAGACACAAGACAGAGACCACCATTGACTGCAAACGCTGCCAAGTTTGCTGGAGTCTACAAAGCTTTCTGAATGTAGTGAGTGGATGACTGTTACTGTGTTCAGGTTTTGTTTTTTATCCCTAAATCCATTACCAGCTGTATATTCTCTACATTCTGCTTTCTGCTCTGCCACTGATAGTCTGGTTTAACGGCACACAACATCTGAGTTCCTTTGTTGGTTGAATCTGATGATTTGGCCAATGGGCATCACACAATGAAATAAGAGGATTGGATGAGAGAGAAGTGAATGGATTTCTTCTCCTCTCCCACTTTCTTGGACTACTGTTTTTCCAATTACTACTGTTTCTCTAAAGTTGCAATTTCATTTCAAGTCTAACAGTGGTAATGGCCTTCCTTGTTGCTATTTCCTGGATGCCTCAACATCCTTCGCTCTTTCCTCAAAGCATCAGCCCTCTATGATTAAATGGGTCCATGAATCAACTGTGTTTCATTATTTTTCTTCTGGCACCAGACTGATATGTACATAAAGAATCTTGATTAGTTATGTTCATATAACTAAAGGAAGTATACAATCTACATTCCAAAGTGTATGCATTAATGTAATTAACTGAATTTTTCCTTAAAATATTAACTGGAAATAGTTTTATGCTTGCTCACTTGACTTTACACTGAGTGGCATCCGTAGGCCTATGGAGACCACTTTGGATGGGAGGGGGACAAAGAAAAACAAAATCAGATACTTGAAAAAGTAACACCACCTTCCTCAATGCAGCACTCATAAGGTATTGGAAGTCCATACCTCTGCAATGCCTCTCAGTAGTATTAATAAAATATAAAACAGTGATGTTATCAGAAAATGCCAAAACACTATCTGAAAAATTGCTACATGTCCACAAATCCCTGACAGTTCTATTTGATGTTAAGGTGTTTTCACCAAGACAATGGCTTAATCACTCTATTACAAGCAAAACTGCTATATTAACTGATAAGGCTTATGGTGCACTATCCGTTATGCCTGCCAGGAGCATATAGGTCAACTTACGAGAGGGTGACTCCCAGAATGGATATCATAAATCTATGCTTAGGAAAACTTGTAGCTTCAGCAATTCCTGCCATTTCCCAGCTAAGCACAAATTCACTTGGAAATTGGGAGAAACAGCCTGGGTATTTTAGGTAAGAGGTTTTGGGAACTTAAAAAGCAGTAGTGCTGCTATTGTATTATCTTCTAAAATGCACAACTTACAGACGTACCCTTGTCTAGAACATTTGTTTGAGAATACAAACAAATGATCTTAAACAAAGTTCTACCTATGAAAACAATATTTTTTAATCATTTTATTAGGGGCTCATACAACTCTTATCATAATCCATACATACATCAATTGTGTAAAGCATATGTGTACATTCATTGCCCTCATCATTCTCAAAACATTTCCTCTCCACTTAAACCCCCAGCATTAGGTCCTTATTTTTCCCCTCCCTCCCCACTTCCCCCTCCCTCGCGAGCCCTTGATAATTTATAAATTATTATTTTGTCATATCTTACCCTGTCCGACGTCTCCCTTCACCCACTTTTCTGTAGTCCGTCCCCCAGGGAGGAGGTCACATATGGTTCTTTGTAATCGGTTCCCTCTTTCCAACCCGTCTCCCTCTACCCTCCCAGTATGCCACTCATACCACTGGTCCTGAAGGGATCGTCCGCCCTGGATTCCCTGGATTTCCAGTTCCTCTCTGTACCAGTGCACATCCTCTGGTCTAGCCAGGCTTGCAAGGTAGAATTTGTATCATAGTGGGGGCAGGGAAAAAGCATTTAGGAATTAGAAGGAAGTTGTATTTTTCATTGTTGCTACATTGCACCCTGAGTGGCTCGTCTCCTCCCCGAGACCCCTCTGCAAGGGGATCTCCAGTGGCCTACAAATGGGCTTTGGGTCTCCACTCCGCAGTGCCCCCATCATTCACAATGAAAACAATGTTTTATAAGAATTCATTTCACATTTAATCAACTGGAAAAATGACATGATGTCGGTGTAATTCTGTTCAATTATTCTTATGTATGTATGTATGTATGTATGTATTCATTCACTCGTCCCTTTGTTTGTTTATTGAAATTATGAAAACTAAGACTCAGAGACTTGAGGACATCCCACAGCGCGTCAGGTCTTCTGCCTTTAGTGTTCAATGTATCAAATCTGTCCTTGAGATGGTCTCCAAATTCCAGCGGCCTATATCCAAGGTTGTATTTTGACTCTCCTCGACTTGTTTCAATTTTATTAAACTTCATCCTGAACTTACATATCAACAGTTAATGACCTATTCCACAGTCAGCACCTGGCTCTAATTTGGCTGATGGTCTTGATCTTTTCCATCATCTCATCCCACAGCTGTTGTCATTGTGATTCCTATATATGCCATCTGCTTAGGTCCATGTGTATCGTCACCATCTATGGTGTTGAAAAAAGTTTCTAAAATTAAGAAGTCAGACTTATAAAATGCTATCATGAGATCCACAGCCTTATTTCTATAGCCAGGGTCCTATTTGTCCACTACTGATCCTTCCTTTTTGTTTCCAACTTTCACATACCAATCATGATAATTATCAGTATATCTTGGCTATATGCTTGATAAATTTCAGACTGGGAATGTTGGTAGAAATCTTCATTTGCTTTAGTGATAGATGTGTGAATTTGAATACTAGTTGTAAGACTTCCCTTGGAAAATGTAGATAACATCCTATCACAGACAGCATTGTACTTCAAGATAGATCTTGATATTCTCTTAGACACGGAATGTGATGCCATCCCTTTTAAATTTGCCATCTATCTCCAGAATTGCAAAATTGTCCAAGTATATGAAAAAGAACATGGCATCAGGATTGAAGGAAGGCTCATGAACTACCTTCAGTAGGCAGTTCACAAAATCTTGCTTGCTAAATGTTAGGAGAACTTAAAGCACTTATCAATGAAAATCAAAGACTGCAATCTTCAGTACAGATTACAATTTATATAGAGTAAACAAAAATCCTCACACCTACACCAATAGACAACATTATCAAAAGCAGAGAAAAGATTGAAATTGTCAAGGATTTCATTTTGTTTAGACACACAATCAATACTCAAGGAAGTAACAGCCAATAAATCAACTTATGTGCTGGGCAGATCTGCTGCAAAGACCTCCTTAACGTGTTAAAAACACCACAAGATGTCACTTTCAGGACTGAGGTCAGCTTGATCCAAGGCACATGACTTTCTATCACCCCATATACATATGAAAGTTGGACAATGAATACGGAACTTCATTCAACACATTGAATTACAGTCTTGAGGAAGAATATTGATAGTATCATGTACTTCCAAGACAAACCCATTTTCCTTGAAAAAGTACAGCTTAAGTACTACTTAGAAACAAGGTTGACAAGACTTTTTCCCATACACTTTGGATATGTTGCCAGGAGAGACCAAACTCCAGACAAAACCCCCTGTGGGTTTCTTGAACTTGAACTCTTTACAGTTGTAGAACGTCTCATCATTCTCCCCAGGAGGGGCTGGTGTTTGGAACTGCTGACCTTGTGGGTAGCAACCCAACACCTTACCCGCTACACCACCAGGGCACCTCAGGGGAGGCCAGTGCCAGGAACAGATCTCCCCTTTCATAAAGGGTTGGTGAAAAATAAGAAGACCCCCAAAGAGACGGCTTGAAACAACAGCTGCAGCAATGAGCTCAAACATAATAATTGAGGGGATGGAGCAGGACCACACAGGGGTTCATTCTGTTGTACTTATAAGGGGTTGCTGCAATCAGAATTTGTGGCTTGGAACTGACTCTGGTATCTAACAACATGGCTGAGTGGTTAAGAACTTGTCCTAGATCGAATATATCTTCAATTATTACATAAACAATTGTCTGTGGATTGGTCTCTCCTAAGTCTGTTCCTAAGCATACAGTTAAAATGGGTCAGAATTGACTCACTGGCAGTGAGAGTATTGTTTCCTCAAGTGTTGTTGCTGTTTTCCTGGTAAGCATGTTTGTATGTTTGGGAAGTAATTGGTGACTCCACAGTGGTTACTAAGATCATTAGCATTTGAGGACAATAAAGAATCTTCGTCATATTGTTGTTTTGAGGTGACACTCCATCAATGCCAACTCAGAGCAGCCCCATGTGACAGAACAGAACCTGGATAAAGGAAGATCTTCAAATTCTAAGCTCAATGCTCTTTCCCCTCTATCATACCCAATATTAACTGGAAATAGTTTTATGCTTGTTCAC
>NW_022103920.1:36992770-36993898 GCF_000313985.2 Echinops telfairi
GATGAGCCAGTCAGGGTGCAAGGTAGCAACAATGAAATATACAACTTTCCTCTAGTTCCTAAATGCTTCCTCCTCCCCCCTACCCGCCTCTGCCCACTATCATGATCCAAATTCTACCTTACAATTTTGGCTATACCAAAGGATGTAGACTGGTACAGAGAGGAACTGGAAATGCAGGGAATCCAGTGAGGATGATCCCTTCAGGACCAGTGGTGTGAGTGGCGATACTGGGAGGGCAGAAGGAGGGTGGGTTGGAAAGGGGGAACCGATTAGAAGGATCTACATGTGACCTCCTCCCTGGGGGATGGACAACAGAAAAGTGGGTGAAGGGAGATGTCGGACAGGACAAGATATGACAAAATAATAATTTATAAATTATCAAGGTCCATGAGGAAGGAGGGAGAAGGGTGGGAGGGTAAAAAATGAGGAGCTGATGCCAGGGGCTTAAGTGGAAAGCAAATGTTTTGAGAATAATGAGGGCAATGAATGTACGTATGGATTGTGATAAGAGTTGTATGAGCCTCTAATAAAATGATCTTTTTAAATGTGGGACATTTTCCTAAATGTTTGTATTAGCTGAGAGCAAAAGGAGCTCTTATATCTTCTAAAATCATACCAATTAAAATAATAGTAAGTATAAAAAAGAGGACACCTACAATTATTTAGCTAGGTATAATAAAAGTTGCCGTGCCAATTTAATAGAAGAAAGTATTCTTGCATTGAGGGAATACTTGAATGGAGGCCCAATGTTCTTCTGCTACCTTAATACTAAATCTATAAATATAGGCACATAGATCTATTTCCCCATCCTCATATAAATATATTTGCATATGTACATATCTTTATCTAGACTTCTATAAATGCCCTTTTCCTCCCAGCTCTTTCCTCTATTTCCCTTGATTCTCCTCCTGTTGCACTATCATACTCAGTCCTCACCAGGATTTCAGCACTTCCTGTTTGTAATCCATACAGCAGTGAGAAAAATTGTTTTTAATTCAAATTAGATTGTGTCACTACCCTACCTTAAAAGTTCAATGTTTTTCTATTGTCCTAAAAATAAAATCTAAGCTTCTTGCCCAGCTTCTATATGGTTCGGCTTATATCTACTATTCTGAAATCCTCTCTGAT
>NW_022103920.1:36995646-36997969 GCF_000313985.2 Echinops telfairi
CAGTGCCCTGAAATACTAACATTTCAAGAAATGTTTGTTACCTTCAGAGACTTGCTAAAGGTTTTCAACATCTCTAAGCACAATCATGTACCTTAGGATTGGAAAGAAAATGACCAGCATTCTTGGCCAAGCTTTCTCATGATAGGAGATTGTTGTAGGATAGAAAAGTAAGTCAACTTATTACTCTTAAGTTAAAGTATTCATTAAAAGGCCAATATTTAGCTCTTGAAAACTGAAATCCACAGATAGCAATTACCCGATTTTCTAATGCTTCACACATGTTTGCCTTTGCCACTGAACAATGTTTAGAAAATATATCACTTATCTTTCAAAACATCAAGTCAAGCATTTCGGAAAGCATCAAAGGCTGATTTGTGGGAAGAGATTAGATATGCACATTATCTGATAAAATGACAAAGATAGAAGATGCGATCTTCACTATATCATTTTAGTTTAATTCCTTTAAAAAAACCTTTTATTCTGTATTGCGTGAAAGTTTACTGAGCAAATTAGTTTTCCATTAACCATGGAAAAACTGTACGTTTTGTTTCATGTCATGAATTGCAAACCCCACATTGCAACATCACTTATCCCACTTCCTCCTTGTGTCTCACATTTCTGTTCATCTTCCTTTCCTAGCACTTGCTAACTTTGTCCATGGGGAAATGCTGCCCTTTTGATTCCAAGTACGGTAGTTGGTTATTGTATGAAGTGCATACCTCTCTAGTGTTAATGTTCAATTTACACACCTCTCTGGTTTTGAAATGTGAAAGTTGGACACTCTAAAGAAGACTGAAGAAAAGTTAACGTATTTGAACTATGTTTTTGGCGAAGAATATTGGAAGTACTATGGACTGCCCAAAGAACAAACAGATCGGTCTTGGGAAAAGTACAGCCAGCATGCTCCTTAGAATCAAGGACAGCCAGGCTTCAGCTCACATACTTTGGACATGTTACCGTAAGAAACCAGTCCCTGGAAAAAGACATCATGTTTGGGAAAGCAGCGAAAAAGACATGGACTAAGACAGTGGCTGTACAAACAGGCTTACCCAATTGTGAGATTGACACAGAAATGGGCAGCTTTTCATTCCGTTGAGCCTTTAGTTACCCTGTAGGCCTGGAACTGAATTCACCCATGAGTTAGTTCTGACATGCAGCAACTCTGTGTACACCAGTCTGTATCAGACCAGCAAAAACAAAAAACCTCCCTGGCATTGAGTCAATGCCGGCTCATCACAACCCAATAGGACAGGAAGACCTGCCCCTATGCATTTCTGAGACTGTAACTCATTACTAAAGTAGGAAGTCCTGTCCTTCTCTCTAGGGGATGCTGGTAGTTTCAGAGTGCTGGCCTTTCAGATTGCAGCCCAACATGTAACACTGCAACACCAGGGCTCCTTCAGACCAGTAAGCTTGGTCCTAAATTTTAAAAAATTTTAAACTGATTTTTTAATATAATTTTGAGGGTTTTTCCCCCATATTTTTTGCCCAGTCTGCTTACGGCCTGCTACTGTGATCCCTTTCCCGGGTGAACAGTAGCAGTAACTAGGTACCATCTAGTTCTTCTGGTCTCAAGGTCATGGAAGTTGAGGTTCATTTGGTCCATTAATTGGACTATTGCCTCCATGTGTCTTTGATTTGCTTCACTCTTCTTTTCTCCAAAGGAGCCCTGGTGGTATTCACACTGAGTATACATTGAACTGCTAACAGCAAGGTCAACCGTTTGAAACACTAACCTCTCCAAGGGAGAAAGATAAGGCTTTCTATCCCCAAATCATTTAGTCTCAGAAAGCCAGAAGGCAGTTCTACTCTCTTCTAAGGGGCACTATAAATCAGAATTGACTCAATGGCAATGAATTTGGTTTGAGTTTGCTTCAGACAGGGAAAGACCAAGAGTTACACCTTAGATAGACTTGTGGGTACATCCTGGGGACCCAGGCCAGGTGCTATGGAATGCTGGGGCCTGGAATCCTAGGTCTCCAAGGCTCAGAGAATGCTCCACAGGCTGCATCAGTGAGATCCGATGTGGAAACTCCACTGGGTGAACTGGTCTCTAACCCAGACCCACATATAACCTAAGTACTTAAAACAGAAAATTCATGGTGTCTGAACTGTTGGTAGGCAGACAAACTTGGTCTTGCTGCATCAGTGTCCTATACTGTATTGTTTTATATGTTCCAGCAAACCTGTGACTGGCATTTCCAGTGAATACTATTGTAAATTTTCGCTGACAATTAACCTTCATTGTGTAAATAGTGTCTAGTCACAAAAGGATTGATTCTGTATAAATGAATGATTCAGATTCAGTGATATGGAGTTAGAA
>NW_022103920.1:36998881-37000481 GCF_000313985.2 Echinops telfairi
AAAGGGAAGCTGTTGTCAAGAAATTCAGGAAGGAAAAGAATATTCACAAACTAACTTTGGTAGCAATTGTACAATACTGCTTGATGGGATTGAACTATGGAATGATAGGTGTGTTAGTCCAGGTAGACTAGAGAAACAAATCCAGGGAGACTCATATGTGTATAAGAAAGAGAATTATATAAAAGAGCAATTGAATATTGAGAAAACATCTCAGTCCAGTCCAGATCAAGTCCATAAGTCCAATACTAACCAATATGTCCAATACCAATCTATAAATTCCTCTTCAGACTCACACAACACATGCAATGATGCCAAATGCAGGAACATCACAGGTCGGTGGGTGGGAAGTCTTGAGGAACCAGTGGCAGTGGAAGCATCTCAGCACTGGCAGGGGTCTCCATGTGACTCCTTCGGCTCCAGGGTACTAGCATAGCTCCATGTTTCTTGTCCACAGGAATGTCTCACAGGGGGTGAGTTTGTGTCCCGCTTCCAGCGAGCTATTTATCTCTGTAGTAGCTCCAAATGAGGTCATCAAGTTGCAACCTGATTGACAGGCTAAACTCTACCCCTTCACTCTTAAATCTCAAATTGACAACAGATTATGTAACCACCACAATATGATATTTCTATTCCTTTCCAATAAAATTGTTTTGAAACAAAAACAAAATACTTTAGGACATTGTCTTTGTGGACTAAGCTATACCCACTGGTCCCGGTAGTCCCCAAGATAAATTTCATTGCTTAAGGGTAGTAAGTACTCTCTTTTAAAATTTAGATACACTTGAGAGGGTGTACCGATTAATATAAATAAGTCATTTGTGTACTAATTGGATTAATTTAATGAAATGTCTTCCCTTCCGGTGGCCCTGGAGGAAGGGCAGATTTAAAGTCAGAGTGTGAGGAAAGTGTATAACAAGTAAAATTGCTGTGGAAACAAAGCTAATGGGCCCAACAGGTGATCTCAGATGAGAGGCCAAAGATCTTCTGTGGAGTATGAGGACTCTGGGTGGGCCCAAGTCAAGTGCCAGAGATGAAAGAGAGACACAAACAGAAGACATCTAGGTAGTAAAATTTCAAAATCCCTACGCAAGGGTGCCCAGAGACAATGTTGCTTCTAAGCTGAATTTATAGAAAGCTAAGCAAGTCCATTGAATCCAGTCATTTAATCATGCTGAAACTGTGGCGGGGTAGGAGGGTAGATCTACACTGTTGCCTGTCTGGCTCAGATTCTCTGTGTAGATTCAGATGAAGGTGTTTCCCCCAAAGTAACCTAGAATCTATGGTTACATGATAGTAAAGATATATTAAATGTATATTAAAAATAATAGAATAGACAACATATGTACAAATAAGTTTGATACAATTGATGTATGGAGCTGTTAAGAGCCCCCAGTAAAATGATTAAATAAATAAATAAACATAGAAGAGAAAAAAATCATAGAATAAATATCTAGATGACCAACTGAATTTAATACAAAATTTTAGAATAGAAGTATGTTAGACAGTGTTCTCTAGAGAGATAAAACCAAATTGCTGATAATTTAATATATTTATTTATAAAGATAATTAGATATATAACAAGAAATGAACTGTTGAATCA
>NW_022103920.1:37001906-37003241 GCF_000313985.2 Echinops telfairi
TGTGAAACCGAGGACTGAGGTATTTCCACCCGAGGAATCTAACAGTAACACGGTTCTGGGTCTTGGAATCCTAGATGCTGGGCTTACTGGGGTTCAGGGTACCATTATAGATATGCCACTAAGCCAAAGCCAACCCCACTGGTATTAAGCCACGCATGACTCATAGTGACCCTATGGACAAATGAGAGCGCTCCTGTAGAGTTTCCAAGGTGGTAAATCTTTACAGAAGCAGACCTCCTGCAGTGTCGTGCATTATTTAATGTACCTCTTCTTGCGATAATCTTTGTTACTCCTACCACATGATCTTTGTTTTCCTGATGGATCTGGGTAAGACGGTGAGAGAAGATACTGATTATTAGATTATTTGATTTATTGTCAGTAATAGTTAGTAGGGTTCATTGTGATTGCCATCTTGCTGAATATCAAATGAGTTATATCAGGAGCAGGAAAGAGCTTCTCACTACCAGCAAGAGAGAAAATCCTGCAGTGGAATGTATCTTTTGAACACCAAAATCCCTGTACATTGAACTTCCTTGATCCAGAAGACAGTTGTAACTGCAGAGGGCAGGCCGAGGAGCAGAAACAAAAAGCCAGAGCAGGAGACAGAGCAGTGGACTTCCTAGCTCACAGAGCAAGTAAACCTGAGTGTTCCCAGGCAGGAGGCTGGCTAATGGAGTAGGGTGCCTCTGGGTACTTCATTGGGGGAGCTGTGTTTACTGACTCACAGAGCTGGAAGTGAGTCTACAAGGTTATACTTCCAGTGGAGTGGCATTTACTAGCAGCCCTACAAGAACTTGATAGCATTGCTTGCGCAGAGCAAAGGCCAAGCAGAGAGACTACTAGAGGGAGGCGTACCTGCAGGCACTGGCAGAGAAGAAAATGATTGAACAACGGTATCCTGATCATTTATACACCCCTTAATTATGATCATTATCTATAAGTTCTGTGTGGCAATTGCAATGAATTATCAAACCCAGCTGAGAAGCAGAGGACCTTGGGAGGGATGGTTGGAGGGATGAGATATATCTGGCCTCAGTCTCACAGAAATCAGCCCTGGACAATGTTGATGTAGACTTTTATTTTTCTTCTCCCTGTGAAGCTGGAGGCAATAAAATCCCACCCCCACATCATTTTCCTTTTGTTTTCTTTTTTGTTGTTTGATTTTTCGTGCCAAATCGTTCTCCTGCAAAGAAGTTCATGGGTTTGAAGGGCTGAACTTTGGGTTAGCTTTAATCATTGTCCTACCAGGGATCCTGATAATACCACACACATGTACACATAATAGATGTTACTTTTCTGTATCAAATACCTTATTTTTTAAAGAGAATTAAGAAA
>NW_022103920.1:37005354-37014719 GCF_000313985.2 Echinops telfairi
AAGGATCCCATGTGTAGTTCAATTCAAAATGAATGTATTTTATATTTTGATAGTTACCACAATATGGTTCAAGGATTATAAAATCCATACACGATTTCTTTGGCAAATACACAATTGGCAAGTACTAGGAGCTAGAACCTACTGTGCATGTTGCTGTAACCATTGTGTCTGTGGGCTCAAATTTCACAAAGATTATGAGGATGGCACGCAGTATTTCATGTCGTCCCTATGGGTTGGGACCAACTTGAAGGACTCTTACAGCAATAACAAGGGGCTTAAAAAGTACTAAAATGGTAGAGTGATTATCTTAGCAACAAAACCTGCAACATACTTTAAATCGTTCCATTTATTTCTATTCCAAGTCCCTCAACAGCTCTTAATACTCCCTTCACAGGTAGAATGATCTATTCCAGTTTTACTTTTGCCTTCTCACTCCGTGTCTCATATCTAATTACTCTTAGATTGTAATTACCCTTTAATTACCCATCAATTCCCTGTTTCTCTAAGAATTGTTCTAGGTATCAAAAAGCTTCCATATATTAAATTATATCTTTGTCTTCTCTAAGAAATGCATATTCGCCCAAGAATCTAGTGTTTCTAATCCTTAGATGGTATTTTCTCAGAATTGTAAGAACATGTCTTCATCTCCTACACAGTGGTTATGCATTGAGCTGCGATCTCCAAGGCCAGCAGTTTGAAACCACCACACACTCCATGGGGAAAGACAGTGTGTTTCCTACTGTAATCAGTTACCACCTCAGAAACTTACCGGGACAGTGCTACCCTGCCCTATAAGGCAGCCATGACTCATCAAGGACTCAATGGCAGTGAGTTTTGTTTTCTGGTTTTTGTCCTCAACAAGAAATGCATAGTCTCATGTCATTGCCCATGAGTCTAGTTTTTCTAACCCTTAGATGACATTTTCGCTTAATTATAAGAATATTTCTTACATACACACACACTTGTCTCCTTTTCCCCTAGCCAATATAAAAAGAACCTAAATTTCATACATTGACAATGACTACAAGAAGAAGAAAAAACAGAGGTGCATTCCAATAGATTCCTTGAATAAAACTGAAAAAGGCTCACATTTGTAGCAAGTTCAAATAAGACTTTCCTCTTCATAAGGTAATGGCCCATTCATTAACTCTACTTATAAGTAGGCTTCCCTAGGCAACACTCTCTACAATGAATCAGGCTCAGCTCTATCAGGTCATTCTTTTGCATCTAATATTTGGCACACACTGAAATAAAACATTAGATCACATTTAGTTTCACTTTAATATTGACCTTGAAAAGGAAATAAGTGTCAGTCTACAACACATATTACATGAACAAAATGTTGATACAAAGATGATTTTTTAAAAGTCTTAGTAAGTTCATTTAACAAGAAGAAAAACAGTAACCCCATTGTTTTGTTTTAAGGGCCTATTTTCTGGCCCCAACGTCTAAGCTGGATAGAAGAAACTCATTGCAAAATAGAGATATAGATGTAGATGTAGGTGTATGTGTAAAAGTAGATGGTCTCTGTTTAATATATCCATGTTTTATTCTTTGAGTCCATACTCATATTCAAAGCTGATTTATAAGCCAAACCTGATCAGAAGAAAAGATCCACGCTATTCTACAAACAACAAACTTAGTCAAATATGTTCTATCAATCTGTTAATATTGGGGTTTGAACTGAGACACCCTACTCCATCCCTGTTAAATATTGATCTGTGAAGTAAAGCATTTTTCATCTTACACAAAATGAAGAGCAGAAAGTTCACAGAGAATGTGACAGGAATGGGGAAGCCTCAGGAAATTGCAGAGCTGTTAAGACCGTGAGGGTGAGAGAGGCAGATGATGTGAGAAGCTGTAGATTTCGATGGTTTTCTAGATCCAAAATCAACTCCTCTGAGGTTAATATTAACCCATCTTGCCTTTGGATTCTCTAAGATGACTCTTTTTTCTTTTGACTTAGTATATTTTTAATAGGCTCTATTTCTTCTAGTCAGACCATCGTTTGATTGTGACACCATTTTTTTCATAAGTACGGAGATAAAAGTAAAATGTCAGTCATTTTCAGAAAGCGTGGTTTAGGTCTTCTCTTAACATTAGTACCCAAAGAACATCTGTGGTTGTTCAAAAGAGTCTTGTGATCATACTTGGAAATCATGTTAACTCTATGTGTCTTTACTCTTCAAATAAAAGTAGAAGGGCCTCTATACATTGAAGCCTGGCAGAGTGGATACCCTGTACAACCTTGATCTATAATTTGTCAGATAAATTTTTGAAAAGCATTTTTTTATTTTATTTTTTATGAATCATTTTACTGGGGGGGGTCTTACAAATCTTATGACAATCAATCATTCAATTGTATTAAGCAAACTTGTACTTATGTTGCCATCAACATTTCCAAAATGAAAAGCATTTTTAAATGAATTACTCACGAAACTAACACAAAACTAATGTCAGTGCTAAGGCTCAAAAGTAAAGTAACCCAGGAATTCTAGGGCATAAAAGAGTGTCAAAGCTAATTTTGACTTGAACATTGTTATTGAAGTTGTCAAGTTCTACTTTGACACCTGTTCAGAAGGTTAAGGTGCATGAAAGGAAGCTGCATCCTATAATGATGATAATAATGGTTCCCATTACAACCACTGGATAAGGGTAAATAAACCCAAAGTCACAGAATAGAACAGAAAGGAAACTCACCTGTCTCAAGTAAGTTATGGTGTCAGGGGAGATTTATTTACATGAATAAACGAAAGCCATAAGTCATATGTAAAGCATATTTACTATCTGAATTCACACTTACGATAATCAATATGGCCTGGATCAGGGATCAAGAGACCTCAAGAGGAAATTTTAATCTCTGGTGCTTTCAGTTGGTAACAGACCCAGGCAATTTGCAGAGTAAATGCAAACTTTACTTTGAGATGTCTTGATCATGAACTAACTAATAATTCAAACACTGGGTTAAAAGTGAGACTATTTTTTAAATGAAAACTTGGACATGTCACCTAAATCCTTAAAATATTTGCCTTTCAAGCATGAAGCTCGGCTGTTTACTCCCAATCACTGACAGTGATCCATCTACAAAGTGTTTCATCCACATGTCTAAGTTGGATTGTAGTTTTGCTATACTGGGGCAAAAATTCCTACACAATTCTCAAGCAAACCACCTGATTTCCCTGAAATGGAAATTAAGATATGTACTCCACAATAAGGGATTCTCATGGCCAGAGGTACTGGGGGTGGGTGGGGGTGGGGGGTGGGATGGAGTTATAATGTTGACCAAGAAGCTGAGCCAGCTGCTGCCTTCAAATGGAATCAAGAAGGCTGGCTAGAACCCAGATAATTATTTGGGACATCTTCTTTTGCAACCCTATATGGGAGTAAATAGTAATGAAAAATCACCAGGGTTTCACTGAACAAAGTTGGACTACCTTTCTCCCTGTTCCCTTTGTATAAGGTAACTGTAAACTAGCAATATACCTCCACCACACGTCACAGCTCCTTTCAAGCAGTCATCTCTAAATGTCCTTTCTGTCTCCCAGTTCTTATAAGGACTCCCACCTTTTGCCTCTTCAGACCACCAGTTACTAATGGTGCCCCAGTATGACTAACTGGTCTATGTTACAGCTGTACTATCCCTTGTTGACTCCACATATCCTGCCCTCATTTATTATTCAGCTTGAGTATCCCATCTTTTCTGTTCCCTGCTGGAACCTGATTGATAAAGTCAGTCAACATTTTTATTCAATAATACTTGCAAATAAGGCATAAAGTCATAGGCTCAAAAATGAATAAATCTTGCCTAAGCATATTGCTAATTAAATTTAAATGTGTTATTGGTCACTGCTATAGAATCAGCCATTGAAAACGTTATGAGGCACAGTTTTATCTGCAACACATTAGGTAACCATGAGTCAGAATAGTCTAAACACCAACTGGTTTAGCTTGGGGTATAGATAAAAACCATAACACACATATTCACACACACACTAGATATGCAGAGTTAGGATAAAATTAAATTCAAAGTGCAACAGAGAGTACTAATATTCCTGTCTTTAAAAGCAGATATCAAAAGTTCTAGAAAAGCAATTATAAATATGTTGACACCAGTCCTCAACTAAAATTTGGTCATACTCTTAAGAGCGTGGTGTTTTTAAAAGGAGGTTTTAGAAAAGGAAAAAAAATGTCATAGGATTCCCATTAGTTCGGTTATGTAGGTTACAACAAATCAAAAATATGGAAAGATAAAAGATTTTCTGTTATTTATCAACCAAACACATTTGAAAACAAAAGTATTTTGTACTAAGGTTCCAAGATGGCATCCAGGTAGAATCACCCGCCCGTTGCTTCTGCTGTTAGATTGGAAAACTAAGAGGTGAGGAGGCCAATAGTGGGAAGCAGGGTGTCAAAAATAGAGTTCAAGTGTACTAAGGTCTGGTTCAGAACTCCTCCTGCAATTTTAACCACGGAACGATTCAAGAGATCACCAAAATACTCTACAGTCATTATGTCTGTGCTCGGGCTCTGCTAATCCCTCACCAGATCCAGCAAAATGGCATCCATCATCCTTTTTAGCACTCAAGATCCGAGACCCACAGTGTACAGTAGTTTCTCCAGACTGCTGTCTAGAGGTGGTCATAATCGTGGACTCACAGAGAGCCTCCAAGAACCAGCTCTAAGGGCTCACACTGGAGGTCTCCTCTCTGCAACCCTCCCTGTTCCTGTATTCACGGGCTTTGCTTCTCCTCTCCCCAGACAGGAACGGAGAGACTTCATCGACCTCTGCTCAGCTCCTGGCCTGCCAGTATGGGTATCAACAGATAATTAGACACTGATTTACTGCATGGGAGAGCCCCTAGGATATTTACCCATGGAAGAGCTTAGAACCCCAGAGCACAGCCTATGGAGATGGAGATGATGCAAGAGAACAGCCAGGGCAATGCAAACCCAAAGGGCCACAAAGCCACTCCGCTAATCTGGTCCTCCTTCTCTGGGGGACAGTGAGGTACAGCCACAATACCAGGACACCCTACAAGCCTACATTTTTAAAAACTATTTCAATCTGTGTAATTTGAATGTAGGCCACAAGAAACCTGGTCCACTAACATAGTTTTAACATAAAAAAACAAGCAGATATCAGCTCCTGTGAGGACAGCCTGCAGAGCTTTAACTTAACAAAACAGTAAAAGTCAACAGGAGCTGAAAGTCCCAGCCCAACCCAAAATCTGGTTCTTCCAGTTTGGGGCATGACAAGGAGTGTTTGAATGACTATTAATAGTGAACAGAACCCGTTCACCTCCAGTGTGTATCTGCCAATGACTACTGGCCACAATCCACACCCGAAGTCTCCCTCCAAAGATCTCCACCAAACTGTCATGGCTCCTTATCCAATCAGACTACACAGTGCAAACTCAACAGGATAATTCTACCAATAGCAAAAGAAAAGAAATAGTCAAATCAGGGCTGAGATACAAGAGAGGGAAAATAAAACAATTCAAAAAACCAATGCAGCTAAACCTGGTTCTTCACAAGGATTAACAGAATTGATAGACGATTGGCAAACTTAACCAAAGAAAGGAAGGAACAAATTTCAATAGACAGCATGAGGATCAAAGAGTGGACACTATGACAGACCCTAATGAAATTAAAAGGCTAATTGCACAGTACTATGAAGGCCTGTACTCCAATGAATTCAACAACTTGAAAGACATGTACAAATATTTAGAAAAACAATCCTTCCCAAGATTAGCCCAGATGGATGTCAAGAACATCAACAGATCCATAGCAATAGAAGAAATAGACAAGGTTATTATGTTATTCTGGGTTGACTAGAGAATCAAGTTCATAGACATTCAAATATGTATAAGAAAGAGCTTTATATAAAAGACAAATTATATATTGAGAAATCATGCCAGCCCAGTCCAGATTAAGTCCATAAATCTAATATTAGTCAATGTCCTATACTAGTCCATAAATTCCTCTTTAGATTCATGCAGTACATGCAATGATGGCAAATGCAGGAAGATCACAGGCCAGTGGGTAGAAGGTCTTGTGGATCCAGTGGCAGTGGAAGCATCTCAGCACTGGTGTGGGTCTCCACGTGTGTCCTCCAGATCTCTGAGTGTCTCAACAGCAGGAAAGGGAAGGCAGAGAACTAGCTAAAGCAGTAACATGCTCCAGCATGCTCTAATTACAGAGAGGAGGCGGCCTTTGCAGAGTCACATATATCTTTACCCTCCAATCAAACTGCGACCTGATTAATCCCACATAATCCAATTGGCCAGGTTGGCACAATAAGCCTAATTACCACAGTTAACAAGGGATTACCAACAAAAAAATTCCTCAGGCCACAGGGTGTCACAGGAGAATTCCTCCGAGCATTCAGGGAGAACTGACACAAATCCTAAACAAACTCTTCCATAGCATAGAAAAAGATGTCAAACCCCAAACTCTATCTAGGAAACTAGTATAACTCTGACACCTAAAGTGGGCAAGGATCCCACAAGAATTGAGATCTACAGACAAATATCTCTAATGTACATTGATGCAAAAATTCTTGACAATATAATGGCCAGTAGAATACAAAAGTATATAAAATGAAAAATTCACCATGACCGAGTGGGATTCATTCCAGAATGCAGGGATGGTTCAACATCTGAAAAACTATCAGCATTATTTGCCATATTGACATGAAAAAGTGACAAGAACCACATGGTAACACCAATAGATGCAGAAAAAGCATTCGACTACATCCAACACCCATTCCAGTTTAAGACACTCAAATGGGAGGAATGAGAGGAAAATTCCTCAATGTAATACAAGCTATATATGAAAAATCAACAGCCAACATGGTAGTTAATTGAGAAAAGATGAAAACAATCCCCCTGCAAAAGGGAACCAGACAAGGATGCCTCCTGTTCCCACTTCTATTTAGCATCGTACAAGGCAAAGGAAAGACATCAATGATATCTCTCTGGGGAAGGAAGAGGTGAAACTATGATTATTCTCAGATGATATGATTTTATACATGGAAAACCCTCATAAGGTCCACAGATTAGTGCTGGAAGCGATAGAGGAATATGGCAGCGTGGCAGGAGACTGCTATATACATTAGACGAGACCATGGAAGAGGATATCAAAAAGGTAGTATCCTTCACAATAGTCAATCACAAATTTAAATAGCTAGGGATATACCTACCCCAAAAAGCAAAAGAATTGTACGAGGAAAACAACAGAACACTATTACAAGAAACCAAGAGTGACTTCCACAAATGGAAGAAGACAATATGGTAAAGTTGTCAGTCCTTCCCAAGGCACCATATAAGTTCAATGCTATTCTGATACAAATACCAATGTCGTTATTAAAAGAATTGGAAAAACTAACTACCAACTTCATACAGAGGGAGGAAAGCCCAGAATTTGTAGAGAACTCCTCAAGAGGAATGGCAAAGTTGAAGGAATTTCTTTTTTTTTTAATGGTATTTTATTAATATGACAATCTGATTTATAAATCTTTACACATTTCCAGGAAAACACTCAGGCATCAAAAACTATTTCAATATGCAAAATTCAAATTTACAACAAGAAAAATAAACACAGGAATTTCATTTTGGACCAGGTGGTTCTTGCTACACTACCTTGAACTGCTTATTCAAAGTCTAAAATGTAGGTGACACCCTAAAAATGTAGCAGAAGCCTTCCCGAACACTAGTTTCCATAACCTAGCTCGTGCGGCGGAAGTATTTCCCCTGGACTCACAGAACAGTCTTTGGAAGACAGGAACAATAGCTGGTCATTTGGTTGCCTTTCCGGCCTTCTGCAGCTCTTCAATGGGCTTCCATTGTTGGTTGATTGTTATTAGCTTTTGGGGTACAGTAGGATCCACAGTCTCCCAAGGTTCTGGATTATTTTTTCTATCAGTGATCACTTCGGATTTCGGAGGGAGTAGACAGCGAAAGAGGAGGCTCCGCTCACTGCGACGGTCATAATCAGCGCCAGAGGAATAAGTTCCTTCTTTTTCATCAGGAGTCGGAAAAAGCTCATGACGACGTCAGGGGGGCGCGTCAAATCTTGGCGGGCGGGCGGGCAGGTGCGGTGAACCCCGGGAGGGAATAGAGGAATTTCTTTACCTGACTTCAGAACCTATTATAGAGCCACATAAGTCAAAGCAGCGTGATACTGATACAATGACAGATACTCAGACCAATGGAAAAGAAGTGAAAACCAGTAATAAAATCATCAGCATACAGACAACTGATCTTTGATAAGGTCCCAAAAAATATCAAATGGGAAGCAGATGTCCTCTTCAACAAGTGGTGGCTGGAAAAAAATGGATATCTTCATACAGAAAAATGAAGCAAGACCCTGACCTAACTCCATGCACAAGAATAAATTCAACATGGATCACAGACCTCAAGGTAAAATCCCAAACTAGTAGGGCCATTAATGAAGGAATTTAGACAAACCTAAGGGAAGGACACAAACACAGAGGAAGCACAAATTGACAAGTGGGGTATACTGACGATAAAACACCTGTGCACAGTGAAATACTTCACCAAGAGAGTTATAAGAGAGTCCACAAGCTGGGAAAGCATCTTTAGCAATGGCAAATAAACAAAGGCTTTTTTATTAAAATCTACAATACTCTGCTAGCCTACACTAGGACAAAAACAAACAGCCCATTGAGGAGGTGGGCAAAGGACCTTGACAGAAGTTTTACAAGGGTGGAAATCTGGCCAATAAAGATATGAGAAAATGTTCCCAATCATTAGCCATAAGGGAAATGCAAATTAAAACTATGAGTTACCACCTACCACCCTCAAAGATAGCCCAATTCAAAAAATCAGAAAGCAGCAAGTGTTGGAGGGGCTGTGGTGAGATAGGAACTCTCGCCCACTGCTGGTGGACCAATAGGTATGTGCTGCCATTATGAAAATGGATTTGGCAATACCTAAAATAAATGGAAATTGAGCTACCATATGACCAGCAATCCCCTTACTGGGCATATACCCAGGAGAAGCAAGAAACAAACCACGGCCAGACATCTGCACTCCAATGTTTATCACGGCACAGCTCACAACTGCAAAGAATTGGAAACGACATAAATTTCCATCAATGGATGAATGGATTAAAAAACTCTGATAGATAGATACAATGGAGTACTACACATCCCTTAAAAAGCAGTGATGAACACATGAAGCACATTGTAACATGGGAAGAATTGGAGGAAATTATGCTAAATGAAGTAAGCCAAACACAAAAGAACAAGCACAGTATGAGTCCACTGAGGTAAGTTTAAAAAGCCACTAAATGCATTAATCCATGGGGTGAGATCCAGGCCCTCTGGCAGGGGTCAGAACTAG
>NW_022103920.1:37014819-37015999 GCF_000313985.2 Echinops telfairi
TTATTGTCTATACAGGAAAGGAACAGAGGGACCAGACCTCAGTTACACCAAGCATTAAGGGCAACATACAGGCCTGAAGCAGTGAACTGACAGAGAGGTCTCCAGGGAAGGCCCCAATCCCCATTAAAACGACCCCTTTCCCCAGAAGATTGCACTACAGAGGACAGCACTGAAAATACAGCCCGGGGAGAGTGGTGGGTCTTCCCAGACCACAAGGGAGCAAACTAACAGGGAGGGAGGGATGGACAGCGAGAGAGAGAGCAGCATCCTCGTCCACCCAACACGAGAACCACACTCCTGCTCAGAACATCCAAGGCACAGAGAGGACCGTAGGACCGGCCCCAACAGGAGACACGACGTCCCCCCAGTGACCCACTGCTCTGCAGCGGACAGCACTGGAGACACAGTGGGGGAATTGTGCCTATTCTGACACCCCCACACACACAGCAGCAAAACATGAAGGGAGCACAACAAAGCAGCAAGGGAAGAAAAGCAACAAACTCCCGAAGAATTCTAAAAATAGACTTCCGACTCAGAGGGCGGGGTTTGGCATCTCATGAGACTGGATCAGAAAATTCACATAACGGTCAGCAGACAGATCTGAAACTATTTATAGGCTTCTTCTATCTATCTATCTATCGATCTATCGATCGATCGACCGATCGATCGATGTAATGTAGGCAAGATAAATAATCAATCTATCTATCTATCTATCTATCTATCTATCTATCGATCGATGTAATGTAGGCAAGATAAATAATCCCGATGAGAAAACAAAGGGACCAATGATTTCAGGAGGACATGGGAGAGTAGGAGGTGGGGAATCAACAAGCCCAGGGACAAAGGAACAACAAAAGATTTAAAATTGATGGCAAGGAGGGTGTAGAATGCCTGGTGGGGTTTGGTCAAGTGCAATGTAGTCAAGGGGAATTACTGAGAGCTGAATAAAGGTCAAACATGATAGTGGGACAGGAGGAAAGTAAAAGGAAATAGAGGAAAGAACTAGGAGGCAAAGGACATTTATAGGGTTATAAATATAGGCATGTATATGCCTAAACATATTAATATGTATATTAATACATATATGTTAATATGTAGACATATTAATATATAATGATAGGTATATAGGCTTATGTACATATAGACACTGGGCCTCTACTCAAGTACTCCCTCAATGCAA
>NW_022103920.1:37019435-37020607 GCF_000313985.2 Echinops telfairi
CCAAACAAACACACATTTCTCTAGTTCTTTAATGCTTCCCCCACACACACATACAATCATGACCCCAGTTCTACCTTACAAATCTGGTTAGACCAGAGCATGTACACTGGTACAGATAAGAGTTCTTGACACACAAATTCCAGGACAAATAAGCCCCTTAGGAACAGAAATTGGAGTAACGATACCCTGAGGGTAGGAGCAAGGAGCGAAAGAAGGGGAAGAAAGGGGAAGCTGATTGCAATGTTCGACATACACCACCACCCAGCCCCCAGGGAGACACACAACAGAAATGTAGGAGACAGCAGATGGTGTAAAATATGAAAATATAAATAATTTATAAATTATCAAGTGTTCACCAGGATGGAGGGGTGGGGTGGTAGAGGGAAGGAAAAAAGAGGAGCTGATACCAAGGGCTCACGTAGAAAGAAAATGTTTCGGAAATGATGATAGGGATGGCACCAATCCCAACTACATGGACAGCCCCCACTCCCCTCAGAAGAATTCACTTCAGAGGACAGCACTGAAGCTACAGCTCAGAGAAAGGGACATGTCTGATCAGAGCACATGGGAGCAAATGAAGGAAGAGGAAGAGAATGGAACACGTCCTGGCCCACCAAGCCCTGTGGACGATATTCCCACTCAGAGCAGCCAAAGCACAGAGAGGACCATAGGGCCAGCCCCACTACAAGACACAGCATCCCTCACTGACCCATGGCACTATAGGGGACAACACCAGAGACACAGTGCCCGATCTCATCCCACCACATTGAGGTGAAACACTAAGGGTGTGCAACAGAACAGCAAGGGGAACAGAGCAACGAAGTCCTCAAGGAATACCAAAAATAGACTTTGGGACCAGGGCATGGCACCCCATCAGACTCGATCGGAAAACCTCCTAAAAGTCAACAGATTTTGAACTATTTACAGGTTTTTCTTTTGTTGTTGTTGTTTTGTTTTGTTCTGTCTTGTTTTTTGTGCATATTATTATCGCTGCAGGTCTATCTAGATAAGATAGGTGGGATAAACAATCTGGAGGAGAAAACAATGGGACGGATGGCTCCAGGGGGACATGGGAGAGGTGGAGGTGGGGGAACGGAAGTGGGTGTTAACAAACCCAGGGACATAAGAGTTGTATGAGCCCCTAATAAAATGATTAAATACATATATTTTTT
>NW_022103920.1:37020707-37023471 GCF_000313985.2 Echinops telfairi
GCTATCAAAAAATATAGTGTCTGGGGTCTTAAATGCTAGAAGGTAAACAAGCGGCCACCTAGCTGAGAAGCAAGAAAGCCCACATGGAAGAAGCACACAAGTCTGTGTGATCACAAGGTGTTGATAGGATCAGTTATCAGGCATCAAAGAACAAAAATTTATATCATTGTGAATGAGGGAGAGTGCAGAGTGGAGACCCAAAGCCCATCTGTAGGCAACTAGACATTCCCTTACAGAAGGGTTGCAGGGAGGACACAAGCCAGTCAGGATGCAGTACAACAACAATGAAACATACAACTTTCTTCTAGTTCTCTAATGCTTCCCCAGCCCCCACCCCCATACTATCATCATCCCAATTCTACCTTACAAATCCAGCTAGACCAGAGGATGTACACTGGTAGAAATAAGAGCTGGAAACACAGGGAATCCAGGAGAGATAAACACCTCAGGACCAATAATGAGAGTAGTGATACCAGGAGGGTAATGGGAAGGTGGGGAGAGAAAAGGGGAACCCATCGCAATGATCTACATATAACCCCCTCCCTGGGGGACAGACAACAGAAAAGTGGGTGAAGGGAGATATCAGACAGTGTAAGACATGAAAAAAATAACAATACTTTATAAATTATCAAGGGTTCATGAAGGAGAGAGGGTAGGGGAGTGAGGAGGGAAAAATGAGGAACTGATACCAAGGGGTCCAGTAGAAAGCAAATGTTTTGAGTATGATGATGGCAACAAATATACAAGTGTGCTTGACACAATGGATGGATGGGATGTAAGGATTGTGATAAGAATTGTATGAGCCCCCAATAAAGTGATTTAAAAAAAATAAAATGATGATAGCAACATATGTAAAAATGTGCTTGATATAATTGATGTGTGGATTGTTATAAGAGCTGTAAGTGCCCCCAATAAAATTATTTACAATTTTTAAAAGTATTTTGTACCAAAATAAGAGTATGTAAAAGGCACGTTAGTGATTGTCTAATTCAAGATATTCAGGTTTGGGCTGGGAGTGGTTCTGATGGCTCTAGGAGACTTCTGAAAAGGCTTCTTGTAATCTAATAAGATTCAGGCCTCTACCCACAGCCCTTTTTTTAAAAGATGCAGGTCTAAATTTAATCTCCCCAGTTTTTTATTTAGCCAAACAAGTCATTGAGAAAGAAAAGTATGAAAACCACTTCTGACACTTTTCATTATAATTATAAAATCTGATTTAATGAATTTTCATAAGATTAAACATTTTACACTTAACCTCAGGGTCCCATCGTTTCTACCTATTATTCTTACCTATTATATCCCAGCTATTCTTCCAGTTAATAATCACCAATAATACATATATTACCCATAAATATCATGTATATAAAGATTATATCCGCCACCCATCAGTTTTTCATACTGGGGTAACTGGCTTGTTGCTATGACTCTGGAGGCTCTATCACTCGTATTTCAAATACCAACAGTGACCAATGATGAATACCTTTCAGGGGAGCTTCCAGGTTATAAGAGAGAAGGAAGAGGTGGTGGTCTATTTCCAAAAATAGATCACATAGAATATAGTCTAACTTGCTTGCATCAGGGGGAATCAATCATGGGAGGAGGACATCATGTCTGGTAAATCAGAAGCCCAATGAGGACGAGGGAGACCCTTGGTGAGATGAATTGCCAGAAGGATGGGCTTCAGTATGTCAATAATGAAGAAGAAGACACGGGACTGGGTAATATTTTATTCTGTGGTGCATAAGGTCATCATGAGTCAAGTCAATTCCATAGAAGCTAACTACAAGGGTGCTTCAAAAAGTTTGCAGACAGAAACCAGGAAGGAAAAATATGTTTGGAAACTGACAATGGAAGCAATTGTACAATTCTGTTTGACAAGATTGAACTTTGAAATGATATGACGTATTTATTAACTCCCAAGTAACAATGAATTAAAAGAAAAGCAACACAAAAAGACACAGATTCAGAAATGAGTTTTGAGCTCACACTAAATCTTAGCTCCAACTTAAGAAAATTTAGTTCTTACATCACAGTCCTGCTTGCTGCTCACCCTCAAAAAGAGATCACAGAAGACCCGGATGCTATAGCACAATGTGGTGAAGAATTTAGATGGTGTCCAGCTATCAGATAAAATAGTGCCTGGGTTCTTAATGGCGTGTTACCAAACAGGCAGCCATATAATTGAGGTGTCGACTAAGCACACATGGAGGAAGCACACCATCATCAGTCACAGAAGGACTGTAAACCTTATAATCCGAGGTGAAAGAGGGACTAGTATCAGAGCCCAAATTGTGAGAATCCAGTGTGCAGAAGGTTATGGTTGACAGTGAGAACCCAAGATTCATTTATGGAATTACATGGGAAAGTCTCTTGAGAACTCCCTCTATCTGTAATTGAGGGATGGGAGGAAAGTGGTTACAAAACTGAGTGTTTGGGTGATCAAAGGCATAAATCTGAATGGAACAGTTAAAACTTTGTTAGTTGTCCCCCCATAAAATGCATGCTGGACCTGATCTGGTTTCCAAAATTTTCTGTATTTTTGGTCTGTATTGTTTGGTTTGTCATTTGTTTGTTCATATTAGGATGTATCTCACAGGTGTCATGTGCTTGGAGGTCACCCTCTTGAAGTTGTGTTATGTTTTCCCATTTATCGGTATATGAAACCCAGGATTGACAAACCTATACAGACATCAACTAGAATGAGAGTTCAGGGACAGGGTGGGGGGGCTGTATAGTGGTGGTTGGTGGTAGGGTAGGTGTATGT
>NW_022103920.1:37023842-37042677 GCF_000313985.2 Echinops telfairi
TGGTATGGGGAGTGGGTGTACAGTGGTGGAGGGGACTGTATAGTGGTGGGGGGGGGTGAAAGGGAGACGATGTCAAGGAGTCCATGTAGAAAAAGAATGTTTGGAAACTGTTGTAGTAGTTGTACAACTCTGCTTGACATGATTGAACTATGGAACGGTATATACGTATTAAATCCCAATTAAAATAACTAGATGAATAAAAAGTTTGTAGAAAAATGAAATTATGAGATAATGGAATTTTTCCAAAAAACTTTCTGAAACTCTTTCATATTTACCTAAAGATAACGCATATAAAAACTCTTTAAGGATCTTCAGGTTAGGGGTGTACATGGTCCAATGTAGAGTTATTAGCTGGACTGGTTAGAGTACTACTATCTGCTGTAACAATTAGACCTCAAATATATGTGGCCTCAAACTCAATATGACTTTATTTGTTACTAGGAAGATATTAATATTGCTGGGGTTATGTTTCGGGGGCCCACATGACAGAGCCACTGCCATCTGTACTATGTAGCTTCCAAAGACACCCTGGTCATGTCCCCCCCAATCAAGCAACAGGAGAAAACAGCAGGGAAATTCACACTTGGAAGATTTTCTTCCCACTGAGAGTCACATTTTATGGGACAGAAATTTGTCATATAATGCAAGTTGCTCTAGGACAGGAATTTAGCTGTGTGCTCATGAAGGAGTAGAGAACAGGAATTTGGGGAACATCTAGTGGTCTCTGTATGGTGGCATTTTTATAAATCAGTCATTCCTGGAAAATACAAATACACACTCACATAACTAAAAACATGAGTTTTCTGTAAGTAAAGGACAAGCTATGATGTAGGAATCCTTTTCAGAGTCTAAAATAAAAGAACTGAATGAATACATTTCTTTCTAAGGGTTTAATTTTTTTATGGCTGTACTTCTTTTATTTTCTACTATAAACCAAAAATGTCTTCTCTTACCTTATGAGGAGGTAAATTCTGCAAGTCTCCACTGCATTCTCATGCCTGTCAACCCAGTTAAATCCCAAAGCCACCAAAATTGCCTTAGACATGGGCTGTTTAATGGACGCTAAAACTCTTGCTCACTTGACCCTTTCTTTCAATCCCTAAAACAGACACTCAGAGAACAGAGAGAAAAGACACCATGCGCATTTCCTCAATGACAAGGTGCTGATTTGACAGCAAAAAGGGGCCTCACTCTCTAGGCTTGAGGCACCTGGTATTTTAGGGCTCCAAATCCTTCCACCTGAAGCAAACACACTCAGCTGAAGATAAGCAAAGATAATCAAAGACATGGAGATTCGCTCAAAAAGGAATTTGAGAGTGTCTTCTGTGGGAAAACGGGCAGAAGGCTAAAGTTGAGCGGACCAGACCCCCTGCTGGCGTGTCCTGCCCAGGAAGGTCTACAGAGCAGCCCAGCGATGGAGATCAAGTGATCTGAACTGGACACGGGCTCTTCGGAAGTCAGCCGCTCCCCCATCCTGGGTCCTGGAATTTCTGCAGCCCATCTCCCACCCCTGCCCCTCCCCGGAGCTCTGCTCGGAGCGCAATGCGAAAGTGACATGGCCCGCGTTGGCCAGGACGCCCGCCGGTAGGGACTTTGCAAGCACGTTTTGTAGCGATACTTACCTAGAACAGGATACTTGCCCGTCAATGTCCACTTAGACCACTGGGGAGGAAGACATCTTGACACAATTAGTAAGTAAATTTTCAATGATCTGTCTGATGCCATCATGTTTTCCTGACATGATAACTTAAAAATTAACATCCTTTGTAATTGGTTTAAAGGGTACATTGCTTTTTACTTATTTTTGTGTACATTTTCAACATGCCCATGTAGCAATTGGAACCGGTTACATTGTTTTTGCCCTAGAAGTAGTTTGGTCATTTTATTTCATTTCAGTTTTAGCACCCGACCCTCCCGGAACAATTCCCACTCTGAAGCTCCTGTGTTGCAAAACACAGTGCTATTTTAAACCTTTTTTTGGCCAGGAAATTTCCAGAGACCCCTTTTAAAACGACCTTTGTCCATAGATGCAAGAAACCCTGCCACCCCCAGAGTGCTAAGCGCTCACGTTCCGTCGTCAGAGACATCCCTTTGTGTGTAATAAATGGTCGTGTTTGGAACTGAAAAAAAAAAAAAAAAGAATTTTTTTCAAAGCGATGTATTTGAATTTTTTTACAAAACAACTTTATCACCTGCAAAGTACTCTCCATTACACTTAATACATTTGTGAAATCTGCAATCCCATTCTTAGACACATTTTTCAAACAGCTGGATGGCTGACAGCACCTCCTCCATTTTTGTCTTCACCTCTTCTACACTCCAAATCACTGTCCATTCATGTCCCTCTGCATTCACGGAAACAAAAAGAATTCTCAGGGAGCAAGGTCAGGTCAGTAAGGTATGTGGGGCAAGAGAGGCATGCTGTTTTCTTGCCAAAAACTGGCACACAGATGGCTGCATGAACAGATTCCTTGTCTTGGTGGCAAAACCAATCTCCCGTCTGCCACAAATCAGGCCCTTTTATGTTGCACATTTTTACACATTCTTTTCAGACATCTAAATAGAAGGCTTGATTAGCAGTCTGACCTGGTGGAATGAACTCCAAATATACTATCCCCTTCACATAAAAAAAAAATTTTTTTTAAGCATCATATTGATCTTTGATTTCACTTAATGAGCTTTTATGGGGTGAGATGACAATGGCATCTTCCACTGGCTTGACTAATGTCTGCATTCACGGTCATAAAAATAGCACTGTGTCTCCTCACCAGTAATGACCTTGGGAAAGAAATCTGGGTCCCTTCAGAGCTGTTCTTTCAAAGCACGGCATTTCCAGTCATAGGTCTATTTTCCTGGTCAGTTTGAACCTGAGACACAAATTTTACAGAGACCTTTCTCATTCAAAATCCTGCAATAAAATCTGCTGAACCGAGTTCCAAGATAGTCTGGATCACATCCCCGTCTCTTCAATGTCTGTCATCGGTCTGGGAGCACAAGTGCACGGATTTTGTTAACATTTTCATCCATTTGAAAAATTGACAAATGTCCAGAGCAAGATTGTCATCAGTCAACATTTCACCATTTTTAAAATGAGAAAACCACTCATACACTTGAGTTTTTCCCACAGTACTGTCTTTGTAAGCTGTGTTCAACATCACAACAGCTTCTGTGGCACAAAATTTCACAGCCGCACACAAAGGCATCACAAAAAATGAGGCTTGAGTGAAAATGCTTTTATGAAAAAATTCACTGTGACCACCAGAGAGAACCTTCCCGGGTGATGCCACAGGGTGCACTAACTCAGAGCAAGTTGCTAGATGCTTGCTAGTCCAGAGCAAGGTTTGTCATCAATCAACATTTCACCTTTTTTAAAATGAGAAAACCACTCATACACTTGAGTTTTTCCCATAGCACTGTCTTTGTAAGCGGTGTTCAACATCACAACAGCTTCTGTGGCATTTTTCCTAAGCGGGAAACAAAATTTCACAGCCGCACACAAAGGCATCACAAAAAATGAGGCTTGAGTGAAAATGCTTTTATGAAAAAATTCACTGTGACCACCAGAGAGACCCTTCCCAGGTGATGCCACTGGGTACACTAACTCAGAGCAAGTTGCTGGATGCTTGCCTAGTGGGAAAAATGTAGACTACAAACATTCCGCCCAGCAGAGCTTTTCTCATAGTTTATACTGGGAGATAAAAGTCAAGAGAAGTAATTGAGTTCCACCACTGTGTGAGCACCATTTATTCTAAGCAGACTCTGTGAAATGCACTCCTCTCAACTGGAGAAATTGACCCTATACACTCGAATATTTTTGGTCCATGCCAGAAGACTACACACTTGCTATTTTGCAATTAATGGTCTAGGACTAAACAATATACTATAGTTCTGAAAACTCCCACAATCAGTTACTCACATGAGTTACATGTGTGCAACAAAGCAGCAAGGGGAGCAAAGCAACAAAGCTTTAGAGGAATCCCAAAAGTAGACTTCTGACTACTGATGATAGGAGGAGGGGAGGGAGAGGGGCAGGGCTTGGCACCTCATCAGACCCAATCAGAAACATTCATAAGGGTCAGCAGACAGGCCTGAAACTATTTAAAGATTTCTTCTTCTTCTTTTCTTTTTTATTCTCCTCTTTTTCTATATATATCTATATAAGATCGGCAGGATAAACAGTCCCGAGGAGAAAACAATGGGACCGATGGTTCAGAGGGAACATGGGAGAGGAAGAAGTGAGGGTCTGGGGTGGGAGTTGGGGGAGATCCAATAAACTCAGGGACAAAGGAACAACAAGAGATCTAAAATTGATGACGAAGAGGGTGTAGAATGCCTGGTGGGGTTTGATCAAGTGCAATGTAGTTGAGAGGAGTTACTGAGTGCCGAATGAAGGTTGAACATCAAAGGAGAAAAGTAAAAGGAAAGAGAGGAAAGAATTAAGAGGCAAAAGACATTTACAGAGGCATAAATATATTAATATATAATATATAATGATAGGGATATAGCTCTATGTACATATATTTATGTTAAGTATTAAGGTAGCAGACAAACATTGGGCCTCTACTCAAACCCTCCCTCAATGCAAGAACTCTTTGTTATAGTAACCTGGCATTCTGTGATGCTCACCTCCCCAACACAATCACTGAAGACACAATGGGTGCATAAGCAAATGTGGTGAAGAAAGCTGATGGTGCCCGCCTATTACAAGATACAGTGTCTGGGGTCTTAAAAGCTTGAAGTTAAACAAGCAGCCATCTAGCAGGGAAGTAATAAAGCCCACATGGAAGAAGCACACCATCCTATAGGATCGGGTATCAGGCGTAGGAAGAGCCAAACCAAACAAGGAAGATCAGAGTGGAGACCCAGCATCTGCAGACAATTGGACATCCCCTCACAGAAGGGTCACAAGGAAAGACAGAGTCAGTCAGGATGTAGTATAGCACTGAGGAAAGACAACATTCCTCTAGTTCTTTAATGCTTCCTCCCTCCCACTATCATGATCCAGTTCTATGTTACAAACCTGGCTAGACCAGAGCATGCACACTAGTACAGTTAGGAGCACTCAACACACGGAATCCAGGACAGATAAGCCCCTTAGGAGCAGTAATGGGAGTAGCCCATGTGGGGAGGGAGAAGGTGGTAGGAGAAGGGGGAGAAAGAGGGAACTGATCGCAATGATCAACATATAACCCCGGCCCACCAGGGGGACGAACAAGAGAAAAGTGGGTGAAGGGAGACAGCAGAAGATGTAAGACATGAAAATAGCAATATTTTATAATTTTCAAGTGTTCATGAGGTGGGAGGTTTGAGGGAGGTGGGAGAAGGAGCTGATACCAAGGGCTCAAGTGGAAAGAAAATGCTTTGAAAATGATGATGGCAAAACATATGCACAAATGTGATTGATACAATTGATGTATGGATTGTTATAAGAACTGTAAGAGCCCCCAATAAAATGATTTTTTTAAATGATCAAGAGTCTTAAAAACCCTAAAGAGCCATTTACTCTGTCCTATATGTCCACTCTCCAGCAGTGGGTTGGGTTTGGCCGGTATGTATATTGTGCTTGTTAGGTGCGTCATACTAACCCAATATAGACGAGAATGAAACACTGTCTCTCATATGTCATCTTCACACTTACTGTTATGTTTGAGCCCATTTGTGTAGCTATTTTGTCAATCCATCTCAGGGACTTAATAAGTTTTTAATTTATTTCTCCTTTATACAAAGCCAAATGAGTGTTCCTCTGAGCAGTTATTCATGACCTAGCCTCTGCCCACTTTACGACTCTTCTACTTCTGACAGGGGTTCCCAAGTTGTCTTGGGGGCATTTATCCAGCCAGCAGGTATGAAAATATGAGTATTATTCTTGAACCTCTCTCTTTTTAAAAGTGATAAATCTCACTTCTGCTCACATTGTATAGATAAGGTTGGTCACAGGGCCATATCTTAGGTCAGTGGTTCTCAGCCTTCCTAATACCGTGACCCTTTAGTATGGTTCCTCATGTTGTGGTGACCCCCAACCATAAAATTATTTTCATTGCTACTTCATGACTAATTTTGCTACAGTTAGGAATCGGACGACCCCTGTGAAAGGGTCATTTGACCCCCAAAGGGGTTGCAACCCACAGGTTGAAAACCGCTGCTTTAGATGATGGGAAATGCAGTTTGGGGCTGACAAATCACTTTGGGGCAGTGTTCCTATATGATGAAAAGAGATCAGAAGTTTCTGGTGCACAGGGAGCAAGCTCTACAACAGCAGTTCTCAACCTGTGGCTCGCGACCCCTTTGTGGGTCAAGTGACCCTTTCACAGAGGTCACCCGATTCACAACTGTAGCAAATTTACAGTTATGAAGTAGCAATAAAAATAATTCTGTTTGGGGGTCACCACAACATGAGAAACTATTAAAGGGTCACAGCAGAAAGGTTGAGAACCACTGCCCTACAACAACCCTCCGGAAAGCAGTAGAAAGAACTTTTTAGTCTGAATCCCTGTTTTCTGTGAAATAATGAGTTCTGCTTCCATAAATAACCACTTACAGTAGGTTTCATTCAGCCTGGTGTGAGCAAACACTTTGAAATGTGTACAAAATTGTATGAATACATACATTCACTCTCTGCATTCATTGCCAGTGAGTTGATTGCTACTCGCAGGGACAGTGGGCCAGAGTAGAACAGCCCCGGTGGGTTTCTGAGCCTGTTCATCCCTATGGGACAGAAAGCCTCATCTTTTGCCCATGGAGCAGCTGGTGGTTTCTAACTGCTGACCTTGAAATTAACAGCCCAATGTGTAACTTACTGTGCCCACAGGGCTCTTTAGGAATACATACTGCATTTCACAGGCAGAAGGGCCCCATAGTTTTGTGTCAGATTTTCAGAGAGCTTTGAGATATACCTACAAATATTTTTAAGTGATTGCTCTATAAGGAGTTTCTAGCTCACTTTCTCTTCTTCCAGATCCTATTTCCTAATCCAGTGGTTCAACTAAGTGATCGGACCCCTTGAAGGCCACTTTGAAGATACAGATCCCAGCACTCACCCCAGCTTTACTGACTGACAATTAAATTGGGAAAGGGGGACACATGCTATACCACTTGGGAATGTGTGCATTTTTTAAAAGTCTACAGCTCCCTAAGTAGCCATTGTCTTTTCTGTGTGTGCTAAGCAGAAGGGTGCGTGGCTTGTTCTGGACAGTGGTGCTGCTCATGTCTCCCTCCTGTTGCAGGGGATTAACTTCCCTTATTTGGGGCACACCTGATTGCCCCACTCTATCCACCGTATTCAGGCTGTTTCCCACATAAACAACTTTCCATTCCATACCTCTGCTAAGAGATGGTCAACACTTATGAAGCATCTCTCATATGCCAGATACATTCTTACAACTTCACATTTCATATAAAGTTCACTGTAACCCATTGGCAGATGGATAAACAGGGACTTGTTGGGGTAATTCAATGTCACAGGGTTAGGTAGTTTATTGTGCCAACCTGGCCGATAAACACATGTGGGATTAATTGAATGGCGGAGAGATAAAGGGCTCGGCGACCTGTGCTTTTCTTGTCTCTTGCTCTTTGATCATCGGACCAGTGTGCGGCTGCCTTGCTTGTTCTGTGCCTCAATTTGCAAGCTACACTACCTGTGGGACACCTAACCCGTGGACTGTGTCACTATAATTTGAGGTTCCTTTAAGACCTGCTTCACCACACAATTGGAATTTACATCTCTTAAGCTGGGGACTATTGGACCCTGTCATCTGGCTGACTGTTGGTGACCTGCCTTGCTGTTTGCTGCTGGTGCCCAAATAGCCTGAATTGCTCTACAGAGGACTACCTGGCGGCCCTCAAGATTTGAAGGACTGCCATTGTCTCACCACTGTCTCACGGGAGTGAGTTGCACTGAGCCATTTGTACTGCTTTATAATTTAACTGTTTATTTCTTGTGTTATGTATCTAGCCATCTGTATAAATATATATGTAAAATTATTAGCAATCTGGTTTTGTCTCTCTAGAGAACTTTGTCTAGCACATCGGGCAAGACTGTGTCAGAGCCTAGACTGAAATGTCACTGAGTGTCTAATCTGTCTGATTAGAGAATGTACTTCTTAATCTCTCCTTTCCAGAACATTCCAGAGTGTTTAAGAACTGCATCATTCTGCCTCCCCTGCTCTGCAAAGTTCTAACTCTCTGTGCTACTGCTGTAGGTTTATATCTTTCCCTGACTTAAGATTTTAATTCTGAGTAGTTCATCTTTCAAAGAGAAGAGCACTGCTTTATGTTTCCCAGTGGAAACGGTGCATATATTAGTCATAATATTTTTCCCGAAGTAGTTGTGAAATGTTCTGGGTCTGACTGGGATGTCGGATAGAGATGCAGAGTCCTTTGCACTCCTGCTTTAGCAGCGAGATAGAAGATTGGCTCTCCAAGTCAACGGCTATCCATAGAGCTCTGATCTCAACATGCAGAGCTGAATGAGGCTGCTAATGACAAACGCTTCAAAAAAGAATGACCTGTTACATCGGACTTCTCGTCTCAAGGAATCCAAGGTGACATTATCAAGAATTGTGTTGAGACTTTAGATTATATGAGGCAGATGGTGCAGGGTTACATTCCCTTAATCCGTTCTATTAAAACCCCCCATGCTAAGTCTTTCCGAGGCCCTGTATCTGCCCTCTAACCCTGCTAACACGGTGGGAAGAAGCACTCCTGGCACGTGTAAGGCAAGTGTTAAACCACCAGCACAACAAGGAAGTCGTTATAACTTTGACAGTGACTGAGAACTCCTGGTTACAAAGCCTGCTTTATTTTCACATGTGTATGTCACTTCCATCATTTGACTGGGAAGTGAGGTGGTATTTGGGGTTTGTGTTTTTTGTCCTGTTCTCTCACCATCATGAAAAGCTGGGGGGTTTTATCTCCTATCCACCACACACCAGCCTCAATTCTGTAAAAGCTACTTTGGAAATGGGAAGTCTGTCAATAGCCTAGTCTTAAGTTATTGATCATGTCTTTTCCATTTGAGACTCACTACCTTCAAAAATTGTATACCCTTGGCTTGCAGATCATTATTTTCTACTAAGCTCACCACCTCCTTGAGTAGTCTGCTACCATCTCCTACATACGTGCACCGTTTTTCCTTTACTGTCCCAGGCAGCCCCTGATACAACAAGGTTAAGTGCTTGACTGCTAACCAAATGTTTGAGAGTTTAAATCCACCCAGTGGTGGTTCTGTGGTTGAAAGACTTGCCACTCGGCTTTCATAAAGACTGGTGGTGGTGCTGGTGGTGCTGGTGCTGGTGGTAGGAGATTTGCCAGTCAAACTGGCTCTACCAAATGCTGCCAGTGAGTGGTGTTAATGGCACTAATGGGTCATTGACACCTGCTGCCCCACTACCGCAGTTGGATGCACTATGAGACAGAAAGAAGTTGGCATCTGGAGGTCAGTTGAATTCCAGAAATCATTGAACACAAGAGGAAAGAGGCATGAGACCTGGTCACAAAGGTTCAGGGTGACCTTGAATCCAGAACCACTGCATCACTGAAACCTGAAACTCCTTTGTTTCCTGTTCTTGAAGAACACTTCACTTCTTCAGCATACTTTGCAACCAATATAATCTTGACCAACAATAAAGGCCCACTCGTATTTAAAAATCAAACTGACTTCAACACTTAACTAGGATTACAATGCAACCCCTAACAATACACACTGGAGATCACTTATGAGTCCCTCATTCTCTTGAAACCCCAAGAATTATCTCTACTATGTTATGTATCTACTTAAATACAGCTAACTATGTGAACCTTAGGCAACATATTGTCTTTATTCCAATTCTCCTTTCACTCAGGAACTACTGAGAATCTCAAATGTCAAATATAAATTATTAAAGAATGCATTTAAGATGATATTTCTGTAAGTTTCCAGAATTTTCTATACTGTATTTTTGTTAGCTGTTTTAATCATCTTTTAAAATTCCATTCATCGAATTTCCATTAATCAGTAAGAATGCTGTTGCATGAGATATACAAATGGGAAAGTACAAAATGTTCCTCAAGATGCCTCTTCTTGGAATACAGCAAAGAACTCCCACATAGATCTAATTTTAAGAAAAGGTACACTCTAAGTTCTACCCTGAAATGTCATACTTTATCATAAACGAAATCTAAATGCACTTGGTACTGCCTGACATCTGATGATAATATTCATAATTGTTAAGTTTAAAAGCATTCCACATATTCACTACTTTCAGGGGTAAAATGGAGTCCTTTCTGAGCTCACCTGTGTTTAGTTACTCTTTGGTGAGTCAGAAGAAACATGCAGTGTCTAAAGGTTAAAACAATTTTTCACAGTTAGATGTGAGCAATTCGAAGTTCTTTAACCCCTTTTTACTGAAAGGATCTTTTTTTAATGTAGGTTCTGACATTACTTTTCAGCAACTGAAAATGCATAGTACATAAAATAATTATAATCAGTACCAACTTCTTTGGCAAAACTCTGCCAGGAAAAAATATGTTTCTCTCAATTAAGTCTAAAATTTGCCTAATTTTTAAAAGTCTTAATTGGTTGATTCATTAGGATTCCATCTTTAAAAAAAGATAAAAACACATTTCATCCACTAATGCAAGCCATGAAGTTAATCCACAGGTTTTCCAAACAACGACGATTCAAGCATTGTGATGATGAAACCAAAGCAGCCCCAGACTGAGTTATGGTTCATATATCCAATGCAGTGGTTGTCTGTTAAGCCTTTTTAAGGCTCTCTATAGTCAATGCCTAAATCTTGATTCTATATTCAACGTCAACTATGAAAGTAGAAAACAGTTCTAAAGAGATTCTTACAACTTTAAATTTTACAATAACCAAGAATTATTTGGACGAAGCCAACATCTGAACTCATTCAAACTTTATCTAAAATCTAGAAACAGATACATTTTTTAAAGGCTATAGTCTTATTTTGTCCAACTGAGAACATCAACATCCTAGATATCAAAACGGATATCTAAAAGCACGTTAATGATTTAGTTAACCCTTTTATGACATAACCAATATTTCCAGTCTTTCAAGTTTCTTGGAATGCTGCTCTCCCCACAGTAGTATGTGCTGTCACCTGTATAACTGAAGAAATGGGCTTTACCTCAACGAAACTACAACCAGAACCCACTTGGGACACATGTGTCCCACATAATTACATCAAAATCTGTGTTGCTTCCATTTTTTTCCTTTGATTTCAGTAAGCTTTCCATTACTGAAAACACATGGTGCTCACTGCTGTTGAGTTGATAATATCTCATGGATATCCTATAGGAAAGAGTAGAACAGTTTTGTAGTATTTCTGAGAAAGTAAATCTTAATAGGAGCAGGCAGTCTTGTCTTTCTCCCATGGAAAAGACATGGCATCACCAAATAATTCAAATCAGAAAATAAATTGACCATAAAGGTGTTAAAATAATTATCCTAGAAAGCCTTGAATATCACCCAAAGAACTGAATGGCGCATACTGATGATGCAGTGTTAATCAATATTAATAAAAACAAATTTTAATCCTGATTTTTTAAAAAATCAAAATAGGATCATGAAACAAATTTAAAATAATATGAGATAGTTGAATCAAGTTTTTCCCCTACTATTTTATACACTGCTTTGGATTAAAGAAGAATTTAATTTATGTGAATATTTTTGTACCCAAACACACACACACATTTTCTCCCATAAAGCTTGTAGCCAAAAAAAGAAAAAAACATATTAAGATAACAAAATTAGATGGGACATGGATTTTATGTTTGCTAATATGTTTAAGCAAATGAAGAATGATTCTTTTTAAATATGGTACAGTAAAAGCTTAGCCTTTATACAAGGCTTTAAGTTTATCAGAAGTAATTTAATGAAGTATACATATTTAAGATACCTTCTCATGCTCACTGAGTATATACTTTCATTTTAAAAGTTAAAGAAATACAAAAATACATAAAACACATGGTGTTAAAAAAATGTAGTAAAAGGAATGCCAAGAAGAGAGGATTCAGGTAGGCAGGACAAATAAACAGTCTCTACACAAATGGTTCTCAACCTTGGCTCTGTATTGGACTTATCTTGGTTTCCCCCCATTTAGGTTCTGTATAATTGGTCTGAGATGTGGCAATGGGTATTTCAATCTCCTCAGGTAACTTTATTGTGCAGCCAAGATTGAGAATCAATACTCCAGAGGATGTAAGCCCTGAACCAGCTCTTAAACATTAGTGTAAGTGGGAGGGGGCGACAAAAAAAGAGAAATGTGAGCAAGGAGAAATGCAAAGCTAGGATTGACATATGGAAGGTGCAATGATCTGGAAAAGGAAATATTTGGGTGAAAACACTAGCCACCTAGCACCTCAACTAGAGATTCTGATGCTGACTTTATGAATGAGGGTCAGAAAATCGGGAGTTTCCATTTTAAACCTTGACAACATCAAATATCAGATGATCAGTCTTTCAGAAACCCTCTCTCAATAAATGAACTCACAAAACATAGAGGTATAAGCAGGAAATCTAAAACAAGCCTTTACATTACAGGTATACAGCCTGGTGAAGCAGATAGTCAAATATATAAAAGGAAAGTTGTACCGGAAGTTATACTGCACACTTTTTGTGTCTCCCAAAAAAGACATGTTCCAGTCTTGTCCTCTGGAGCCAAAAAGGTGTCACTGAAAATGTTAGCAATGTAATAAAGTTGAAGTCATACTGGAGGAGGGTGGGCCCTAATCCAATCAGAGTAGGATCTTTAAGAAAGAGACGGAGGGAAAACACAGAGGGAAGATGCCCTCGTAAAGAAAGAGAGAGAATCAGCGTGATCTCCAAACCCAAGACTCAAGATCCTATTTGGTTCTCCTGGACTCGTAATTTCTTTCAGCTCCAACCTGAACTTACCTATCTATGAGCAACTGATGGTCTGTTCCAAAATCGGCTCCAGCTCATTTTAGCGGCTGCTATCGAGCTTCTCTGTTGTGTCTTCCCACAGATATAATCAATTTGACTTATGTATATTCCATCTGGAGAAGCCCTCTTGTATAGTTGTCATTTGCATTGCTGAAAAAGATATTTGCTACAAAGAAGTTGTTGGTCTTGCAAAATTCCACCATGTGATCTCCAGGTTCATTTCTAATGCCAAGTCTGTATTTCCCAACTACTGTTCCTTACTCTTTGTTTCCAACTTTTTCATTCTGATCACCACTAATTATCGATGCATCTTGATTGCATGTTTGATCACTTTCTGACTGAAGAAATTGACAGCATTCTTTACTAGCTGTGTTAGTTGGCGAAAGTTGGATGTGGAATAAGGAAGACCAAAGAAGAATCAAAACATTTGAATAATGGTGCTGGCAAAGAAAATTGACTGCAAAATGGACTGCCAAAAGAACAAACAAATCTGTCATGAAAGAAATACAGCCAGAATGCTTGTTAGAGGCAAGGATGGAGAGATTTTGTCTCACCCACTTTGGACGTGTTTTCAGGAGAGGTCAGACCTTGGAGAAGGACACGTGTTTGGTAAAGTAGAGGGACACCGAAAAAAGAGGAAGGTTCTTAACAAGATGGATTGACACTGTAGCTGCAACAATGGGCTCAAACACAAGAACAATTGTGAGTATGTCACAGGACCTTGAGGTGTTTTGTCCTGTTGTGCATAGTGTCATTTTGAGTTGGAACCAGCTTGGTGGTACCTAACAACAACACAAGCCAAAGAACATCAAAGATTACCAGCCCGCAAGAGAAGCTAGAAGAATCAGCATGGCTGATAGCATGCCTTTAGATTCCTAGCCCCCAGAACTGTCACACAACACATTTCTGTTCTTATAAACCATCATATTTTGTAGTATTTTGTAAAGGTAGCCACAGTAAACTAAAATAAAAACCAGCTTACAATCAGGAGGTATCATAAGAACAAAAACAAGGAAAGGTATTGTATAATTTGGTTGTTAATCAGCAAGTGTGGGCACCTGGAGGCTTCCATCTCCTCTGTATGTTGTTACTAAATGTCATTGATGTCAAGTGCTGTTGAGTCCATTCTGAATCAGACCAACCCTTTGCCCAAAGAGACGGAGCCTTGGTGGTATAGTGTTTACAAGTTGGGCTGCTAATGGCAACGTCAATGGTTTGAAACCACCAGCTGCTCCATGGGAGAAAGATGAGGCTTTCTACTCCTGTAAAGGGTAATAGTCTCCAAAACCCACAGGAGCAGTTCTTCCCTGTCCTAGAGGGTCACTTTGTGTCCATGGACTCAAGGACAGTGAATGAGATATCCAACAAAACTGCCTAGCCCTGCACTATCTTCACAGCCCTTATTAGGCTTGATCACAGTGCTGCAATGATTGTGTCAGTCGTGTCATAGGGGATCTTCCTCTTTTCTGCTGACCCTCTACGTCAGCTAACATGATGTCCTTTTCCAGGGACTGGTCTCTCCTGATAACATGTCCAAAGTATGTTAGAGTCTCACCGTTGTTGCATAGGAAGCATTCTGGATGTACTTCCTGCAAGACATCTTACTCATATTCCTGGAAGTCCATTAAATATTTTTCATCAACACCATAATTCAGATGCATCAATTCTTCAGTTTTCCTTATTCATTGTCAGTTTGCACATGCATATGAGGCACTGAAGTCACGTTGGCTTGGGTCAGGTGCACCTTAATCCTCAAAGTGACATCCTCACACTCCAGTGCTTTTTTATTATTATTATTTTATAAATCATCTTAATGGGAGCTCTTACAACTCTTATAACAATCCATACATCAATTGGATCAAGAACATTTGTACATATGTTGCCATCATCATTTTCAAATTATTTTCTTTCTACTTGAGCCCTTTGTATCAGCTCTGATAATTTTACCTCCCCCCTCCCACCCTTGTGGCCCTTGATAAATTATAAATTATTATACTCATATCTTACATCATCTGCTGTCTCCTTTCATCCACGTTTCTGTTGTTCATTCCCTGGGAGGGGGATTATACATCAATTATTTGCGATCAGTTCCCCATTTCTCCCCTTTCTTCCCCCACCTTCCCCTACCCTCATGGTATCACTACTACCATTACATGTCCTGAGGGGTTTATCTGTCCTGGGTTCTATGTGTCAAGAGCTCTTAACTGTACCAGTTTATATACTCTTGTCTAGCCGGATTTGTAAGGTAGACTGCAGTTCCTTCCTTGTGACTCTTCTGTGAGGCAATATCCAATTGTCCCCAAATAGGCTTTGGCAAGGAGGGTGTAGAATGCCTGGTGGGGTTTGATCAAGTGGAAAGGAGCTGAGAGGAATTACTAAAAGCTGAATGAAGGTCGAATATGATAGTGGACAGGAGGAAAGTACAAGGAAAGAAAGGAAAGAATTAGGAGACAAAAGACATTTATAGAGATATAAATAGACATGTATATATGTAAGTATATTAATAGATAACAATAGGGATATAGGTCTATATACATATATTTATATATTAAGTATCAAGGTAGCATACAGATATTAGGCTTCTACTCAAGCCCTCCTTCAACACAAGAACTCTTTGTTCTAATAACCTGGCATTCTGTGATGCTCACCTTCCCAACAAGATTGCTGAAGACACAATGGGTGCATAAGCTGATGGTGCCCGCCTATTACAAGATATAGTGTCTGGGGTCTTAAAGGCTTGAAATTAAACAAGCAGCCATCTAGCAGGGAAGCAATAAAGCCCACATGGAAGAAGCACACCAGCCTGTGTGATCACAAGATGTCAACATGATCAGGTATCAGGCATTAGAAGACCCAACACAAAGAATCATACTGATGTGAACAAGGGGAGCTGTAGTGGAGGCCCAAAGCCCATCTGCAGACAAATAGAAACCACCAGATGTCTATTTGTCTGCCGAGGGGCAGAGGGTGTCCACTTTTAAAGAGGCCTTGTGAAGCAGATGTGTCCAGTGCAATACCTCATTTGATGTCCTGACGGCTGCTTCTATAGCACTGATTGTGGATACAAGTAAAATGAAATCCCTGACAACATCAACCTTTTCCAGTTCGATTGTTAGACCTTATGTTCCCCTGTTATCATTGATGCTTATCCAAGAATTATCCCTGATCATCTTTCTTTGCATCTATTTCATTAACAGACTCCGTTACTACTCATACACGTGTTCTCTTCCCATGATTCAAAACTTGGAGTCTACCAAACATACTCATAACTAAAGGCAACATCATTCCAACGTTCCTCTAATTTAGCCTCAAATCAAACAGTATAATATTAAGGCTTGAGCCTCCATTTTTCCAAAACCTGTTCTTTTTAACTCTCAGAAAATATTAGCCACTCTTTAAAAACACTAGTGTTGAGCTGATTCCGTGGAATCAACTTTTTTATCCCCTCTAAATTTGTAATTATAAGGATTACTAGTGACTTCAGAAAGTTTATAGAATTATTTGCCATTTTTGAAAGAATGTAGTGGTATAGGATATCAATAAATACATTTTTAAGAACACTCTCTAATTATCAACTCAGGGGGAAAATTAATGTATTAAATGTGTATCAAATATCTATAAAATTAAGGAGACCTAAATAGATATTTTGTGAATTATTTTTAAATAGACTATCTTCTTTATGGTCATTTTCACCTGAAAGAATAAAGATTACTATTAGGAGCAAGATGGCAAGACTTCCTCTCCTGGACCTTGGACATGTTATCAGGAGAGACCAGTCCCTGGAAAAGGGCATCATGCTTGGTAAAGTAGAGGATCAGTGAAAAAGAGGAAGGCCCGCAACTAGATTGATTGACACAGTGACTGTACCGATGAGCTCAAACGAAGCAATGGTGAGGGTGCAGGAGCAGGCAGCGTTGCATTCTGTTGTACATAAGGTCACTATGAATCAGAGCTGAGTTGACCATACCTAGTAACATAATATTATAAGATTAATAATATTTCATGACATTATAAGGAAATCTGGGGATACACTAGTTAGCACTCGGCTACTGAGTGTGGAGTCTGTACCTACTAATTAGTCCATAGAGAAAGATGTGGTAGTTAGCTTTCACAAAGACAAAAACGTTGGAAATCTTATGGGGCAATTAGACTCTGCCCTACAGAGACACTGTGAGCCAGGGTCAACTTGAAAACAATGGGTTTGGGGAATGGCAGCCTAATTTCATTCTCTTTCTGCGCTTTTGTTATTTTGCTTTTGTCATTTTGCCATTGTTTCATCTAATTTTAAGATAGTTATGTCTGAAGAATTTCAGTCCAACAGCTCATAGTCACAAAAGCAAAGTCATTAGAAAGAGAGAAAGTCAGGGGAGAGGTTAAAATGAAATACAAGCATGTTTCTGAGGCCAGACAACACCACAAATTCACACTCTTAGTCAACTTCGTTCATACCCTAAATTGTCTATAGACTTTCCCATAATGTCAAGAATAAGTGTGTGTGTGTGTGTGTGTGTGTATCAGTATTCTTACATCTTTCCCATTTCTGCAAAACTCTAGGGTAACAACAGTCCTTGCTTCTGCTTTCATAGACACTTTATTGTTTAATTTTCTTCTTACTGAGAAAATTGGTGAAATTGAAAGCCTACTGAGATTTTTTTTAATATGTATAAACCAGACACCAAAAAGCAAAACATGATTCATGAAGCTCTGCCACAGATTTAAGGAGTCAGTGGTTCTGTCAATTTCCTCATCTGCGGAAGTGGAATAATAACAGCTACCATGGTCCTAAAGCATAAGTAAGAATGCCTGGCATGGAGGAGGTAACGTGTTGAGATTGTAACTTCTGGGTGATACTTTTGGATGTGAGAATTGAAAGAAACTTGCACCTCTACTACTACTTTGAGCAAACAAAAGCTTTAAGCTAAAAAAAAAGAAACCACACACACACAATGTGGCAGTTACATAATCTATTGTCAACATGAGGAAGGGTTAGAGTCTAGCCTGTCAATCAGGTCACAGCTTGATAACTTCATTTGGAGGCTAAATGGAGATAAATAGCTCACTGGAGGCCAGACACACTCTCTCTGCTACATATTCCTGTTGACAAGCCACATGGAACTATGCTGATGCAGTCAGAGCCCTGTAGCTGGTGGAGACCCATGGCAGCACTGAGACCCACGCTTCCACCACCACTAGATCCACAAGACTTTCCACTCACTAGCCTGTGATCTTCCTGCATTAGGCATCATTGAATGTGCTGTGTGAGTCTGAAGAGGAATTTATAGATTGGTATGGGACATATGGAATAATGTCAGACTTATGGGCTTGATCTGCACTGAGCTGGGATTTTTCTTAATATACAATTACTCTTTGGTATGAAGTTCTCTATTACACACATATGAATGTCTCTGGATTTGTTTCTCTAGTTGACCCAGACTAGCACACACAACAACAAAACCCCCATCTCTGGTGGGTTTCAACAACCACCTCTCTTAGCAGCTGAGTGCTAACTAAACTCTGAGTCTGTGCCATCAGAGGTCAAGGACGAGCAAAGCCTTACCAAGTCATTAAGAAACCCACCCAGGGTTAGCACTCTGCAATGGTGAGAGGGGAAGAGTTCCTACTTCAGAGACATGATGACTTTCTGTAGACATTTGCTTTATTTCACGGCAGAGATGTGTCCCTGAGGGTATGGTAGACAGTACAGAAAGGTTACTCTTATAAGTTGCATATTATTTTAAATCATTAGGCCAGTCTCTATTTGTTTTATAAATAATTTCCTCTGGAGTACATGTGAGGAAGCTCATCAAGCTCAGATGTATGTCTATTGAGTTAACTTAAGAAAAAGACAATGCATTTATAGAGGTCTAGATCAAGACATGTACATATGCAAATATATCTTTATGAGGATGGGGAAATAGATCTATGTGCCTA
>NW_022103920.1:37043794-37045419 GCF_000313985.2 Echinops telfairi
AATGAATGTACAAATGTGCTTTGCACAATTAATGTGTGTATGGATTGTGATAAGAGTTGTATGAGCCCCTAATAAAACGATTTAAAAAAAAAGAAAGAAAAAGACAATGTGTGTTATCTCAATCCACTGTGTCCCCAAGAGGCTGCAATGTTTTCCTTTCACAAGTAAATAGCTTTTGATAGGAAAGATTGTGTAGGCAAACCGCATACAAGGCTCAGTGTTGAAACTCTGATTACAAAACTGAGCATTCCTCTGTTGTTCAAAGGGCAGAAACTTCGGAGGAAAACTTTAGAGAATGTTTTCTACAGAAAGGCATTGCTGTCGAAAGGAGTAAGCCTTCCTCAGAGAAGAGGTGGGGTGGGGCAGGGAGGGGGATAAGAAAAATCTAATAAGACACATTTGCATTTCAAGCCTAAATCAGGAACAACAAATTCATGCTCTGCGTCCTTTTGTTTGTTTGTTTTATAAAGTCTTGGGAATTAATACTCAAACTCTAGAATTTATCTAGACCACCTCTACGCTATTGGTTCCTTCACCATAGCTTCTGGCTAATTATGAGAGGGTATCCAAACAAAAACAGAATTTTTTTTCTTTCAAAGTTATGTATTTAAACTTTGTTTTACAAAACAACCTTTCACCTTCAAAGTACTCTCCACTACACATAATATATTTGTCAAATCTGTGATTCCATTTTTGGAAACATTTTTCAAACTCATTTGTTTGGATGGCTGACAGCACCTCCTTCATTTTTTTCTTCACCTCTGCTGTGCCATCAAATCGCTGTCCTTTCATGTCCCTCTGCATTCCAAGAAACAAAAGGAAGTCACACGGAGGTCAGGTGAGTAAGATGTGTGGGGCAAGAGAGACATGCTGTTTTTTGCCAAAAACTGACACACTGAGATGGCTGTGTGAGCAGGTGCAGTGTCATGGTGGCAAAAGCAGTCTGCTGTCTTCCACAATCAGGCCTTTTTTGTCACACACTATTACACAATCTTGTAAGAACATCTAAATAGAAATCTTGATTAGCAGTCTGACCTGGTGGAATGAACTCTAAATGCACTATCCCCCTTACATCAAAAGCACAACTGAGCATCGTCTTGATCTTTGATTTCACTTGAAGAGTTTTTTGGGGCAAGGTGATGATGGCATCTTCCACTGGCTGGATTGATGTTTGCTTTCAGAGTCATAAGAATAGCACCATGTCTGGTCGCCAGTAATGACCTTGGGAAAAACAGTCTGGGTTGCTTTGCAGCTGTTCTTCAAAGCACAGCATGTTTCCACTTGACCCTCTTTTTTCTGGTCAGTAACAACCCAAGGCACAAATTTGGCAGTGACCCTTCTCGTTGCCAAATCTTCTGTTAAAAATTGCTGAACCAAGCTCCAGGGTAGTCCAGATAACTTCCCCATCTCTTCAATGGTCTGTCATCGGTCTTTGAGCACAGGTGCACGAATTTGGTTGACACTTTCGTCTGCTGGGGAAGGTGACTTCTGTGTTCCCTTTCTTCAAAAACTGAATGAGGCACCAGTTTGTCACCATTGATGTTTCCTCTTCTCCTACCAATCACCCCAAGACACATGCAGTACAGCCACTAATCTACCATACCTAAACTTATTATAGTCCTAAT
>NW_022103920.1:37049122-37050927 GCF_000313985.2 Echinops telfairi
GATCATTTGATCCCCAAAGGCATCGCGACCCGCAGGTTGAGAACCACTGCTCTAAAACTTCATCCACCGTGGCTCAAACCCATTATTACTACAGATCCCTAAACTCATCTCTTGGCCCTCACTTGTACTACATTCCTTTCACTATGGCCAGAATGATCTTTTACAAATGCAAATCTGATTAAAAACATTTTTTAATATTTTTCATAACTTTCAAGGCTACATATGGTCAGACAGAAGATCCTTCACCATCTGGTTGGTCTCAGCTTGCCTCACTCTGCCTGCCTATTGCTTCTCTCTACCCCTCATATCAGCCTGGAGGTACGAGGTGGAAACTGAGTTGTCCATGCCGCTGAGAGAGATTAGTATCTAAAACCCTTGCGCTTAATACAGTTCCTAAGACACAGTAACATTAAGTACAGTTTAACATATACAGTAAAAAAGACCCGGACTTTATAAACGGGAGTTCTTGTTTGCTCGTAGGCTTTAAAACTGTCCTTAATGTGTTGATTGGATCAGCATATTCCACAGCTTAATTAAAATGTGAGAAATGGTTCTAGCACATCAGTAATATAGACACTTTCAAATAATGTTTGAGGAAATGCGAGCCCAAACTTACAAATAGCCTTTTACATAAACAACACACAGAGGTGCATTTTCCCCTTAATGCATGCACACAACTTCCATTACACATTATTTGCCTCAATGTTTAGCTTTTATGTTTATGTCTGTTATATAAATCTGAAACTTGACACCTTAATGGAAGTATCTTGGTTTGTGATGACATCAGTTCCAATGTAAAATAGTGATGCTTAGACTGTTTGGAAAACTTTTATCTACAGAGACTACCTATAATCCTGAAGAGAAATAATTTTCCAACAGTGATGTTCTGCCTCTCAAAGAAGATTCTTGATTCCATGGGTCCTACATGTGACCTTCACCTCTCCAAATGCTATCTCCTGGATGATTTCTGGTGGATAGGTATTGAGAAAATGGCTTGATGTGGCTCAGTCCCACTTAAAAGGCCGGGGTCCAGGCTGGAGAGAAATGTTAAGGGGAATTATGGCTTCTGGAGGAAGCGTCCGAGGTGTAGGAGGGATGATTATGAAAAACAGGCCATAAGAATGGGTGGCTTTCACCTCATTAATCTTGTGAGACCTGTGTATGTGCATTTGTATAATTAAGGTTGTCCAATGCATGAAATCCAAGACAGATAACCCCTTCAAAAATAGTAATGAGAATAATGATTCCCTGAGGGCTTGGGAAGAGAAGAGGCAGAAGGAGGGAAGGGGACACCAATAGCAATGATGACTTTAAAACCCTTCTTAAGGGGTATTGTAGGTGATTAGATACATTGGATGGTGTAAGATGACAATAACAATAATATATAATATAATAATAAAAGTTCCTAGGGGGTCGGGTGGGGGAGGAAGGGGAGCTGATATCAAAGAGTTCAAGAAGAAAGAAAATTTTTTGAAAATGATGGTGGCAGCAATTGTACAATTATGCTTGGTCTAATTGAATTATGGATTGTTATAATTTCTCTAAGCACTCCCAATAAAATGATTTAAAAACTAAAGAATGGGGCAGCTGTAATTCACTTTTTTATTTAACTTTTCAGGAGGGCAGTGTTTGGTACATAGCAAATGTTATAGAGAGCCTGGTGGTATGACAGTCAAGTGCTCGGTTATTAACTGCAAGGTTGTTGTCAGTTCAAACCCACCGACTGTCCATGGGAGAAAGACCTGGTACTCTGCTCATATAAAGATTACAGTCTAGAAAAGCCCACGGAGCAGTTCTACTCCATC
>NW_022103920.1:37051989-37065844 GCF_000313985.2 Echinops telfairi
ACCTGTTCTTTTGTGTCATTTAATATCACCGCATGTCTCTCTGCTGAAAATCACATTCAAACTGCAGAAGCGCTTTCTTTTTAATGTAAAAAATATTTCCAGCACACAAATAAAAACAAAAGAAGGGAACAGATACCCACCCACATTAGCCACCATCCCCATGGAATGTACAATAACAATTTGCTGTCCCCTCATCAGATACTTTTAACAAAATAACACATTATAGGCACCTTAGGAAGCCCTGTAACACTCAATCTCCCCAGCGTTAAGCATTTTCTTAGAACTGGAGATTATTCTTCCTATTTATACCAGGACTCCAGAAACAATATATTTCTAATAATTTATGTCAATAGGATCATACTGTATAAGTGATTTTGCAACTTTCTTTTATTTTACCTGAAAGCAGTTTCTTTAGATGAATCTACCCTGATTCAGTAACTCACTTTCATTGATGCATGTGCTATTCATTTGGACTGCTTTACCACTTTATGAAAAATACCATAATTTATCTTCCTCTTCCACCAGGAGGAGGACTTGAAAACCTTGCTGAAACCGAGTCCTAACATCGAGGACGTGAAGACCTTGCTGATGAAAATCAAGGACTGCATCTTTCCGTATGGCTTGTAACTCAAAATAATGAAAACCAAATCCTCCCGGCTGGACCAATAGGCGATGCAACGCAGCCATTCTAGGAGAGGATGGACGCAGAAATGACTCGGCAACACTAACATGGGCAGAAGCCAGCAATTCTTAGTGGATCCCCAACAAAGAGACGCTAATAAGAGAATGGGAGAACTAGAGAAGTGGTTTTAAGAATTACAAAGTGGTCACCAATATAAAACGCTGAAAAGTTCACTAGCCAATATCATTAGCAAGCACCTAGAAGGAGAAAGGGAAGTTTTCTTAAAAGAAAGCAAATGGAATGTAAAACTGATCCAGTGATAAAGGACAAGCTTTTCTACGGAAATTATAAAACACTTGAGTTCCACGAAAAAATGAAGAGGTCAGGCAATGAGTACTCATTTCAACATACAAATACATTCTATACAGAATAAAGTCCTTCCTTATATAGTTACCTGGAATTCCAATTTTCCAATTAGTAGATAAAGAACAATTAAAACAAAGTTATAAATATTTATGGAAAAATCACGGTGATGCTAAGGTTTTGCTTCAACTTGGCTAGGCCAAGATGTACAGTGACTTGGTAGTTAACACCTGGTAATCCCCATATGAGCTGAGCTGACCACATTTGCTTATGCACCTGCTTTGTCTTCAGCGATCATGTCGGGAAGGTGAACATCATGGAATGCCAGTTTAATAGAACAAAGTGTTCTTGTATTAAGGCAGTACATGAGTAGAGGCCCAATGTCCATCTGCTAATTTAGTACTAAACCTATAAATATATGCACATAGATCTATTTCCCCATCGTCATATATAAATAGATTTACATATGGACATGCCTGTATTTAGACCTCTATAAATGCTCTTTGCCTCCTAATTCTTTCTTCTATTTCCTTTTACTTTCCTCTTGTCCCCCTATCATGTTCGGCCTTCATTTGGGTTTCAGTAATTCCTCTCGGTTACATTGCCTTTGATCAAGCCCTACCAGGTCTCCTACACCCTCCTCGCCATCGATTTTGTATCACGTGTTGCTTCCTTGTTCCTGGGTTTGTTAACACTTCCTTTCCCCCACCTACCCTTCTGCCATGTCTCCCCAGAACCACTCAGTCCCATTGTTTTCTACTCCCGATTGTTTATCGGACCTATCTTATCTAGATAGACCTTCAGAGATAATAATATGCACAAAAAACAAGACAAAGCAAATCAAAGCAACCAAAGAAAAGAAAAGAAAACAACAAGAACAACAACAAAAGAAAAACCTGTAAATAGTTTAAGGTCTGTTTGTTGACCCTTAGGAGGTTTTCTAGTCCAATCTGATGGGGTGCCACACCTTGACCCCAGAGTTTATTTTTGGTATTCCCTGGGGACTTGGTTGCTCTGTTCCCCTTGCAGTTCTGTTGCACACCCTTAGTGTTTTGCCTCAGTGTGGTGGGGTCAGATCAGGCACAATTCCCTCATCGTGTCTCCAGTGTTGTCCTCTGTAGGGCTATGGGTCAGTGAGGGATGTCATGTCTCGTAGTGGGGCTCGCCATATGGTCCTCTCTGTGCTTTGGCTGCCCTCAGGGCTTGATGGGCCAGGATGTGTTCCACTCTCTCTTTCTCTCCCTTCATTTGTTCCAGTGTGCTCCAATCAGACATGTCCCTCTCCCTGAGCTGTAGCTTCAGTGCTGTCCTCTGAAGTGAATTCTTCTGCGGGGAGGGGCGAATGTCCACATAGCTAGGATTGGGGCCAGCCCCTTAGACCTCTCTATCGGTTGCCATGGTATTTTCAATCAGCTCCTATGACTGTAAAAGCTGCACAATGAAAAGGCAAGACTGAAGAAGAGCCATGCCTTTGAATTATGTTGCTGGTGAACAATATGGAATAGAAGGTGGTGGGTCCTTGCCTGATGTACTTTGAACACCACTGGGGACCAAATCCTGATCCTAAAGGAGGCTGTCATCCTTGGCATCGTAGAGGATCATCAGAAAAGACCGACACTCAAGGAGATCGATTGACTTGGTGGCTGAAACAACAGACTCAAATGTAACAATTGTGAGGACGGTTCAGAACCAGTCAGTGTTTTGTTCTTTGCAAAGGGGCGCTGTGAGTGGAAGCAGACTCCACAGCACCTAGCAACCCTCTCTGCTGCCAATGTTACAGAAACGAAAACAGAAGTCAAAGCAAAGGCAGATGTGCACTTTGTCCCTGAAAAACCCACAATCAAAAGCAAGCCACAAAAGTCCTGATCTGCTCATGGGAAACTGTTGATGTATCGTGAATTTGACAGATGGCACATATTCCAAGAATCTGCAAATGACTGACCATCCCTAAATCTAATCCTGCATCCCTAAAGAAAACTGGAAGCCAAGCTTTAGAAAGCCTATCTTTTCATCATTCCAACTGAGGAAATGTATATTAAAAGATCCTACTTTGAAAAGTTAGGAATTAATTACTAACTCTTAGCTCTTCTACTTCAGTGCCAACGTATCTCCCCCTGGTGGACGTTTAGCATATTTCCACTGAGGAGCTTCCTTTCCAATTTGCACTCCTCCTTAATCCCCCAGTCGGCATTGCAAAAGCATAAATAAAAGATAGGCTACTGTAGCATAGCCTCCTAATAACCGAAGTGCTGGGATGCATGCCCTGGTAACTCACATTTATTCTTCTTCTGGAAATGAAGTCACTGTTAACAAACTGTGATCATGCATCAAATATTTATCGAGCTATTATGAAGCGCATAGACATAAGGCACTTGAGAAATCAGAGCTCATTTCTGAAAAAATGTACAGCCTAGAAGAGAAAGCCCAACAGCCGGCTGAAACTGTGGCGTAGTTGCTCTGGCGGTAATGGGAGACTTGTATTGACAGCTGCACTCTCCTCGGAACAGCTCCGGCTGTCACCAGTGGTGCCAAGCGCCTACACTTAGACTCTAAAAGACTGCTCTCCTGGTTGAAGGCCTTGTAAGACGGTGAGCTTCCTGAAGCAGCTCACCAAGCTTGTCTTCGGAGGCACCTGGGGGTGGGTTCAAACGGCCAGTCTCTCAGTGAGTGGTCAAGCACTTTTTTCTTTCTTTTCTTCCTCTTGTTTCAGAAAAAGGCATCATTCTTTTCCAAGATGAAGCTTGTTGTCATTCCTCATCACCCCATTCCCCATCTCCCGGGGCTCCTTTCCTCCACCTGCAACTGTGCTCAGGGATCTCTCATCCCCTCGTCTGCTGCCTCATTGAACGATGGCGTTCACAAGGATTCCCCTAGGGTTATTGGCTCGGGACAGCTGTGAGGATGGTGCCGGACTGGGCAGTGTCTCATTCTATTGCGCACAGCCTGGCTACGGGTCAGAACTGACTCACAGAACCTAACAGTAACCACATCAAGGGAGAGCTTTTGTCTGTTTCAGTCACGAACAAATTGCCAGCATCAATAATGCATGATATGTAATAGGCGTGCATTTTTTTTGCATTTATCTATGTATTCTTTTAAAAGTATATCTCACATATCATACAATGCAGCCTTTTGAAGCAAAATCTTTGATGAATGTTAGTATTCACAAAGTTTAATAATAGAAGTACAACCAACACTACTACCAACAAACATTTGATGAACGGATGTTACTGAACTGATTGGCCTCCACATAGTCTACAAGCACTGCTTCCCCCATAAACCCTTGCTGTTTGGCTCTGCTGCCATCTTCCACCCCAGGACTTCTCTCTCAAAGGGTCACCATCTCTCCTTGATCCTCTGACCTGGTAAGTAACCAGGGTCTTTGTGAGTTCAGAAAGGACCTAAGCTGCCAGCAGAATCAGTGACAGGACAATGGGAGAGCCAGTAACAGTGATCACCCAAGGGGAAAATTGGAACCCTTCTGGAGGAGGTTAGGGAACCACTCAGACAGCCATGAAAGCCATCAGGGCAAAATGGGACATCACAAAGTCACTGCACAGGCCATCGCAGCTGTGACTCTCCCTAAAGACCAAAGCCCAATGGACTTGCACGGCTGTCATTCATATCGAGATTTCTGTAGGATGGAGTCTCTGTTGATCACATCTTTACCTTGAACTCAAGCCCACAACACTTCCCTTTCCTTTTCTTCTCCTCAATCCTTGAACATGGCTTCATTATTCCCCCACCTGCAAAAAAGGACCAATTGCTCTTCCTAGCCTCCCGTGCCTCTAAATGGAACACTATTCGTCCCGTTAACTACGTTTGGATTTTTAATTCACTTCTGACTCCAGCCTCTCCTTTTTATCCAAAGCTTACATTTGATTGTTTCTTCCTTCTTAGTATACTTCCCGTCTATCCTGTTTGCTCATTTCTCAATCCCAATGCTTTAATTTGGATCTTCCGGATTCTTTCACCTAGGTTCCTTCAAGAGCCGCTTTGTCCTTCCACTATCCCCTGTCTCCCTCTGCTTCTCACTGTCACCGCCATATGGCTGGCAAAGTGGTCATTCGCAAATGTCAGCCTGAGCCCAAAATCCATCAGGGCCTCTCGAGTAGCTATTGCGACTTCCTCCCCTCTTCAGTCCACCTTCTTTCAGTGCCCTGGACAGGATTTTCCGGGCAGTTGGTTCTAACACATGGCCACCGTATGTGTACAAGAGTACAACTGGGTATGTTCAAGGGCTAATTTTTCAAAAGTCTTTCATCGGGCCTTACTTTGAGGTGCCTCTGAGTAGACTCAAACCTCCAGCCTTTCAGTCAGCAGCCATGCACATTGGCACTGTACAGTTCAGGGGGTCCCTTCATGACAGTGGTATTCTTTGAAAAAAGTGTTTTTAACTTGAGTTTCTTTTTTTCAATGAGCTGATATAAATTAAAAAAGGAAAGAAATGCTTGAGTGGGTAGTGGCCCGTTTCTCTTGGGATGCAGAAGGGGGTTCCTGGCACAGTGATGGTGGTTCTGAACCACTTGCTCAGTAGGCATGTTTGTGGGGCTGTCACCTCCCATGGGGTAGCAGTTCTCTGGGCTGCAGAGCCAGGAGAGCAATTGCTGCAGGAAGCTAAGGTATGGGCTTCTTAGCTACCTGGGCCACCTCCTGATGCTGCAGCTTATGCCCCTTCAGCCACATCTCCAGAAGCACTGGTTTCTTCTCAGACTTTAAGGAAACAAGGGCCGGAGTTTGTCTCTTTGAACGTGACTCTTAGTACTTCCATACATACTTCTTTAACCAGTTAGCATTCAGCATGCTTCCTGGCTGAGTGCGAGGCGTTACATTTCCTGGGCATATGGCATGGTAGGTGTGTGTTGGACTGCTAACCACAGGTCAGCAGTTTAGCAGGTCGAACCCACCAGTGGCTAGATTTTTCTGCCTCTTTAAATATTTTCAGCCTTGGCAAAAGATATTTATATATCTATATATACCTATATTTATACATATATATACACCTATATATACCTATATTTATACCTAAATATCTATATTTATACCTATATATAGGTATAAATATAGGCATGTATATATGTAAATATATTAATATGCAATGATAGGGATATGTCTATATACATATATTTATACGTATTAAGGTAGCATACAGATGTTGGGCCTCTACTCAAGCCTCCCCTCAATGCAAGAACACTTTGTTCTAGTAACCTGACACTCTGTGATGCTCACCTTCCCAACAAGATTGCTGAAGACAAAATGGGTGCATAAGCAAATGTGGTGAAAAAAGCTGATGGTGCACAGCTATTACAAGATATAGCATCTGGGATCTTAAAGGTTTAAAAACAAGTGGCCATCTAACAGGGAAGCAACAAAGACCACATGGACGAAGCACACCAGCCTGTGTGATCACAAGGTGTTCACAGGATCAGGTATCAGGTATTTATCAGAAGAGCCAAAGCAATCATATTGATGTGAATGAGGGGGTTGGAGTAGAGACCCAAATCCCATCTGTAGACAATTGACATTCTCTCACAGAAGGGTCACAAGGAAGGGACAAGTCAGCCAGGGTACAGTATAGCACCGATGAAACACACAACATTCCTCTAGTTCTTTAGTGGTTCCTCCCCTCACCCCACTCCCCCACCCCTGCACTATCATGACCCAGTTCTACCTTACAAATCCAGCTAGACCAGAGCGTGTACACTGGTACAAATTTAAGCTCTCAACACACAGAATCCAGGACAGATAGACACCCCCAGAAACAGTAATGGGAGTAGTGATACCATGAAGGTAGGGGAAAGATGGAGGGAGAAGAGGGAGAAAAGGGGAACCAATTACAATGAGAAACCTGGGTAAAGGGAGACAGCAAATGGTGTAAGATATGAAAATAATAATAGTTTATAATTTATCAAGGATTAATGAAGGTGGGGTATGAGGGAAAAGTGGAGCTGATACCAAGTGCTCAAGTAGAAAGGAAATGTTTTATAAATGATGATGGCAACATATGTATAAATGTGATTGATACAATGGATGTATTGATTGTTATAAGAGCTGTAAGAGTCCCCAATAAAATGATTTATTATTTGTTTAATGTACAGCCTTGGAAGCCAATGAGGGTAGTTATACTGTATCTTATAGGGTCACAGTGAGTCCGAATCTACTGGATAGCAGAGAGTTGTTTGTTTTAAGGGGAAGCAGGGGAGGGCTTGTTTGTACAGAGTTGGCCTGAGCCTGCACACATAGGCCAGTGGCCCTAGCTCACAAAGAAAGAAGAAAAGGGATGGCTGCCTTGTGACTTAGCCTGAGGCTCAATAACTACCCATCTTGCGGCCACGGGTGGCCTTTGCCATTGGATCTGTTAGGTAGCTAGCATAGGGACAGGGGGGTTGTCCATCCCATGCCTGGCAGGCCCCCATGGAGGCGGTTGGAAAGAAATCAGGCTACCATTGAACACCTATGAAGACCCCAAACTGACATGCACAGACACAAGCCCCGTAAGCGCAGGTAAAACCAATATTGTGGACACACCCACCTTAGGTTCATCACACAGGTGGGTCTAACTCAGCCAATGGGGTCAACAAATACCATCAAGCACACCTCCCCAGCCAGAGATTTGAAATATCCTGGCTGTGGGAAGGCCTCGCTCTTTTACCTTGCTCTGGTCTTGTGGCAGGTCAGAGGGTGGGGGCACACACACACACACACCCTGAAAGTGCCCCCGCAAGGCCCGCTCCTTGCCTGCTGGGGCCTACAGGCGCCGGGGATCCTACCTAGGCTCTTCCTCCTTGGCCTCTCGACCTTTTTCCCCAGTACTTGCTCTCTTACCCTGATCCTGGTCGGCGGCAGGTGGAGGGTGAGGGTCTCCCTCCCCCCGTGTGGGTGCACGTGCATCCACTCCGGACCTACTCAGGGCCCACAGCCTCATGGTCCCCATGCTCTTAGCCTCTAGGATCCTTGGGCTTCTGGCCTCCCGGGATCCCCCCAGTTCCTCATGTGGGGGTGCTCTTTTCCACAAGGTTGTTCGTGTCCATTTGTGAAGCCCAGCACAGCTTCTGTGCGGCTTGGCATGCTTTCCAGAAACAGCGTGTACCCTTTGAGACTAAAACCTAACACTTGGCCTGTCCTTCAAAAAAACCCACTTGGATCACAAAACATGGTGTTTTTTTCTTGTTGTTTTTTTTTAACATTTTATTAGGGGCTCATACAACTGTGATCCCAATCCATACACACATCAATTGTGTAAAGCGCATTTGTACATCGTTTCTCAAAACATTTTCTCTCCATTTAAACCCACGACATTAGGTCCTCATTTTTCCCCTCCCTCCCCGCTCCCCCCTCCCACATGAGCCCTTGATAGTTTATAAATGGGTATTTTGTCATATCTTGCCCTGTCCGACGTCTCCCTTCATTCACTTTTCGGTTGTCTGTCCCCCAGGGAGGAGGTCACACACAGTTTCATGTAATCGGTTCCCTCTTTCCTACCCATTCTCCCTTTACCCTCCCTGTTTTGCCACTCACACCTAAACCTATAAATATAGGCACACAAATATATTATATGAGGAGGGGGAAATAGATCTATGAGCCTACATTTATAGGTTTAGTATTAAGGTAGCAGAAGGACATTGGGCCTCCACTCAAGTACTCCCTCAACACAAGAATACTTTCTTCTAGTAAATTGGCATTCTATGATGCTCACCTTCCCGACACAACCGCTGAAGACAAAGCGGGTGAATAAGCAAATGTGGTGAAGAAAGCTGATGGTGCCCGGCTATCAAAAGATATAGCATCTGGGGTCTGCCTGCTCCCATAAAGACTTACAGTCTCAAAATCCCAAAGCCGGAGCACGACTCTGTCCTGCAGGAGCACTGAAAATCAGAATGCACTTGCTGGCAGTAGACAGCAGCATGTCTGTGTCCGGGTGACTAAAGCCTTTGATGTCTAAAGCATGGGTGTCTGTAGTTTGGAAACCCACTGGTTCCGCAGGTTGTTATGGGGTGCTGTGATACTTGCAATCTACGTTTGGGAGGAAACTTGAAAAGTTTACCTTCTGATCTCAAGTCCTGCTTGATTAATGAATGCTATGTGTTGGGGAACTGCTTAGTCAATTGGTTGCTTTCTTTATGTACAAAACAAAGCACAGTGAAGCAGTCAATTTAAAAGAAGAAAAGAAATAGCCTAGAATGGCGAAATAATGAAGATGGTGCTAATAGGCTAAAGTCTGGCAAGCACTTGTTAAATCAAACCCTGCACTTCCCAGCTGTGGAAGCAAATCACTGGTTTTATAGACAATTTCCAATTGTTCTTTACCTGGATTTGCTTTGACCCGTTGACATGGCTGGTAGTTCTGGAACATGTTTCCCTTCTTACTCACTGGTCAGCAGAGCAAGGCCACCTCCCTCCACACACACAAAATGGCGTTTCTGTCCTGAAACCTGTGACTAGTTTGTTAAATTACATGCCAAAGGGGAATTAAAGTTGCAGAGGAAAATAAGTTTGCCCAAAATAAAAAATAAAAAACGTGTTGTTGTTTTTTACTATAAGAAACTACTACTAGTACTCACTGACAAGCGAGTGGATCCTGCCTCATAGCCACCCTACAGTGTAGAACTGCCCCTTTGAATTGCCGAGACTATAACTGTTTACAGGAGTAGAAAGCCCTGTCTTTCTCCCAAAACTGTAAGAGAAGGATTATTAATTTCATCTATAATAAAATGGATATGTAGAGATAGGCAGGCAACGAGAATTAATACAGTAGTGAGAAGAATTGATGAATTTGTTTCTACTTCTTCAGCATCTATTGTGCAGGTATGGGTAAGTTTAACTGTAAGCATCAGTGAAATAATGCATATTACTTGTGAACTGATTAGGAATATGGTTATGAAAAGATGATCATGAAAGTGAGGTAATTCTGTAATGGGGAATGAGGCATTTTGGAATCCTAATTCAAATGGATAATCCACAAAGGATTTTAACCTATTTCAACTTTGACAAAGTTGAGTAGTTATTCTACTAATACCGCTAAACCAGTGGTTCTCAACCTGTGGGTCTCGACCCCTTTGGGGATCAAATGACCCTTTCACAGGAGTTGCTTAATTCATAACAGTAGCAAAATTACAGTTATGACATAGCAACAAAAATAATGTTATGTTTGGGGGGGTCACCACAACGTGAGGAACTGTATTAAAGGTCGCGGCATTAGGAAGGTTGAGAACCACTGCTCTAAGTAAAGAAAGTTGTAATGGTTACAAGGGTGGCTTGAAACTAACTTTAAAGAGTTCAATTCCTTCCTTTGAATTAAGTTCTGACATAGGTGGGCTCTCTGAATGTATGATGTGTTAGAAGGCAGCCATTCACTCATTTAATATTATTCCTGGTTAACTCTACTATTAAAACCTCACAATTAGAAGTGAAGACTTCCAAAATTACAAAGTATGCAGTAGACTTACTGCTGTCAAAGAAATAAAGAATCCTATTGAAGACAAAGTATTTTGTGTAGTATAATCATCTCGGTAATCAGAAAAGCAACGTGGTACACCTGGACATGTTGGTCTTTGGTGGGGTGTAGACCTGGAGATGGAATAATCAAGGATTGTCCAATTGGGCTCAGCATCATCACGAGGGACGTTATAACTGAAAGAGGGAAGCAAGAGAGGGAACCAAGGAAATTATACCAAGAGAGAACAGCAAGAAGACTCAGCTTGAGCTTGCTACCATTGAAGATGGAAGAGGTTGGCCAGGAGTCAAAGAATGTAGTGGCCTCTGAAAACAGGAAAAGGCAAGAAACAAGATTTTCTCCACTGTGCCCTAGGAGGAACATAGCTCTGTGAAACCCACTTAAGGATTCTAGAGAACACTGGATCATCTCTAGGACAGAGGAAAATCAGCATCAGCCCAAAGCTGATTCTCATGAGCTAGAAGTCAGACATACCTCCACGCTCCTATCCTTGCATCAGTCTGACACCAGCTGTCCCTCCCATGGCACCTCTGCTTCTCTGCCGGGTTCTTTAGTTCATTGCAATGACCAGACAGGACTCACAGACCCTAACCATGATCATGGGGTTTATTAGGGAAGTTATAGGTTACACGGTCAGGATCCCCTTGGGACAGGAACAACTCAGGATTCTGTTTTACAATCAGGACAGCTCCTTCACGGCGGCATCCACAGTCAGGCCTCTGCCACTTGACGTGCCAATTTGTTCTTTTCCTTTGTTGGTTTTCTTTCAGAAACCACTGTAGGGTTGGCTGACCGGATGGTGAGCCAGAGCTTGTGAGAGCCAGCGCTCCATGGACTGTCTTCTTTGTCCAAGCTGCACCAGTTTTCTACCTTCTAGGTGTTTACCACTCTCGCCTGAGGGAAAGGTATTGGAGATTTCTTCTACTTCAGGTATTTTGCCTGATAAACGGTTTCTGGCATTCACAAGTGTTATTGTATAAACGAACTCTTTTTCAATTTCAAGCCATGCCTACAGAGTCATAAACTGACCAATTCCTTTGGTGGTCCATAATCACTTCGTTGGCATACTCTAGAATATATTTAAGATCATAATAATTAAAGCACTCACCTGCTAAATGGTAAGTTGGCAGTTTGAGCCCACTACTCTCTCCAAGGGAGAAAGCAGCAGCATTGTCCTCCCATACAGATTCACAACCTGGAAACTCAATTGGGCAGTGCTACCCTGTCCTGCGGGGTAGGGACTTGTTAGAGCTGAATCAATAGCAGTGAGGCAGTGTCTTGACCAATTTGTGCAAAGCACTTCCCAATCACATGGCAGACCACAACCCACCCCAGATAAAACACCAAACCATCAATTCCTTTACTGCTTACTTGTAAACTATCAATCCACAAGGAACTATATGTGACCTCCTCCATGGGGGACAGACAACCGAAAAGTGGGTGAAGGGAGACGTCGGACAGGGCAAGATATGACAAAATACCAATTTATAAACTATCAAGAGCTCACGAGGGAGGAGGGAGCGGGGAGGGAGGGGAAAAATGAGGACCTAACGTCGGGGGTTTAAGTGGAGAGAAAATGTTTTGAGAATGATGTACAAATGCGCTTTACACAATTGATGTGTGTATGGATTGTGATAACAGTTGTATGAGCTCTAATAAAATGTTTAAATAAATAAAATAAAAATTTTTAAAAAGTAACAAACCCTCTGGGGCAGAAAAAGAATAAAGTTAACTCCTCGAGCCTTAAGGGAAAATTCTCATAAGCTATTTTTCCAAAAACCAAGGAAAAGGCCACGAAAAGGGACACATTTCACCACACTTGCTGATGCACCAGGACCATCCTTATCCAGTTCAATGAGAGGTATGTTTTGGTTGAAATCACAATGTCTGCCACTAACTTAGAAAATCCTATAGATTATATTATTTTAAATTTCATTTGCTTAGCTAAGTATATATTGATAAGCCCATGTAAATTACCACATGGGTACATTTTAATTTGCTATAAAATTCTAGAAATACGTGAGAGCTCTGAGCATCTTGAAAACAATTGAGAGGTATGAACCTATATATCGCAAGTAAGCCTCTGGCATAGTTTTGTTACCTAATCCAAACTGTTCTGTGCTACAGTCCACTAGCACTGTCACCCGAAAACTGAAAGAAGACAGAGTAACTACAACCCAAATTAGAGCCATTCCAACATACAACGTGTGCTCTGCTCTTTCAAGTGGTCATTGTTTGTCTCCATTTGATATTAGGAGAAATAAAGTTTTGACATTCTTCCTCATAAAAGGCAAAGGAACACATGGAGAAGATATTTGTAATCTACCTCAAACTTCGAATAAAAGATGCAGCCGATGAACTAAAATGTGTCTATTTTTAAATACAGGAGAGGGGTCCTTCTCCATCTTCATTCAAGAATCCCATCATGAGAAGTACCGGGGCTGAGGCGCTGAAGAGTTTATTATCTCTCCACACTTTCACTTTCTCTGGAATGTGGGATTCCCAGAGGGATTTATACTATTTCCTGACAGCCCTTAAGCATAAAATTAATATAGAAGGTAAAAGAAAATGTGCTATAGTGGTTCAGAGCTGATTAGTCTAAGTCATGCCCGTCAGTCATTCTCTCAGAACCAATTAAGCAAAGTACTCACATGAACACTTTAACATCATAAATTAAAGTTGGCGAGAAAAAGTTTAAATTCCGTCATAAAATTAGCTATTATAAGTGAAGTATCTTTGAAAATGTGTCTTATGAAAATAAAACATATTTATACCCCAGTGGGCAAAATAAAGGAATTTCTTCCTGGGAAACAGCCAAGATGACCTCATTGATCTTTCCAATCTTGGGGGTGGGAAGGGAATCTTTGCAACAAGAAGTGTGTGAAATAATTCTTCCTCAAGGGTGTTATAGCAAGGTTGCTACCTTGGCAAGACCTTATGACAAACCCCACACTACATCTTAAAAGCAGATGGACAACTTGCCATATTATATCCTCTCCTGTTGACTCTTGAACTTGACCCAGAGTCACGGTATGGTCAGAAAGAGAAGGAAATAGATACATGGGCCTGGCATATTCTTTTCATATTAAATCATGTGGGCCCATTTCTTATCCTCCCTGAAATTTCCTTGAGGTCATGGACTGTGTCACATCCTCCCAAGATTCCATCAATGAAGAAATGAATAGATATGTGCTCTATTATTCACAGCCATTAAGTTGATTCAGATTCATAGTGAGCCTCTGGGATAGGATAGAACTGCCCCTGTGGGGTTCTACGGCTATAAATCTTTATAGAAGTCCAAAGCCTCATCTTTATGCTGTGGAGCAGCCAGTGAGTTCAAACTGCTGGTCTGGTGGTTAGCAGCCCAAAGGGTAACTCACTATGCCACTATAGCTCCTTGGATGAATACATAGAGA
>NW_022103920.1:37067581-37068679 GCF_000313985.2 Echinops telfairi
TGGGGGTGGGGGTGGCGGGGAGTGGGGAGGAATAGAGAGGAGCTGATGCCAAGGGCTCAAATAGAAAATGTTTTGAGAATAATGATGGCAACAAATATACAAATGTGCTTGACACAATGGACGGATGTATGGATTGTGATGAGTTGTACAAGCCCCCAATAAAATGATTTTAAAGAGGAAAAAAATAAATGAAGACCCTCCTTCCCCATTTCTGTACCATCACTGACTTGCATCCGTGAAGAGGAGTGGCCCCAAACGCTATGCAATGTTGTTAAGACGCCACTTGTCTCTCAACCTTCACTGCCTGTCTTGAGACTTACGCAGTTTATGCCCTTTCATCTTAATTCATCCATCACTTCAAAAAGCCCAGACCTCCCAGGTACAATTCCATTCCCCAGACTTCTCCCCAAATACATGTGCACTTCACTCTTGCATGGTTTCAACCAAAAATGCCCCAGTGTCTGATCAGGAACCCACATTCATTCTGCAGTAAAATGCCCTGTGTCCTTAATGTCTTCAGCTTCACCCAATCTCCCTCGAGATGTGGCTTCTCATCACACTCTCAACCTACTGTCCCTCTGTTTCCAGTCACCTACAGATGTGGGCCTTTTCCCTCAATCTTGAATTCCTAGTTCACGGTCCCCACCTCCAGCACTCTATGGGTTCGGCTGGATTAACCAGAGAAATAAATCCAGTGGCATTCATATATGTATAAGAAAGAGTTTTATCGGGGGAGGAGGAGACACTGGAGCACATCCTGGCCCACCAGGCCTTGAAGACGATAACCCCAATTAGAGCAGCCAGTCCAAAGAGAGGACCACATGGCCAGCCCCACTATTAAACATGATGCCCCTCACTGACCCATGGCCCTGCGGGGGACAACACCAGAGACACAGTGTGAATTGCACCTGATCTGATCCTGCCACACTGAGGCAAAGCACTGGGAGAGTGCAGCGGAACAGCAGGGGAGTGAAGCAGCAAGATCCCAAGGGAATGATGAGGGTGGACATTGGGGACAGGGCGTGATGCCCCAACAGGCTGGACTGGAAAACACTCTTAAAGGCCAGCGATCCTTGAACTAACTACAAGCTTTTCTTT
>NW_022103920.1:37070362-37086782 GCF_000313985.2 Echinops telfairi
TATATATATATATAATTTATATATAAATTTATATCAAGAAGTAATTATATATATAAGAAAGTATCCCAGCCCAGTGCAACTCAGGTCCATAAGTCCAATACTAGTTCATAAATCCCTCTTCAGACTCAAGCAGTCACATGCAATGATGTAGAATGCAGGAAGATAACAGGTCCATGGGTACAGAGTTGTGTACCCATGGAAACACAGCAGGACTCTGGCAGCTTCAGAGGCACTGGGAGGGAGTTCCAGTAGAGTGAGAAAGCATTTTCCAGGGTCCTTCTAATAAGAAGGCCACCGCCCCGAGGAGACAGCGTCAGGTAGTGATTCCACTTGTCCACCTTTATACATCTTCAAGTTGGCATAAACCTATCTTTCATCATTCTTGGTCGTTTCGGTAGGTACCTGAATGATTCTTCCAGTATATTTGAGCTCATCTCTTCAAATGAGCTCTACCATCCTAACCTAGCAATTTCATTTCTAATAACAGCACTTCCTCTCATAAGTTCAATATCAAACATCCCTGTCTCCCACCCTCACTTCTTGTTCTTCCAGTATTGTTAAAGGACATTATTGCAGCAACATCCTGAAGGAATTTTTTCATACAATACCAATGCCATTTATAAAGATATATTCTTATATAATACCTACACTGTCTTAAAGATATCTATACTTTTCCATTCATTTATTCATCATGTTCTCAAAAGACTTTTGCCTGGCTCCTTTCATTCTTTCTCTATTCCCAAATCCCACCATCACTGTTACCTTTGAAATGATAAATTCTTGAAACAATGATTTCAACATACTTGTCTATTTCTCCTCATTCTCTCATTTTAGAAAATGTCTACTTTCCCTTATTTCAGACTTTAATCAGTTTTACATCTTGACCATAATAGAAACATTTTCTTAAATGTCACTTATTCCTTTACCAAAAAGAATGGGCTGGTGGGCAGCTATGACATAGAGTGGCCCACTTGCAGTTATATGATCTGAGTCCATTAATAATGACAAGAATTGTGTTGCATTGTGGTGGAAAATGAAAAGCCATTTGGAAAGCACTTCTAACTATCCTAGTTTTTTTTCTTATAGCCCTTTAAAATTATATATTAAAATTAAAGTAATCCTGTGAACAGGAAATCAGTCTCATTTTCTCAAAACTAATATGGAAAATGTCAAATTCTCTGGATCCTGACCTTTTCATCTACAAAGTTAGGGAGTTAAACTACATAGGATGGGGTCAGAGAACCCCATCCTATTCTGATACAATCCCATAAAGTAGGACTAGATTTGAACCAAATGAAAATGTGTTTGGAAATTGAATAATTATTTACTCAAACCTCTTTACCCATTCCTTGTTATACATCAGTGGTTCTCAACCTCCCCAATGCCACGACCCTTTAATACAATTCCTCATGTTGTGGTGACCCCCAATCATAAAATTATTTCCATTGCTACTTCATAACTGTAGTTTTGCTACTGTTATGAATCAGGCAACCCCTGTGAAAGGGTCATTTGACTCCCAAAGGGGTGGTGACCCACAGGTTGAAAACCGCTGTTACACATGAACATTGGCCATTCAGAACCATTGAGACTGGGGCTTTCCAGCGTCCCCTTAAATGTTGTGATGGTTAGGGTTTAGTATCAACTTTGTGTCAATCTTTCCTACAACATTTGGTACCAGGAGTGAGGTAAATGTCTTAGGTTGGGTCTTCTAGAGAATCAGAGTCAGTGAAGTGTGTGCTGTACACATGCAGAGAAGTTTATATTAAGGAAATACCTGACATGGGAGTAGAGGAAGTCAAGTTCCAAGTCCAGAGGTCAGATGGAAGGTTGGGGGTTTCTTTTGACTAATATTGCTGTAGGGACTAAGGACTAAGACTGGCAGGTCAGTCAGTAGGTTCTGGCTGCAGATTTCAACTAATTCAAGGTCAGCAGGTAAGGTAGCAGGCTGTTGATGACTCCAAGGATTAGCAAACAATAGAACATGATGCTGACTCAAGGTCAAAGAACCAGAGATCAGATAATGGGTCAGATATAGGATCCACACCAAGCAAAAAGCAAACAAGCCCAATTATATTAGAAGTGGGCCACACTCTGAGAACACCTCATCACTGATGAAATTACGGTCTTAACTACCAACACTGAGAATCCCGGTCCAGTCAAGTTAACATTAAACCCCAACTACAACAAATACTTAGCAGTTATTACCACATAAATTGTATTCTTAGCATATTAACTGAAATAATGTTTTGTATAGCTAATATAATATCTATGTTATGAAATGCATATTATCTTTCATATCTTACAATATTAAAACATTTTGTGCTAACAAATATTTTATATGAATTTATTTCTTCACTCACCCAAAATACCATGTATGCAAAGTTTCTTAGACTAAAGTAATATTCATATATTGATTTATTCAAATAAACTATAAGATAGAAGCTAGGAAAAACTTTGAAAAGTAGTCTGAGTTTGTAAGTTTTGCATTTTAGATGTATTTTCTCTACCACATAAACATTTAAAGCATTGCATTAATAGATGTTTCCTTCTCTTAGTTATAAGATCGTTTGAAGAAGCAAAAAAAGAAAAGAAAAGCCAATTGTTTTCTCCTGAGTTTAGAATACAAGAAAAAAATTTTCCCATAATCTTTGGTCATTTCATTATGGATTCACATATACCTTCACATACACACATGGATCCAACTTCTAAATTCTAATGTCCCAGTAATATAGACAGACACCAAGCAGTTTCCAAGGGAACATTGCTTCAAGGCAATGATCCTATTAAAAAGACCCTTCTGAGAACAAAGATCAATTCCTTTCACTATCAGTCCACAGCATTAAATTAGAGCCACTCCTCTTGAAATGAAGAGAACAATCTTCCTTAACCATCACAGGATAGCAGAAAATGTTCCCCTCAAAAGCATAATTATTCTACAGGGTGACAGCAGTGGTTCGGATCATTAGCTCTGGCAGTGAAAAGCTTCCAATTCCTTCACAATTCAAAAGTTACTTGAGATGACAAGAGAGCTACATATCATGATTATCTTAAAATCAGAGAATTAGGCCATGTAGTCGAAAGGGTCTCCAGAGATCTAATACTTCAGCACACTCAACCTCACTGAGACTTGTTGAGTAGACCTGAGAGGGCCCCTCACCTAATATTACCCATCAGAACATAAGTTTGTGTCTTAAAATTTGTTTTTGTTAATATTTTTCTCATTATAAAACAATAATAAACATTTTAAAGCACATAAGAAAAAAATGTAATACCCCTACCACTGTCCACATTTGGGGTGTACAGTAGTTCTTAATATATTCTGTGACATTATGTGTGTTAGATCAGTTGACTAGAAAAATTAAACCAGCAACACTCAGGTGTGTATGAGAGAGAGCTTTATTTCTTGAATTATATCTCAAGAAAGCATTCCAGCCCAGTTCAAATCAATTCCATAAGTCTGCTACTAGTCCATAGGTCCCCCTCAGACTCACACAGCTATATGCAATGATGCAGATCAGTGGGTAAAGAGGCATGTGAATCAGAGGTCAATGGAAACATGACAAGACTCTGCCAGTAATCAGGGTCAGTGGCAGAGAGCGGTGGGGAGGGAACCAGGGCCCTCCTTATGAGAAAGCCACATCCCTAGGCAGGAATGTCTAGTTGACATAAAATATCTAACTACCACAGTTTGATTTTTTATATATATATATATATATATATATATATATATATAGAGAGAGAGAGAGAGAGAGAGAGAGAGAGAGAGATATTACTGTGTGGTAAATGTTTTCCCTATGTTACTAAGTATGCTAATAAAAAAATGTAAAGACCACATACTGGAATTTATTTAACAAGTATTCCTTTGAGGTATGCTTACATTGTTTCTGATTTAACTCATGTTAAAATAATGTGCTAGATATTCTCACATATAAATCTGTACACATATCTGCTTATTTTCTTAGGACAAATGTCTAGAATAAGAAGTGGTCATTCATAGACCATAAAAGCATATTAAGCATCTTTATGTACAGTGCCAAAATATTCCCCCAAAAAGGTAATAACAAATGGAAATCTAGTACAAGTGAATAGTGCTGGACACCAGAAATGGAACTCTAATTATCTGGAGAGGTCTACTCAAACTATCTTGCATAGTAATCAACAGAATGATTCCTTCACCATTTAAAAGACCCGAAATCAGTTCAATGAGAAATGTTATATTTACACTAAAAATAAGAACTAGATTAGCCTTACTAGTAATATTAATTTAGCAATACTGAAAAGCATATGTGAAAACTTCACAGTGCAATTCTAACAGTCAACCCTAGTTCTTCTTCAAGAAGGAGAACTCCAAGCCAGAGGATCTGAAGAATTAGTGTCTCTCTGGGGTGGACTGGACACATCTTCCTAGGGGAAGGGAGCTTCTGTTAGTGTTCAGCATCACTCTTTCTGTATGCATCTCTGTGATAGCATAAACTGACCCTTCATCCAAATGCTTGGTTTTAAGAGGGCATAAAGCTAACCAGCTGAAAAACTCAGACAGGTAATGTCAAGATATAAACCCTGCCAATTTCAAGACGTTAAGGAGTAATGGAGCCGATACAAAACTGGAGGATAGCTGTCTTGCCAGAAGTAATTCAATTTCATTTTTAAAACTATCCATCCAGCCATGCAAAACATGAGAGGCAAATTTTTCTACAGATTGAAGGTGTATTTTGTTGCTGTTACCATTTTAGATTATTCTCAGCCTCCGATTAATGTTTAATCAGGGTTGCTTTGGGTGACAAACATGTATTGAAGGAATTCTTTGCATAATTGTCCAAAGGGGCTCTTTAAAGTACCCATGACACGTTATTTGGGGTTCGCTTCTAATATCCTTTGTTGTTACCTTGCTGCTCAATTGTGCTCTTCATTCTCTGGCATGGGAAGTTGTTGAAAGTTTATTTAGTTAATAACAATGGCAGCTAATATTTCATAAGTGCATATTAAGCTCAGGTAAACTGACTCTGGATCAAAATTGTAAGGCTGAAAGACATTTCCCCATTACTCACCTCCCCACAGGAGCTCAAGGGATATTCCTGTTCAACCATTTTATCCAGAAACACACAGAGAGCCTATCCTCATAGTAAAAGTGACGCTAAGAAGGTAAACACACTCTAGCCACTAATTGTAGTTATAACATTGTAATAAATCTGTATATGGATATAAAGTTTTCTAGTAGTACATTGATTAAAACACTCAGCTGCTAACCAAAAGGTCAGTGGTTCAATACACAGTGGTCAAATACACAGTGGCAAGATATAGCAGTCTGCTTCCATACAGATTGTTGTTGTTTTAAGTACTGTCAACCAACTCATAGCGACCCAATGTACAACAGAATGAAACACTGCTCGCCCTGCGCCATCCTCACAGTTATTGTGAGGTTTAAGCCCATTGCTACAGTCACTGAGTCAACCCATCTCATTAAGGGTCTTCCTCTTTCTTGCTTACCCTCTCCTTTACCAACATGACATATTGTTCCAGGGTCTGGTTGGTCTTTCCTGATAATATATCTAAGTAGGTGAGATGAAGTCTCCCCATCCTCGCTTCTAAGGAACATTCTGGTTGTATTTATTCCAAGACAGATTTGTTTGCTCTGGTAGTCCATGGTACTCCTGTAGGGCAGAATTGAAGGCAGTGGGTTTGGTTTACTGGGTGCATGTAGATGAGAGATGCTCCCTAGTCACAAGGTCTACTGAAGCCAACTAGAGACCAGGAAAAGGAAATGTAACTGGTGACCCTTGTGCAGCTTGATTTTGAATTGGTGAAGCGGAAGCCCCAAGAGAGAAGAACTCTATTTAAGCCTAATGTTCCGGGGGCCGTAAATGTATTGAGCTCACAGCCAAGAGAATCTCAAGAGGGCTGTTTATTCAGAGAAGGCATACTAATCCATTAAGCTAGCGCTTTAACATAAACAGCCAGACTTATTACATTAGCTTCAGTGACCCAAGTGACTTGACCCATTTGAATAAAACAACCTTTGGTGTGAGCAATATAAAAAAGAAAACACAAACAGGCATCAAATTCCACTTATCAAATATGTATATGTTTGTAGGTAAACATATTTATATCTAATATATACATAGTCCATCTTCTAGATTAAAAGACTACCTGATGGTGCAGCAGGTTAAGCATTTGCTGCTAACTGCTAGGTCGTCCGTTCGAGCCTCTCCCTGAGAGAAAGCTAAGGCAGTCTCCTCTATAAACGTTGATGGCCGAAGAGACCCTGAGGAGCAAATTCTACTCTGTTGTTTAGGGTCACTCTAGTCAGAACCAACTCAATGGCAGTGGAAATTCCGAGCCGAGGCTTTTCTATTATGCTGAGAAACACAGACATTTCTTACTTTGGAAAAGGAACCTGACCTGAAATATGAGATTCAACCAAAGGGCTATATTTATGTGAATAAGATGAAGGTTTTAATGTATGTGTTGAAAACGGGAAATGTGGTAAAAAGGAGAAAATAACTTGTGACAGCTTGGGGATCTAAAAAAATAATGAAACGAAATTATACCTTAAATATAATTAGAAAGGTTTGGAGAGCACTGGAATGTGAATAAACCTTTTATGTTTTCAACAAAGTTTGCTCCCCAAATAAGTTGGAATGTAATTTTGCCTAAATCTTAATAAATCATTCTTGGCAGATGTTAAATGTATCAGTATAACAGGATCAAGCAAAGAAGTTGGTAAATTCTATCCTACTAATCGCATAAGGCAAAACAAATGTGTGTGATTAACAGTGACAGTGGAAAGAACAGCTCTAAGCGATTTAAAGACCCAGGAATCAAAGGATCAAAGAAACAAGTAGCCTTCCTGGGATGAGCGGAAGTAACTTTAAAACTGGGACAGTTATAAGATGCTACTTAAAATGAGCTACAGGAATGGAATGAGAGAGGACCTGTTTGATCCTCAAAAGCCTGTTTTTCAAGGTGGTTGGCAAAACAATTATTCTTAGGAGCTTGTCAAGTAAATGCGTCTGTGTCTGGCCTAAGCTAAAAAATTACATACAAGCATTTAGCATGTATTAGTTTGACCCTGTGAGCTGACCTCATTCATGAGATTTCAACTGAGTGGTTGGAAAATACTTCAACATACCAGCGCACCTTAATTGAACATGGCACATCTTACAGCAAAAGGTATGATGTGGGAAATAGCATGAAAAATGCAAGTGGAGAAAAGAAATTAACTTAATGCATTCCAATCTTTCACTATGCTTCCAGAATTTAACAAGAAACGCGAATGATCTAACCACTAACTATGGGTTGCATTGCTCCAAGTCACTCAACCCACTTGTTTTGATGTAAACATTTATGAACACAGCTTTTAACTTTAATAATTATGAATTTGTAATTATTGTATTATTAATAGAAAATTACAATTCAACATTGAAACAGATGGTTTCCCTTCCACTCCACTCCAGTCTCTTTATCTTATTGAAACGTCTCCTAAAAGCCAAAAACTATTCATCAGTTGGATGAGTTTTACAATATGTTTGTTATTACTCAAGATGGGGTGCCAGTGAAAGCTTCTCTTACTAAGAGGCAATTGTTTTGATCTGGAAAAAGCTCACAACATGTTTCAGAAACAATATTTACCTAAATGTAAATATTTTCTTTTCTTTCCTTTTTTCCCCCATTAAAATAAAAAGGAATTTGTGCCTTCTGATCTTACTCTGAGGCATTTTATTAATTGATAATCTGGTGAATATTTATTGGACACTTAAGGAAAATACAGAATATATATATATATATATGAAATTGATAGTATCCCCTTCTTCTGCCTGGGGGAAACTGATAGATTTGTATCTGAAAGGCCACTGAATTACCCACTTTGGGTACTTTTGGCATGGTAATTATGCATTAGGTTTCAATCCACAAAGCCAACAGTTCAAAACCCCTAGCTGCTCCATGGAAGAAAGACAAGGCTTTCTACTCCTGTTTCAGTCTGAATATCAGAGTCTGTTCTACCCTGTCTTGTAGGGTCACAATGAGCCATCATCAACTGGATGGAAGTAAGTGATTTGGTCCAGGTGGGATAAGCCCTGTGCTCCTGTTTGGGGGCTCCAGATTCTTTCACAATTAAGCAGTCATGACCCATGCACACACTACTTGGCTGCAGGTCAATAAAAGTCATCCCATACCTCAAGCATTCTATATCATAATTTTAAAGTTTAACCAAGATATAAATATAAGTATGAACTTTATTAGGCCTGCTTTATGCATTCTACAGGACTGCTTTATTTCATGATTGATATTCATTTTCTATTTATATATGGAAAGTGAATCATTTTATTATTTGCAAGTAAAAGCCAATCAAAGATAAGTTCTTGTAAACTGGCACAAAGGACTTTAGACTTAGCAGGCACATTATACATAAGCTAATCAAACTCTATATTAAGGTAACCATCACTCACCTTCCATTTGTCATATTGTGGTGGCTTGCATGTTGCCTTGAGGTTGAGGGAACGTCCTCATGTGTCCTTTGAACATGTTTTTGGGAAAGACCAGTCCCGGGTCGAGAGCATCATGTTTGCTAAAATAAAGGGTCAGCAGAGGAGAGAAAGATCCGCAAGAAGATGGGGTGACACAATGACCACAGCAATGGGTGCAAACATAAGAAAGGTTATGAGGATGCTCTGGATGGCCAGTGTTTTGTGTAGCTGTCCACAGGGTCACTATGATTCAGAAGCGACTCGATGGCCCCTGACAACAAAACAACAAAGAGGGACCGTCTGATCTACTTCTACAAATTGCCCAGTGAAACCCCTATGGCTCACAACAGAGCATGGGTCCACTGACTTGCTTTGGGTGTGTCACCAACAGAAATGAATCTTTGGGTGAAGACATCGTGTTTAATGAAGTAGGAGGCCAGCCAAGACGAGGGGGCCCTTCAGTAGGCTACACTGGCACCATGGATACATGATCAACTTGAACATGCTGGCAATTGTGAGAATAGCACAGGACAATACAGCATGTTATTCTGCTTCGCATCAGTTTGTCATGTGTCAGATGAACTGAACAGCAGCTATCCGATGATAAGGTAAATAACAGTGATGCCAATTTTTAATTAGCTTGAAATATATTTTTTGGATATTTTTTCTTAATCAGAAACATGAAAAATATTTTAATAAAACAAATATGCCTATTTTATATGAAAAAATAGTTTTATTTACTTTGCTTAACCAATTGCACACTAGCATACAAAACACTGAAATTAAATAGCCAGCTAACCTTGGACTTCACCTTATTATTTATTAATACACAGAGGCATTATGGAGTAAATTGAGTATCTGAGTTATACAGTACTGCTATGACAGAAATATAAGTATATGGCTTTCACAATCAGAAATTCATTCTCTCACATTTTAGGACCCCAGTTCTAGGGAAAGGCTTGCTCTGCCAGCTCTGGGAGAAGATTCTGGTATCTTCTCAATGTCTGTAAACCTGATGTCCTTTGGTGATCTACATGAATCTTGGTATCAATCTTCCCCTGGGTCTAGGAGGTTCTCCGTGCAGGAACCCTGCATCCAAAGAACAACCTCCATTCCTCCACTCTTCTTTCCTGGTGGTGCTGAGATTCATTCCTTTCTATTCATGTTTCTCTTTTTACTGGCACCTCTTCTAAGATACAAGGTGATGCAGGCCACATCCCAGGGAAATCCCCCTTACATCAGTGCCCTAAGTCAAGATGTTTTACCTCACACTAACCCTTTTAAGTGATTGGTTGATCACATCGTGGAGGTTATTGCATCATTACATAGCTATGCCACATTTTATCATTACAGGACTGGCAAACCATGAGATTCATGGCCCATCCTAGTTGATACATATTTATGGGGACATAGTTTAACCCATGACATTGAGCTTTTGTGCTTTCTCATTTGTAAACAATTTAGTGATTGAAATAGATCATTTTTCCTAAATCTACAGAAAGAATTTGAACTATTAAGCTTACGTTATTAGAGCACTCTTCAGTGATCCAATGATATCTAGAAGAAATTATGGATGAGACAGAACCTTGATATGTCTCTCAATATATTGTAGCATTCTCCCCAGGCACAAAGTATGGTGGTCTATCTTAATTCTAGCGCTACAAACACTCAATCCTTACACTTGCTGTTCAAGCCCTTCCCAGACACTGAGCCAGCTCTGCACACAGGAAGAGAGAAACTAGAATGGATCAGATATGTATCAAATCAGCATTACTTGGAGTTTTGCGCTGAACTGATGCTCTGCTTTTAGTTCAGCTCTTAGTCATTTTTCCATAAAAACTGACATTAACATAAACAAAGGAAGATTCTAGATAATAAGCAGGGTAGTTACAAGAAGTCAAGCCAGAAACAGGGCATTGACAGGTTGGAAGGTTAAAGAAAAGCTGTGTCTAGAAAAATAAATCATAAATCAAGAGATAAGGCCCAAATCAAAATACAGTACCTCATATGAGTGAAGACAATGAGGATGATTGGTTCAGGATGAACATTGTGACTGGTGTATGATCATTCTATGTAACATGGTAAAGGATATTGTGGTAAATGGCCAGGACCTTGTAAGAATGAGCAAAATGATATCATTCTATTCTGTAGGCAAGAGAAGCCTACTTAAAATTCTGAACAAGAACATAACATGATCTAATATGCATTTTAGAAATCTCACTCTGGTGCCAGTGTGATTAATTAAATTAGAAAATGTTGGAAACATGACATGGCAAAGGTGTGAACTAGGGCACTAGAATTGGGACATGTTTGAACAGAATTGTGGAAGTCGAATTGAGAGGACTTGGCAACTGATGAACAGTTGAGAGCTTCATAATGGTATTTTTGGATCATACCTAGATCTGATTGGCTATAAGTAGGTATCATAGTTCTCTTCAAAGATAGAGAAATTCAACAAGATGCAAGTTTATATTAAAAGAAAATAAAGTCACTTCTTCCGCAGCAGCCTTTGAAGAGTAGCAGCATGACTGTGTGCTACCCTGTGACCATAGGCCTAAACAAAGGCCACAAGGTGACTAAGAGCATGAGCAAGCCAAGGCATAGCCACTGCCACCTGCGCCTCACCAAGCACACCATTTCAGGTAGGAGATGATCCGCGGTGTGTGGCGTTTTCCCCTATGAGCACAGAGCCGTGGAGCTGTTTAAGGTCTCTAAGGACAAGCAGATGCTGAGTTAATCAAGAAGCAGGTGGGCACACACATCCACACCAAGAGGAAGAGCTCAGGAGATGAACAACAAGCTGGCTGCCATGAGGAAGACAGCTTCCAAGAAGGACGGAACACTATCTCCTAACCCCATATCTCACTGTGTCTTTCCTTATAAGAATAAAGCCTTTCCAGAAGGAAGGAAAAAAAGACAATGAAGTCAGTTTGGGACACACAGTGAAACCAAGAAGAAATATTCTCACCAAATCAAAGAGAGAAAATACTTCAGCTACATTGGTTTGTATGTTTGTATGTTCATTCTTCTGGAGAAACTAGAACTTTCTATTAGTTTTTCAGTGTAGATTTTTCACAGAAGCATATAAGTATTCATAAATTAATATTACTAGTAATCCTCCTTTGTTTGTTGTTTTGTATTTAGTGTAAATACAAAGGCGCTTTAAGAAGTTCATGGAAAATGGAATTTTTGGATTCTGTGAAGACAGTGCTGAGGTAAGGGTGATCACGTTGTGAGCTCTGAGAATGATTGCTGGGTTGGGGTATGGGTAGGTTGAGTGGAGGGTAAAGGAAGAATGTTTAGGCCTTATAGCACCCCAGGGCTCTGTCCTGGGATGTGAGCTGAGATTTCCCATGACTTTCTTCAGCTTTTCCCACCCGTCTGTGCCACCAAGCCCTGGCATAGCTTGCAGCCCAATACTAACCGGAGCCACTTGTACCATTTGTCCTACCCACGATTCATGGTTTCAGCACAAGCTGCAGCTCTGCTGAAGAGACTCTGAGTGGTCTGGGGATCTGGCCAGCTGGGTCTTCACAGCCCATGCTGCTGGTGGAGCTCGAGGCCTGCAACTGTGGAGGCCCTGTCCCCCTGTAACACATCCCAAGAGAGACTGAGAGGCTCATCGGCTCTAATAGGCTCAATCAGCGCCCATGCTGCATGTTTTATCCAAGAGTCAGAGCCACTCCACTCCCTGCCTGCACCTGTTTAGGGGGCCTGAGCAACCTGTAGAACAAGCCAACCAGGTCCTGGCAGGCCAAGCCACTGAAGCTGACTGGGACTTGTGTCTGTGATGGGTTCCACCCCGCTGCCAGTACCACCTGTGAAGCCTGATTGGCCTATGGCTTCAGGCCAAGGACAGTGCAGCCTGAGCCAATCATGCAACCAATGCAGCAGGCTATTCTCAACTGCAGCTAACTCTGCTCCGCCCACTTGGGGTACCAGTGCCTCCTGCTGCACGTGGCCCCCGGCCACCCCAACCCAAACTGCAGAGCCATGCTTGCCACACACAGACCTGGCCAGCCCTATCCCCAGTGCTGTAAGCACCACACATAACGTGCCACCTCCAGCAACACCAAAATGCCACGTAAACCACAACTCACATCTGCAACCACTACAAGAAAACAAGAGAAACAAATTGCAATGTCTGAAGAGGAACTGAACCAGTGACATATATAGGATAAGCAGCCTTTGAACCACCACAGGAAGAAATCTTCAGAATGCTGCTGAGAGCTATGCAGGATATAATGGAATCAATAAAAAATAGAAAGATAAAAAAAGTAGAGAGGATACAGTCCATAACCAAAGGAAAATACAGGAATTAAGGGATGATGCAACAGAAACAAACAGAACAAGTAAAAGACCTCACCTCCAGGCAGGAGGAAGCCGAGAATTGGATTATCAACCTCAAAGATAGCCAAGCAGAATTCAACAAACATGAAAACAATCAAACAAGATAATTAAAGAAGCTGAAGAAAATCTAAGAACAATGAGTGATGCTATGAATAGAAACAGTATTTAAATAATTGGGATACCTGAGCAAGACATAATGAAGAAATCAACAACCAAAATAGCGAGAGAATTCCTGGACGAAAACTTCCCTAATTTAATAAAAGAGGATCAGACAATCATACAGGAAGCAGAGAGGACACCAATTAGACTGAACCCCAAGAAGAACAGACCAGGGCATATAGTAGACAAAATATCATGAAAGCTATACATGAAAAACCAACAGCCAGCGTTACAATCAATGGAGAAAAGAGAAAATATTACAACTTAAACGGGGGACCAGACAAGGATGCCCTTTCTCCCCACTTTTAAATCGCCCTGAAGGTCCTAGCTCAGAAGTTCTCAACCTGTGGGCCACAACCCCCTTGGGGGTCGAATGATCCTTTCACAGGGATTGCCTGATTCTTAACAGTAGCAAAATCACAGTTATGAAGTAGCAACAAAAATAGTTTTATGATGGGGGGTCATCACAACATGAGGAACTATATTAAAGGGTCACGGCATTAGGAAGATTGAGAACCACTGTCCTAGCGAATAATATAAGGCAACAGAAGGATATCAAAGGTGTGTGTATGGAGAAAGAAGAAGAATCATTATCATTATTTGCAGATGATATGATTTTATATATTGAGAACCCCAAAGGCTCCATAATAGGAATGATGAAAGAGACAGAGAAATATGGTAAAGTGACAGGATACAAGATCAATAAACAGAGTTCAATTGGATTTCCACAACTGATGGGATTACAGAAGAAGATATCAAGAAGGCAGTGCCCTTCACAATATGAGAAAAACTGCAGCACATTATTACAAGCAATCAAAAGGGACCTTCATAAATGGAAGAATATCCCATGCTCGTGAACCGGCAGACTCAATATCACAAAAATGTTAATCCTACTTAAGGTGCTATATAAATTCAATGCAATCCCAATGCAAATACCGGTATTATTTTTCAAAGAAATGGAAATACTGAATACAAACTTCATATGGAAAGGAAAGAAGCCCAGATTTGGCAAAGAATTCCTCAAGAAGAACAAATTGGCAGGCTTGCATTACCTGACTTTAAAACTTATTATACAGCTAGTGTCAAAACAGCATGGTACTGGTATAATGATAGATACTCAGACCAATGGATGAGAACAGAAAATCCAGAAATAAAAACAACAGCATGTAGACAACTGATCTTTGATAAGGGCCCAAATAATCTCGAATGGGAAGCAGATGCCCTTTTTAACAAATGGTGCTGAAAAAACTGGATCTGAACCTGCAGAAGAATGGAGTAAGACCCTTACCTCACTCCATACACAAGGATAATTCAAGTTGAATCACGGACCTCGAGGCAAAACCCAAAACTATCAGGATTATCAATGAGAAAAATTGTGACAAAGCTAAGAACCCTAGCTCAGGGAATACATGGGCTTCCAGAAATAAGGTGCATACACACAGAGGAAGAGAAAATAGACAAGTGTGTCTGAGAGGAATTACTGAGAGGTGAGTGATGGGTAAACATGATAGTGGTGCAGGAGGGGGGAAAAAGAAAAAGAGAAAAGAAGAAAAACATATATATATGTGTGGATTTGTCTATATATGTATATACATGCAAATACAACAAGGAAGCAGACAGACTTTGGACCTCTACTTAAATCTTACCTCAGTACAAGAACGGTTTGTTCTAATAATGTGGCACTGTATGATACTCACCTTCCTGACTCAATCACTGAAGACAAAATGGGTGCATAAGCAAATGTGGGACAATGAACGTACAAATGCGCTTTACACAATTGATGTGTGTATGGATTGTGATAAGAGTTGTATGAGCCCCTAATAAAATGATTTTTTTTAAAGCAAATGTGGTGAAGAAAGCAGATAGTTCCCAGCTATTAAAAGATATAGCGTCTGGGGTCTTAAGGGTTTGTAGTTAAGCAAGTGATCATTTAACAGGAATCAACAAACCCCACGTGGAAAACGCACACCAGCCTGTGAGATCATGAGGTGTTGACAGGGAAAACATATCAGAAGTTCAAAAACAAGCAACCGAATCAGTGTGAAGGGGTGTGGATGTAGTGGAGATGCAAAACCCATGTGTAAGATAACTGGAAATTCCCTCTCAGAAGAGGCACACAGAAGGGATGATAAATACAGGGTGTAGTATAGCACTGATGAACCACATAACTATACGTCAGTTCTTTAATATTTCCTATCTTTACTATTATGATTTTTGTCTTACCTTATTAATCGTGTTAGATTTGCATAGGAGTTGGGGTTTGTTTTTGTATATTTAAGGTAGTTCTATACATGAAAGCCAAGATAGATAACCCTTCAGAATCAGTAGCAGGAGTAATGTTCCCTGAGGTTATAAGAAGAGATGGGGCGGGGAGGAGGCAGTGGAAGGTGGGAATAGTTGCTGATAGCATTGATGACTGTGTAACCTCACTCGATGGGATCAAACAACAGAATTTCACGTGAATGGATATATTGGATGTGTAAGATATGGCAAATATATATATAAATAAATAAATACGGGTTCTTGGGAGTAGGGTCAGTGTGGGAGGGGATAAAGTAGAGAAGATATCAAGAAGTTCAAGAAAGAAAGAAAATGTTTTGAAACTGATTATGGTAGCAATTGTACAATATTGCTTGAGGTGATGGAACTATGGAATGTTATGATATCCATAAGAGCTCCCAATAAAAGGATATTAAAAAAAAAAAAAAGACAGACCCACGAGACTGAAGAAAACTTTCCTAAACTACAGCTGCCCTTCCCCCCAGAAGAATTTATTTCAGAGGACAGCAATGAAGCTGCAGCTCAGGGAGGGGGACATGTCTGATCAGTGCACACGGGAGCAAATGAAGGGGGAGGAAGAGAGAGTGGAACACAACCTGGCCCACCAAGCCTTGAGGACGATATTCCCACTCAGAGCAGCCAATTCACAGAGAAGACCATAAGGCCGGCCACACTATGAGACACAACATCCCTCACTGACCCATAGCCTTCCACGGGACTACACTGGAGACACAGTATAGGAATTGCGCCTGATCTGATCCCACCACACCGAGGCAAAACACAAAGGGCATTCAATAGAACAGCAAGGGGAACAGAGAAATGAAGTTCCCAGAGAATACCAAAAATAGACTTTTGGGTGAGGGCTTGGCACCTCATCAGACTCAACCGGAAAACACTCCTAAAGGACAACAAACAGTCCTTGAACTAACTACAAGCTTTCCTTTTTTGTAGTTGTGTTGTTTTTTTTGTTTTGTCATTGGCTTTTTGTTGTTGCTTTGTTTTGTTTTATATTGTTGCTTGGTTTTCTCCTGTCTTGTTTTTGTGCATGGTATTATCCCCACAGGTCTGTCTAAATAACATAGGCTGATGAACAATCTAGAGGAGAAAACAACAGGACCGACAGTTCCGGGGGAACATGGGAGAGGGGGCGGTGGGGGGAAAGGAAG
>NW_022103920.1:37088139-37090950 GCF_000313985.2 Echinops telfairi
AAAAAATGATAGATGTATGATTTGCTTTCAGTATCCAGACTAGAACCAATTCCTCAAATCACCTTGCTTTATGTAAATGAGTCCATCAAAAAATGTCTTAATCCATGCATCTATTAAGCGAAATGGGATTTACCTAAACTAATTTCTGAACAAGGAGGGAAAAGCACACAAAAGAAATCCTATTACAGCTACTAAGAACCAGTGCTTTCCCTTGCTTATTTACAAGACTACCTTTGGAAAGAATAAAGAATGGACTGCCATTATTCTCTTGACTGTCATTTTTCAAGTTCTAACTTGACCCTGTATTTTAAGAAGAAAGGGTGGTTGTCTTTTGTTGTTAGGTGCCATGCAGTCATTTGTAATTCTTCGGGACACTGTGTACAACAGAACGAAACCCTGCCCAGTCTTACACCATCTGACAATCCTTACTCTTGGAGTCCATTGTTGCACCCACTGTGTCGACCCATCTCTTGGAGGGTCATCCTCTTCTTTGATTCTATATTTTACCAAGCATGATGCCCTTTTCTGGGGACTGCTTCCTCCTGATTACATGTCCAAAATATGTGAAATGAAATCTCACCATCATTTCTAAGAAGCAATCTAGCTGTACATCTTCTGAGACAAATTTGTTCATTCGTATGACAGTTCATGGGCTATTCAATCTTCTTCCCAAAGATCATAACGCAAAAGCATCAGTTCGTCTCTGGTCCTCCTTGTGCGTTGTCTAGCTTTCACATGCCGATAGTGCATGTAATAACAGAGCACTTTGTCTGGTTTAGTGATTTCAAAAGGGAGCCATTGCTTTTGCCATTAATTTCAAAAGAAACATATTTAAGAAAATCTATACTTTTGTGCTTACTGCTCAACATCAAAAAATTTTTCATTAGAGAATGGATCTGAGGATAGATTGTGGGATTTTGTTTTCCCCATAAATAGCAATGAATTTTGAAAATTAGAGTTCTCAAGACTTACAACCTCGGGATATGAATTAAGCATGGGTTTTAAAACATCAATATGAAGACGATTAACCAAGAGATCAAGGCAAATTTTGGAGCCTCTTTAAGAAATCAAAAGAAAATGGTCTGATTGCTATTTATCAGTATTTAAAGAGCCTGAGAAAAACCACCAAGATTTGGAACAAAATCCACGGTCATTAGTGGAAGAATTACCATTCTTTTGTTTGTGTTCAGACATTGTTTTCACTAATTTGAAACTGACAAACAAGAGCCTTGTCACCTGGAAGGTTGGTTAAATGAGATCTTCTCACAGTGTCCCTTTGAAGGTAGTGGCTCACATCCCACATTCATGAGAATGTAACACTTAATTTGGCAGATCCTGGGTTTAGGAACCACAGAGAATAAAACTGCCCAGGTGACAGAAGCCATGAGACTGAAGTGGAATCAGAGTGGAATTCACCTCTTCACAATGTCATAGCAGCCTAAGTTGGGGACGGTGGTGGGGTTATTTTCAGGGATTCTATTAAATTGATATTTTTGTATTTTGCTACTTTTATTTTTTTAAGAACTCTACCTTTCCCAGTGAGTCTACGGATTATTTTAATACATCTGGCCTCTTCGTTTCAGATGCCAAGTAGAAATAAATTATCCTTAAATGCATATACTCATACAACAAGTCCTGGCGGGGCAATAAATACGTGGCAATCTGCTTCTGCAAAGATGACAGGAGGGGAAACCCCAAGGGGCAGTTCTACTCTGTCACTCAGGCCATTCAGAATTGGAACCCACTCCACAATACCCAGCAACGATGTGACAAGTATGACATGGGGTCAAAACACTCCCAATTTCATGTGATTCCTATTGAAGGAACTTTGGGGTGCCCTTTCTTTGTTTTATAATCAGTGCACAATAAACTGCAAGGACTCAATAAGAGTGACTCCTAAAAGCAGGAAACAAAGGGAGAAAGCCTCCTTCCTAAATTAAAGTCTATGCTAATTAAAATCAAATTGATGTGCAGAGCCATTTACAGGACTAACTCAGGAGGCCGTTGGAAAGGAGTTGCACAGCAGGCTGAGGTGTTTCGAGCCCTCCTGAGGGTGCCCAGTCCAAAATCTCTACAGCCTGAGCTTAGACTTTGCAAGACATAGATGACAGCATGCTAATAATAAATGGAAACAATGTGGTCATGGCAATCTGCAGAAAATATTGGAAAAGTAGAGCTGAGAATAAAAATGTTTGGGATTTATTCAGAGGGGCCTGGGGTCTGGATGAGACAAGGCACTAGGATGGTGTGCTTCGTGGTAAAGCAGGAGGCAGTTCTCTAACTCAGCCACAACCCGAAAGAAATCGCCTTCCCTTTGTTTTACCAAGATTTCCTATTTTCGTGTTTGTGTCATCATTTCTTAGTTAACAACTTGGTTTTCAAGGGCACTTGATAATGAAAAGAGACGTCTTTGATATGGATTCTCGAGTAAAAGGACGGCTGTATATTGATATGTCAGTGTTGTTAAGTGCCACTGAGTGGACTCCAACACCCAGTGACTCAGTGTACAATCGAATGAAACATTCTCAGTCCTGTACCAACCTCCAAACTGCTTTGTTCAAACACATTGTTGTAGCCACCGAGCTATTTAATGGCATGTAATCATTTTTAAAATGAGTAAAATGCACACCGAGGCAAAACACTAAGGGGGTGCAACAGATCAGTAAGGGAATGGAGTGACGAGATTCCCCAGGGAATGCTGAAAGTGGACTTGGGGGCCAGGGCGTGGTGCCCCAACAGACTGGACCGGAAAACGCTCCTAAAGGCCAACAAACAATCCTTGAACTAACTACAAGCTTTTCTTTCTTGTTG
>NW_022103920.1:37092094-37102182 GCF_000313985.2 Echinops telfairi
CAGTGGTGTGAGTGGCAATACTGGGAGGGTGGAGGGAGGATGGGTTGAAAAGTGGGAACTGATTACAAGGATCTACATATAACCTCCTCCCTGGGGAAGAGACTACATATAACCTTCTCCCTGGGGAAGAGAAGTGGGAGAAGGGAGAAGTCAGACAGTGCAAGATCTGACAAAATATTAATTTACAAATTATCAAGTGTTCACGAGGGAAGGGGCAGCAGGAAGGGAGAGGAAAAAATAAGGAGCTGATGTCAGGGGCTTGGGTTGAGAGCAGATGTTTTGAGAATGATGAGGGTAATGAATGTCCAAATGTGCTTGACACAATTGATGTATGTATGGATTGTGATAAGAGTTGTATGAGCCTCTAATAAAACAATTTAAAAATGAGTAAAATGGCAACTTTTGCTATATATATATTTTATTCAATTAAGTTTATTTATAATCTAGCTCATGGAGCGTCTTCTTATTTTTCACGGACTCTTTACCAGCATGGTGTCCTTTTCCAGAGACCAGTCTCCCCTGATAATATGTCCAAAGTATGTCAGACAAGGTCTCTCCATTTTCACTTCTAAGGAGCATTCTGGCTGCACTTCTTCTAAGACAGGTTTGTTTGTTCTTCTGACAGTCCATGGTACGAATATTCCTCCCCAACTATAGTTCAAGTGCATCAGTTCTTTTTCGGTGGTCCTTATTCATTACCTAGCTGTCATACACATATGGAGCCAGATACATCTCAGTCTGCAAAGTGGAGTCCTTATTCTTCAAAACTTTGAAAGCGTTCTTGCGCAACACATGTGTCCGGTGCAATAGTTATTTGATTTCTTGACTGTTGTTTCCATGCGTATTGACTTTGGATCCAAGTAAAATAAATCCTTGACAACTTCGCTCTTTTCAACTTTTTTCCATGATGCCACCAATTGGTACGGTTGTGAGGTCCGTCCAAGGTGGGGTGCTGATCCCTTCTTTCTAGTATGTTCTTAGTCTGCATGCTCTGCTAAAACCTGCTGCTATTTGAAATACCAGTGCATCACATCAACAAGGAAGCAACCACAGCACGGCAAACTGACAGAAGAGTGGGTATCAGTAGGTTAGCACTGAATACTAAACCCTTATTTATAAATAAACCCATGAGCCTTTGTGGCCAAAAGTCAATCTCCAGTAGCCGAGCATTCCTAAATGAACCAATAGCATGAAGTTTCTTAAAGCAAAATTCTGGCCCCTCGGGGATTCCATCAAATTGAAAAAGACACCTGCCTGACCATATGGGAATAATAGTTTAAAAAGGAATACAGAGAATATTTTCAGCCTCAAAGAGAAATGAAATTCTGATATATTACACAACATGAATGAACCTAGGAAATATTATGCCCAGTGAAGTAAGATAAAAAGGATAAATGTTCTAATCTTCCTGATGTGATATACTGTATCTGGAATAAGCAAATGCATCGAGATCAAAGTCACTCGTTGTTGCCAGAAACCCAGAGGCATTATTGCTGACAGGGTACTGGATTTCTAGATCCGGTAAAATTTCTGGAAATGGCTAATGATGACTATAGGACAGCGTAATGAATATAATGAATGTTGCTGCTAAACAACTAAAAATGATTCAAATGTCAACTTTTGCTATGTACATTTTATACCCCAATCAAATTTAATAATAGTAATTCAGGAGATCAGAAAGTTACACATATGTATTTTGGAGTCAAAAGACTGGGGTTAAAATCTTAACACTAGGCCTAGGTGTGTGACCTTGGGAAATCAATTTACCCTCTATGAGCTTAAGCTTCCTTATCTGTCAAATAGAGGTCTTGAATATGTGCCTTCAATGTTGTCCAGGTAAAACTAAATAACTGATGTGAGGTATGTAACACAGTGCTTAACACAGAGTAGTATTTAATAATTGTCATAATTTATCCAAAGTGAATTCTATTAGGCTGGGCTTGATTTGGAAGTTATTCTTTATGGCAAAAATCATAAATCTCACTTAGCAATCTTAAGGGCACATAGTGTGAAAGGAAACATTCCCAGGTAATAAGGCTGTCAAAATTTGTACAAAGGGTCAAAAACTGTCCATAGCATACTGGCTATATAAAACGTTTTAAGTAATCAGCCAAGGCACCTAATTTTACCCCAAAAACCGCATTTAAAATGTGCTGAAAAACCTGGCTTATACACAAGTATATACAGTAGTTATATTTGTTTGTGCTTTCATTTTCCTATGAACATAATGGTTGTACTTGATTCATGTTGGCTGCTAGAAAGCTAAAAGATTATCTCGTGAAAGGATATAGGATAGCATGGCTGGCATTTGTATATTGATGAATTCCTCTCCTTTTATTGCTCACATTACCTTTGTCCATTATTATAAAAATTCAAGAAACAGTTTCACACTAACAAAAATGTCACTTGAGGGCATAAAGGGTGGTAGGGAAGGAAGGATAAATTTGAAAATGAAAATAAAGAAATAAAAATGAAAGGTACATTTGAATATTTAAAAGAGTATCAAATGTACCAAATGCTAAATTATTGATAAATGTGTAAGACAGTTTCGTTTCTATGATAAAATTAATGGTGACCAAGGATGTACAAGTCAATCCAACACAAATGAGGGAAAAGGTGGTGGGGGTGTGGGGGAGGGAAGGGAAAATAAAAAATAAAAAAGAGGGAGGCGATGGCACTGGGGAACAGGGCACTAATCCACCATTGGGGAGGGTATTGTTGACGTCTCCACAGAAATGGGAGTGGGCATGCAGACCCCACCACGGCACACCAAACCTTGAGGGCAATGTAACCACACAGAGCAACTCATGAACAGAGAGGTCTATAGGGCCGGCCCCAATCAGAGCCCAACTGACCACTCCCCCCACCCACTGCCCAGCTAGAAGTACGTGCTACAGAGGACAACACTAATCCTAGAGGTTGGGGAGAGGGGCCAACCTGCCGTGCCCATGCAGAAGCAAACCAAGAAGGAAAATGAGCACGAGGGGCTAGAACCCATACTGGCACACCAAGCCCTGAGGACGACTTCCCTGCACAGAGGACTGTAGGGTCACAACGTCTCAAGACATGATGTCCCCTCACTGGAGCATACCACAACAGAGGACAATACTGGGGACACACAGAGGGAACTAAGTCTTGTCTGACCACCCCACAGTAGGGTGAACCAAGAAGGGAACATAACAGATGAGCAGTGGGAGGAAAGCAAAGTCACCGAGCCCCCAGGAGCCCCCAAAATAGACTTAAAGCTAGGAGGGAACCGCCCAGGACGGGTGGGGATAAAGGTTAGTGGACAGACCTGGAATTATGTATTCTTTTTTGGTTTGGGGAGGGGAACTTAGTTGGGTTTTTTTCTTTTTCTCTTTTTATTCAATCTTTTATTTTATTTGTGTTTTGTCTCTGTTATTGCTGGTTAGCCTACCTATATAAAATAGACATGGGAAGCAGGCCCGAGGAGAAAGCAACAGGACCAACAGCTCCAGTGGGACTTGGGAGGAGGAGGAGGCATGGGAAGGGAGCAGTGAGGAAACAATCACATAGACAGGGGAACAACTAGGGAATTAAAATCAACATTGAGGAGGATGTAGAGATCCTGGGGGTGTTGGAGCAACAGCAATCTGGGTGAGAGGAAGTACTAACAGGCAGAAGAAGGATGAGCATGATGTTGGGGCAAGAGGAAGGTAAAAGGCAACAGAGGAAAGATCTAGAAGCAATGCTTTGAATAGAGGTATGGAACATAGGTGTGCACTTATATAAATGCATAAAAATAGAGGCATTAGGCTATGTACATGTATTTATATGACAATACATTGAGAAAGTAGATGAACTTTGGGCCTCCCAAAACCCTCCCTCAATGCAAGAACACTTTGTTTTAACAGCCTGCCATTCTGTGATGCTCACCCTCCTGACACAATTGCTGAAGACAAAATGGGTGCATAAGCAAATGTGGTGAAGAAAGCTGATGGTGCCTGGCTATCAAAAGATATGGCATCTGGGGTCTTAAAGGCTTGAAGTTAAACAAGTGTCCATATAGCAGAGAAGCAACAAGCCCATATGGAAGAAGCACACCAGCCTATGCAGTCATGAGGTGTCAATGGAATCAAAGAACAGACAACAAAAGAGCCAAAACAAAACAAAAAAACATACTGTTGAGAACAAGGAGGGATCTAAGCCGAGACCCAAAACCCATCTTTAGACAATAGGACATCCCTTCACAGAAGGGTCACAAGGAAAGGATGAGCCAACCAGGGCGCAGTATAGCACTGATGAAACACAATATTCCTTTGGTTCTTTGACGTTTCCTCATCTCTAACTATCATGACCCCAGCCCTGCCTATCAGTTCTGGCTAGATCAGAGCATGTACACTGGTACAGATAAGGGCTCATGACACATGGACTCCAAGTCAGATCAACCCCTCAGAAACAGAAATGGGAGTAGCGATACCAGGAGGGTAGAGAGGAGGTGTAGGGAGGAGGTGTGATGGGAAGGGGAATCGATCACAATGATAGATGCATAACCACCACCACCCCCCAAGGGGGACTAACAACATAAATGTGGGTGAAGAGAGACAATGGTCGGTGTAAGATATGAAAATAATAATACTCCATAATTTATCAAGGGGTCATTAGGGTGGGAGGGAGGGAATAAATGAGGAACTGATGCCAATGGCTCCAGTAGAAAGTAAATATTTAGAAAATGATGATGGTGTCATATGTACAAATATGCTTGATACAGTTGATGTATGGAATGTTATAAAAGCCAGCAAAAATCTTAGAGGAGATTACAGCTGAAACCCTTTGTCCTCAAAATAAAGAAACCAAAACCTGCAGGGTTACTACTTCATCTAAACCCAGACACTAATCCACAGCCCCCGTCCCTCTCATATCCACAGCTCAGTGGATGACCATGTGTCCCTTATTACATTCTTTGGTTTTATTTTGGATTCATTCTAACATGTAGTTTAAATTAAACCATCTTTCCATAACAATATGAGGTAAAAAGCTTTTTCATTCAATGCATTTATTTTTTTAAATCATTTTATTGGAGGCTCGTACAACTCATCACAATCCATATAGCCATCCATTGTGTCAAGAACATTTGTACATCTGTTTCCATCATCACTTGCAAAACATTTTCTTTCTGCTTGAGCCCTTGATATCCCGCTCCCTCCCCAACCGTTCCTCCCTCACGAACCCTTGATAATTTATCAATTGTTATTATTTTGTCACATCTTACACTGTCCAATGTCTCCCTTCACCCACTTTTCTATTGTCCATCCCCCAGGGAGGGGGTAATATGTAGATCCTTGTGATCAGTTCCCCCTTTCTACCCCACCTTACCTTTATCTTCCTGGTATTGCTACTCTCATTATTGGTCCTGAGGGGTTTATCTGTCCGGATTTGTCAGGTAGAATTGGGATCATGATAGTGGGGGGTCAAGGAGGAAACATTAAAGAACTAGAGGAAAGTTGTACTTTTCATTGGTGATATACTGCACCCTGACTGGCTCGTCTCCTCCCCACGACCTTTCTATAGAGGGATGTCCAGTTGCCTACAGATGGGCTTTGGGCCTCCACTCCGCACTCCCCCTCATTCACAATGATATGATTTTTTGATGCCTGATACCTGATTCCATCGACACCTCATGATCACACAGGCTGGTGTGCTTCTTCCATGTGGGCTTTATTGCTTCTGAGCTAGATGGCTTCTTGTTTATCTTCAAGCCTTTAAGATGCTATATCTTTTGATAGCCGGGCACCAGCTTTCTTAACCGCATTTGCTTATGTAACCATTTGTCTTCAGTGATCGTGAAGCTGAGCATCATGGAATGCCAGTTTAATAGAACAAAGTGTTTTTGCATTGAGGGAGTTCTTGAGTTAGGGACCCAATGTCCACCTGCTACCTTAATACTAAAACTGTAAGTATATGCTCATAGATCTATTTTCCAAACGTCATATATAAATATATTTACATATTCATAATCTGTAAATGAAACAAGTGCCTTGTGGATGGATAGATCTCAATACCATAGCTTTTAAAATTGTTGTTTGGGTTTTTGTTTTTGTGCTGTCACTCTTATGAACCAGCATTCAGGACAAATATGCACACTGTTCCTCAGCAGGCACCTGGGCTTCATTGAAGAAAATATAACAAAGGGAAGAAGAACAGCAAGAAGAGAAGCCAGGTCTGGTTCTCCTTATTCCACAGAGATGTGTGCTGAGATCAGCACTCTGCTTGCATCCAGTATATGTTGTTGCCTTCCAGGGTTGCACGGTGTTACTCTTCCCTTCGTACAGGACGACCATGAGAAAGCATCCTGGGCAATAGAGGTCTATCCTGGCTCCTTATCCCAGCTGTGTGTCTTTGGGGGCTAACCTCTTACATTTGTGATCTGGAAACACCATCTGCCTAACTTCTGGAGACTCTGGAGCACTTGCAAGGTAATCAGCCTCCAGCAAGAGGGTGGAGGTGCCTGGTCCCATGGGAATCTATGTTTTGTGCAGCTTTCTCTCCCACATTCAGAGAAAAACTTCTCCAGGGCCTAGTTGGCTCATTTTCCAGGCCACCCTGAGTGAGTCTCCCAGGTTACTTGCAGTGGTCTCATTGTCGCAAGTTTTATGCAGGTAAATATTAAACCATCAATTCTCCAGATATGAGGAAGTCCAGGTGTGTAGTATCTGCCAATTTTCATGATATAAACATTCCAACCATAGTCTATTTCAAACTATGGGTATAATGCCAGGAAACACAGAGCTGAGAAAAAATGGGTACTAGCAGACCATGAGATAGTAAGTCCACACAGCTACAAGAGATGGAAGTAACATTGAAAGTCTAGGTAATCAAAAAAATGTAGTCTAATTAGAAAGTGTTGAGTTTTATTGCCTTCATTTTTCATCGATTTAATTGTAAGATTATACAATTTATTTTTTAATAATGCCTGTGCTTAATGATTGGCTCAAAATATTTACAATGATTTAACTATTGATGCTTGCAAGTCAGCACAAACAGATCGCAGCATACCAATTTCATTTTTTGCAACATTGCTATATTTCATAATATTTTGTTAAATATATCCATTAGTAATAGCTTGTCCAATTTTTTTTAAGTTTAACAAGAATTTAGGAATGCGTGCCTACATCTTATGAAGTTCCAGTCTTTTGGTTTGTCTTGTACTGTCTGTGTGGTTTTAGTTATTACAGGGGTCTTATTTATGCTGTGTATAGAGCCTGTAATTTAGCCCTAAATTTTTATCTTTTTTAAACAAATTTATTATTAATTGGGGGTTAATACAGATCATTCCATTGGACGAACACATCAAGCAGTATTGTGCAATTGCTACCACAGTCAGTTTCCCAACATTCTTTTCCTTCCTGGACTCCTTGACATCATCTTCCTTTTACACCCCCAACCCTCCCCAACCACCTGGCCCACTCCCACTCCCACCACTGTTCCCATCCTCCTGAAATCCTCATTCTATTTGCTGTCCCCATAGGTTCATCAATCCTGGGCTTCGTCCACCAAAACATGGGGAAACAGAGAACACAACTTCAAGAGAGTGACCCCAATGACATAACACCTCTAAGATACCCCCTAATATGAACAAACAAAGAACAGAGCAAAACACAACAAAAATACAGAAAATGTTGACAATCAGATCAGGGCCAGAGTGCATCAGAAGGGGGACGAACTGACAAAGGTTTAACTGTTCAAGTCAGGTTTATCCTTTGATCTTCTATACCCTTTGCTCCCATGCACTCTGTTTAGTAACCACTTTCCTCCCATTCCTCAATTATGGATAGAGGGAGATCACCAGAGGCTTATTTCCTATGTTGTTCCCACAAATGTATCTTGGGCTCCCACTCTCATCCATAGCCTTCTGCAAGCCAGATTCCCACAATTTAGACTCTGATACTAATCCCTCCTTCGGTTTCAGATTATATGATTTACAGTCCTTCGGTGATGAATAAGAGTGTGCTTCTTCCATGTGGACTTAGTTGACAGCTCGCTTATATGGCTGCTTATTTGATACAAGCCTATAAGACCCCAGATGTTATTTTATCTGATAGCCAAGCACCATCAAGCTTCTTAGTCACATTCTGCTACAGCACCCATATCTCTGAGTTCCCTTCCTGAGGGTGAGTGTCCATCAGGGCCATGATGTAATAACTAATTGTTCTTAAGTTGGAGGTAGGATTTAATGTGAGCCCCAAGCCCATTCCTGGATCTGTGCTTTTTTGTTTGTTTGTTTTTATCCTCCTTTGGTTAATTAAAAACCAATTTATGGGAAAGAGTCTTTTTTAATCATCCCCCCTGGGGCATAGTGATCTTCTGTTAATATTGTCTTTGATTGATTTAGTGGTCTTTATGGTTGTAGCGTTTATGCTTAGCTCTCTGAGCCACCTTGAGTGTATGTGTGTAGATGGTGTAAACAATACCCCATAGGGCTGATCTGAGTGGGGCCGGACTTGATGGCAGTGGATTTGGTCACGTATTTGGTTTTTATAGAGGGCAAACTTCCAACCACTTTGTATCTGATTCATCTTGTCCTTAAATTTAGGAAGCCTGAGTTAATAGAATTTGCTTGGAGATTCCCTTATAAAGAAGTTAGGTTGATTCTTCTTAAATGGAGAAGGGGAAGCCAAGTCTTATAGACTTGTCCACAATGTGTTGGATGGGAGCGGCTAAGGCTTGTTTTAAGCAATGTTTTGGTGGTCAGTATTACCCCTCGTTTGCCCTTCTAGACGGGCAGGCAGTGAGGAAAAACTCATTTCTCTATTCCTCTTTCCACTGGGACCAAAAATCAAGTGTTCGTATATTTAGAAAATCTCTGTTGCTAAGCTGAAACGAATTCGCAAGTGTTTCTGGGGTTTTTTTGGTGGTTTTTTTTTTTAGGGAACATAAAGAACTGGACTCAACAGTGTCTCAGCCCTGTGAGTCTGTGATTCTATGTCTCACTCCCCCACAGTGCAAATGGAGGGTTTAAAAAATGTGAGGAGAGAAAAAACATTCGAAGATCTTTTGTTTAATGATATGTAAATGAGACAGTTACTAGGTCACCAAGCCCCATGGATGCTAATTCTGCAGTGTTTCTGGAATCCATTCTCTGCTTCTCAGCGGGTGGAAGCTTTATATTGAATTAGATATAATTCTGGCTCTGCGATAGGCAAATTTGGCCCCTGTTTCTGACTCCAGCGCTTACTAGTTTTATGAGCTCGAGCAAAATACCTACGTTCTCCAAGTAGGTAAAAATGAAAATAATCATTCTGTGCTGAATGATCTCCAGAAGCATCCTGGTGGTGCAGTGCACAAGCACATAGCTGCTAACTGAAAGGTGAGTGCTTCACACCTACCAGTCATCCCACAGTGAAGGTGAGGCAGTCTGCCTCCAAGAAGAAAGCATTGGAAACCCTAGGGGGCTGTATTACTATGTTTGGTAAGGTCACAATGAGTTGGCATGATCCAGACTGCAGTGGGTGTGGTATGGGTCTGCGGGTTCTTCCATCACAAGACAGAAAGGTATATGCCTGTGATCTCAAGATAAAACAGGAAGAGGGTCGACTTCCGGGAAGATGGCGACGGAGTGACACATACCAGAGGGACTCCGTAGAATTCAGCCCAGGAGAGTTGCTTAGAGGGAAATTCAATGTTTCTAGAACACAGGAGGAGCATCATAAAGATAAGTAGGCACAGACCCACAGGGTTTTGAGAGGTTGGGGGCTTTTGGCATACCTCAGTGGAAACTGGCTGGGACCATTTGGAGCCCATAGAGGGTCTTGGTCTCAACATAGTTTGCTGCCTCAGGGCAGGAACTGTACCCGTGGATCCACAGGCAGGGATCGGGGTTCAGCTACATTGTTACTTTTGTTTCCATCTCTTCTCTATATCCCCCCACAGTCTTGTAGGGCTGCGCAGGGGCTTTTTCTCAACACAGCCACAGCTTGCCCCCTCGGCCTACTCTGGCAGGGACTAAACCCTTACAGCTCCACAGGCAGGGAAGGGGACTCAGCTACATTGTTGCTTTTGTTTCCCTCTCTTCTCTATATCCAGGGAGTCTCAGCGGGCTTACTTTTAATTTTTTTCTCTCCTCTTTG
>NW_022103920.1:37106496-37108472 GCF_000313985.2 Echinops telfairi
AATAATTTATAAATTATCAAGGGTTCATGAGGGAGCGGGGAGGGGGGAGGGAGGGGAAAAATGATGAGCTGATGCCAGGGGCTTAAGTGGAGAGCCAATGTTTTGAGAATGATGCGGGCAATGAATGTACAAATGTGCTTTACACAATTGATCAATGTATGGATTGTGATAAGAGTTGTATGAGCCCCTAATAAAACAATTTTTTAAAAAACAGGAATAGCAAGAAACTGTGGTAGTGAGCATCGTGGGAGCACTCAGGTAGCCAGGGTGTTCCATTTCAAATGGAAAGTTCATCTTCCACTACCTTATATCCCACCACTGCCATCGAATGATTCTGACACGTGCGGCCTTTGTAAGCCACAGTAAGGCTGAGACAATAAGGCCACGGCACATAACAGAGCAGCCGTGTATGGGTTATGACACTGTGAGGGAGAGCACCGGGTGGGCTTCTTGGCCCACAGAGGCAGAGAGGCCACGGGCCATGTGACTGAGAAACTTGGCCACCGGGTGAGGAGAGGTGTTGCTATGAACTGTATCCTTAAAGTTTTCTGATCCTGGCTTGTGGTAACTTTTAACTGCTCTAAGAAACCCCTTAATTGTAAATATTGTCTGTGGCCATTGCAGCGAATGATGAAGCCCCACACAGAAGTAGAGTGCCGAGAGAGGAGCAGTTGACGTCAGCATAGGGTAAGGAAGACTGGAAGATGGAAGCGTAGTTGACCCCTGCCTCATGGAGGTTAGAAAGTGTCACCCTCCGACCCGAGGCCGACTTTACCCAGAGAGCACTAGTGGAATCACCAAGACTAGGCCCTTTAGTCACCTTCAGGTCTGGAACTGAACTCCCTCCCATTAAAACCAAAAATTGTGTACATTGTACAATACCTATGTACATTGGACACAAGGTAAAAGAGTGACAAATCCTTCTCTGGTGAGAAATTAAACAAAGATTTCTAAATTGGAAACCACATATGAATCAATATAACACCTCAAAAATCCTCCAAAAAAGGAAATTCATATCAGAAAGAGGATCGGATCATGAAGCGTTCACACACTTCTCTCGCACAGTTTACCTTTGTAAGTCCTAGAGGCAAAACAGGGCCTTCAGGGGATGCTCTAGTTGCAAGGTGCCAGTGACTCACAGCGGCACTATAGGGCCGAGCAGAACTGGCCCATAGAGTTTCCCAGGCTGGCATCTTTACAAGAGCAAATGGAGGGATTTTTTTTTTTCTCCCATGGAGTAACTGGCGGGTTTGAACCACTGACCTTTTGGTTACTAGTTGAGTACATCAACATTGCACCAGGAAAAAGAAAAAAACCTGTAAGAGAAGTCCAGAAAATGCTGGGTTAAATAAGCAATGATTAACCAGTTTCTTTACTGAGAGATTTAAATTGTTAATATGAAAACATTCATATTATAAGTTCCAAATTTAGTGTAGAATATCTCCCAAACCTCTCTGACCCTGGAAGCTCTTTCTCCATGGAGCATTGGACACGACCTGATATTGAACCTGGTCTAGGAGATGAGGCTGCTGTCACAAGAAGTCACTAAGGCGTCTCAGCAGGAGAGTGAGATAAATTATCTTTAGTTGTGTGTCCCAATGCCCTACAGACCAGAGTGCACATTCCTTGTCCCAGCTTCACCACCCGGGCCTTATCCTGAATGTTGGTGGCACCTCTCGACTCCCTAATCTCTGGACGGATTTCACATTTCACTGTGCACTCAGCCTGTCTTACAACCTCTTCCTTTGGAACTCTTGAACAATCTCCTTGTGGTGCTCACTCCACTTATCTTCCATGGTAAATACCAAATACAACTTCGACAACAAAGGCTTTGGCAGCTTTTCTATATGTCCTTTTTGTTTTACTTATAGTCTTTATTTCACCCTTGACTCATCAGTTTTTCTGAGAGATGCAGTGTTCCTGTGTCCTGGGGGGAAACTGAGGTTAGGAAACGCTGGCCACTGCTTTCAGCACCA
>NW_022103920.1:37108896-37111202 GCF_000313985.2 Echinops telfairi
TGGGCTTTGCTCCGGACTGGTCTTTACAGAAATGACCCTGGACTTGTCCCAAGAAGTTTTGCTGGCATTTGCTGATGAATTAAGCAGGATATGAAACTCACATATGGCCCCTCTTCAGTTCATAATGGCCTTATAGTCTGGTACACCCATCCTAGCTCACTGAGACCTTCGATACTGGTCCGGGAGGCTCAGCCTGGAACTCTCAGCTACAGTCTAGCTATTTTAATTTTCCGTCTCCCTTTTGGGACCCACTATGGCAGTGGTTCTCAACCTTCCTAATGCTGTGACCCTTTCATACGGTTCCTCCAGTTGTGGTGATCCCCTAACCATAAAAGTATTTTCGTTGCTACTTCATAGCTTTCGTTTTGCGACTGTGATGAATCGGACAACCCCCGTGAAAGGGTCATTCAACCCCCCAAAGGGGTCGCGACCCACAGGTTGAGAACCTCTGCACTATGGGCTTCTAACCGCAAAGTCAGCAGTGCTAAACCTTTACAGAAGCCTTGGGGTCCTGTAAAGAGTTACAGTCTTGGAAACCCACGGGGGCCGTTCTCCTCTGTCCTACAGGGTCCCTATGAGTCGGAATTGACTCGTGGGCAGTGATAAGAGAAGAAGAAGAAGATCTCAGTCTCTCTCCTAGAAAGATGGGAAAACAGGCAGCCTGAGAGAACTAAAATCAAAATGAAAACCAGGTCAATAAAACCTGATGAATGAGTGGGGGGCTCCAAGGTAATTTTGAACTTCATCAGTCACTATGATAATGTTTTCAAGGACCTCTACTATAAAGGATGAAATACAATTGATCCAGTGATTTCTGTTTCCCATAGAAATTTTCCCACCTTCGTGTCCCTGGATGGTGTCGTGTGCTTAGTTTAAAGTGAAGGTTAGGGGTCCAATCAACCCACAGATGCCTCAGAAGAAAGGCTTGGCGATCTACTCCCCAAAACTCAGTCTGTGGAACCCTTACGGAGACAGTTCTACTCTCACACTCACAGGGTCATCAGGATTAGAAACTGGCTCCCAGCGAAGAGTTTGTAGTCATTTTAGCATATGCACATTTAATTGCTTACTTCTTTTAGTGTAGCAGCCGGCAGGAACATCATTTTAGCAGGTGCAAAGCCTCTTACACTCAGATACTTCAAATTAAAGTAACCTGTAAGAAAACCAACCACGATGTTGATATAAAAATGAGGAACAAGCAAACCAGAAGGCTTGACCCTAACATTCTGTTGGAAAGCAAACAGAAGTCATTGCATAAATCCGAGAGATGATCGAGAGAAATTAAGTCTGAAAGTGGGATGAGAGAAGCAATGTCATATAATGAGTGGATGTTGGAATTCATGCAATTTAGGATGGAAAACGTCTCATGAGTTAATCTCCATAAAGGTCACTAACTATACAGTGCTACTACTTAAATGAAATTCTCTCTCCATGAGGGCCTTCAACTTTCTTCCCAATCGAAGGCAACATGAATTTTAAATTGGTAGTATGTTTTTTTATAGTGTTTTTTCTCTACAGCATAGATTCAAAATATAGAACACTAAAATCAAAGCCTTCCCCCCCTTTAATATGTTAATTGCATCTGTTCTTATTCCTCTGTAGTAGGTCACTGCTCTGAGACTGGCTTCTGGTTTCCTGTGAATTTTGGCATTAGCTGAATGTAAGGCTTGCTATTTAAGGAAAGAGAAAAATCCAGACAGCTCTTAGCATTTGAGGAGTCAGTCATTGAAAGGGCAGTCTTGGCTGCTGAAAGAGACCTGGGGGCACTAGGGGATGGGGCTGAGTTACCAACCTCAAGATCAGTGGTTCACGCCCACAGCCACTCTGCAGGAGAATGAGGCTGTCTGCTCCTGTAAAGATTTGCAGCCTCAGAAACCCTGCAAGATTTCCTATGCACTTAATTGGACTAAAGTCCTTGGAATGGGTTTGGTTTGGGCGGTGGTTAGTGGAGGCTGAAGGAGTCTTCGTGGCACAGTGGTTAAACACTTAGCTACTAACTAAGCAGAAGTCAAGCAGTTTGAAATCACCATCCACTCTTCTGGAGAAAAACATAGCAGGCTGCTTCCATAAAGACAACCGCCTAGGAAATCCTATGGGGCTGTTCTACTCGGACTTGTAGTTGCACTAGGAATTGTATCACAGAGACAGTAACTGGTTTGGTTTGGTTTGGTTTGGTTTGGTGGAATGGATGCTGATGGTGTCCTGGTGGTGTAATGGTTACATGCTCAGTTGCTAACATCAAAGGTCATTGTATTAGTCTGGATACTTTGGAGAAACAAATCCATGACGACTCACGTATAAGAGAG
>NW_022103920.1:37111823-37125709 GCF_000313985.2 Echinops telfairi
AGCAAAGTAAAATGCTGCCTGGTTCTGCGTCATCCTCCCAATTGTTCTTCTGTGTGAGCCCATGGATGCAATCACTGTGTCAATCCATCTTGCCAAGAGGCTTCCTCTTTTGTGCCCCCCTTCTATGTTACCAAGCAGGATGACCTTCTCCAGGACCTAGTCTCTCCTAACAACCTGTGCAGTAAGACGAAGTCGCACCATCCTTGCCTCGAAGCAGCATTCCAGCTGTGCTCCTTCCAAGACAGATTTGCTTGTCCTCTCAGGGGTCTGTGGTACTTTCTATAGTCTTCGTCGGTACCATAATTCAAACACAAAGATTCTCACTCAGTCTTCGTAATTCAATGTCTAACTTTCACAGGCCTATACGGCACTGAAAAATGCCATGGCTTTGGTTAGGCACACCTTAGTTCTCAAAGTAACATCTTTGCTCTTCAATATTCTAAAGAGATATTGTGCAGCAGATTTACCAAATGCAACATGACTTTTAATCTCTTGATTGCTGCTTCCATGAACGTTGATTGTGGATCCAAGCAAGGCAAAATCCTCGACAAAATCAACCTTTTCTCCATTTATCATGATTAGAATTGGTCCAATTGTGAGCAGTTGGTCTTCTTAACATTGAGTCATAATCCACACTGAAGGCTGCAGCCCTTGATCTTCATCAGCCAGTGCTTCCAGTCACTTTCGGCCAGCAAGGCTGTGTCATACTGCTTAACAAGCTGCACATTGCAGGCTGCTCATAAGCCTTCCTCCAATCCTGATGCCACCTTCTTCTTCACAGAATCCAGTTACTCGGCTTACTTGCTCAATATACAGTTTGAATGTAAGGTAGAGGCACAACCCTCATGCACACCTTTCTTGATTTTAAACCACACCGCAGTCCCTGGTTCTGTTCGCACAGCTGCCTCTTGATCCATGTACGAGTCCCACGTGAGCACAATGAGGCATTCTGGAATTCCCATTCTTCTCAAGGTTGTCCACAGTTTGTTAGGAGCCGCACAGTCAAATGACTTGCCATGATGTCAGGCAGCCCTGTCAATCTTTATGGGAGCAGGTCACTAGGTCTTTCTCCCACTAAACCACTGGTAGGTTCAAGCCACTGACCTTTAAGTTAGCGATCAACCATTTAGCCACTGCTCTGCTCAGGTGTTTCCCATAAAAAATGACAGCCAAGGCAGCCCTGTGGGGCAGTCCTACTGTGTCACATGTGGTCGCTCTGCGTCAAAAAGGAGTCAGCTGCCCCAAACAGCAAGTACAGTGTATATTGTATGGGCTGAGGGTGTACTTAGAGATCATTTTAGCAGTGGCTCAGAGGAAGGGAAGAGCTTCCAATATCATTTTCCTTCCTAGGAATATTCTGAAACTTTTAATTTAAAAAAAAGAGAGAGAGAGAGGAGAATCTTTTTCTATCTGCTGTGAAGTCAGGAGTTCATTGGCTTATTTCTTTTTATTTCTTTTTTAAGCAACGTCTTCCCTGAAGATTGCTACAGCACATAAGTATGAAATCAAGCATTGACTATTCTATCACACCAACTGCCAGCTCTTTTCCTTTGAAAGGTATTGAAAGGTTCATTTAATCCAATGACTCAATTGGAACCTTTGATAATGCATTTTATATGACACACAATTTATCTAGGTTTTAAAAATGCATTGGAAGAATACCTTTACACATTTCAATGACCCTGAGAGAGCCCCAGTTACTTTAGATTATATGGATATTGTGCTACAACCTGCTTGCTTAACTGTAAACTTTTATCTCCAATTAACTTCCGCTTATGATCTATTTAAACCCTCAGAGAAGATGCGAATGGCTGGGAGTAATAAAAAGGTAAAAAAGGACCCTTCCCTGGAATAAGGCCGCTCTCAAAAGGTTTATAGGCATCAAAGGGCAAGAAGGCTAATAAATCTTACCAAGAGCAGGGCACCTTGCCTTCATTCTGCCCATACTGAGCCTGGGGTGAGCTGACAGGCTGATGGGGGAAATAAAAACATTCCAGGTGGGCAAAGCAACAAAGAGAAAAGCCTGGCCAATGCTCCACAGGGTCAGTGATCGGGGGCTCCACGTGACCACCAAGATGCAGGATCAGATATCCAAAGCACAGAGGGGCATTCGTTAATGTAAATGGGGACTGGGGCAGGAATAAAATCTTAGAGCTTGTACGAGTGAGTGCTTGTAGTCTGCTGGGGGAAGGCAGCATCAGGCAATGAATCATTGATCCACCAGTCAGTTATAAAGGAACGGTAAGAGACAAGATGTCACCGCCCAAGAGGTGAGAGGAGCCCTCGTTGTGGAGTTATTTTCAGTATCAACTTTTTACACAAGCAGAGAACGTCCTCAGCATGCCTAGCAAGATGTAATCATCTCCTTCCTTCTTAAAGAGCGCCTTCTTTTGATAAAATAGACATTCCTAACATGCTGAAATCTTCAAGCATTTCATTGGCCTCTACAGCCCTGAGTTACCTTTCCAGAAAAGATTGTCAAGCTCCGCCAAATGCTTATTCTGGGTGGACTACTCCCACTTAACCATGTGTAGAGCGGACTGCTGCCATCCACGAAGCCCTGCCAACCTGTCCTCTTTCCCCACCTCCAGCAATGACAGGCCATGGCTCCTCACTAAGGAACTAATGATCTGGTTCAGAGTTTGAACCTCCGACTGCCCATGGAATCACCTAGAGAACTTGTGAAACAGTATTCCCTGAGTCCGAGGCAAGACATGATGTGGATAGAAGCTCCCAGGGGCCTAATGTGCAGCCTGCATGGAGAACAAGTATCCGACAGAAAGTTCTACACATAAGCAGCAAAAACTCCCAGGGGCCTAATGTGCAGCCTGCGTGGAGAACAAGTATCCGACAGAAAGTTCTACACATAAGCAGCAAACAAATGCAAGGCAAAACAGCACATGCACACGGTGTACGGCTGACAGATATCGTTAGCAATGCAAGTCAAACTACGATAACGCAGGGTCACCTTGTTCTTGGAAACTAAATTGAAAGCAAAAAAAAATAAATCTTCAGGTTACAACCAGTGAGACTATAACTTTGTTAACGCCATCAGCTTTGACCTGACTACAGTTCCTCATGATTAGCAGAGTTTGGGGAAATGTCAGTCACTTCCTTGGTGTGTGCAGACTAGTTTATATGATGGTAACAAGGAACCCTAGAATTCTTCAAGGACTGTAACGCCATAGACGTGTATTGATCTCGGCCGCAGACTGACAGGTGAGAGTGGGGGTGCTCCCCTTTTTCTTTAGTTCAAGACGCAGGCTAGGGAGCAGCCCTTATCTGGATTCTTTCTGGAAAAGAACATGGTTTATCACATGCCAGGGTTTTTTTAAAACTTCTACCACGATGTTATACACATCGCTTCTCATATAAGGGGACTTCAGAAAGTTCGTGGAGAAATAAAATTAAAAGATAATGGAGTTATACAAACCTTTAGAAGCCCTCCCATAATTCTTTGTCAAAGCACGTCACATGGATACACAAAACAATAATTCTTTTGTGTGCTCGAAGATACAACCAGAAGTACTTGGTGAACAGCAAAACTAATCACAGTACATGAATACTGATGATTTACTGTACAGGAAAATTAAGGCAGAGAAAATGTCGACAAATGTTTCTCTTTTGTAGAAATTTTGTATTTTGTCCTAAGAGATGAAATTTATTGAGCACCTTTCATGTTCTTGGGCTAGAATAAGGGCATTACAAACATTACAAATAGTATTTAATATTCACCATAGCCACAGCATTGGGTACTATTATCACTACCATTTTACATATGAAAGCCCTGCAGCTCAACACAGAGAAGTAACTTGCCCATGGTCACATTGCTTAGAGTGAACTGTCATGAGTTGGGATTGAAATTCAGGCACTGGGGCCAGCATAGTGCTGCACTGACCAACTCTACTGCTTTGTGCGGGAGTAAGGGAGTCTCCTTCAATGTGGGACATTCAGTGCTAAAACTAAGAGAGTCTTGGGCAAACGATTAATGGTTATGTTAAACCCCAAACCAACTCCCACTGAGTCCATTCTGACACACAGTGGATGTGTCAGTCTGGGTAGACTAGAGAAACAAATTCACAGACACTCGTGTATAAGAAAGAGCTTCATATACAAGAGAAATTGCATCTTGAGAAAACATTCCAGCCAAGTCCAGATCAAGTCCATACCATAAGTCCAATATTAGCCCATATGTCCAATACCAATCTATAAATTCCTCTTCAGACTCATACAACACATGGAAGATCACAGTCCAATGGGTGAAAAGTGTTGTGGATCTAGTGGCGGTGGAAGCATCTCAGCGCTGGCGTGGGTCTCCACATGGCTCCTCCAGCTCCAGGGCTCCAGCTCCATCAGTGCAGCTCCATGTGGCTTGTCATCAGGAATACCAAGCAGAGAGAGTGGTTCTGGCCTCCAGTGAGCTATTTATCTCTGTAGCGCTTCCATAATGACATCATCAAGCTGCAACCTGATTGACAGGCTAGACTCCACCCCTTCCCAAGTTGACAAGCGATTATGTACCAGCCACAGCGGACCTATAGGACTGAGTAGAACTGCTTCAGACGTCTTCCAGGGCTGCAATCTTTGTGGAAGCACACTGCCACATCATTTTCCAGAAGGGCACAGTACCCTCTCAGGAATCATGCTCTCAAAGACATGGCTTCTTTCCTTTTGTGCAAAAAGGAAGAGTTCCAAACCTGCTAACTCCTGTTTATGATAACAAAATAACACAGTGTCTACACTCCAGGAAAATGATTTGATGTTTGATTTGGTTTGGATTTGGAGAGATGTTCGTGTTACTGTTGTGTCAGCATATCAGCCTCCTGTCATGGATATTCAGAAGGGCATCCTGCCAGGAAATCCTCAATGGTATTCAAGGCTTGCCAAGGACACATAGACTCGCAGAACAATGCTACCAGGGAACAAGCACAATGCCATTGATTTGATCCCAAAGTTCCTGGCTTCCTGGAAGTCCTGAGTGGTTCATATCCTTCCACTGTTATTTTTGTCCATTCTCCAATGAATGCCATTAAGAAGACAAGCGATAAACTTCTAGTTGTCGGCCAACCTCTTTGCGTCAAGCAGGAAGCTAGGACCTTGACATATTATCTCTTCGTTCCTTGACCACTCAGATCAGAACAATTAACCTTGAATATACTCACATAGCTCATTCTATTTGCCCTCTGATAAGAGCGGCCTTTCTTTTCCAGACCTAGTATTTGTCAGGGTTTTTGCCTATAAAAGTGAGTCTATGGTCGCATCCATTGTTCTGTTGCTAACAATTCTCTTTTCTGCACAAAACAGGACATTTTTAGGGAAGTCTTCTAAGAGACAGCCTGGCACTGATCTTGACTGCTAGCTCTCAAATTCTGACTCTGTCCCTTACTAACTGTGAGGAACTTTCTTAACCTTTGCATGTCTCCATTGCCCAACTGCAAAACAGTAATAACTACAATAGCTACCTCGTAGGGACAGTAAAGTAGAAAGACAGCAAGAAAGAGGAAGACTCTCAAGGCCATGGGTTGTTGACACAGTGGCTGCACCAAGGAGCTCGAACATAATAAAACTGAGCAGTGTTTCATGCTGTTGTGTATCGGGTCCCTATGAGTAGCAACTGACCAAATAGCACCTGACAACAACAAGCTCACAGGGTGATTGTGAGTATTGATGTGTTACTAAGCAGAAAACAATTAGAATCTGGCACCACTGACCAGCCATTTCCTGACTTGCCTGGGAAATGCGGCTGCCATTGCTAAAATAGGGAAAGTATGAACTAGACAAGCAAGAGAGAGCTAGTCACCTTACCTAGAACTCATTGGTATTAGCTGCCAATTCATTGGCTCCAACACATGATAAACCCATTTACATCAGAACAAAATGTTGATTAGACCTGCATCAACTTTGTAATTGTTTTTATGATCTAATTGAGTACCTTTTAAGTGACTTCCAACCTAGGAGCTCCTCTACCAGCCCTGTTGTTTTTGTTGAATGCTATCCAGTCAGTTTCAGCTTATAGCAACTCTATGCACAACAGAAGCGAACACCTGGAGCTAATAACAAGGTCAGCAGTTCAAAACCACCAAGCACTCGGTGAGAGAAAGATGAGACTTTCTGCTCCTGTAAAGAGTTCGAATCTCAAAAACCCACAGAGGCGACTCTACCCTGCCCTACAGGATTGTTATGAGTCAGAATCAACTTGATCGCAGTGAGTTTGGTTTGCTTTTTTATGTACAACAGAGGGAAACTGTTGCTGTGTTTGAGCCCATTGTTGCAGCTACTGTGTCAATCCACCTTGTTGAGCACCTGAATGATGTCCTTCTTCAGAGACTGAGCTCTCCTGATAACATACTCAAAGTACGTGAGTTGAAGTCTTGCCCATCATCCCTTCGAAGGACCATTCTAGTTGTACCTTTTTCCAGCACAAAACTTTTGGCTCTTCTGACAATCTGTGGTATATTTAATATTCTTATCAACATCGTCATTATATTATCATATCAACACAATCATTCAAAGCCATCCATGTTCTTCTTATTGCCATCGAGTAGATGCAGACTCATGGCAATCCTGTAGGACAGGGTAAAACTGCCCCCGTGGATTTCTGGGACGATAAGAAGTAGAAGAGCTGACCTTGCAGTCAGCAGGCCAACGCGTACTCACTGCCCCAGCAGAGCTCCTGTCAGGGTTTACAGGTCTCCCTCATTCATTATTCAGCTCTCGCTTGCATATGAGGTAATTGAAAATATAATGGCTTAGCTGAGGCACATCTAGTTTTCACTGTGACATTATTGCTTATTAGCCCTTTAAAGGCGTCTTTTACAGTAGATTCACCCCATGCAATGCATCGCTTGCTTTCCTGGCTGTGGCTTCCATGGTTGCTGGATTGTGGATCCAGGTAAAACAAAATCCTTAACAACTTACATTTTCTCTGTTTATCATGATGCTGTTTGCTGATCCAGTTGTGAAATGTTTGTTTGCTTTATGCTGCGGTATAATCCATACTAATGGAATTGATCTTTCAGCCTCATCGGTAAGTGCTTCAATGCCTCATTTTCAGCAAGCAGGGTGTGTCATCTGAACACTGTAGGGTTTTAATAAATGTTCCTCCAATTCTGATGCCGTGCTCTTCTCTCTACCGTCCAGCTTCTTGGATTATCTGCACAGCAGGCAAATTGAAGAAATATAGTGAAAGGATAGAACCCTGATGCACACCTTTCACATTTTTAAACCAGAGTGCCCCCTTGTCCTGTTCAAATGACTGCATCAACTGCATCTTGATGACATACAAGTTACACATGAACACAATGGAGTGTTCCGGCACTCCCATTCTTCTCGATGCTGTCTAAAATTTACTATGGTCCATAAAGTAGAATGTCTTTACATAATCAATGAAACCAGAAAATATCTTTCTGGTATTCTCTGCTTTTACCGAAGACCTAGCTGGCATTGATATTGCTCACTACACATCCTTTTCTGAATCTGACTCGAATTCTGGCAGTGCACCAACAGTGTACTGGAGCAGCCATTACTTAATTATCAAATTTTGTGTGTGACATTAATTATAATAATTGTTAACAACTCTTTCACTCTGTTGGATCATCTTTCTTCCTGTCAGTTGGCAAAATTTCTTGGCATACATCTCTGAGGGTTTCTAATATTGCATCTGTTTGGTGAAACATCTCAATTGGCATTCTGTCAATTCTTGAAGTCTTGTTTTTCAACAATGACTTCAGGGTAGCTTCTACTTTATCTTTCAGTATCATGGATTTTTTTATTATATGCTACCTCCCAATGATGGAACAATAACCAAGACTTGGTGCAGTGATGCTTTGTATTCCTTCCATTTTCTTTTAAGGCTGTCTTTACCATTCCATATTTTGTCCATAGTAACCTTCAAGATTACCTCTCTAGGCTTGAATTTTTTTTCCTTTCTTTCAGCTTGAGAAATGCTCTTCCCTTTGGGGTTTCAAACTCTGAGTATTACACATTGGATTCCAGTATTTTACTTTGTCTTTTGGAATGCTCCTTTGAAGTCTTCTGTTCAGCTTTTCTACTTCGTCTGTCTTTCCTTTGATTTTAACTACTCTGTACAAGTTTCAGAGGCCTCACCCACGTTATTCTTTTCTTTCTTCACTGTCTTTTATTTATTTTGATAAATCATTAGGATGGGAGCTCTTCCAGCTCTTATAACAATCGATACATCAATGTATAAAGCACATTTGTACATATGTTGCCGTCATCATTTTCTTTTTTTTAATCATTTTATCGGGGGCTCATGCGACTCATCACAATCCATACATATATCAATTGTGTAAAGCACATTTGTACATTCGTTACCCTCAACACTCTCAAAACATTTGCTCTTCACTTAAGCCCCTGGCACCAGCTCCTCATTTTCCCCCTCCCTCCCCACTCCCTCATGAACCCTTGATAATTTATAAATTATTATTTCGTCATATATTACACTGTCTGATGCCTCCCTTCACCCACTTTTCTGTTGTCTATCCCACAGGAAGGAGTTTATATGTAGATCCTTGCAATCAGTTCCTCTTTCTCCACACCATCTTCCCTCCACCCTCCCAGTATCGCCACTCTCCGCACTGGTCTGAAGGGATCATATGTCCTGGATTCCCTGTGCTCCCAGTTCCTATCTGTACCAGTGTATATCCTCTGGTCTAGTCAGATTTGTAAGGTACAATTGGGATCATGATAGGGGATGTCCAGTTGCCTACAGATAGATCTTGGGTCCCCAATCTGCACTCCCCCTCATTCACAATGATATGATTTTTTGTTCTTGGATGCCTGATACCTGATCCCTTCGACATCTCATGATCACACAGGCTGGTATGCTTCTTCCATGTGGCCCTTGTTGCTTCTGAGCTAGATGGCTGCTTGTTTACCTTCAAGTCTTTAAGACCCCAGACACTATTTCTTTTGAAAGCCAGGCACCATCAGCTTTCTTCATCACATTTGCTTATGCACCCATTTGTCTTCAGCAATCATATCAGGGAAGTGAGCACACGATGATATGATTTTTTGTTCTTTGATGCCTGATAACTGATCCCTTTGACCCTCATGATCACACAGGCTGGTGTGCTTCTTTCATGTGGGCTTTGTTAGTTCTGAGCTAGATGGCTCCTTATTTACCTTCAAGCCTTTAAGACTCCAGATGCTATATCTTTTGATAGCTGGGCACCATCAGCTTTCTTCACCACATTTAAACAATTTCTTTCTACTTGAGCCCTTGGTATCATCTCTGTCTTTCTAATGACCTTTCACTCTCTTCACTTGTCATGTCTTTGATGTCACCCCATAATTTGTCTAGTCTTAAGTTATCAGTGTCCCAGGTATCAATATGGTTTCTAAATTCATGTTGAGTATATTTAAGTTCATATTTTTGTCCTCATGGACTTGTTTTAATTTTCCTCAGTTTGAACTTGAACTTGCAGATGAGCATTTAATGGTCTGTTCTGCATTCGACCCTGATCATGTTTTGACTCATGATATTGAGCTTCTCCATTGTCTCTTTCTACAAATATAGTTTATTTGATTCCTGTATTTTCCATCTGTCAAGGTTCAAGGGTACAGTAACCAGTCATGTTCTAGAAAAGAGGGTATTTTCAATTAATATATTATTGGTCTTGCAAAATTCTACCACAAAATCGTTAGCCTCTTCTATCACCAAAGCAGATTTTCCAACTGCTGATCCTACTTTGGTTTCAACTTCTGAACTCCAAACATCCGTAACTATCCATGCATTTTTATGTCACATTTGTTCAATTTAAGACTGCAAAGGACTGTATGAATGGTTGGTAAATAAACTTAACTAATGGTCATCTTAACTGATCTTCCTTGTAAATAGATGAATTTTACCTACTCATAATGTTGTACTTGAGAATATATGTTGAAATGTTCTTTATAATGATGGATGTCAGTGTGTCATTCCACTTCAGTTTGTCATTCCTGGCACAGCAGACCATACTTGTGTCTGATTCAAAATGGCTAATATCAGTCTACTTCCTTTCACTAATGTCTAGAATATATATATCTTTTTTATTCCATTTATTTTTGACAGCATCCAATGTTCCAAAATCTGTGCTTTGCATATTTCACATTCTGATTATTAATGGATGTTTTCAGCTGCTTTTTTCCATGTTTTGAGTCTTGCCACATCAGCAAATGAAAGCTCCAAGCTTGGCTCCATCCACATCTATTTGGAGGGGGTTACTCTCCCCGAGTTGTACTTTGAGGGCCTTCCAACTTGATGGGCTCATCCTCTGGCACTACCTCAGACCATGCTCCACTGCTGTTCATACGATTTTCAGTGGCTAGTTTTTCAGGCGTGGCACATCTTTTCCTTCTTCCTTGTCTCTCTACCAGGGGTGTCATTGATGGCATTTTAAATTCTGGTGGCATGGCTTCTGAGATAGTTTATTGTGCCAGCCTGGCTGATAAATGCAGGTGGGATTGACTGAGGGGCGGAGAGATGCATGGCTTGGTGAGCCTTGCCTTTCTTGTCTCTCGCTCTGTGATCATCAGACCAATGTGCGGCTGCCTTGCTTGTTCTGTGCTTTAATTTAAAGGCTATACTGCCTGTGGGACGCCTAGCCTGTGGACTGTGTTGCTGTAAGTTGAGGTCCCTTTAAGACTTCTCTGGAGCTGGGGACTGGCGATTGGTGACCTGCCTTGTGATTGGCTGTTGTGCTGACATAGCCTACCTCTCTCGACAAATAGAGGAAGATCTGGCATCAGATAGAGACTTGAAGGACTGCTAGTCTCTCAACTTTCTCTCACGGACGTGAGTTGCACTAAGCCATTTATAGTGCTTCTAATTTAACTGTTTAATTCTTGTATATTTATCTGTATATGATTTAACAGTTAGTTTCTCGTTATATATCTAATTATCTTTATAAATAAATATATTATATTATCAGGAATTTGGTTTTATCTCTCTAGAGAACCCTGTCTAACACAGCTTCCAGCATCAAAACATTACACAGGCCACTACAGTGCGGCAGACTCGCAGATGAGTGGTGGACTAGCACTATGCTGGACAATATTTTATTGATTTTGTTGACTGATTTTCAAAAGTAGATCCTCTTCTCTTTCTCCCTTATCTTTGTTCCTAGTCTGGAAGTTCTGCTAAATCCCGTCCATCATGGTGGGGGGGTGGGGGTGGGGGTTGGTCTACTATTATTTGAAATACTGGTAGCATGACATCCAACATCAGAGGAGCATGCAAGCCACTATAAAACATGCTGCCAGACAATTGGCAAACATGATGCATAGTAAGGAATATATGCATATTAGTTGGGTTTTTTTAAGGATGTGATTGTTCAGATGTGATTGTTCAGATGTGATTTCATGTACACTGCTCATCCTGGCTCTTCTGTCTTTCACACTTATTGTTTACAACGAAGGCCTGAATCATCTCTCTCCATCTTCTCAAAGATTTTTACATTAGACTAGCAGGCTTGTTTCTTATTGGTTTATTTATTCTTAAGGTCTACCTGTTAGAATGAGCTTTCTTCTTATTGGCTCACTTGCTGTCTCTGATTTAATGGAGCAAATTTATGCAACACTAGGAGGTAAAACATTTTTACTGTCAACAGCGCCCATGATTATTTGGCTTTCCTGTCCCAGGGCATGCTCTGCATAAACAAATGGAAATTGTCTGCTTTTCCCCATCTCTCAAAGCTGTGCAATCACTAGCCAAAATGATCTCTTATGTATTGGCCCAAACTTACATAAATGTGTACATGCACAGCATAATTAACAAGTAAGGTGAGTGAATTTTCATAAACACAAACAGGACCTTTCATTCCAAAATAGTGTTGACACCTTGGAAGGATATATTAAACTCAAGAAAAAAAAGAAAAGTAACTTAGTGCTAGGTAATTCCAATTCTACACGAGTTCTAAGGGATCTTGAATTATTTTCAACATTTTGACTGGGTTCTTATCTTTATGACAGAGATCATAACAGCATGGTAAGAGTTTCGTGACGTTCAAATGAGAGTAATGATACTAACCACCACCTGTCTGTCAGCTTGTCATTCTGTGCCAGCTTCCTTACTGCTAGGAGGCTAGCACTTATGCCCCTGGGGCCTTTTTTTTTTTTTGTCTTTCAAATAACAGCGGGGTCACCCATGATAGACAGGTCTCAGAGGAGCTTCCAAACTAAGAAGGACTAGAAAATAAAGCCTGATGTTCAATTTCCAAAAGTTAGACAATGGATATTTATCATTTATATTCTTCATATTGACACCACAGGCTGACCCATAGTATGGCACAATCAATACTTGTTGAATAAATGGGGAAAGGAGATGGACAAATCCTTAACTTCCAATCTTGCAGATGTACACAGTTGAGAAACTACATTCTTCTTGGCATTGTTGGCAAATTCACTTTCAATCCTCCCATTCAGTCTGTAATTTGCAATTACAGACCACCTTCAGAACCTTGCTGGGCATGGTGGTTACTTTCTGGGCTGCTAATCTCAAGGTCAGCCATTCAGTGCTCCCAGCTGCTCCATGGGAGAAAGATGCGGTTTTCTACTCCTGTGAAGGGGTGCAGTATTGGAAACCCACCAGGGCACATCTAATCTGCCCTGAATGGTCTCTATGAGTCAGAATGTACTTGAGGCAGTGAGTGTGTGTGAGTGTGAGACAAAGATACCCTTTGGATGGCGGCGACCTTTGTTCACCCTGCTTGTTAGAAGGGTCCAGTCACTGGAGCTGGATGTGGTGCGTGGTGAAACAGCAAGCCAACAAGGGCAAAGCAGACCGTCCGTGAAATGATCGGCACAGTAGACACAATGGACTGAATCTGCTGGCTACTGTAAGAATGGCAGACGGACAGACAGGGTTGGGTTTCTTTCCGTTGTGCATGCAGCCAACCTGGGTCAATTCCATGGCAGTTAACAACAATAACATTGCCCAATAATAACCCAGCTTCCTGCTTTTAAATCTAACACCGTGAGGCTGAAGGAGGAGCCACCTGGGCATTCCAAGGAGATTCCACCACACAAAAGCTTTTAACATTTCCAAAGGATTAAGGTCAAGTCTAGGGCCAGCAAAATAGAGGAAGGCTGCAACTGTGGCTACAGCCTAATACGGGCTGGGGCACAATAACAATTGGGAGGATGGCACGGAACCAGGCCATGTTGCGTTCTGTTGTGCACAGGGTGGCTATGAGTTGGAACCCGCTCAGTGCCACCGAGCACCTTAAGGACGGAAGGAAGGCCTGGTAAAACTGCATCTGCAAAGAACATTGTTGTTCCTGGGGGAACTCAGCTCAATACCCACTCAGAGGGAGTAGAACGGCTCCATGGGACTTTCTTCGCCATCATCTGCACAGAAGCAGATTACAGCCCAAACCCCAATGAAACTGGTGTGCCTTGTTAGACCCAGGGTCACCAGAAGATGGAAACAGACTGGATTATAGTTAACAAGAAGACTTACCCGGATTCTGGCCACAAGGGAACTTTGAAGTGATGTTAATAGGGGCACTTCAAAAGCATTTTGAGAAATGATACAACTTTTGAAATGATAGAAACCTTCCCAGGGTGCCTGCGTGGAATGACAACCATCAGCCCCGTGATGGCTTTTGTGTTCCTTTCAGAACAAAACATTTTAAATCACATTGCTTCTTGTCTCTTTTCTGCCATTAAAATTAATACTGATTTCAGACATGGTCTCCAATATTCTAATCAACTTCCAAATCAACATTGATGCTTGCAAGACCCTGGAGTGCCTGATACCGAGGTTACAAATTCTTTCCGGTTCTGCACAAGCATGCAGGGTTGGCAGAAGGAGGAGTGTGGAGGTGAAGGCTGCAGAAAGGACAGATTGCTGGGGCCAGAACGAAGAGCAGATGTGTTTCTCATGC
>NW_022103920.1:37126805-37128115 GCF_000313985.2 Echinops telfairi
GGGAGGGAGAGAGGGGAAGAAATGGGTATATTTAACTTTAACAAGTGGCTGCCATGTATATGTGTTATATAAACTCTTTTGATAAATATGTTTGCTCCACAGACCAAGTACCTTTTTAAATCCTCTGAAATTGTCTTTTGTGGGGAATTTATAAAGAGGGACAATCATGAAGGTAGCAGGCATCCTGCCATATGGAGACAACTGCATGCACTTTTCTAGAAGCTTCTCACATTAATTGCATAATGCTCATTTTGAAAGGTTCAAAAATATGTGCTTACTGATGAACCCAAGTGTCTCTCTGAAGGATATTTTACAAGAAAATGTGTCGGCTTTCACAAACTTCCACAGGGGACCCCCTCCTATTGAAAGGAGAGGGGGGAAATAACTGACATTGAAAACACAGCAGAATTTAAACATGAAAAGACTCTTTAGCTGCATGAGAATGCAACAGAATCCCACAAATCAGCATATTTCATATTAAAGTAAGGACCTGACTTCAGCTCATTCGTGGGACAAAGGAGCAAAGCACTGGTGATGTAGCATGAGGATTCAAAATTAATAGAGATTCACATTCCTCATTTATCTATTATTAGGGGCAGGATAAAATGTTTCACCTGAAAATAGAGTGTGTTCGCTATACTTTGTTCCATGGATAATTTTTTAAGCTTTTTTGTTCACAGTGTGCAATTGTCTTCGTTATTTAACGCCGCTCCTTTCCCCAGCAGTGTTTCAAGTGCCAGATGTGTCCTATAAAATCTCTCAAGGGAGGCATTCTTCCCGCTACCCCGTCCGCAGTTCTGGATGAGCAGAAATGAATTCTCCGAGCTTCACTGCCTTCTTCCTCAGGGTTGCAACAGCCCGACCTCTTACCCAGGAGGCCACAGCACTGTGTGGCTTCTGGGGGCCAGGCAATATTTTAAGCTAATAGCTCAATGAGCTTTCCTCAAGATAGGGCATAAGAATGTAAAACAAGAAATGGTTAAACCGAAAGCTTAGCTGTAGACAAAAGAAATGAATATCCACCTTACCAGTGTTGGAATAATGGTTCACGGAATAGGGACTCTGAGGTCGTACCTACCATTGATCAATGAGTAATGAATGGAACCACAGCGATACCCTTTGGATGGCGGCGACCTTTGTTCACCCTGCTTGTTAGAAGGGTCCAGTCACTGGAGCTGGACGTGGTGGGTGGTGAAACAGCAAGCCAACAAGGGAAAAGCAGACCGTCCGTGAAATGATCGGCACAGTAGACACAATGGACTGAATCTGCTGGCTACTGTAAGAATGGCAGACGGACAGACAGGGTTGGG
>NW_022103920.1:37129365-37130903 GCF_000313985.2 Echinops telfairi
ATAGATAGATAACATAAGAAATAAACAATTAATCTATAAAGCAGTACAAATGTCTCAGTGCAACTCACTCCCGTGAGACAGTTGTGAGACACTGGCAGTCCTTCAAGTCTTGAGGGCTGCCAGGTTGTCCTCCATAGAGCAATTCAGGCTATCCAGTCACAGGCAGCAAACAGCAAGGCAGGTCATGAATAGTCAGCCAGATGACAGGGTCCGACAGTCCCCAGCTCAAGAGATGTACATTCTAGTAGCATGGCAAAGCAGGCCTTGAAGGAACGTCAAGTTACAGTGGCACAGTACATGGGTAGTGTAGCTACAGGTAGTGTAGCTTTCAAATGGAGGCACGGAATAAGCAAGGCAGCCTCACACTGGTCCAATGATCAAAGAGCAAGAGAAGACGCGAGGCTCACCGAGCAATTTATTTCTCCGCTCTACAACTAATCTCACATGTGTTCATTGGCCATGTTGGCACAACAAACCTACCTATCACAAGGAGGGAGAATGAGCGTGGGGAGAAACTGAGATCATAACATGGGGGGAACATGGTACTAACCCACCCAGGGGAAGGGTATTGATTGTGTCTCCACAGAATTGGAACGTGCATAGAGACCACACCATGGCGCACCAAACCAGGAGGGCAACGTAACACATGGAGGAATCCATGAAAAGGTTGGACTACAGGGCTGGCGCCAACCAGAACCAGCCTGACCCCCACCCTGGAAGTATGTGCCGCAGAGAACGACACTAGACCTTCTGGTGGGGGAAAGGAGGTGACCTACCACACCCAGATGGAAGCAAACCAAGAAGGAAAAGAGAAAGGGGCAGTCGGCCTAGACGCCATAGGGACACACCAAGCCCAGAGGACGAGGTCGCTGCATGGAGCTGCTGGGGCACAGAGAGGACTGTGGGACTGCCAACAGCTCGGGACATGTTGTCCCCTAACTGGAGCATACGGAGGCAGGGGACAATAGTGGGGACACACGGCAGGGAGACAGTGTGGGAACGGAGCATAACAGATCAGCAATTGGAGTAAAGCCGAGCCACAGAGCCCCTGAGGAGCCCCAAGAATGGATTTCAGGCGAGGAGGGGCAGCCCCCGGATTTCCCTCAGGACCAGTGGGGAGGGTCTCATGGGGACCAGCAAACAGACCTGGACCTATGTAGGGTTTTGTTTTTTTCTCTCGTCTTTTTCTCTTTCCTTTTCTTTCTTCAATCACATGTTTTCTTATTGTTCGGATTAGGACATGGATAGTTTGCCTAATTATATGGGTTGGACTATGGGAGGGAAGCCTAGGGAGAAGGGAATGGGGCCAATGACCCCAGAAGGTAGAGGGAGAAGGAGGAGCTGGGGAGAAGGGTGTGGTTAGCGGACAGCATCATGGACAGGGGAACAACGAGGGAAGCGAAACCAGCATCTAGGAGAGGGTGGAGATCCTGTGAGGATTAGAGCAACACCAAGCCAGTGGAGAGGAAGCACTAAGAGAGGGAAGAGGGGGAAAGTGATGGCGGGGCAGGGGGAGGCAAAAGGAAACAGAGGCAAGG
>NW_022103920.1:37131971-37139146 GCF_000313985.2 Echinops telfairi
AAGAGTTGTAAAGCCCCCAGTAAAATGATTATTAAAAAGAAGTGGGGGGAAAAAGTAAAAAGGACGAACAAGTCTGTTTAGGGGGAAGTATGGCCAAAGTGCTCCTTAGACGCAAGAATGGCAAGACTTCGTCTTACCCACTTGGGACACGTTGTCGGAGAAATCAGTCCCTGAACAAGGGCATCATGTTTGGCAGAGGGACAGCAAAAAGGAGGGAGGCCCTCGACGAGATGGACGGACACCGCGCTGCATCCCTGGGCTCAGCCGTAGGAACAACTGTGAGGATGGCGCGGGACGGGGCGGTGCTTGTCTCTGTTGCTCCTAGGGTCACTCTGGGGCGGGACCGATTCAATGCCACCTAACAGTCACATGATGCTCAACAAGTTCCAGTGAAGATTCTGGACTAAGCTGGACTAAGGAGAAACGCCTGGTGATCGCCTTCTGAAAATCAGCCAATGAAAATCCTCTGGATCACAACAGTGTGTTGTGCATGAGATCCCCGTGCCTCACAACTTGACAGCAGCTACCAAAACTCGGGTTTTGAGGTCTATGTTTTTGCCAGAACTCCTATGGGGCACTAGTTAGAAGTGAGAGAACAGACAAAACGAGCAAGCAATAGAAATGCCTTAGGCAGACAGCCAGGAAGAAGTAAATGGGCAAAGACTCAAGGAACCAGCCCTATGGCTCAGACACATGGTCGGAAGCCCATACTCAGCCTCATGCAGAAGTTGTGACCTGCCCATCTTTGATCATCTTGTCAGTTGGTAAGTCTCTTGATTCCTGGACATGCTGCCCCAGAGGGATTCCTAGACTGTCATCTTGCCAGGAGCAGATCTCCAAGCATTTCACCAGCACTCCGCCAGAGCTTCTTGTCCATCTGCTGTTACAAGCCATTGTCAGGCAGCATGTCAGGTGCCATGGGTTCTGAGGACGCTCTCAGTCTGAGTACTTCCAAATAGCCTTCTTGGTCAACATAGATACTTCAAAAAGCAAATTCTGAAAATAGACTTCATTCATTTCTCTTCATTCATTCATCTCTTAAAAGAATGATGATTTTTCTTTTTTTGTCATCTATTTGACAAGATTGCTTGAGAAGAATAGGCCACCCCATAGAATGTCTTGTCTTTCATCTGAAAAGTTCAAAATATTTTATGAACAGCCCCACCTTGGCCCTTGTGGGGGCAAAAAGAAAGTCTTTATTCTTCAGTGCCCTGAAGCTAGAGGTGGATTACTAAAGAAGTATTCCGCATCTTCCTATAGGCCTGGGGGATATTCTGCACTTTTACATACCACAGATAACAGACAAGGTGATGTAGAAATGGGAATTCCACCGATTGCTTTGTAGAGATTGCGCTGCCTTCCAGAACCTCTAAAAGATGATAGTGTGGCTTCCTATGAACCAGGTAGTCAGTGGTTGAGTCTATGGGGCCTCTCAGATTAATGGCTTTGCCTGAGTTGATTTGTTAAGCAATTAGAACAAGTGCCATATAAAGTCTTACACCCATTGTGCTATGCTGGTAAGTAGCAAGTTTTAATCTCCACTATCTTTAAGTGGTTGCCATTATATTATATTGGCCTTAATGGAATCAGGTGTCTCTGCTTATAATTCTTACATGTCTAGAAGTATGGTTTGTAAAGAAATCGATCTGAAAGGTAAAAGTCATAATATGGAATTAGTTATCTTTACTGAAAGCATTTCGCTCATCTCATGGATGAGAGAATACCTAAGGATACCTAAAGGCACAGTGGGTTAAGTGTTAGGCTGATGAGCACAAAGCCAGTGGTTCAAATCCGCCAGCTGCTCCAAGGGGGGAAAGTGAGACTGTTTGTTCCTGGAAAGATGTGCAGTCTCAGGAACCCTAAGAAACAATTCTATTCTGTCCTATCCACTCAATGGCCAGGGATGTGGGTGAATATGCTTGCAAATATTTTTTTTTGAAGGTGGAAGGTGAGTCATTTTCTCAATGGATCTATTTAGATAAAGGAAATCACACTGCTATAATTCACCTGCCATACTTGTCCCTCGGGCATCGAGGTGCCTGGATGGAGATGAGGCCTGCTCACCTCCCTCCCTCATGTACCGCAGGTCTTTCCAATGGTTCTCCAGGTGCCATGGGCTCTGAGGACGCTCTCAGTCTTAGTACTTCCTTGATGCTCACCTGAAGCTAAGCGATAGATAAATGCCCCCTGTACCTGCCCACCCTGAAAAAACATAAATAAACTCCTCCACCCCAACAACTACTACTGCGGCAATCGTATGAAAAACGAAGACCAACTCTTCTTCAAAAAGAGATTACACAGAATGACTTCAGAGAACAGCGGCACATGAGGGATGTTCCCCACTGACAGGGGCTGAGGGACGGGCTGGGAGAGGATGCAGAGATGAGCCTGGTTGCTGATGAACACCTGCCGTGATCACTCTACCCAGCCGCCCTGGGCCTGGCCGTGTTCCTTCCTGAGGCTGGAGCCCAGGAACAAGGCTCCCCTCTTCCTAAAGAAACCCTCACTTCACCCATAGGCCTAGTATCTGCTTCTCACTAAAATGGCTTTAACTGAAAAGAAGGAGGAGGAGGAGGAGGAGGAGAGGAAGGAAAGAAGGAAGGAAGGAAGGAAGGAAGGAAGGAAGGAAGGAAGAAAAGACCCAAAGCAAGAGAAAGGGCCTAACACTCTGTGTGGTTGGTGAGGACACTCACCCAGAAGCCCAGACTGTGCTCTGCCAAGATCTTGGGTAATGATCAATACCTGCAGCCACCCAGACTCGCCTGGGTGCCCAGAACAGTTAGAAGTCATATGTTGCACACAGCATAGGGCTCGGTCCACCTCTGCTTTCACAAGAAGGTAAAGGGAAAAGAAATATAGAAAATTAAGCATTTTCCCCTTTCCATTTAATAATGATTAGCTAATAATTATAGCTAGATAGATTGAATAGTTCAAGCCAAATCCTTCCCTAATTCCCATTTATACCCATGCTAGTATTCCTAGCAAGAACTGCACAGTAAGTAGCATTTGACGGTTTGTCTCCGGTTTTAAGGCACTGAGTGCATGCAGAAGGTGGACCAAACACTGTGCTTAACTAAGGGAAAATCACAGGACACAGGAGCAGCAGGTCGGAGCCCCCCTCCAGCTCCAGTGTGCTCGGGGAAATGAAACAGACCCCGTGCCATGTGCTGAGAAGCCAGTATAGCCCAAAGTCTGAGAGAACAAACCTTGTTTTGTAAAGTCACTACCATCAAGCCTATCCCCACGCACAGAAACCCTAGCGCTAGCCCCGCTCCTGTGAGTTTCCCAGACCGGCAGGCTGTACAGGAGTAGAGAGCCTCGTCTTTCTCCCACAGAGTGGCTGGTGGTTGCGAGCTGCCGACCTGGCCATGAGCAGCCCAACGAGTCACCATTATGTTCCCGGGGCTCCTGATCAAATCCTAAGGCATAAACACGTGGCAGAGCCCCCCGAAACTCTTTCGGAGTCACAGTGAAGAGCCACCAAGGTCAAACCATACTAGGTTGGTCCAGTCTGCTCCAGCTCCTGGCTAACCCCCCCCCCCAACAGACTGAAGCGTCTCACAATCGCTGGTATGCTTGAGTCCTCTGTGGCTGCCACTGGTACTGTCCTCTCCAGGGGTCTCATTGGCTAATGTTCGGAAGTAGATCGCCAGACCTTTCTTCCTTGTCTGTCATAGTCTGAAAGCTCTGCTGAAAACTCCCTGCCATGGGTCACTACATAAGACAGCATGGGGGGTTAGGGCGGCCATGTCGGACTTCCTGTGGCTTCCTGGTTGCCATGAGGCGGAGATCAGACACGCCTCCATATTCCATCCTTTTCCTACTCCACCACCAACCATTTCTCCCACGAGACTCCTTTCCTGCAGGGTTCGATAATTCATTAAAATGGTCACACAGAACTCAAAGACAAAACTCAGAACTAGGGGATTTATAAGAGAAATTAACAGGTCAACACACATCAGGACCAGTAAGCAGTAAGGATAGGGTCACCGGTTCACAGAAGTACCTCTCCTCAGTCAACAGTCAAGCCTCTCTTTGGTCTCCAGTTTCTCAGCACCTAGTCCCTTGGCTTCTGCCTCTACAGGCCGGAAAGCCCCTGTTGCTCTGCCTCACAGCTCCATAGTCCTGGCACGGCTCCTCATGGGCCCCTTGCCTAAGCTCCTGGTCTCAGTCTGGCTCCTTCCCTCTGTCCTATAGTCTTCATGCCACAACCCCTGGTGCCTCGGGCCTTAGCTTCCGCCACTTGAGGCAGGAACCTCCAACATGCTCCATCGGTGGTGTTTCTCCCAATGGTCCTGAGCTGTATCTCTGTGCTTCCGAGATGGATCTTATACACGGAGGAATTTGTGTGTGCTCTTTGTCTTTCAGTAGACCATACCCCCAAGAAAACACAAGGTGATTCCTTGGTCCACACCCACTACTCAGTGGAAACGTAATCATACCTTAATCCTGACCATCAGCACAGCAGAGAACTCTCTCCAAAATGGGATGAGAGCTACCGTCAGAGAAGCCAGAATTTAGAATACATCGCACAGGGATGAGGGCTGTTGTTTGGCGCTGCCAAGTCGGCTCCAGTTCAGAGCAACTTTATAGACAACAGAACAAAACATCTGATTGTGCGCCATCCCCACCGTCGCTCTAATGTCTGAGCCCATTGTATCAATCCCTTTCATTGAGGGTCTTCCTGTACCAAGCATGATGTCCTTTCCCAAAGACCAGTCTCTCCTGATAACATGTCCAAAGCACTTGAGACAAAGTCTTGTCATTCTTCCTTCTAAGGAGCATTCTGATTATACTTCACCATGAGATTTGCTAGTTCTTTTGGCAGTCCATGGTACTTTCAATATTCATCTCCAGCACCATAATTCAATGCATTGATTCTTCTTCAATATTCCCCATTCAGTGTCCAGTTTTCACATGCATATGAAGGATTATGGCTCGAAGGGGCCTATTAATTGACTACATCCCATGGCCCTGCTGGTATTTGAAGTATCAGTGGCATAGCTTCCAGCATCATAGCAAACATACAGGCTACTACAGTATAATAAACTAGAACACAGGTGGTGGAAACAGTATTTAGTCAAAGCTAATTCCAGTATTAGAAAGGAATAATGAGTATTCTTTAGACTTAGCGATGATCGTATTCAAAATCATAAACTGAGAACAGGCCTCCAGTGATTCTAAAAATGTGGTCTCCAGACTGAGAGCACCACCAGGGAGCTTGCTGGAAATGCATAAGCTGGGCCACCCCTGAGACCTGCTCTTTAGGCTGGGTTCCCTAGAGAAGTAAACACAGTGATGCTTACATATGTTTAGATAGGGAGGAAATTGTATCAAGAGAATGACTCACAGAGTTATAGAAGCAGGCAAGTCCAAGTCTAGACAGATACCAAGTACAGGGATAAGGAGTTAGGTTGGAGGCTTCTCCTGACTCCACAAGCTGTGGGGGCTGATGACTGGTATGAAGACCACAAGTTGCTTACTTCAAAAGAGTGTGAGGTCCGCCAGTCAGGCTTATGGCTGCAGAGGCAATAAATCCAAGGCCAGCTGGTCAGATGGCAAGTCCCTGATGACTCCCAAGACTTACAGGCATTGTGGCAGGTTATTGGCTCAAATCCAAAGAATAGGAAGTCTATGACCCAGATGCAGGATCCATAACCAACAAAGCACAAACAAATTCTCTCAATGTCTGTTTCTATTGGAAGCAGGCCACATACCCAAGGCAACTGATTGCTTCAGGGTCATGATCTGAGTAAGGATGTTGCCTTCTGTCCTAATCATGATGGAGGCTTTCAACCAATTGGCTATGCTTACACTGTGTTAGTTCTGGGCATGGAAGATTAGCAGGTGTGAACTGCTAGCCATTGAGGATCCTGGCCCAGTCAAGTTGATCCAAAACCTCATCTGTCACACACCTAACGCCAAAACCCAAACTCACTGGCATCACGTCAGTTCTGACACATGAAATGCTGGGTGTAGAGCCGAGTAACCTCTGTGTTCACAAGTCCTCAAGGGGATTCTGATGACGTTGAAGAAGGATTGGCTGTAGATGAAATGACAGCAGGAATGCCACCTGAAGGAAGAGAGCCGTGAATGCGTCTTGCCAAGAAATGGAAGGCTCGCCACTTTTCTCTGTTTAATAGAAAGGCTCTATAAGTAAGTCCAGGAAAACCGATCAACTATTTACCTGCTCAAATAAGTTTAGCTCCATCTATCGTGCAACTACTCTAACTGATGTATATCTTCTACTAGTATCCCAGCCTCAATCAGGTACGCCTCAATCACACAAGGACAAATATTCTAGGTAATATTCAGAATAGGAAAATGTATAGAAACCATAGCCTATTAGATGGTCCAGAAATGAGATGAGTGAAGGAGAAGAGTCATTGCTCCCTGAGCACGGAGTTTCTTTCTGGTAATGGTTGTGGATTATTTGGAAATAAATACTGCTGATTGTTACACAACTTGATATCAATGTCACCGAAATGTGAATGTCAAAAATGTTGAATTGACAAATGTTTTGTTCTGTGTACACACACAAAAGTGTGTATGTGTGGACATATATGTGTACATAACATATACTTATGTTATGCCTACATATATATGTTCCATAAAATGCTTGAAGTCCCTTGTATGTATGTGTTTGTATTTACACATACACACTCCCTAGCCAGTCAATTTTTCTTGAGAAAATTAATCATCCCCAAATCCTGCTGTTTCATACATTATCATTTGAGATGAAATCTGATCTATTTTACTTTACTTTTTTTCTCCTCTTGTTTAGTTTGAAGGTGGAAGAAATATAGAGCTTGAAATTAAAAAGATTACAAAATTCTAGTGAACATGTTTTTGAGTTCTTATTTCTTGCTACATAGTAGGGATTTTTTTAATATATAACAAATAATTCTACCCCTTTTCACAGGCGCTACTTCTTAACAATGCTAGTGTTCTACTTCCCTCTTGTGGTGAAAATTGGAATTTTCCTTTTCTGAACAGTAAAGGCTGACCTTTCACTTCAGGGAAGAGTTAGAATCCCGGAAACTCACCAGCGCGGCGGTTCTACCTGGCCTCTAGGGTGGCTATGAGTCAGAACGGACTGGATAGCAGTGAGTGTGGTGTGGTGTGGTGTGGTGTGGTGTGGTGTGGTGTGGTGTGGTGTGGTGTGGTGTGGTGTG
>NW_022103920.1:37139383-37156403 GCF_000313985.2 Echinops telfairi
GTTCGGTTCGGTTCGGTTCGGTTTGGGGCAAAGGCTAATATGAGCCTCTTGTCCCTGGGTGGTGGGAATGGTTGATGTATCCGCCTGCTCATTGAAAGGTTGGACACTTGAATCTACTTACAGCCCTGCGACAGAAAAGTCTGAAAGGAAAGGTTGTCTGGAAACCCAGCCATTGGAAACCCCGTGGAACACTGTTCTATTCTGAGCCATAAGTCAGAATCAATTTGAATAAAATTCGTTTTCCAAATTGTTTTTTATGTTAAAATAAAAACTGACACATTCAGCCAATCATTTCATAGATTTTCCTACAGAATCCAAACTTCAGATCTCTTTGAAATACCCGGCTGGTGGATAGAATGTATTCCTTTTCATCTAGGGAGATCACGTCATCTAGAAGCCAACAACAACAACAACAACCATCATCAGTAATTTGTTTCTCAAACATTATACTGCGCACTTTTAGGATCCCTGAAAATCTAACGTAAACCTATCAGAATAATGCAACCCATAAGGTCCGTTTTAAAATCGCTAATGATGACGCAGCAACGTTGTGGTAGTCTTCTCCCCCCTCATTTTCTAAAGCCCCTGTTAATGAACAGAATAAATATGTCTGGAGGACGGCGAGCCCAGTTTATCAAAATTTCATTACAGAACCTAAAAATTACAGCTCCGGAGCTGACTTCTCACTCGATGCCAGATGAAGTGTCACCACAGCCGTAAATTGCGGTCATTCATCAGAATATACTTCAGGTTGAATTATGGGCGTGACGAGTGTGGTGTCAAGGCAGCAACTCGAAAAAATAAAATACTCTAAAGCTAAAAGAGAGAGAGAGAGCAGACACCGTAGGAAAGTCAGCCTATGAGAACAGCTGGCGACTTGGGCTGTTCAACTAGCTACAAAAGCACCGGACAGATGGTTGCAACAACTCGCGACAATGTGCCAGCTTCTTCTTCCTCCGTGGTGTTTGTGCGATCACCTCGGGAACGGTGACTGTTTTAGGGACTCTATGAACTGTGGTGTGGTCACATTCCCCATCGGGAACTGGGTCAGCTTCAATCCAGGCAGAAAACGGGGAAACAGCCGACTTAATATTCATGCGATTCTAGTTTCCTCCTTCTTTGAGAAGGCTTAGCAATGACATTTATTAAACCTCCGCTGTATTCGAACTGTCCGGCAAATGAGTTAGTGGAAAACCGTCTCATCCCTCAAGGACCAGTTCTGTGTCTCTACAGCCTTCCCATCCCTCCAAGCAGAGTTAATTCTTTCCTCCGATGATAGCACGCTAGTCTACAATCAGGAGAGCATTTCACTGCTGTCTTACCACTATTTTCTTCCCATCTGTCTTCCTCCACTAAGCTCGCAGCTCTTTAAGGAGAGAAGCCGATTGTTGATCATTCTGAGTTGTCAGCATGGTACCTGGGACCGAGGAGGTGCTCAGTACGTTTTTGCTAGCTGAGTGAAATAAATTAAGAAGAGGTGGCACAATGATTTTGAGATTACAATCACTCCCTTCAGTTCATTTAACTGTTTCTTCTATTAATGCTCCCAGATGAATTCCTTTGCAGTCTGTAGTGACTCATTTGACTGGGGAAAGTACAGGAAAGGGCTTGATTGCTTGAGGGGTGGGGCAGAGATAGGAGAGGGCATGGTGTTGGGCAATGCCCTCCGTGTGAGCGATCCTGGACCTTCTCTCAAAACCCTGTCCATGAAGGCCAGGACGTGCTGTCCTGTCAAACGAGGCCGGCCCCATTGTTTGCTCCACACATCTTTTCCTTTGTCTACAATAGCTGTACGACCTCACGCTGGCTTGTGCATAGGCAGATTCATGAAGCGGGCAATGTTATTGTTGTTGTTAGGTGCCATCGAGTCAGTGCCAACCCATAGCGACCTTACATATAATAGAAGTAATAGAGCAAAACACTGCCTGGGCCAGCTTCGTGATCATTCCTGTGTGGGAGCCCATTTTTGCAGCCACTGTGTCAATCCATCTTCTTGACCGCCTTCCTCTTTTTCACCCCCCCTCTACTGAACATGATGTCTTCCTCCAGGGACTCTCCTGACATGTCCAAAGTATGTAAGATGAAGTGGGCGTGGTTGAAAGGACACGAAGAAAGTTCCCACAGCCCCATCATGTTCTCCCCACAACAATCGCAATTAATAGGAGCCCTGGTGGAAATGCCCAGTGAGCATTGGACTACTAACTGAAAGGTCCATGGTTCAAACCCACCAGCCACTCTGGGAGAAGGATGGAGCTGCCTGCTCCAGATTGACAAGGCCTCCGAAACCTTACACAGGTGGCCAGGAGTACAAATCTACACAACGGCAATAGGGCTTTTGGTTTATTATAACTAAAGGAACAAAGACTTGGAGATCTTCTGAAAAATCATTGGCTTGCAATGATCCAATCTCCAACTTGTCATGGAGGGGGCAGGACCTGACAAAGTTTCCTCTTGTGGCACTTGAGGTCCCCAGGGATCAGGGGCAAACTCTGCCTAACCAACACCAACACTAACCAACATCCTCACCACACCCCAGAGATGGGTTTCATTGCATGACAAATGGGCCTCTCCACTTTCGAATGTGTCTTGACTCGCTTGGAAGGGCAGCCCATGCACTCCCCAACACCTTGATGTTTATTGTGGTTTATCAGACAGCTGCCTGTTCTTGCCCGAATCACAGGCAGTTCTCGATACTTCTTGGGGAAGTGATGCCCTGCTAGGCAGAGAGTGGACAATGCCACAAGGAAGCCCTGCCATGCTCCAACTCTGCATTCGCGGGCAGCTCAGGAAACCATGCAAGTGAACCATCCCCGACCCCCCACCAAGAGTATTCCTGCGTGGCCTCTCCTTCAGACTAACAGTTCATTCACATGAGGGAGAAAAAAAGACTTTTAGTAGACAAACCCTCAGAATCATTTCCCCTTCTCAAATAGCAGATGGTCGCCCACGTGATGAGGACTTTCCATGATTAAACCAAAAATGTCCTGCACTTAGCCCCCACACAGCAAGTGGCCATTCCCACCAAGAAGAGTTTAAAGAACTCATCACATCGCCCTAAGGCAGAGGAGCCTGATTATCCAGCAAGAGGGCAGCCAGCAAAGCGCTCACGGCCGAGCAAGATGCAGAGGGCAGCCTCATGCAGTCACACGTCCTCCATAAGCGAGCAAACAGGCATCCAGCATGTTCCAGAGGACTTTGGAAGGACTCTGTGCCCTGAAAAAGCAGCAGACAGGAATTGGGTATTTAAAAACTATGCTCTAGGCTTGAGTTTAAATAAAGACAAACAGCTCTCTGTGATTAGCTGGATAGATGCTGAAGCAAGGAAGAGCCACCCCCTTTGAGACCAAGGGTGCCAGGGTCACATCGGAGAGGAACCAGCTGGGGAAAATCACTGATCGGAACCCAGGAATTAAATAGAATGGCCACTTCTTGCTGTTGTTGTTTTAATTGTAATTGTTTGGCCAAACAAGACTCATTTCCTCTTCCTAATGTTATACCAATTCCCTCTGGGGGTAATTACTTCTCTGCCTCGCTATGCAGTCTTATTGGGACCGTCTCTCGCTCTAACCAGAGGTGGCACCACACATGGAACAGAAATCCCTCCCTGGACTTCAACTCTTAAGAAACTCCAAACTCACTGCCTTCGAGTTGATGCCAACCCATCGTGACTCATGGACACCCTATTAGGACAGGGTAGAACTGCCCCTACGGGTTTCTGAGACTTTAGCTCTTTGCTAACGTCTTTCACCCAAGGTGGATTTTGAACTGCTGACCTTGAGGTTCCACTAGTGGATTTTGAACTTCTGACCTTGAGGTTAGCAGCTTACACTACCAGCTGAGGACACATTAATTACAGGGGCAGAAGCTGTGAAAAATGATCAGATAGTTTCTGCTGCCAGATATCTGTTGTCATTCAGCGCTGGCCTGAAAGCCCGTAGGTTCCTAAGCCTATGCAGTCTGTGAGCAATTCCTCCCATAAGATCTCTTTCTCTGCAGTGAGCAAGGACCTATTTGGTGGTTTCTAACCAATGAGCCCTGACTAATACACCTTACAGCATTTATACCTGATGACGGACATCTAGATAGAGTGAGCTGAAAATGGTATTATATATCTCTGGGCTTCAAAAAATTTGTGGAAATGGAATTCAAAGATAATAGAATTTTTAAACAAAAATTTTGAAATATAAGCACAAACACCAAAAAAAATCTATTCTGACTTTTTTTTTCTTTTTTTTATTCTGACTTATAACAGCTACATTTGTATCAGAGTATATGTATATGTGTGTGTATGTATGTATATATACTAAAAATACATAATGCAATTTGCAGTTCACACATATATAGACTTAAGTATATACAATTAAATAATCTAGTTACTATTCCATTTGAACACCTATACCAGCATCTTACCTGTTTGACTGAAGATGCCCTTAATAGGCAAATCCAGGTATGGGATACTTACAAAGATCTATCTTAATACCAGTCCTTTCTGCCTGGGTGTTATATGCTACATTTTAATTTTCTCAATGAATTTCCCATCTCTCATGCTAGCTAGCCGCTGAGTGAGGGAGGATAAAATATTCAGTGGGAGCCCTAGAGTCTAGAAGAGTCCAGAGCAGCGGTTGTCAACCTGGGAGCCACGACCCCTTTGAGGGTCAAACGATCTTTTCACAGGGGTCCCCTAAGACCATTGGAAAACACATATTTCCTATGGTCTTAAGAACTGAGTCACCGCTCCTCTATCCAGGTCCGCCCACATGCAGATACGCCCCACATGAGAGTACCTGGCTTGAAGACTGTTACCCATGCTACACCATGCTTCAAGACAAAATTTCATTTATTTGCAATTAGAAATAAATATTTCACAATATATAATTACATATTGTTGTGTGACTAATCGCTATGCTTTAATGATGTTCAATTTGTAACAATGAAAATCCATCCTGCATATCAGATATTTACATGACGATTCATAACAGTAGCAAAATTACAATTATGAAGTAGCAACGAAAATAATTTTATGGTTGGGGGTCACCACAACATGAGGAACTGTATTAAAGGGTCACAGCATTAGGAAAGTGGAGAATCACTGGTCTAGAGTGTAGACCTCACCACTTGGACCTCTTGAATTGAGCATTCAATGCCAATCTCTTTAGTCAAACAGTGCAGTAGAGGACCCAGTCAACAGCACCAAACCTCAAGTCTATCTAATCACGGGCATCTGGTCCCAAGGAAGTTTCTTCTCATAGTTGGGATGCAGCAATCACACATTAAAGCCACGTTTGGACTGCCAACCCCCCACCCTGGGCTGGATGAACACTAACGCTCTCATTCCAAGAAGTGAAGAGGTCAAGTCCAGTCAGTCCTGCAAATGGTAGAAATGCAACAAACTCAGAAGGGTCAGGTATAGGCTCAGTTTTCTGGTCCATCTGCCCCCAGTGACCTCCTCAAACGCACACAGGGTTCCCTTTCATTTGGCTTGTTATTAAATAGCTCCTTATGCTTTGAACATTATAGTTTGGGGTTGACGGGTTTCTTTTATAAAATTGTTTGACTAGGAAATACGGTTGGAGCCAGTCTTAGTCATTTGGGTATATTTGCATGTCACCCCAACACGTACTCCACATTGGGAACAAGGCGCCTTTATTTAGACACGGAAGGAGGAGCTCGTTTCCTTCGTAAGGGGAGCCTGGTTTCCCTGCTATTGCTTCATAATGAGGCACCTCTGCACCAACCCCAAAGGGAATTCTCACCTCTCTAAACTGCTGCAATACTTTGCAATTCAAATATAATTCGCTACCTGCTTTAACTCCCTGGTCTATGGAGAACTTGACTCTTCTGGTTTTTGTTTTTCCCCTCCGGTGGGGGACTTTTATTTGAAATTCTTATCCCCGGAGGTGTTTGAGGGTACTTGCATCCACGGGATCTTATTTTGTCATTGTTTGCGTCCGCCTCTGAGCTCCCTTAAGGCTTCGTGGAATGCCGCCGCCCTCACCACCATGATTCGTGCTCTGTGCTCAGCCTCAATCGACATGCCTTCTTCCTGAAGGGTCAGGATGTCGTCCGCGTGTACCCTCCAGTTCTCTGCGTCTTTTGCACACGCCCCATAGAAAATGCCATCCGCGGCCTGGTTCCCTCCTCTTACCCTTCTCTTTTTCCCCTCTCTCAGCCATTCTGTCTCATGCTCTCGCTTTTCCTCCTCATTGCCCTTTTAAGAAGGAGCTCTGCTGGCAGACTGGTTACATGTTGGGCTGCTAGCTCTAAGGTCAGAAGTTCGAAATCACCAGTGGCTCTGTAGGAGAAAGATGGGGCTTTCTACTTCCGTAAAGAGTTACAGTCTCAGAAACTCACAGGGGCAGTTCTGCCCTGTCCTATACTAAGGTCACTATGAGTGGCATCGACTCAATGGCAGTGAGCTTGTTCCTTTTAGGAATGAGGAGAACCTTTGTGCCCCACATAGACCCTGCCTGTTCTTCCAGGACGGCTTTGCTCTCTCCTTGTACTCAGTGCAGACCCATAACTACAAGCGAACATCTTTGAATGGGAACATTTGTTTTGTAAATTACAGGCACGAGCTCATCTGTTTTTGTGTATTTTCTCCTCTTTCCCCTAGTATCTAAGGTAATCAGATTTATGCGCTGCTTCTGTTGACTCCCTGTTGTTCTTATGATGTGTGACATCTGTTATTTTACAGTACTTAACTCATGTGCATTGGCAGCCAGACACCTACTGGAAATAACAATTACAGGCATAAATAACACACATCTGCACAAGCTCCGCCACTTGCTCACGTATTAGCACCAGCGCACCACCTCACACATTGACTCTCCTCCACACGGCGACAACGTGTGATTGGAAGACTTTAGTTTTCCTGCCTGTGGAGATCTTGGCACATGCTTATAATAATTGTGTGTGTGTGTGTGTGTGTGTGTGTGTGTGTGCCAGAGACAGAGACAGAGAGTCACTTCAATAATTGAACATTCAGCATTCAGGAAGGAGGGACATTCCCCAATGTATTCCCTTATTGCAGCTCAAGCCTTCCCACCTGAATAGTTTCTACAACAACATCAAACATGACTCGCTGGTAATCCCTGCTGATATAAAATTCATATGCCTGCGCGCTTCCCTCTGAAGGCAGCGATTTGCATTTCTGTAGAGCTTTGAAAGATGAGCAGAGGGTTATTATCTGTTATTATTTGCTGGCCACCCACAGAAAGCACAATGGGGGACAAGAGATGGAAAGGGGAAAGGTCAGTTCTTTAAAACGTATGTGTAACTAACTCAAAGGCAATGGAAGCATCTTGGTGGCACTTTCATTAGAGGCTTCCGGGGTCAGAGGATTCCAGAAAGCTCTCCATCCTCTACCCTGGACTCCTGGAAACCGTCACTTCGTCGGTTTCTGAGATGAGAGGGCTGGCAGCGAATAGCTGAGTTCTCTCTGCTTCACTGAGAAGCAGGATGGCTAGCTTCACCTCACTCCTACTGCAGAGCTTGGGGTTGTGGGGCTTGGCGGGTACCACTGGCACATGCTGGGTGCTTTATCTCCTCCAGAGAAGACAGGGATAAAAGAGAAAGGAAAGGTCTGAGCTCAGTGATGGAAAAGATGGTGTTTCCGCGGATGGCACTAGAACTGCGGTAGTCTGATTCATGTGGCGGTCCTGGAGCTGGAACAGAGAACCCTGAGCAAGAGTCTGCTCTGAGAGCTAAGTCAGACCAGAACGCTAACCACAGGCTCAGTGCTCACCATCAGAAAATGAATGGGCATGCCTTCCGACGCCCCCACCCCCAAAAAATAAAGCAAACAACAAAGCACAGCTGTGTTGCCAATCATATTCTTTACAGCATTCTAATTGTGTTTTCTCAGAGCCTTTCACATATTACCAAATGGCACAGCATGAGGCCACAGGCTCTTCAGTTTGGGTCTTTTTCGGAGGATAGCACATGAATGACAGGATGAAATAGGTCATTGCTAAGTGATGCTTTCTGAGCAGTGTCCAGAATTCTAGCATAAGAGATGAGAGGGAAGCTTCAGGGAGTAACATGTGTCAAAATAAGACAATATGAAAACAAGACAATCTAAATATTCAAATGTGCAACAACAGGGAAATGGATGAATTGTGGTATATCTTGAGTTCTGCTTTCGACAGAATCTTAATGATGTGGGGGAGATGCTCACTAAATAATGCAAGTTGAAGAAGCAAGATATAAAACTCTGCCTCAGCAGGGTTCTGTTGATGAGGGTATGTGTACAGATGTCGAGGTGCGACTGGAAGGCAGCCCTTCACATCACCAGTAACTTATCTCAAAACGGGGGCACTGGCAATGATTGTCCTATTCTTCTTTATGTGCGAAATGTGTTTTCCTCAGAAGATTTGAAAATAAACATTTTTTTAAAGGCCTGGCCTATACTGAGGAGATACTATGACTTGATTTGTCATTCCTTAATGGCATTGAAATTAAAGATTTCTAAAAGCCCATTTTATGCAAAAAAATTCCCTCAACTTTTCCTGCAGATGCCCCCAAACTCCCACAATTAGAGAGGTACCCCATGAAATAGTTTGAGCAAGCAGTCTATGTTATGATCCTATTTGTTTAATGAGAATACAGCTTGACCTCTATTTATCATTATTCGTTGCTTTTTCGTGCATGTGCATTTGGGGAATGGACCCAAACCCACCAGTTCACAATCACTAGCTTCGTGGGCAGAGAGTCGAGGCCAGCCGAGGTTAGAAGGAGGTGACACGTGCATAGAGGGTCTTCCTCTCAGAGTTGCTTCCCACATGGTGTTCCGTGCAATAAAAGCAGGCTCCGGGAGCTCCGCTGCAGGAACAAGAAGGTGGCGGGCAGCCACAAGCATCGCCGCAAGCTACTCTCAGAGCTCCAAGAGACGCCAGTCTCTGCGCCTTTGGGCTTTTGGTCTGATCTCACATTACCTCCAATATCACTGACTTGTTCGTTGGGAGCTAGTGATAAAAGTCTCCCTTATAGCTCCCGCTGGCAGAAAGGAATCCTAGACCTAGTGCTCCAGTCACAGGACCTACTATGTTCTTCCTCCCTGGTCACCAAAAGCCAACAGCCCCAGTTGCCAATGAATCAATTCCTGCTCATGATGCTCCCGGGCACGTCTTAGAATTGTGTTCCAGAGAGTTTTCAATGACTGGTGTTCAGGACGTGTGGATCAACAAGACTTTTTTTCTGGAAGCATCTCTGAGTGTACTCGAAGCGCCAGCCTTCCATTAGCAGTCTGGAGAGCACGTGAGCTGTTCACACTGCTCAGGGACAGGGGGGCCTCTCTAATATTCCTCGCTAATTCACACATCTTGAACAGGCATCATTTTACTAAGGAAAACACCCTAAATTATATTTAACAAAGTAGGTCACTAGTGGGTTTGTGGTGTCTTCTTTCCAGATGTGAGTTTCTGATTGGTCTTTCAAATGGTAACTAACCATCCCTTGGGTGTTTAACTTGTTTAGAGTAGGTCAGAGGTTAACCAACCCAATGATATTGACTAACACATTACAAATCTATGTCTGATCATGTATAGACCATATATGCATATGCATAGAAAGTAAAGTCTGAATGAATGGCCAGCAAATTATCGATAGTGTTTCTATATAAAAGAATGGGATGGGAAATCTCCTGGTGTTATTTGAATATTTTTACAAAAGCAAATATGAATCTTAAAATATATGTTTATACAAATAAAGTTCTCAAGAGAATGGAAGATGTTTTCACCTAGAGACACCTTCAGGTGTACATGTGAGAAAGTTTGCAAGAGCATATTATGAATTGGACATCTCTTTGGAAAGAGTGAATTTTGCTGGAACTTTCAGATGTGCTTGGGCCATAAGTAATCTAAAAGGTAAGCAAGCAAAAACAAATTGTAAGCACTCTCACTATGGTCTTCCTCCCCTAACTCTACTCTGGTCTCACCCATCCCAAGTCCCTCCAGCCCTTGGGACATATTTAGTCACTTTTTTTTTTCTGTCATTGGGAAAAGTTGAAAAGTTGAGCCCTAAATTATTACCACCTGTTATCTGGGTCATTGGTTTTCTTCTTTGTTGTCATTGTTGTGTTCTCTTTTGTCGCTTTGGCTTGCTTTGCCTTGTTTTTTGGTGCATATTATCATCTCTGCAGATCTATCTGGAGAAGATAGGCTGGATGAACAGTCTGGAGGAGAAAACATTGGGACCGATGGTTCTGGGGGGACATGGGAGAGGGGCTGCGGGGGAAAGGAGGTGGTGTTGACCAACCCAGGGACAAGGGAGCAACAAACAATCCAAAATTAATGGCAAGGAGGGTGTGAGAGGCCTAGTAGGGACTCAGCAAGGGCAATGTAACTGAGATAAGTTACCAAACCCCAAGTGAAGGCTGAGAATGATAGTGGGACAAAAGGAAAGTAAAAGGAAATAGAGGAAAGAACTAGGAGGCAAATGATATTTATAGAGGTCTAAATACAGACATGTTCATATGTAAATATATTTATATAGGATGGTGGGGAAATAGATCTATGTGCATATATTTATAGGTTTAGTATTAAGGTAGCAGATGGACATTGGGCCTCCACTCAAGTACTCCCTCAATGCAAGGATACTTTGTTCTATTAAATTGGCATTACATGATGCACACCTTCCCTACACAATTGCTGATGACAAATGTGTGCATAAGCAAATGTGGGAAGAAGGCTGATGGTGCTGGGCTATCAAAAGAAATAGCGTCTGGGGTGTTAAAGGCTTTCAGGTAAACAAGCAGCCATCTAGCTCAGAAGCAACAAAGCTCACATGGAAGAAGCACACCAGCCTATGTCACCATGAGGTGTCAAAGGGATCAGGTATCAGGCATCAAAGACCAAAAAAAATCATATCATTGTAAATGAGGGCAAGTGCAGAGTGTAGACACAAAGCCTATCTGTAGGCAACTGGACACCCCCTTACAGAAGGGTCGTCGGGCAGAGACGAGCCAGTCAGGGTGCAGGGTAAATGCTTCCTCCTCCCACCCCCACTACCATGATCCCAATTCTACCTAGAATCTGGCTAGACCAGAGGATGTACATTGGTACAGATAGGAACTGGAAATACAGTGAATCCAAGACAGATGACCCTTCAGGACCAGTAGTGAGAGTGGTGATACCTGGAGAGTGGAGGGAAGGTAGGTTGAAAGGGGGAACTGATTACAAGGATCTACATATAACCTCCTCCCTGGGGGATGGACAACAGAAAAGTGGGTGAAGGGAGACATCGGACAGTGTAAGATATGACAAAATAATAATAATTTATAAATTATCAAAGGTTTATGAGGGAGAGGGGATGGGGGTGGAGGGGGAAAATGAGGAGCTGATATCAAGGGCTCAAGTAGAAAGAAAATGTTTTGAGAATGATGAGGGAAATATATGTACAAATGCGCTTGACACAATGGATGGATAGATGGATGGATTATGATAAGAATTGCACGAGCCCCCGATAAGATGATTTTTAAATAAATAGGATATTAAAAAAAGATATCACCCTTGGTAACAGGAAAGGATGAATGACCGGTGGAGGCTGAAGGTCGGAGTCCTTGAGAATGAAATACATGAGGGAGAGAAGAATCGTGTGGAACTCAGGAGGGTACAGGGAGCAGGGGTACCCTGCACCCCGGGTTAGCCAAGGCCTTAGCCCTCTGGGAAACAGAGCTCTGAAAAGGTGTGGGGGTGGAAGGCAAGAAATGGAGCAGAGAGATCCAAGGGCAGTAGCATCAATTAATTTTACTTCACAGTTGCACCCTTCCCTAGGAAAAACACGGATGTACATTCAGCAGCAGACAGGGCATGTCAGTCATCAGATTCTCTGCTGATGATATACATCCGTCAGCTTATTTGCATCAAGCAAAAGAGCTGAAACGGCGATTTGTGTTCATGACAAATGGAGATTTGGAAGACGTTTGCTTTATCCTGCCTTTTGCTTACTTAGCCATTGTGCAGCTAGAAAAGAAGCTGCCTGCATTTGCTTAGACAACGCGGAATGCGGGGTGAGAAGGAGAAGGAAGGGAGAAATCACTATGAAATATTGCTGCTTCCATGGCAATTCTGGGGCCATCCTTTAGAATTGTGAAATGCTGCCACTTGCCGCATAGGAGAAGGGCCTTCGCTGATGCAAAGGCATTGGCAGGAAGCTTCATTTGTCAGGGAAGGAATATGCATAATTCAAAACAAAAGTCACCTGGCCCTGATAACTTGAAACAAATGAAGCAAAACTTCATTCTCTGGTTCAGTGCAGGTGAAGCACTTCTGGACTGCACCCCCAGCCCCCCACCCCACCTCAGCCCCACCCCCCACACACACTCCCCTCTCCACTTCTCTCATGCCTCACTTCTTAATAGCTACTCCAAGGAGCCCTGGAGACGACTGGTTAAGTGCTAACAGAAAGGTCATTGGGGAGAACCCACCAGCCCCTGCTCAGCAGAAAGATGCGGCAGTCTGCTTCCACAAAGACCACAGCCTTCTACTCTGTCCTGTAGGCCTCTGATTTGGAATCCACTGAAAGGCAAAGGACTTCGAGATCCCCCACTGGGAAAGGAAGAGAGCTGGGTGAGGGCGGGACCATAGCAGCCTAATTTTTGTCTTTGTGCATAGTGGTCTCAGGAAAAGGAGCAATAGTCTCTCTCCCTCCTTTACCGTTTACCCTGCCTCCCCACACCCATCCCCTTCTCGGCCTTTCTCTTTCCTCTTCTCTCTCGTGTGCCCCCTCTTCTCTCTTCCTCCCTCACTTCCTTCCTCCATCCCTGTAAAAGAACAGCTTTAACCCTGTACCTCTATGCTTGCATGAAAGAGCCCTGGTGGCCTGGTGCATTAAGCATTGGACTGCTAAAGGTTAGCAGTTCAAGACCACCAGCCACCCAGTGAAAGAAAGATGAGGCTTTCCACTCCTCTGAAGAGTCACAGTACCAAAAGCCCACAGAGGTAGCTCTACTCTGCCCTATGGGGTCAATATGATTCAGCACGGACTTGATGGCAGTGACTCATATGAAAAGTTTTTAACTTAAATCATATTTCATCTCTTGGGAAGTTCTATTTGATTCTTTTTAGAATCGGCTTCTTTTTCAGGGTAATGTTCTTTGCGTACGCTTTGAATTCTCTCTGTAATCTCTTTTTAATGACTTAAACATATTTAGCTTTAAGTACTACTATTACTATTATTAAGTATTACTATTATTTGGTTGTGCATATTTATTAGGCATATTTAGTTGAGATCGACTCGATAGCAGTGAGGTTTTGAGTTTTATTCCTGAGTAATTTTAAATCATCCCAGAGGCCTCCTCGCCTTTCTCTTCTGACATTCTCCACCCTTCTTCCCACTCTATTCCCTAGGTCCCAATTTCTCTCCCAATCCTCCTCCCCATAAACTCAAACTTGAACTCAGGCAGCTACTGCATGCTAATGTGGCACCAACCCCCACCCCGCCCCCCTCTTTTTGGCAAATATTTATTTGCAACCTGTTGGGACTGAGATATTTGCAAAGGAAGAAAAGGCGCTCCCTACTCAGTGGATATTCTTAAGAGACTCTGAATTTCCTGCCCTTGACGGGCTGTCAAGAGATTGCAGCTGTTATCTGGACAGATCTCTAAAGAGAAGGTATTACATAAAAATTACAAATCTATGCTCACAACGCTCCGCGATTCTGACTGGCTGCCCGTCTCCCCCTCCAGTAGCTAAATAAAATGAACCAGCAGAGCAGAAAGAATCCGGTGCCCATGGCAACCTGCACGGCTGCTTTGAACTTGCCAGTCCGCCAGGAGGAAATCACATTAGCGCGATGTTTTTCTGCTACAAATAGCTTTTGTTTTTCCGTTTTAATTATGGAGCCAGATCATGCCCCCCTCCCCACCCCATCCCCGCCTCCTCCCACTGATTCCTCAGTTCTTCGAAGATCAAGTTGGGGCCTGGAGCGGGCAGAAAACAGTCTTGTTTGTTCAATACATCCTTGAAATTCCAAGCCATCTCCTTGTTGGAAGGGAGGCGGGTGGGGGAGGGGAGACAAGGTATCTCTCTGTCCCCACTTCCCCCACGATGTGGCTGGGGAAAGCCAAAGACCTCGACTGGTAGCTCATAGAAATGTGCTTCTTAGCCCTCTCCACACTTGTGAAGCTGGCGATAACATCTGCCTCCCAAGAGCGTTGTGCGGTTGAATTCCTGCTTGCGCAGTACTCAGGGTACCTGCGAGGGTTGGTGGTGGTTGACGCAGAGAGGGGACCCTCAGGGTCACCGTAGGCCCTGATCGCCTTCCATCCAGCCACCATCGCCCAGAAAGTGATCCTCGGGTCGTCTTTAATTGCACAAGTGTGGACCACATTTTAGGAAATACATTAGTAAGTTCATAAAAAAGGACTATCTCCGAACTCATTTTCACCACTGAGAAAGGAAGCAGGAAGTGGCACCATATGGGCCACTATGCGCTCAACGGGAAGAGACTGCTGGAACGTGAGCGACAAAGAAACCTTGCACATTTCTTATAGGCTGCAGATTTGTGTCAGCTGCATTCTGACCTCAGAGTTAGCCAGAAAGAAGGAAAGGAGATGCGAATGGGGGAGAGAAACAATTGGGAAAAGAAGGGTAAGTTGAGGGAATAAAGCACACTTGATGGGGAAAAAACAAAAGCGGAGGAGGTGGCTTTTGCTCCCTTAAGAGAGTCACCGTCTCGGAAACCCACAGAGCCAGTCCCACCCTGGCCGGCAGGGTCTCCGTGAGTCGGAATTGGCTCGATGACTGGGAGTTCTGTTTGGGTTAGCGATCAGTATCGCTGAATTATACGTGTAGAAATCGTTAAGTTGGTTCATGTTCAGCTGTGTCCATTCTCAACAATAACGAGGGGGAGAGGAGTAAAGGAATTATAAAAAATAAACATTGGTAGAAAAAGAGGGTTGTGAGAATCCTTTTCTGCAACTCTAAATCTTATTATCCTGATTTGCAAAAAAGCATGAAAATGACAAATCTTCACACAGTAAATAACTCATTTCCGGGTCCTGGATTTACGACTTTGTGCCCCACGCTGGTGAAGCGCTGGAAGCACTCACTGGACTGTGCCAGGAAATTTGGAAGACAGCTACTTGGCCAGCGGACTGGAAGTCACCCATATTTGTACCCATCCCAAAAGAAAGGTGGCCCAACAGAATGCTCAAATTATAAAAAAATATCACTGATAGCATATGCAAGTAAATACATGGATCAAGAGGCACATGTGTGAATAGAGCAAGGGCGTACTGCATGTTTTAAAATCACAAACGGTATATAACAATGTTGTATCCTCTCAGCCTACTGATTCAATGTGTATGCTGAGCAATGATCAGAGAAGTTGGCTTTTTCGTATAAACGAATGAGACATCAGGATTGGAGGAAGGCTTATTAACAACCTGTGATAAGTAGATAACACGACCTTGCTAGCTGAAAATGAGGAGGACTTAGAGCATTTCCTGATGAAGAACAAGGATTGTAGCCTTCAATACAGATTACAATTCAATGTAAAGGAAACCAAAATCCTCACAACTGGATCAAGAGGTAATATCATGATAAATGAAGAAAAGGTTGAAGTTGTCAAGGATTTTATCTTGCTTGGATCCACAACCAATGGTCATGGAAACAGCAGTGAAGAGATCAAAATACAAGTTGCATTACGTAAATCTGTTGCACAAGACCTTTTTAGAGTATTAAAAAGCAATGATGTTACTTTGAAGGCTAAGGGGTGCCTGACCCAAGCCAAGTTATTTTCAATGGCCTTACATGCATGTCAAAGTTGGACATTGAATACTGAAGGCCGAAGAATCGCTGCATTGGAATTGTGGTGCTGGAGAAGAATGTTGAAATCACTATGTACTGCTAAACAGACAAAAGGTTCTGTCTTGGCAATTGCAAGGAGTTGGAAGCAACTCAAATTTCCATCAACTGACGGTTGGATTAAAAAACTGGTATATACATACAATGGAGTACTACGCACCGCCAAAAAGCAGTGATGAACGTATGAAGCACATCGCTGCATGGAAAGAGCTGGAGGAAATCATGCTAAGTGAAGTAAGTCAGGCACAAAAGGACAAGTACAACATGAGTCTGCTGAGCTAAGCGTTAAAAAAAAATGTAAAAGGGGCAAAGGGAAAAAGCTACTGTATACAAACATTCTTGGGGTGAGGACCAGGTAGTAGGACAGGGACCAGATCAAATGCAGGGATGCACATGGTAGACAACTGGGGAGAAAGTGGGGGAAAAAAAAAACAAAAAAAATGATGAAAATAAGGAAGAAATGGGTGGCGGGGGCAGGGGGTGCTAACCCACCCAAGGGAAGGGTATTGTTTATATCTCCACAGGAAAAGAGGGACCAGACATCAACCCAGTGCTCCAAGGTGTGAATACAACATGCCGGCGCGGAGTAGGGAGCCAGTGGAGAGGTCTGGGGGACTGGCCCCAGTCCCAAATACTAAGTGAATGCCTGCCTCTCCCCCGAGAAGAATTTATTTCAAAGGACAGCATTGAATCCGCAGCTCCAGGAGAGGGATATATCTGATCAGAGCACACAGGAGCAGATGACGGGGGAGGAGGAGAGACTGGAGCACATCCTGGCCCACCAGGCTTTGAGGACAATGACCCCAATTAGAACAGCCACAGAGAGGACCACATGGCCAGCCCCACTATGAGACATGATGCCCCTCACTGACCCATGCCCTGCAGGGGACAACACCAGAGACACAGTGTGGGAATTGCACCCAATCAGACCCCACCACACTGAGGCAAAGCACTGGAGGAGTGCAGGGGAACAGCAGGGGAGGGGAGCAGCAAGGTCCCCAGGGAATGATGAGGATGGACTTTGGGGACAGGGCGTGATGCCCCAACAGGCTAGACTGGAAAACACTTTTAAAGGCCAGTGATCCTTGAACTAACTACAAGCTTTTCTTTCTTGGTATGTTTTAATTTGTTCTTTGTCAGTGGCTTGATGTTGTTGCTGTTTTGTTGTACATTGTTGCTTGGTTTTGCTCTGTCTTGTTTTTGTGCATGTTGTT
>NW_022103920.1:37157811-37165381 GCF_000313985.2 Echinops telfairi
TTGTATGAGCCCCTAATAAAATGATTTTTTTTAAAAAAAAGGTTCTGTCTTGGAAGAAGTAAAGCCAGAGTGCTTCTTAGAGGCAAGGACAGTGAGACTTTGTCATCCATATTTTGGACGTGTTGTCAGGAGAGACCAGTCCCTGGAGAAGGACATCGTGCTTGGTAGAGGGCCATCGAAGAAGAGCAAGGCCCTCCAGAGATGGGTTGACCCAGTGGTTGCAACAATGAGCTCAAGCATGGGAACAATTGTGAGGACGGTGCAGGGTAGGGCAGACCCTGTTGTTCACCAGGGTCCCTACGGAACTGACTAGATGGCACCACAACACCAGGAGGAGGAGAAGATAAAAGATAAGTTTTTCTTTTGATAAAATTTCTAGTCTTTCCTATGGGGTTGTTATACCTTAGAATCCACTCGATGGCTCTGAGCGAGTTTTAAAAGCAGGATTGGGAGGTCTGCTACTCTCAACAAAGAAATCCACACTATGATGCTTCCTGACCTTTTCTTTGATGGCCCAGAGGCGGATGGTGAACTAATGGAAGCAGAATTTGGCTTCACAATTGTATCTTTTTCTGCTAGCTAGCTCTTAGTTCTTAAGAGCAGGGCCACTGGCGCAGGACATTATTGCCACCTCCTAACAGCCACTGCCATCTGACTGCTTCCTCCCAGTACTGTCCATTTGCTGGACAAACTGAACCCCTTAAGATGTGCAGCACAAATCGAAGGTAACTATTCTTATCTCCTGAGCTCGTCAACTGGACTTTCACAGCTTATTCTTTCACGCCCTTGACGGAACTCGAGGACAGGGCTTGGCGATTTTTCAGGTCAGTCTCAGGGAATACACTATCCTCTGTCCATTTTAGGTAATAAAATACTTGTCCAAAGGCCCAGTTTCACATTCACTTCCATCTTTTACCCAACTCTACCCCCTCTTTGCCCCTCATCCCCAGTCTGCAGCAGAGAAAGCCTGGAAGCGGGGGAGCCAGGTGACTCCTTTCTCTTCTGTGCTCTCCTCCATTCTGGAGGCCCCTACATGGGGGCCACAGGAAGGCCCCCTGCGTTAATTGTTCTCTTGACTATTGGCTTTAGCCAATGGCTCAAGAGAACGCTCTTGAGGAGAACTCTGGTAGGTTATTCCCACAACACTTCTTAGGCTGGTGTCCATTGAACCCAGAGGCAGTCCTCCAAGATAGAGATCTTGTATCCATGCCTAGCCAAACATGGATGATCCCCTGCCCCCGACATCCGAGGAGTAGAAACCATTCCCAGTGTGACATCATCTCTTTCCCCACGGCCATACTGGGCAACATCTGCTACAGCCTCCCAATTTAGAATTTTTATTTGAGTCCAGTAATGCTCCAACGCTTGGAGGCACACATGAAACTCTGCTGGCAATTTTCCTGAAGTCCACTTTGGTTTCAGGAGAAGGTAGGCAGGAGCCCTGGTTGCATAGTGGTTATTGCAGTGGGCTGCTAACCACAAGGTCAGCAGTTGAAAGCCACCAGCCACTCAGTGGGAGGAAGATGAGGCTCTCTCCTCCCATCAAGAATTACAGGCTCAGAATCCCACAGAGGTGGCTCTGGTCTTTCCTTTAGGGTTTCTATACATTGGAATCCACTCGATGGCTCTGAGTGAGTTTTTTTAAGTAGGATTGGAGAGTCTACTACTCTCAACAAAGAAATCCACACTATGATGTTTCTTGACCTTTTCTTTGCTGGCCCAGAGGTGGATGGTGAACTTACGGTAGCAGAATTCGGTTTCACAATTTCTTTGCACAGTTGACCCTTTGCTTTAGACGATGGGAGCCCTTGACACCCACTGTTTTGCTCCTCCCTTATGAGGCCTCTGTCTTTACTCTGAGGCAACAGGAAGAATGGCATTTAGCATCCTGTTATAGCAGAGGGTTACTTTAAAAAAAGAGTTTATCTTTTAGGTTATACAACAGGACTTTGTTTGGGCTTTTGATAAGAAGATAGTGAATGAGACAAAAATAAAGTAAATTATTATGAGGGCTGTAGCTCACATAGCTGGGGGAAAGACGGGGCTTTGTCCTCCTGTAAAGCGTTACAGTCTTGGAAGCCCATGGGAGCAGTGCTAGCCTGTCTTACAGGGTTGCTAGGAGTAGAATTAACTTGATGGCAGGGAGTTTGGTTTTCAGTTTGGCCAACACAGCAAGAGAAAAGACTGAAGCTTGCTGGAGAGTGTGAACCAGTTTTCCTAAGGCGCTCAGAGGCTTTCAAGAAGAGACAGACTCTGTGACTGCATCGGCCCTGAGCCAAGTCCAGAGGCAGAAACAGCCAAGTGGCCTCTCTGGTTTTCAAAAGCCACCAAGGCAGAGAGGGAAAGAACCCACGAGCCAACTCCAGCATGAAATCAGATAACCAGAGAGGATGCGATGCTGTTCATCTGAGTCTGACCCCAGAGTCTTCCTGGATCCAGCACTCCAGGTTGCAAAGCTCGAAGGACCCTTCTTCACAGAGAATTGAAAAGCTCACAGCCTGCTTTTACCCATGTCAAGTCACGCTGGGAAAGGAAAGCTTTCATTTGGGGGAATGTGATTTGTTTTTCATGCGTTTGTAACCCACGTTATTTTACCCAATGCAGTTAGGGAAAAGAAAAGGAAAAACACCCTTACCATGCAGTTAGCCTAAGGTACTTTACTGAATGCATTCCGTATGAAGTTTTCATAACTTGCCACAGTGCTCAAAAGCACACAGGTTGGATGTGATGACCCCTAAAAGGGCAGATACTGCTGAGAGTCTTCTCTTAATCACCTGACCATTAGTGATGACCAGCTAGGCACTGCCTTCTAGCTAGTTAACAAAGCTATCCTGAGACTGGCGAGAAACTTAATAACATTATTGTGCAGGTTGCTTGCTCATGACCAACAGTTGTTTGCCATGGTGATCCCGAAATCCGAGTTAATATACAGCATCGATGCATGGCTCCCTGAAGTGTAACTTCCAAGCCCACTTCTCTATATATATGCTGATTTCAAACAGGATCACCACAAGACGGTCTGTTTTGCAGAGCTGTGGGCTCCTCACTGGGAGACCTTCTAAATAAAGGTTCTCTACCTTCCTCTGACTTGGAGTGGGTAAATTGGCTGCACCCCTTCAGGGAAACGTACCTCCATTTCAGATAAGACTTTGCCTCATGTACTCTGGGTATATTTGCAAGAGGGACAAGTCCCTGGAGAAGAGACTTGGTTAGCTAGAGGGTCAGTGAAACAGAGTAAGACCTTCTTGAGATGGATTCACCTAGTGGCTGTATCAATGGTCTAAACCATACCAACCATTACTTGGGTGGCTCAGAACTGGGGAGTGGTTCGTTCTCCTGTACACAGGATTGCTGTGCGTCAGAACTGACTGTACGGCACCTTTACAAGGACAAATGAGGACTTCACAGTTTCAGTCTTTGGATGAGATGAGATGCATTGGTGTCTGTGATCTCCAAAAATATATAACCATTCGATCTAGGATAACCCAGGCTACCTAAAAATCATCATCCATTATCCAAAGTTAATGGTAGAGAAGAAAACCTTCCAGTTAACGACCGCCTCCAGCCTGAACCTGCTGGTCGTCACCTGCCTGTCCATCATCAGACTGGGGCTCATGCTTTGCTGTCATGCCATCAGCATCAACTCCCGGCAAGGGCACCCATCATGCCACCAGCATCAGCTCCCAGCAAGGGCACCCATCATGCCACCAGCATCAGCTCCCGGCAAGGGCACCCATCATGCCACCAGCATCAGCTCCCGGCAGGGGAACCCATCATGACAATGTTCCAGCTCAAAACAGACTAGAAAGAAAGGCCTAGTGGTTTACCTGAAACATTCCCAGGGAAAATCTTGTGGATAGCAACATAATGTTGTCCAATGTCGTGCTGGAGTACACACCCCCTAGACCGGAAGGCACGACACAATAGCCACCACAGTGCGCTTATTCATACCGACAAGCGTGAGGAGGAAGTCTTTCGTTCTGTTATGAATAAGGGCACCATGAGCCAACTTGCTGGGCAACTAAGAACAGCAAACCTCCTGAAGTACCAGGAGGTGACAGCCCCCCAACATGCAGACCCTGAGAAGGAGCCCCGCAGAGATGTTACCAGCTAGTTGCTTCCAGCCTCCTTGCTGCCAGGATGGTTCCGCTTCATCTGCTGGCCTAGAGTTGGGGGTCCTTCCTGTTCCCCTCCTTCCCATTATCGCCATGGAGATGCTGGTTAGAGCTCAAGCTATCCTGAGCACTCCTCCAAGGGACCTTGAGGAAGGGGTTTAAGTCCTAAGGGAGTCCCAGATGCATTACTGATGAGCAAGGAGGTGGGGGCTGCTCGGAACCAGAGCCATTATTGAAAAATGCAGGCAAGTAAGTGTGATAAGTACATGTTTTAGCTCATTTCTAATCCCTGGCCATACAAACCCACCAGAGAAAGATGAGGCTGTCAGTTCTCACAAAGATGTACCGCCCCCACAACCCTATATGCCATACAGATACAGGAGTTGGAATTGACCGGGTGGTAATGGGTGTTGGGGAGGGGGGGGTTGAACACCGTGTTGTGCCAGTTGCCATCACGTCACTGATGCCACCCAACTCACTGTGGGTGGGAGAGGAAAGAATTGTGCACCGACAACCAAAAAGTGGATGAAGGGAGAAGTCGGACAGGGCAAGATATGACAAAATACCCATTTATAAACTATCAAGGGCTCATGTGGGAGGGGGGAGCGGGGAGGGAGGGGAAAAATGAGGACCTAATGTCGGGGGTTTAAATGGAGAGAAAATGTTTTGAGAAATGATGTACAAATACGCCTTACACAATTGATGTGTGTATGGATTGGGATAACAGTTGTATGAGCCCCTAATAAAATGTTTAAAAAAAAAAAAAAAAAGAATTGTGCACCAAGGGGTTCTTGGCGGCTGCTTTGTCAGACTGGATGGCTGAGCCTTGGTTCTGAGGGGACTTACCCGTGACTGGGCTCAACTACTCGCTGAAAGGTTGGCAGGTTAAGAGGTTATCTTGGAAGGAAAGGCTGGCGAGCGACTTCCGAACAAATCAATCGTTGACTACCCTGTGGGGGAGATAGCCAGTGTGGGTCAGAATCTGCAGAAACTGTGCAAACGCCACACCCTTCAGTCGTACTGGACCCCAACATGGACAGCTCGTGGAAATGGCCACCGCGCGCGAGTTGGGGAGACGCTTCTAACTCCCAGGTCATCACCTCCGCCGCGTGGACCCTCGACAACCAAGACAGGAGCCGGTCCCTGTGCTGAGACATTAAGGTGTCTCTCTCTGTAAGGAGTGTAGGATTAACGGAATCCAAACATGAACCGAACCAGGATGAAGGGGCAGGCTACGGAGCAGGTATATTTTGCCACACATCAAGGATGCCCAAAGAAGAGAGGACTCGGGCGGCCGCTGTGTGTCCACGTGCGGGGTGGGGACCAGCCGTGGGAGACTATCTAGGAAGGCCAGGCAGTGAACCTCAGCTCCTTCCTGGGCGAGCTGGTGGCCCTTCCATGTCCCCACTCCTTCCTCCTTCCTTGCACGGCCCTCTCTCTTCCTTCTTGGGCCCGGTCCAAACAGCAAAAGCACGCCGGGGACACAAATAAGGAGTGACCACGGACAAGGGCAAGAGAAGCTAAGGGTTTGAAAGAAAGCGTGTGCAGCAAGCAGGGATTCCCTGGGCGCGGCTGCCACCCCGGGAGCTGTCGCGCAGCGCAACGCCTCCCCCTAGTGGCACTGCGCCGGCCTGTTGGAGAAATCCTCCCACAGCCTCCATATGAAATTTGGCAGCTGTTCCAAAGCTAGACGCCAACTAAATCATACTTGACAATCATATTTGTTTCTGGCTACTTAATTCATTCATTTAGTCCAGTAATAGATATTAACAACATTATATTCCCTACAGCAATGCAAACAATTACAGACATTTGTAATGTTCCAGCTTCTGCTGTGTCACACATGCTAATGCATCAGTGAGACAGCATGAAAAAGGTCTGTCCCTCAGGCGGTATGCTAAATAGAATAATGTAATTTTATCTTCTTTCCTAGGAAGACAGGGGCAAAATGAAGAGGAGGGCCATTGGGGCGGGGGGAGTGGGAGATCATTTTAGCTTTGGGGAAGAGATTTTTTTTTAAATGCACTTGATTAAAACAAATACTACATCTTAAACTGCAATTCCTCCAAGATACAGCAAGTAATTTTCAGAGGAAATAATAACGGCAGGAAGGCTGCAAAGTCACTCTTTGTTTTCGAGTTTATTAGGGAAAATACTTCAAGATGTGTGGCCCACAGCCCCTGAGCACCCACTCACAGTTCACATGTAAATGAAGTGCTGAAGAGTGTAGTCAGTATGAGCCCATCACTACTCAGGGTAGTCGGAACAAGAAAAAAACAGACGGTCTGGCAAAAGATGACCAGTAAGTAAGTCCTAATTTGCCTAGTAAGTAGTATATTTCTATTTGAAATAAAATTTAATTTAGTGGCCCTGAATTTTTATTGCATGCCAGAAGCTGTATGAATCATTATAACCCATTTCTAAGGGAAAATGCTGGCTTGGAAGAAGTGCAACCAGAATGCTCCTTAGCAGAGAGGATGAGGTAAGACTTCGTCTCACATACCGTGGCCATGTCATCAGAAGAGACCAGTCCCTGGAAAGGGGCATCGTGCTGGGTAAAGTGAGGGTCAGCAAAAAAGAAGACCCTCAAGGAGATGGATTGACACAGTGGCTACAGCAATGGCCTCAGATACAACAATGATTTTTATCCAGGCTTTGCAACTCCCACCAAATTATTGTGTGTGGCTATGCAAATGAGGTATATGAATCCCTAATGGAGGGGAGTGGTCAGTTGAGGTTGCCATTCCTCTGTGTAAAAGAAAGCCATCTCAGAAGCAGGAGAGAGAAATCGCAGGACCCTTAAGAAAGACTCATAGCGACCCTACAAGACAGGGCAGAACTGCCCCCACCCCCGCTGAGTTTCTGAGAGTGTAACTGGTTATGGGAGTAGAAAGCCCCATCTTTCTCCCAATATAGAATCACCATCCGCTGGCATTGACTCAGTGGCAGCGAGTGTGGTCTTTGTGGTAATAGGAAAGAAGAGGTATCAGTGGAGTGTGTGCAGAAAGCCCCGCCTGAAGTAGCAGAGGCAGCAGAAGCCATGCTGTGAGAAGACCAGAAACCAAGGCAAGGAGACCACGAGATAGATAAGACTATGAGACAGTGAGACAGGTGGCGTTCCTGCCCCACAGACAGAGACCAAGGGACCACGTGACTGACAGGCTGAGAAGAGGCATTGCTGTGGAACGAGAACCGTATCCTTAATCATTTCTGATCCTGTAACTTGCTATCTTTCCCCCCAGTAAACCCCCATAACAGTGAGTGTTGTGTAAGTTCTCAGTGGCCATTGCCATGACTTAGAGAACTCAATAGAAAGGTAGAGTCCTGGGAAGGAATGGCTGGTGTCAGAACAGGGTGAAGGAAGATGGGAGGCAAGGCCTGTCTAACACCTGCCTTGTGGCGATCGGCCCCAGGCTGGTGTGAAGATGGGAGTCTCCTTCACCCTCATCAGATGT
>NW_022103920.1:37165667-37166915 GCF_000313985.2 Echinops telfairi
ATTTTTTAACAGAAAAGTATCCTCTCACGTGAAGATGTCTGGAAGAAAAGTTATGCGCAAAAACTAATAGCAAGAGATGTTATCATGTGAGATTTTAAAAAAAGAAAATCATTTGGTGGATGACTGCATCAGTATCCCAACGTCTTTATGAATAGATACCATTTATGTCATATACTCAAAATTTACCAGTTCAGATTCATTTGCCTTCAGTTAAATAAAGGATTATTACTGCTGCTGCTGTTTCAAAATGTCATATTGCTGAGTTATTTGCATCTTGTAACACCTCTAATGAATTCATTTGGTAACTCCTTATTGAGCGTGCTCCCCATAGCAGGCACAGATGTAGGCAGTTAAGACAGATCACGGGACAAAACAAAAATCCCTATCTCATGTAGCTTAACTAAATTCTATCAGGAGGAAGCAGATAAAGCAATAATAGGCATGAACTGTGGCAAATGCTATGTGAAAGGGGGGAAACAGACTAAGATAAAGGAATGGGGAGGGTGGAGAAGGATGGAGGACTTGGGTATTAAATGAGGTGGCCAGAGAGGCCTCGTTGAAGCAATTACATGTGATCCAAGACTTGAGGAAGGTGAAGGGATTGACCCTATGAGGAACAGCTGGTGCCAAGATCAGTTGGCATGTTGTGGAAGAGTAAGGTATGTTAGTCTGGGTTGACTAGAGAAACAAATTCATAGACACATTCATATGTGTATAAGGAAGAGCTTTATATATAAGAGCAATTAAATATTGAGAAAACATCCCAGCCCAGTCCAGATCAAATCCATAAGTCCAATATTAGCCCATATGTCCAATACTAATCCATAAAGTCCTCTCAGACTCACGAAACACATGCAATGAAGCCAAATGCAGGAAGATCACAGGCCAGTGGGTGGAAAGTCTTGTAGCTCCAGTGGCAGGGTAAGCATCTCAGCACTGGCAAGGGTCTCTACGTGGCTCCTCCAGCTCCAGGGCACTAGCACAGCTCCATATGCCCTCTCAGAAGGAATGTCTCCCAGGGAGAGAGCCTGTGTCCAGCCCCCAGCGAGCTATTTATCTCCTTAGTGTCTCCAAATGAGGTAATCAACCTGCGACCTCATTGACAGGCTAAACTTTGCCCCTTCGCTCTTTTTTTGTCCTTAAAGTGATATGTTTGAAATACAATCTTCCTCTAGTTCCTAAAGGTTTCCTCCCCGCTCCCACTACCATGACTCGAATTCTATCTTGCAAGACTGGCTAGACCAGAGG
>NW_022103920.1:37168577-37207257 GCF_000313985.2 Echinops telfairi
AACAAAACAACAACAACAAACCAATGACAAAAAAAAACAAACAAAAACGCACCAAGAAAGAAAAGCTTGTGGATAGTTCAAGGATCGTTTGTTGGCCTTTAGGAGTGTTTTCCAGTCCAGTCTGTGGGGGCACCAAGCCCTGGCCCCAAAGTTCACCTTTAGCATTCCCTGGGGACCTCGACACTCCACTACCTTGCTGGTCTGTTGCACCCCTTAGTGTTTTGCCTCGGTGTGGTGGGATCAGATCGGGTGCAATTCCCACACTGTGTCTCTGGTGAAAAACACATTTTTAAAAGGCTAGTTAAGTTTACAGTTATCACTTTTACAAAAACACTGTGTCTCATCAGGAACAATGGCAAGGAGGGGACCAGACCTAACCTCTGCTGGCTTCCCTGTTGCCTTGGGGCCAAGGTCAGGCCTGTCTGCATCCTCCATCCTCCTTGCCCCTCTCCTGACACCAACCATTCCTCTCATGGGAGTCTACTTCTAAGCTGAGTTCCGATCATCTGTTGCAATGGCCATACAGATCTCACAGACAAAACTCAGAGTTGGGGGGGTTACTAGGAAATTAGCAGGTTACAAGTCAGGATTAGTAAACAGTAAGGATTCAGGAACAGCAACACCTGTTCTCACTCAGTAGGCAAGTCCCTCTCCAGTCCTCAGCCTCTCATCCCTGTGGGCCCTTTGCTTCTGCCTCCATGGGCCAGGACTGCTGCCCACTGCTCTCCCTCACGACCACCTGAGCTCTGTACTAGCCTAGGTTTCTTTGCCTCCGCCTGGCTCCTTTGCTCTGTCTCATGGTCTCCATGCTGTGGCTGTCAGACCGAGGTCTCCAAGATGCTCACTGTGGCTCCTTGTCCATTGGTCCTGGGATTTCTCTCTCTGCGTTTCTGAGATGGCTCTTAAACACAGACGAATGGCTTTGAGGTGTACTTTTTGTCTTTCAGCAGAGGACCATATCCTTCAAAGAACCAAAGAATGATGACTTGGTCCACACCTTCTACTAAAGTGGAGACTTAATTCTGTCCATTAGCATAGCAGAGAACTCTTTCTCAAATGGAATTATAGTCACTGGCACAGAGTCTAGAATATATAATATACCTCATAAGAGATTATGGCTAGAAGGGTCATATTAATTGACTACATCTCACCCATAATAAAATAATTAGATGTAGTTTTAATATTACTGCTATATACTTTTTCATTTTATTTTTATTAGTAAAGTACATGATACCTAACAAGACAGCTGCCAATTCATTGTTTTTATGTATACACTTCAGAGAGATCAATCACATCAGTCATGTTTTTCTCTCATCACCAATACTCCTTGCCAAATTTTCCATCCCCATAAACAAACTAATATGACAGAAAAATGTGTTTTTCTTAAGCCTATTTGGTTCCCATTATGTAGTCTATTCTTACATGGAAAATGCACATGCTCCCATTCTATCTACCTCCTGGACATATGGGAGGTACTATTCCCAATACCTTGCTCTTAGGTGGAGTCATGAGATTACATCTGGGCAATGGAGCTGGGTATAAATATCATTTCTGAGTCAAAGAATTTGATACTCTCATCTCTGCCTACCAACCAAAATAACTAAGCACTTAACTAGGAGAAGCATCATCAGTTGAAGAACTGATGTCCTGGAAAGATACTGAATCCACATATATCTTTCATAGATTGACCAATTTTGTGTAAACCAAAAATAAACCTTTGTAGTACTAAACCATTAGGTTTGGGGATGGTTCAGTTTTACAGCATTGATTAACCTAGATGGATTGAAATATACTTTCCTTTACCTGCACCAAGAGGAAACAGAGATGAGTGTCATAGCCCTCCTTGACAAAGGAAATTCGTATATTTTATCCTCAATCTATGTATACCTATAGTCCTGATCTATAATCCAAGGAATAAAAATTAACATTACCTATATGATAAGAATGAATACAAATAATACACATTGGCAAAGAGAAGTTCATTCCATTTCTAATTATTAAAAAAACAGACTCACTACCACCGAGTCAATGCCATCTCATATAGACCCTACAGGGCAGGCTACAACTGCCCCTGTGAGTTTCTGAGACTAGAACTACAGGGGCAGAAAGCTCCAGCTTTCTCACAGCAGCTGGTGGCTTAGAACTGCTGACCTTCTGAGAATGATGATGGCAACAAATGTACAGATGTGCTTGACACAATGGATGGATGTATGGATTGTGATAAGAATTGTACAAGCTACTAATAACATGATTTAAAAAAAAAGAACTGCTTACCTTTTGGATCACAGCCCAACATGTAACCACTATGCCACCAGGGCTGCTTTTTCCAGTTATAGACTATGTAATGTAAGACCTCTCCTAGAATAACCATTTAGAAATGCTAAGGTTAAATAGGAAAATTTTGTCATACTTTTTAATAACTACCTATGAATTATAGCATTCATGACTTATAGCACAAATGAATTACATGATTTAACTAAGGGTAAATTGTGAAATGTCAGCAGTGAATTTTATTTTAATGACTTTTCTCTAATATATATAATAAATCATATAGTGCTTCATCAAGTTATTATTGTCATGTGGAATTGTATGTAACATAATGGGACATTAAGTTTTCAATTCATATAAGTGAAAGTGTTTGCAATAATGACTGAAGTTGCTAATTGGGTGAGTGACAAAGATTACAGCTGAGAAGCCTTGTGGAGCTGTTCTGTTCTCTCACAGGACGGTCACTATTAGGGAGAAATGGACTTGACAGCACCTACCAACAATGACATAATGTTCATAACCCCAAAAGGCTGTCCACGAGGTGTCCTTGGGACCGAAATAGCCTTTGGTTGGTGAGAAAAGGGTAAAAGCAAGGAGTTGGCTGAGTGGAGGGAAAGGAAAATAGTCCAGTGGTAGAAGTGACTCTCTACAGACTAGTGGTAAAAAAGTCAAAGCTAATATTCCAATAAATGTGGAAAATTACAGTTTGAAACTGGGCAGTGTGGAAAAGAGAGGAGGTAGCCCCGCCATCAGATCAGGTATGGTAGTCATAATAGCTAATATCTCCATGCAAGGCGAGTACAATACCCTTGACTTTTATGGGAGAGGCTCACATTTCTAATTTAGTGAACACTGTTCGGTAAATATCTCTCCCTTAAAGTACCTATATGGTGATAAGTTAAAAACACTCGAAGATATTCTAATTTTATTTTATTTTATTATTTATTTATTTTAAGGTCATTTTATTGGGGGCTCTTGCAACTCTTATAACAATCTCAAAGACATTTTTACATCAAGATATTGCCTAGATGGTCCAGCTCATACCTAAATGACTATATCCTGAACACACTAGCATGCCATGGATAGATAGGCATGCAGTTAGATTGTGTGCTCCAGAAAGACTATCTCATACCATGCAATCCCCGGTTGTCTCAAATATTTGAAACTAAAAATGTCAAATGTGTCAATGACAGGTTAAGGGTCTACTATATTTGAGGTAAGGTGGGTTACTAATGGAAACAAAACACACCTACCATTTAAGGGTGTAAGGAATACGCACCAGGCTGGCCCCACCACGAGACAAAATGTCCCTCAATGACCCATAGTGCTACAGGGGACAACACTGAAGACACACCGTAGAAATTGTGCCCAATCTGAACCCCCCACATCCGGGCAAAACACCAAGGGCGTGCAACAGAGCAGCAAGGGGAGCAAAGCAAGGAAGTCCCCAGGGAATACCAAAAATAGACTTTGGAGCAGGGCATAGCACCCCATCAGACTCAACTAGACAACACTCCTAACAGTCAACAAACAGACCTGCAACCATGTATAGGCTTTCCTTTTTTTGTCGTTGTTTTCTTTTCTTTTCTTTTGTTCAGTTGTTTGACTCTATCTTGATTTTTTGTGCTTATTGTCTCTACATGTCTATCTAGATAAGATAGGCGGATAAACAACGGGACCAACAGTTCCAGGGGGACACAAAAGAGGAGAACACAGGGGGAAAGGAAGTGGGTGTTAACAAACCCAGCCACAAGGAAACAACAGTGATCTAAAATCAATGGAGAGGAGGGTAGAGGATGCCTAGTGGGGCTTGATCAAGAGCAATGTAATGGAGAGGAATTACTGAAACCTGAATGAAGGCTGAACATGATAGTGGGAAAAGAGGAAAATAAAAGGAAATAGAGGAAAGAACTAGGAGACAAAAAACATTTATAGAGGTCTAAATACAGTCATATATATAAATATATTTATATATGATAGGGAAATAGACCTATGTACATATATTTATATGTTAAGTATTAAGGTAGCAGACAGACATTGGGCCTCTGACTCAAGCCCTCCCTCAATGCAAGAACTCTTTGTTCTAATAAGCCAGCATTCTATGATGCTCACCTTCCCAACATGTTCGCTGAAGACAAAATGGGTGCTTAGAAAATATGGTGAAGAAAGCTAATAGTGCCCAGCTATCAAAAGATATAGCATCTGGGGTCTTAAAGGCTTGAAGATAAACAAGCCGCCAACTAGCTGAGAAGCAACAAAGCCCACATGGAAGAACACCAGCCTATGCGATTATGAGGTGTCGATGGGATCAGGTATCAGGCATCTAGGACCCAGAACAAAAAATCCTATCAATGTGAATGAGAGCAAGTGTGGAGTGGAGACTTAAAGCCCATGTGTAGACAATTGGACATTCTTTACAGAAGGGTCACCAGGAAGAGACCAGCCAGTCAGGGTGCGGTGTAGTACCGATGAAACATACAACTTTCCTCTAATTCTTTAATGCTTCCTCCCCACCCCCACCACACTATCATGACCCTAAATCTACCTTACAAATCTGGCCAAACCAGAGCATGTACACTGGTACAGACAGATAAGAGCTGGAAACACAGGGAATCCAGGACAGATAAACTCCTCAGGATCAATAATGAGAGTAGCAATACCAGGAGGGGAAGGGGAAGGTTGGGCAACAGAGGGGGAACTTATCACAATGATCTACATGTATCCCCCTCCCAGAGGGATGGACAACAGAACGGTGAGTGAAAGGAAACATTGGTCAGTGTAAGACATAAAAAAATATAATAATTTATAAATTATCAAAGGTTCATGAAGGAGGGGGGGTGGGAGAGGGAGGAAAATCAGCTGATACCAAGGGCTCAAGTAGAAAGCAAATGTTTTGAGAATGATGACAACATATATGTAAATGTGCTTGGAACAATGGATGGATGTGTGGATTGTGATAAGAGCTGTACGAGCTCCCAATAAAATGATTTTAAAAAGAAAAAAAATACACTCCAATCCTCTGCTCAAACTTTCTAAATAATCCAGTGGTAAAGAAGAAATCAAGATCACTAATAGTTTCTTTTTTTATGTTTTAATTTTTTTCTTTTCTTTTTTTTAATCATTTTATTAGGGGTTCATACAACTCTTATCACAATCCATACATACATCAATTGTGCAAAGCACATTTGTACATTCATTGCCCTCATCAGTCTCAAAACATTTGCTCTCCACTTAAGCCCCTGGCATCAGCTCCTCTTATGTTTTAATTTTCAACTGGTTACAGTTTACATACCTTGTTAGATAGGACACAGCCTTAACAGAATATTTTGCAGCAGGGATTGGAGTGTTTGGAGAGGATGATTGAGGGGTGGGGCAGGGAGGTCATGTACTAATAGGTGATTGTGTTAGTCTGGGTTGACTAGAGAAACAAATTCATAGACATTCATATGTGTTAAGAGCTTTATATACAAGAGCAATTGAATATTGGGAAAACATCCCAGCCCAGTCCACAAGTCCATAAGTCCGATATTAGCCCATATGTCCAATACCAATCTATAAAGTCCTCTTCAGACTCACAAAACACATGCACTGAAGCCAAATGCAGAACGATCACAAGCCAGTGAGTGGAAGGTCTTTGGGTCCAGTGGCGTTGTAAGCATCTCAGTGCTGGCAGGGGTCTCCATGTGGCTTCTCCGGCTTCCGAGGTCTGGTTGCGTCCCTGTGGCTTGTCTTCTGCAATGTCTCCCAGGGAGTAGCAGAGAGAAAGGTGTCTTCCGCTTCCACGGAGGAAGTCCCAGATTTCCCAGACTTCTTAGGAGAAGGCCATGCCCACAGAAGTCTCATTGGCTATCTCCAGATTGACAGCCTAGACTCCACCCTTACACTCTTGTACCTTAAATTGCCACCAGATTAGATGACTACCACAATGTCCACCCTACTTTCTTACAACTGGTTGACTGCTCATAGCAGATCTTTTATGATTACATTAGGTGGTATCATGAAGGAGTACTAGGTCTTAACGGCCGACTTCTGAGAATTCTGATCTAGCCAACCTGACACAAAACTTAACTGTCACAGGCAGCAATGGTTGATTCGTTGAATTTTCAAAATCTCTTATTTTGGTCTCAACTTCTATTAATAATTCAGTTGGATACAAAGTTGTAGGTTCAAAATTATTTACTTTCAGAACCTTGAAGATCATTTTAGTATCTAGTATTACTTTTCAGAGAAGCCTATCTCGGTAATCCTTGCTCCTTTGAAGGAAACTATAGTTTGACCTCACAGAATGTGGTCCATTTCTCTGATACCCAGATCAACAGCAGTCTACAATGGACTTTTTCTAAACTTGGTGTATTCTATTCCTCTCCTTTAATTCTCAACATTTTCCCTCCTCTCACACTCTTCAGATGAGTTATTTATTTTGGTGTGGCTGGCGATTGGGAAAGAAAGAAATCCTTTGTATTTAATCACCAAATGTTCTCAGCTAACAGACACTTGGCAGAAACTTTATCGTTTATCATAGAAGTTACTTTAGAAACAAAAAACTTTCGACTTAGGTATTAATACAAGATAAATAAATTAGATCATCCTAGAAAGACTGATTAATTAGTCACTTGGTATTTTGATTACTCTGGCTTACTTTGAAGACATGGCCAAGGAAGAAAAAAACATGTATAGTTGTCTATCTGTGCGTGTTTATTTATTCCTCATTGACCAGAAACACCTCAATTCACAACTCAACTATCAGAACCTGCTTTGACACCAGCAGCAGAGGACACCGCTACTCCAGTTACTAAAAGGCTGAGTCAGAATAATTTTATTCCAAAAGTCCTATTTTATTCTTCCATCTGAAAACATAGTGTCCTACTTTTACTTTGAAAATAAAATTTAGTAATAATAACAATAATGAGACTTTATCCTCTTGGAAGATTAATAAAGGTTTTTTTCATTTACCGAGGATGATCCTCTCATAATTTGCTTGATGTTGGCCATTTGCAATGTAAAATACTCCGGAAGAGATAATGTTATTCAAGCAGCCAGAGAAGTGATCCAAACAAGGAAAGCATGTGGGTGAAATGTAGCCTAGACTAAAGGAATTCATAAGAAGGATCTGATAGGATAATCTCTTTCAGCTTAGAGTGAAATAAAATTTGAAGGGCATAATATATGCAATCATCCTCCAGGCACATTAAAGAATTATTTGATAGGCATTGGTGGGAAACAGAAGTAGGAAGAGTGTGTATGCTGACAAACTCTCAACATTCATAGGTTTAGGAGTCTGGGAGGCCAGGGATTCCATGGAGGGAACCTTCATGTTCGTGGGTTGGAGATTCGTCCCACTCACATTCTCCTAAGTAAAAGTCATTTCCCCATAATATACACTTGAAAGTCTGCCTGAAGGTTTTCACCAATCAGGCCCTATTGGCTGCCCCGCCCTAAGCAGGGCCCACTCCCTTCTGATAAGGATCATAGATTATTCCCCTGGAGAAGAGTTCAAAGACACCTAAGGTCAAGTCAGCTCAGAGACAACCAAGGTTAGACTGCCATCTTGACTCTAGTGCCTGCCCATCTTGTTGCGTTATGTACCTTCCTGCCACATGTATGCCCCTAGTATAACCCCTTCCTATTGCATGCATAGCCCTACCTTGTCCCCCCCATGTTACAGTTATGCTTTTAATACGATCCCCTCCTATTATGTATGAGCTTACCTGGCTTGCTTGCCCAAGAATATATAAGTCTGTGAGAGAATAAAGTACAGTCTCATTCTGGTTCTGTTAGGTAGACTAGCTTAGGGCTGGGGAATGTCTGTTAACGTGTGCCCAGAGGGCCAAGCTACGGGAACAAAGGAGTGGCGCACTGCACATGCCCAGAGGCTCAGGTTTCCCATGGGTGGGCATCAACCTGAATTGGCCCACCTAGGCAAGGTGAATTCAGTTCAGCCAATGGGGTCAATCAGGGGTCATCCACCACGCTTCCCCATGGAATCCTTGAAAAGGCAGAAGCCCAGAGTTGGGAGAGAGAACTTTGGCGCAGAGAGCTTTGGAGGGACTTTGGGACACTTTTGCGTGACACCGAGCAGCTTCCAACCAGGCCGCATGTGCGGGAGGAGCCCCACGGGTGCCGTGTAAACCTGAAACTTCTAACTTTCATAAAACTCACTTGGATCACGAGCCAGGCTTCGGCGTGAATTCTTTCTCGTGCGGAGCCAAGGACAGAGGTATATCTAGCTCCAGAGAGATCTAACAGTTCCAGTCACCATCAGAAAAGGTGAACCACCTTCCCGACATGATCACTGAAGACAAAATGGGTGCATAAGCAAGTGTGAAGAAAGCTGATGGTGCCCAGCTATCAAAAGATATAGCGCCTGGGGTCTTAAAGGCTTGAAGTTAAATAAGTGGCCATCTAGCTGAGAAGCAACAAAATCCACATGGAATAAGCGTTCCAGCCTGTGTGATCATGAGATGTTAATGGGATCAGGTATCAGGCATCAAAACGGGGAATCCAGGACAGATAAACCCCTAAGGACCAATATTGAGAGTAGTGATATGAGGAGGGTAATGAAAAGGTGGGGGGGCGGAAGGACTGATCACAATGATCTACATGCAACCCCCTCCCAGTGGGGCAGACAACAGAAAAGTGGGTGAAGGGAAACATTGGTCAGTGTAAGACATGAAAAATAATAATTTATAAATTATCTAGGGTTCCTGAGGAAGGGAGGGTGGGGGAAGCAGAGGGGGGATGAGAGCTGACACCAAGGGCTCAAGTAGAAAGAAAATGTTTTGAGAATGATGATGGCAACAAATGTACAAATGTGCTTGACACGATGGATGGATGTGTGGATTGTGATGATTTGTATGAGCCCCAAATCAAATGATTAAAAAAAAAAGGTGAGCCCTTGCATGCTTTATCTTGCCTGTTATCTCTTTAATTGACCGCTCAATTACACAATCATCCCTTGGACCCATTCAGTTGTGGAAGCTGGTCCCCCAGAAGCTTTCATGAATATGTGTGGGAAACAGAAGGATTTCTCCCAAGTTGTCTCCCCCAAATATATGCCAAACTTAGCTACTTATGAATGACTACACTTGGAGGTCATCAGAAGTAGATCAGGGGTTATCAGCCATCTAGAACAAGAAGTCACCACTGTTTATCCCACAAGTAAGGCCCACTCCCTTCTGATAAGGATAGTAGTTGAGTGTCTCCTTGTAGGAGACCCCAGAGAGGTCATGAATCTAGGGCCCGCCCATCTTGTCACATGTATACCTCTAGTTCCTCCCCTTCCTATCGTGTACAGCCCTAGCTCATCCCCTTCCTGTTACCCCTATGCCCATTGTCCAGCCCCTTCCTATGATGTGTACGCCTATTGTACTGCCCCTTCCTGTGATGTGTGGTTACCTGTAATCACGCCTCCCCCCCTTAAGTAGATATAGCCCTTGTTTAGCAATAATCAGGGTCCTCGAGCATCCTGCCCAGTCCCTGCCCCATGCTGTGCAAGGACCTGGCTGGTAAGATCATGGCCATCCAGGAGGTGAGCATGCTACCATGAAATGTGTCTGAATCCATTATTTCAATCTCTCTTCTATCTCTCATGCTCTCAATGACTTTACTATAATCTTTATATATAATAACCGTACAATTGTATCCATCGAACCCGTGATTAGTGGTGTGGGGCTAACACCCCTTCCAACGGCAAATATGTTCCAATGATTCAATGATTATTCGCTCCATGTTATTTAGACCAGTATTTTTCAAATTTCACACATGGGTGTGTTTATGAATATCCTGGGTAAAATTGGTTCTATGACCCGGTAAATTTGGGAAATAAACCTTAAGTGTTTCTGCCAGGTATTCACACTGTACTTTACAACATTAAAGCTTCTATGAAAGAAACTTGTTTAACAAAGTTTGGATCTTCGTCCAGTCTTTCCCATATTAATTTTCCATATCTACTCACCTAGAACAGTGCCTTGCACAATTAGACATGTAGTAAAGACTTAGCAAAGGAATTATGGAGTAAGTCTCTCTGGAAGTTTTTAGAATTTTCTCATACTATAAGATTTCAGACAGTTCCCAATTTTTTTTGAGAAATGAAATAAAAACTCCAGCAAACTCCAGACATATCCCTACCTACCTACTCAGCATGTTAACTTTGACATATCCAAACTGTATTTCTGATTATCCCTCCTAAATATCTTCTTCTAGCAGTCTACCTCATCGTACTGGATGGCAAATGTCCTTCCAGTAACCAAGAACACAGAGTTATAGATCATCTTTTATTTCCCTTGCACGCCAGCATCAAACCCATAAGCAAACCTTCTATATCTACGTTCAGAAAACATCTGAGCCCAATCACTTCTCCCCACCTCCACTGTGAGCTTTGGTACGATCTGCAAAGATTTCTCATCTGAGAACACTCTAATAACCTTTGAGCTGGCCTCCCTATACTACCTTTGACCCTCTACTATTCTCAGGATGATAGTTGTTGCTGTCGTTAGGTGCCATGGAGTTGGTTCTGACCCATAGCAACCCTCTACACTACAGAATGAAAGACTGCAAGGTCCTGCGCCCTCCTTACAATTGTTCCTGTGACGGAGCCCATTGTTCAGCCACAGTGTTAATCACCTCGCTGAAGGCCTTCCTCCTTTTTGCTGCCCCTCCATTTTACCAAGCTTGATGTCCTTTTCCAGGGCCTGGTCTCTCCTGACAATATGCCCAAAGTATGTAAGACGAAGTCGTGCCATCCTTGCTTCTAAGGAGCATAATATACCTAGAGAGATCCTTTTAAAATATATGACAGATCAAGTAATTTATCTACTCAAAACTCAGCTATCTCTTCACATTGCACTTAGAATATAAGTCAAATCCCTTAAGAAAGTTTGCAGACTTTCATGATCTGATCTGCTCCCTTCCATTACTTACCGGGCTGAGGCTACAGTGACTTCTTCCATGTTCCTAGAACTTGCCAAAACACCTCCTATAAGACTAACTCCTTTTAAGTCTGCAAAAATCCACCTTCTCAATGAAGCCTAGTGACAGACCTGCAACATGCCCTTGACCTGCCTGACAGCCCAATTCTCCTTCCAGGCTGTTTTCTTTTTCCATTTCATCACCTTACATCATAATATGCTAATTTACTATGGTTATTGTTGTGTCCTTTCTCCTATCTGTAAGCTCCAAGATTGTTGACTGACAAATTTATTCAACACACCAAAACAGGGCTTGGCACAGCATACATTTGGTAAATATTTGATGAACGGATTAATAAGTATCTCTGGAACCTCTTTGAATTTTCTCCTTACGAATTCAGGCATTTCATGAATAAGTCTTGGTAATAGTTCTTGGTTTTTGTTTCAATCAGCTTACAGAACACTTCTTTTCTCCCTTTTGTTGCTTGTCTTCTTTCTGGAACTCTTTTAAGATAAGCATAAAACTCACTACAACTGAGTTGCTTCTGATGCATAACCACCCTGTAAAGGGTCTCTGAGAAGGTAAATCTTTATGGGGACAGTCTCATCATTCTAACTTTAACCTCCAGTGCCACCATAGCTCAAGATATAGACCAGCCTTAAACCTTAGTTTTTCTTTCATATTCTCAATTTCTTCTTGCTCTACTTTCTAATAGCCTTGCAGATCACCAATTTGGTCTTTCATTGTATTCACATTTATTAATCTTTTGAATGGTTTTGGTATTCATTATAAATTTTAATCTCATTCCTAATTCTTTTTTCCCCTTTCATTACAGGCAGTGTTAAGTAACAAGAATAAGTGGAAAGGGGATTTATTCTATTGGAGGAAGAAACAGAAAAGGAGCTAATTAATACATTCAGAAGAAAGTGTACGTAACAGGAGAACTTGCGCAGAAATGAAAATGATTCCTTCTCAAAACCATGGCCATCCCTTATAATGAGTAACAATAAATAGTAACTGAACAATGGGGCAACACTTGGGGAGAGGTTGGCTAAGAGTTTGGGTATAAAATTTGATATATTAAGAATCAGAATTCTTTGTGAGCCCACTAAAGAAGGGAAACTGGTTACATGTTTCTTGATTCCAAGTTGCACCATTCCTCAAATTACTTAACTGTGAATATGCTGCGTTCTGTGTGGCCATTGCAGTGGGTTAGTAAACCCAGCATAGTGCCGTGGGAGGGGCAGCTAGCATCAGTACTGGTAAAAAGGTTGAAGGTATGTCTGCCGCCAGCCTCATAGGAATCAGCATTATCCTCCTCCCTTGAGTTAAGCAGATTCTGCAGCTGCATTTAACATTTAACATGGCTGTGGATGTTTTTCCAATGTGAGCTTTAGAGCTTATACAAGGAACTGTATGACTTTATTTTGATTTCTCCGAATCCAGTCTCGTATCCTTTCTACCTTCATGCAATGTCTCAAAACACCTGGCTGCTGTTTCCAGGTACTGCCATGCCATTCTTGTATGTGTTCTGTCATTTGAGACCAAGGGAGAGGGCAACAATCACTGACTGTATCCAATCTGTCTTCTGGAACTAAAAACCCCAGTATTAGCATAATCCAAGCTCACTGTCATGGAGTCAATTCTGATTCATGGGGACTCTACAGGACAGGGTAGAACTGCCCCATAGGTTTCCGAGACTAACTCTTTATGGGACCAGAAAGCCTCATCTTCCTCCTTTGGAGCCGCTGGTGGTTTCTGCCTTTGTGGTTGGCAGCCCAAAGCATAACCACGACCTTCATCGGGATTAGCAGAACATACACTTAGGAGACCCACTGCTATGTCTGCCGTTTAGTAATGGTCTTGATTTCTTCGTTACTGTACAAAAAAATCTTATTTCAAAAAAATTAAGATGACCACCCCAAAGAACATGCAAATTAATTGATCTTGAGCATTCCAATTCTCATGAAACTAATCTCAACCAAGTGGAACTGAAATTCTTAGCTCAAGAAAAACTCTGCCTTTAACCAGCTGTAAGACTTACAAGTCAAATAATGCAATACTGAGAGGCCATGACAGGGGACCTCAAACTTTAAACAGGGGGCCAGTTCACTGTCCCTCAGACCCATTGGAGGGCTGGATTATAGTTTAAAAACAAAACTATGAACAAATTCCTATGCACACTGCACATATCTTATTTTGAAGTAAAAAAACAAATGGGGCAAAAACACCCAACGGGCTTGGATAAATGTCCTCGGCAGACCGCATGTGGCCCGTGGGCCCTAGTTTTAGGACGCCTGGGCCATGACACCAATGCCCTAAAGAAGCCTCTACTTCATGCCCCACAGCATCCAATCCAATTGTTGCACTTAGAGAGCTCAAAGAAGTTACAGAATTTACCTCAAGAAAAAAGATTTAAGGTCACAGTACACTATTTCCTAAGGATACTTGGAAAACCTTCCTATTTGTCTTTGTATAGGACACAGACACACGCAAAGCTATACTACTGGTCATTCATTTCACTAAAAACAGAAGTTCTCCCCCTTTTTATCTTTGTACAAATTTTCCAGTTGCTTATATACACTACTGTAACTTTCCAATATGGTCATCTTTCCCTCTGAAAACTAAGTAAAAGATATAAAGGAGAAAAAGATGATGGAATCAGATAAAAGTCCCGAATGGGGAAAATACAATTAATAGGCCTTAGAAGAAAAGGGAGGGGCAGATGCTTCCAATATAAAAACCAAGTACCCTTAAAGTTAATGTTGTTAAAAGCATATCTTTTGGTCTAATTTTTTATAGTCTGTAGTCCTCAGTCTAATATTAAAGGTATGGCTATTTTCTTACTATAAAACAAAAGTATAATTTCCTGAAAAATAGGATACTTCACTTCAGTTTTCAAATTAAGGACAATCTAACAAGAGGGGCGGGTGGGGGGTGGGTAAAAAAATTCACGGTGAAAAAAAAATCAAAAGTATTAGCAAACTTTTGAAACCCCCTTTTCGTTGTTCCCATTTGCCAGAGTAATTTAGCAAGCCCACGTTAGTATAGAGTTGCTCTGTAGTTATCTTGGGTGTAAAAATTTTCCCAACCAAGCCTAAATAAGGAACAGGTGGGTGTCAGAAACACAGGGTAAAGCAGTCCTGTGAGTCTTTCTCTGAAAGAGCAGCTGGTCTTAAACTGTGGACCTTGCAGTTCATAGTCCAATGTGTAATCACTATGGCACCTGGGCTCCCACAAGCAAATACGACAAAATTATACTTATCATAAGCTTAAATAAATGTGTGAGGAAAGGATTACAACAAAATACTAAATAGCACACAAAATCATAGCAGTATTTTCAGATTAGACAAAAATAATCCTGGAATCGGCATATTCAGCCCAATTGCTTACATACCTTTTCTACCTCCAGAATTGCATAAACTTTTACCAATAAAAAGACATCAGAACACATGAGTTGTAAATATTGTATTTTTTAACTCACACAATGTTGCATGAGACATTTGCTAGTTTTAATATATCCATAGGATTAATACTCTTACGGAGTACATGGGAAAGTGCAGAACTAAAGAAGGAAGTTATCTGAAAACAAAAGCACACATTTCTTAGGATTTAAAAATATTGCACATAAGGTTGAACAGAAATTACTGGCTGTTTTTACAAACAGAATGAGGTATTAGTCAATCTAGATACAGATGAGTGCAAGGAGGAACTACAAAACACATAAATCCGTCTTAAAACTTAAGAGTGTCAGCAAGTAAGAGAAATATGAAAAGATGTGTAAAGTGGCTATGATTTCAAGACTACAAAACCATTCGCTGGCAGCCAAACACAAAACTATCTCTTGGCAATAGCTCATGGTTTCAAGTTACTTTCAACCTAAATGACTACAAGCTTTCCTCTAGCCGACTCCATCTGCTGACAGAGGTAGTCCTGGGTTTAAGTATCAAGCCACACAACAGCCTTTCTAGAGTCAGCTTAGGGAAAATGCCAATTTAAAAAAAAACGGTTTCACTCTTCTGGAAAGTTAGATTTCTAAATCGCCCGGTGGCAATTAACCACGATACTGCTCTCCTTTGCTGAATGACTCAATGACACAGTACCAAGTACATTTAGGGACCCAAGTCAGAGATGCTGCAGCACATGCAATTTTAAATGAGTAAAGACTCCACTGCAACATTCATTCAAGGTTACAAAACTGAAATCTACAGTAATTTTTAAAGTTTAGTCTTTGTACATTATCAGGCAAATTCAATCTTTTCTTGGTAGTAAGACTGACCACATTGATAAGCCCAAAGGCAAATAGATTAAAACAAAAAAGTCAGGTAAGTCTATACCTTTTTCTTTTAAAAGAACCTTCACTATTCAGAGAAATTATGATTTCTCTAACTAGATGAATGTTGATCGAAAACAATCTAAACATATTTAATGGCTATATTAAGTTGTTCAAAGAAGTGAAATCATGCACTTGTCAAAATAGTTCACACAAAAAATGTTTTCCATCAAATTTACCGAAGAAGAGTCAAGTAGTTGGACAGGCCAAGAACACACTACTGTCCAGAACAGTCAGTGTATGTGGTGACCATGTTTCCTCTTCGCTGAGTGACAGTCCTGCAGTGCTTGCTAGATCCATGGAATCTATTGTCAGTCTGTACGGTATGCTGACTGTTAGTGTCAAAGCCACTGAAAGAAAACATTTTCTCCATATCTTCAAACATGTCATCGAACAGTCCGCCTCCAACAGAAAACCCCTGGAAGTGATGCCTCTGTCTACTGGAACCATCCTGGCGAGTATGGAAGTGCTTTTCAAAATGCTTCTTGGATCCAGTGTTTTGGTTTTGACCAAAAAACCCAAAGTCTTTAAATAAGTCATCAAAGTTGAAGTTAAATGATTGCTCAAAAGAACTTCCACTGCCTCTTTGTCCTTTACCATTAGTAAAAGCACTGTGTCCAACTGTATCATACTCTTTTCTCCGATTTGCATCTGAGAGGGTTTCATATGCTGAAAGAGAGAAATATACTTACGTAAGTGAAGTTATTAAAAATGATCATCATTTTGAAATAAACGGGTCCAACTCTATAGTCTAGAACAATGGTTCTCAACCTTCCTAATGCCGTGACCCTTTCATACAGTTCGTGTTGTGGTGACCCCCCCAATCATAAAATTATTTTGTTGCTACTTCATCACTGTAATTTTGCTACTGTTATGAATCAGGCGACCCCTGTGAAAGGGTCGTTAGACCTACCAAGGGGGTCGTGACCCACAGGTTGAGAACAACTGGTCTACAAGATTTTACATCACAAAAACCTATACAAATATAATAAAGTGAAAGCTACAACCTACTCCTCCCACTGCCCAAAGGTTGTCTTGTTCACTGCTGTATTTACCAATCGACATCAAAATTCCTGCCACTAGGAAGTACCATGTGGCATGTGGGAAACAAAGATTTCTCCCAAGTTGTCTCCCCCAAATATATGCCAAACTTAGTTGCTTTCTACATGTGGCGAATGACTAGACACTTGGAGGTCAATAGAAGTAGGTCAGGCGTTATTCTCCCTAAGGGTTATCAGCCACCCAAAGCAAGCAGGCACCACTGTTTATCCCACAAGTAGGGCCCACTCCCTTCTGATAAGGACAGCAGTAAATTGTTTTCCAGAGAGCCCAGGGAGGTGAAGGGTGAGCAAGGTTAGGCCGCCATCATGAGTCTAGGTCCGCCCACCTTGTCCCATATAGACCTCCAGTTCCACCCCTTCCTATCATGTGTACACCCCTAGCTCATCCCCTTCTTGTCATGCTTATGCCTATTGTACATCCCCTTCCTGTGTCGTGTGGTTACCTGTAATCAGGTTCCCCTAAAGAGATATAAGCCTTGGTTAGCAATAAAGTTGCTCCCCTGCCCGCTATCTCTGGCTCTCTCCTCATGGACCACGAAGCAGGGCTGAGGTGAGCATGGTACCATGATATGTGTCTGACTCCAATATTTCAATCTCTTTTCTATCTCTCATGTTCTCCATGACTTTACTATGATCTTATTTATCATCGCGTACTAGACGGGTGATGATTTGTTAGGGGCTCTTTCCCCCCACGGTGGCACAGTCAGTTAGTAGAAAGGCTGCTGGTAATAAGCAGTTCAAATTACCAGCCGATCCTCAGAAGATGGTGTTTTCCACTCCCATAAAGAGTTTCATCCTCAGTAACTACAGATGCAGTTCTACTCTGTCCTATAGGATCACGGGAATGGAACTGACTCAATGGCACTGAGTTACCATTATTAGAAGTAACTATGTTCACAACAGTTTGAGTTATCGTTATCTTATGTTATTTGTTTAAAGTCAATACTTATATTAAAAAATAAGTCAAGCAACCAATGAATAGAAACATAGGAGTGCTCCTTTCCCAATCAGTTGATGTGTTTCATCCCAACTCTGTACTCAGTTACTGAATGGTCAGGAACTGCTGCACGTTTCTGAACTTGTCTTAAATAAAAATTTACTTCATTCAAACTCTCCTTTTATTGCAAATGTGACTCTGAAATATCTATCAAGTTGGGGGAGAGGGGGGGAATCCAAAGCATTGCAAGGTCTATTTTGATTCTTCTTCAATCCCCCTATTAGTAAAATTCTGTATTTCATAAAATACTTCCTAAGCGTTTTGCATTCTAAAAATACTTTTTCACATAGAATAAGCAAGGTTAAAATAACACAAGAATAAAGTACCACATTTCAATACTTTTAGACTTATACACCACTAACATTTTTCATCTATCCAACAATTTAAAGTATGTGTTCTGAGAGTCTCGGAGAATTTCACTTTATATAAATGTAGAGCCACTCCAACCTCCAGAAGACCTTCAAACACATCCACACAAACACAAAATTCTTAACTATCACTCTCCAATCAAGATCTCAAAAGAAATTCAGGAATTTACCTTCTGCAATCTCTCTGAATTTTGCTTCAGCATCAGGGCTCTTATTTTTGTCAGGGTGGTACTTCATGGCCAACTTGTGAAAGGCCTTCTTGATGTGGCGCTCTGATGCTGACGTTGGCACACCTAAGATATCATAGTAACTTTTTGAGGCCAGAATTAATTCTGTTATCATTAAAATGCAGATTGCAAAGATGAAAACTGACTGGGGAGTAGCCATTTCTAATATCCTAAAAGAGATGAGGGAGAGAAAAAAAGGTTTTAATCCTCAGTTAAACTTGAAGACTATTTTCTTTAGAAAGTAAAATTAAAAATCCAGTAAACTTATAGGATCCAAGAAATACTTAATGCATTATCAAAATGGGCAAAGTGGAGACCCAAAGTCATCTGTAAACAATTGGACATCCCCTCACAGAAGGGTCCCAAGGAAGAGATGAGCCAGTGAGGGTGCAGTATAGCACCGAAGAAACATACAACTTTCCTCTAGTACTTTAATGCTGGCCCCCTCCCCAAGTATCATGACCCCAATTCTACCTTACAAATCTGGCTAGACCAGAGCACATACACTGGTACAGATAAGAGCTTGCAACACAGGGAATCCAGGACAAACTCCTCAGGACCAATGAGAGTAGTAAAACCAGGAGGGTAGAAGGTGGGGGGGCGGGTGACCCCATCATAACCACAATGATCCACCTAACACCCACACCACCCCCATGACAAGGGACAAACAACAGAAAAGTGGGAGAAGAGAGACAGCAGATGATGTAAGAAATGAAAATCACATCATTTATCAAGGGTTCACAAGGGAGGGAGAATGGGAGGAGCTGATATCAAGGGCTCAAGTAGAATGAAAATACATTTGGAAATGATGGCAGCATATCTACAAATGTGCTTAACAATGGATGGATGGATTGTAATAAGAGCTGTAAGAGCCCCCAATAAAATGATCTTAATAAATGGCTGGAACAATCATTCATGAAAAATATATAGATATTAGGCATATAATATAGTGCATCTGTAAACATTCCATTTACATATCAGTGTTGTTATCCCCAATTTAGCTGTTACATGTTAGCTAGTGGTTCCAAATTGGGCTTTGATCTGCAAGGCCAGCAGTTCGAAACCACCATTCGTTCTGCAGCCAAAGCTTTGTACCCCCTATAAAGAGTTAAGTCTCAGAAACTCACAGGGGCAGTTCCACCCTGTTGCTGCATCGACTCAATGGCAGTGAGTTTGTTTTGTTTGATTTCGAGAACACAAACAGCTTCCAACCAAACCGAGACACAATTGTCTTGGCTTCGCCTTTCAGAGCAGACAGAAAGGTATTAAATAACAGATTTTATCAGTTAATATTAAAAACCTATCCTAGGCAAGCATTGCAGAACTGGTGGAAAATCCAAATAATGTTTTAGAAGATCTCAATCTTATCTTCAAGAACTCATATTAAAATACATTTAACTTCATGGGGGTGGGGGAGGGCATTACCAAGGTAAACAGCTGAGCTTGGCCCAAACCCACTACCATCAAGTTGATTTTAACTCAGTGGCCCTAAAGGGCTGGACAGGACTACTCTGTAGGGTTTCTAAATCTTTATGGGATCCCACAGAGGCTGATGGGGTCCCAACTACTGACCTTGAGGTTAGCAGACAGGAACCCACTAATCCACCAGGGCTCCTAGTACAAGCCAGTATACATCTAGCTTCAGTTTACACTCAACAAAAGTGAGTCCAGGTATGTAAATTGAGAATTGTACTCAGCATCACAACACCAACAAGCCAACGGAGTAATGCACTTCTCTTTTTACATGTTAAAACTGATTTTTTAAAATGTAAAACACCGGTTATTAAACAAAGAAGCATGAGTAGGCAAGCTGTGTATACAACTCCCAAAAGAGAATTCAAGATTTCTGCTTGTAAGGCTGCCCCCAAGAGTTTGTACTCAGGTTATTTTTCAACTTCTCAGTAGTTATTACACGATTTCCCTAAGGAGGTTTTTAAAAGAGGTTTTACCTTACAATTGCACAACTATCTCGTGAAAATTGGGATTGGATGACTTGCAATTCGGAACCAAGAGAGGCTAGGTGTTTCTTCCTTGTGGTGTTTGAATGCTGTTAACAGAGGAGTCCTTAATAACCTCTGATGACATAGCAAGGCTGACGAAAAGATCTGATGGTTTGTGGAAACTGCCAGCCTTCCTCTCCTGTGGCCTCTCGGCGCGTTAATTAGGCGGATTACACTCCTTTCCTGAGAGCTACTCCCAGCCCCGGGGAGCCAGGACCACCGCAATCTTCAGTCGGGTGGCGAGGAAGCCAACGAAGGCGGGCTCCCCCCAAGTCAGGGCGCGGCCTAAGGTTGGGGGGTGCGGGTGCACCTGACCAAAGGTTCCGGGAATGTCCTCCACTGTTCCAAATCCCACATTCCTACGTGGACTGTGCAGATACAGAACCCTCACCCCCAAACAGGCCCGCGGCGGCAGCCGACGAGCGCGACCGTCCAACCTTTACCCGGGGCTACGAGCTCCCGCGGCGGCCCGGCTCGGCCCGGCTCCAAGCCGGAGAAAGGCTCCCGAAGCCCCCAAGAGCCGGCGGCAGCCGAGAACCCTCAACGCGCTCCTCCGGGGCCCGGTGTCTGGTTCCTACTCCCTCCGCCACGCGTAGCTGGAAGCCCGAAGCCCTTCTGGCGACAGAGTTGGATGGCCAGGCCAAGCCTGCCCACAAAGGACCGCCAGGAGCCCGGGGACGCGCCCCAAACCTTCCCGGGACGCGACCTCGCCCCTGCCCGCACCCTCCGGTGGCTCCAGCTCTAGGAAGCCGCGACGCCGGTGAGGCCGACTGGGTCGGTTCTACGCGGCTGCTCGGTCCCAGCCTCTTACCGCGGCCTCCAGTTGCCGGCGCGCGTCCCTCTGCCGCTTGCTCGCCGCCACCACCGCCGCGTCCTCTCAGAGCGCGCCTCTCTGGCGGGCGTCCGCCGCTGCTGCAGACACCTAAAGGGAAGACCTACACGAAACGCTTCCTCATTGGCTCCGCCTCCCCACGTGACTCAAAGGCCCTACGCGCACGTGGAAAACTGTTGTTGCCGCTCCGACTGTGCGTCACATCCGGCTCCACCCCCCAAAGGGCGGTCCGGCAGCCCTCGGAGGCGGAAGTGAGTTGATGGAGGCGGAAGTGAGTTGATAGTTGCGGCGTTTCCCCTTTGCCGGTTCGCGCGCAGGCGCACTTGGCACCGGCTGCTTGGACCCGCGACCCCGCCTCAGTGAGGGACCGGCTGATCCCTACCTGGGCCCGGTTCCCCGGGGTGTCACCTGAGCAATGCCCCGCTATTGTGCAGCGGTTGGCTGTAAGAACCGCCGGGGACGGAATAATAAAGACCGGAAACTGAGTTTTTACCCGTAAGTTGCCCCTGCAGCAGAAACGTCATCCCCGCTGTGGGCCGCGGCCCTGCAGCTGTAAGAGCCAGGGCTCGGGCACGTCCTGTCGTGTCAGCTCTGGCCGTAGCCAGTGCTCGCGTGGGTCGAGGACGTGGAGTTCAGGGTACCTGGAAATGTCGCTTCTGAGCCAGGCATCGGGGCTTGTGTGGGTGTTGATAACAGATTGCAGGGTGTGCCGCGTTATTTAGCGCGTTTTCCCACCCCATTTGCCCACATTTCCTTGAACGACATTAACCACCACATAGTGACATTAAATCTGCAAAGTGCAAAGCGAGAAGGTGCAAATTTGTTAGGCTGAGTTTTGATAGTTGCCCGGAGTCGATCCGACTCTTGGCAACCTCAAGTGTACAGATTCTCAAGGCTATGGTCTTTCGGAAAAAAGACCTGTCTTTGCAGCTTTGGCAGGTGGGTATTATTTTAGTACAGGTTTCTGGAGAAAACTGAGGCTCAGAACTTAGGTAACTGACCTTGAATTCCTGGTGCCAGCAAGTATATGTGGGAAACGACACCCTATCCCAAACCATTGAGTTGATTCCAACTAATAGCGGCTGACGAGTTCCAATCTTGCCACCACTACCTTGTAGCGTACTCTGGTAAATTATTTAAGCTTTTCTCAGATTTCTCGATCGCGGTGCCCAGTCCGTTCATATGCACAGCAACGCTCTAGGAGAGAATTGTACCAAAGGGTGGGTTTAGAGTATAACTGAAAGCGATAAAACAGCATCTGACACACATTAAATGGGTTATATATACAGAAAGCGTGACGACCAACAAAGTATTAAATTTCCCTGTTTCGGTCTTTGAAAAGAATTCCGGTAGATCTAACCAGGATGTGTTTTACTTTCTTTGAATTTTCACCACAGCTATTTTTTATGCCTGTTTTACTTGAGACGAAAAGCTCTGTCCACTCATGACTCAGCTGTTTTCGATTCTTTTAGACAAAATTTCAAGTACGGCTAATTCCAAGTCCCTCACGCTGCCTGGCAGTTTACTTTCCGGGATTGTCTCCCTTAAAACCCACAAGATGCAAAAGAGATTTGGCGGGCTGAGGATGGAGATGAACTTTGGTCAATTGATTGGGAAATGCTTCTTTATTAATGGTTCTGACTCTGAGAAATTTTGTAGTAAAGGTACGATCAAGTTGAACTTACCATATGTACTCATGTATAAGCTGAGTTTTTCACACATTTGTGCCGAAACCCCCCACCCCCACCCCCAGCTTATACTCAAGTGAGGGTCCCACTCACCTCTTCTCTGGTGCAAGTGTTCTCTGGTCTCCCTCTCATCCTCTGGCGCCTGCAGCCTCTGTGGGTGGTCTGATAACTACTGTTATCACCACCTCTGTTGTGTGTGCTATACTGGGCGTGCTGTACTGGGTGAGAACCTGCCCGCTTCTGTATGCTGGTACCTGAGGGGCACTGCATCCCTGTCAGATGAATGTCGCATGTGGCCAGTCTTCTCTGCTCTTCTCCAGGGCTGTGACCAGTGAAGTAACCTTTACAGTCTTACCTGTGCTTAGTCACGCCCCCTTATTCCACCCAAGCATTGCAGAATACAAGTACTGGTATGTCTCTGGTCTTGGATATATAGTACGTTTATTTACAGTACTTAGTCTGCTATATTTTATTTTTTATTTTCTTACTAACGCCTATCTGGACCCAGTGTTGACTATGCTTGCACAGAGCAGCCTGTGTTGAGTTAGCACTCCCCATACATATGCGGTAACACTGCGTGTGCAGTAACACAGCACATGCAATAACAGTGCGTGCACACGCAGCATGTATATTATGAGCCCTAACACAGGCTGCTCTATGCAAACAGTCATCACATTCTGGAATATCATCAGCCTGCATTAGGCCTCAAACTATACAAGCTGCATTGTGTACATGCGGCAAGGAAGCATATATAGTAATGCAGCGAATGCAATAACAGAGTGTATAGTTATTGTTGATACCATATTGTTTTTGTTGACCCTCTTTTCTACTTACAGAGCTAGTTTACTGTTTTTCTTTGAAATAAGTATTCAAAAACATTTAACCTACTGATGTCTCAATTAATGTAACTTTATTGGTATCTATTTTTATTTTGAAATTTACCACTAGCTGCTGCATTCCCGACCCTAGGCTTACACTCGAGTCAATATGTTTTCCCAGTTTGGAGGAGTAAACTTAGGTACCATGACTTATATTCGGGTCATCTACTACTACGATAATTCCTTATTTGGTCCCATATTTATGATTATTTGACCTCCTATTTGGGTGAGGAGTCATAAGCCCAAACTTAAAAATTCTTTAAATCTATCTCTGTGGCCTCACAGTTACTGTTTTTAAAGAGAAATTAAATGTGGTGTGAGATGAAGGCACCCTTAAAGATCCCTCCCAGCCTCATAACTCTAAATTTTGTGAATGTAGGGTTTTAATTTTTGATCCATTTTTGCCTCCATATTAACTCAAAAAGATACTATTTTTATTTCCCAATAGCACTAAACCTGCTGAATTGGTTCATACTGAAACTATAGCATCTGTAGTATAAATCTTTATGAGTTTGGAGATTTAGTAGGTGTTCACATGCAGTTTAGTTTATACTGCAATTATCTGATGTGAATAAGAGTGAACTAAAATTACTAAATAAAGTGAACAACATAAAGGTACCAAATTGTGCTACAAACATATTCCAATAAATATTAGCAATTTACCCACTAAGGAGGTAGTACAATCCAGTTACTAACAAAAAATATTCACAAAATCTATTTTTACATTATTTGATAACTTAGTATAAATGAGAGGGCTTTAAAACTTTTTTTAAAAGATCACGGAATTGTCCCACAAACTTTGAAGTAAACTCTTAGGTACAATAGATAAAAATCTGCAAACACTGGCCTTCTAAATGAAATTACATAAAAGTACATCATTGTAAAAGGCACATTCTCAACTTAGTTGTAATGGCAAAGGTAAGCCATTAACTTAACCAAGCGGCAGAGTGGGCTAAGTGTTGGGCTGCTGCTAACCACCAGGTCAGCAGCTTGAATTTAGCCGCTCCACATAGATGTACAGCCTGGGAAACCCATAGGGACAGGGCTACTCTCTCCTGGAAGGTTGCTGTGTGTTAGAATTGACTGTGGCAATGAATTGTTTGGTTGTGGTAGCAAAATGTAAGTATTGTTCAAACAAAATTCCTTTTGCCGTTAAATGCCACTTCCCCGTTACTATATCTTATCATACCTATAACTTAACTTGGTTGATATGTGTAAGGCTAAATTTTTTTAATGAACTCTGAATATTGAACTTTGAAAAGTAGAGCATTTGACTTTTCCATATAAAGACTCCAAGGAAGAATATTTACCAAATACCCAGACCCTTTTCCCATAGCTTCATTTAAAACTATTAACCTTTAGAAAGGAATCATGCTCAACCGAGTATAAATGGAACCGTTTGGATTCGTGTTAGAACTTCTATTGCAACTGTTTTTAAAAATATGAAATAACCGCAGTATATGTCTTGAATGTTGTTAATGGAAAATCACCAAATGAAGCCAATTTGCTACCAATAATTGTTAATACTATTTAACCCTATTAAGACAAAATATTTCCTATTAAATTAACTGTCAATAATATAATTTTTCTTAGAAAACACATCATCATCTGTTATAGTCAACCAGAACTATCTTGTCTTTCTTTTCAGTTTGATGTCTTTCATATAACGTGATTCTGTTCCTTTTAACATGTTGCATTTTCTTGCATCAGTTTTTTTAAATTATTTTTAGAGCTTTGGGGTTCTCAATTTATTGGTTAAATTATATGTTATTGTCAGCAAAATTGTTCGGTTAAATTAGGTCCCTATTTCAAATTGGGTTGTCAGTCTAGAGAGAAGTGTGTTCACTGTTTTATGTATATACTTTTTAGAAATTATTCTAGTCTATTGAAACTTTCATATAAAAAGGAACCTGAATTTAAAGACTGCTTTAAACTACGGACAAGAAACTTTTGACATATTATATTAGTTTGAAATACATTTGAATAGCACTTGTACTTAATACAAAGCTCTTTCATAGAGCCCTGGTGGCATAGTGGTTATGGGTTGGACTGCTAACCATATAGTCAGCAGTTCAAAACCACCAGCCACTCCTCAGGAGAAAGATGGGCTTTCTGCTCCCATAAAATGTTACAGTCTTGGAAACTCACAGGGGCAGTCCAACAGGGTCACTGTAATGAGTCAGAATCAACTCAAGTGTAGTAGACAACACACAGCAAAATAAAACAACTTAAATCCATGGAAAATGTGAGTGGAATTTACCCTGTGTAGGAGCACATATTTTATCCTAGTGCACGTTCTGCAGAGCCAGCGTTTTCATGAAGATTCTCCAAATTGTAGTGACGGTAGCCTTGCTTTCGTAGCACTGGCACACGTGAGCTACATAAGAGGCCTGGATTCTGGCAGCTCTGTAAAACTATAGCAGAGTTTTCCCTCTTATTTTTCACCCTCAGGTTTCCTCTGCATGACAAAGAAAGACTTGAAAAATGGCTAAGGAACATGAAACGAGATTCCTGGGTTCCTAGTAAATACCAGTTCCTGTGTAGTGACCATTTTACTCCCGACTCTCTTGATATCAGATGGGGTATTCGCTATTTGAAACAAACTGCAGTTCCAACAATCTTTTCCGTATCTGGCGACAATCAGGTATGGTGAACAGCTTGCTGGGGAGAGAAGGGCATTTTGATCAGGATGGCAGATTGCCTGGCAGGTTATCTGGTGGGAGGGGTGAGAGAAGAACAGAACCGTTCGTTGTAAAGCAAGTACTTGGGGCAAACAAAGATGGATTTATATCTTAAAAGAATAATGGTTTTAAATATCTTAACTGTCAGGAAACATAGTTTAAAAGAAGTAAACAAAAAATTACACATATATTTTAATATAAGCTAATAAGCGCAGCTGTTTCATGATCATTTGAATAATCTAAAACTTCTATCATGTATTGAATGTGCTTAGTGCCATTTGAAGAACTTGAAGGTATATTTGAGTTGTTATGTACTTAGAGCTTTTTTATTTTTTAAAGTAAATAAGCTTACTTGGCCAGTCTACTGAGTAAAGTTAGAATAGTCAGCACTAACTACTAAGAGAAGAACACTAGAATAGTCATCTCATATAATTTAAAATATTATTTTCTAGGGAAGAGATGCTTCCAAAAAAAGGTCTCATAAGACAAAATTAGAAGATGAACATGAAGTGTTCCAAAAAGCCAAGCCAGAAGAAGCATTTGTATCAAATGAGCCAAAGAAAAATACAGTTAACACAGATGTGCTCCCTAAATATACAGAATTATTTGACGCAACTGGTTTGGTGTCGCCACCAGCTCCAAAAACAGAGAGGATGCCAAATAATATATTAGCTCTCAACCTGGTTCAACAAGGTACCGGACAGCCAGAGTCCGCTTTGGGAACTGCACTTAACCAAGGTCTAGGTGTAGGTGGTTTTCACACTTCTTTTGAGAATATAAATTCTACCACTATTACTTTGACCACTTCTGACTCAGAAGAGATTCAGCACTCTTTGGAAACCCAAGAAATATTTGAGATAACTACCAATCATATTGCTAATCCAAATTTTACAGATAATTCTGTGGGAATTAAGTCAGCACAGGAACATCCTGTTATATTCAGCACAATTTCTCAAACAGTTGGAGACTTCAATGCAAATAAGGAATCAGTTATTGCGATTTTTGTCCCCACGGGAAATTCTAGGCCTCGAGTGAATTCTTTTGTCCCTGCCCAACAAGAAGCTGTGGCCATGGAGGACGTAGACACCGAAGACTCCGTATTCAGGGATGTTGACTATGGAGCAGAAGTGTTGCAAACTGAACATTCTTACTGCAGACAAGACATAAATAAGGAATATCTTTGGCAGAAAGTGTCTAAGCTACATTCAAAGATAACTCTTCTTGAACTAAAAGAGCAACAGACTCTGGGAAGATTAAAGTCTTTGGAAGCTCTCATAAGGCAGCTGCAGCAGGAAAACTGGCTCTCTGAAGAAAACGTCAAGATTATAGAGAACCATTTCACAACGTACGAAGTTACTATGTTATAAGGCATTTTAAAGCGATAACTTTTCCAAGGTCTTTGGTGGTGGTGGTTGTTTGCAGCCAAACCAAATTATTTGTAAAGTGAACTTTTCTTGTATGAAATGCTCATCTTACTGAAGCTCTGCAGGCCTCTAACGTTGTGGACTACTGGGCATTCTGTTGTAATACTCATTTTTTAGAAAAAACTCAGAGAACTGTGGGCTATGGAGAAAACTCTTTATGTAATCATTTTTCAAGTTGAAGTTACTTATAGTAAATAATTTAATTAAGTTGTAAAATGAGAGAAACTGTGATGGTGGTCAGAAGAGCCACGAATAGAAATCAGGCCCAGGAATCTCTCCTGATTCTACCACTGGCGTGTAACTTAGACAAGTGACTTATCAAGCTGGAGCCCAATGAGAGCATTTACTATGTTTCTTCCCTTTCGCACTTTTGACAGGATAGGTTTTCTGCATCGGAGGGTCTAAGAGGAGCCCTGGTCATACAGTCTGAGCACAATGGCTGGTGGTTTAAATCCTCCAGCCACTCAGTGGGAGGAAGCTGTGGTATTCTGCACCTGTAAAGACTTTTGCATCCTTAGAAACCTTATGGGGGAGTCCTCTGTCCTTTAAGGTCGCTATAAGTTAAAATTCACTTGATGACCTAAGGGTTTATACTCCATAGTAATAGAAGTTGCCTAGAATCTGATATTGCTAACTATTGGAATAACTGCAATAGTTATTCAATTCTGTGTTTAACTTTTTGGCTAGAGTTTCACACCTATATTACAAAAGATTTATTTGATAACATTACTCCAGTTGAAGTAAAATAAGGACCCAGTCACTAGTACAGTTCTAGAAATGTTATAAGCACTGAAGAACCTGTATGTCCTTACATTGTGTGTGATTGACTATCTTAATATATAATTGTTTGCGCTTCTTAACAAACTATTTATAGTTATATTTATAACAAATATGGAAATGAGGTTAAGTATATTTTAAAAACCATAGTCTATTTCTTAACAAGTGTAGCTTTTTAAAGTATGTGTCTGTGTCATTTCTAGAATACAAAAACATTCAGTAATATGAGAAGCCTCAAAAAGTGTGGAATATGGAATTAAAAGATAATAGAGTTTTCCCTTGAATTTTGTTAAGCCTCCCTATGTAAAATTACACATTATCACTCATGTGTATTTTACTGAGATTTATAAGTGAGAAATTATAGAAATTGTGATGATTGCCTTAGAGTTTAGTAAAAAGAAGAGATGATTATACTTGTAAAAATACTATTTAAATATAAAAGAATTTAAGAAAAATGAATATAAAAGCAAACAAATGTGAAAAAAATACGCAGTGTTTCCTTACGAACTGTCAGTTAATAGAATTAAATATAATGACAGGATAGTTTATGGTGTTAGACAAAGTCATACCAGTCTCATCTGTAAAATAAAAGATAGCATTTTCTACCTTTTGTAACAGATTTGAGAATTCTATAAGGGAACATGTTTTGAGCCTGAAAAATAGGAGGTGTTCAATAAACTTGGTGGACAGCAAATAGTATACTCAATGTTTTATAAATGCATGCTGATTGTTTTGGGCCAGGTTTCAATTATTTTCTTCAGCTAACTATAAAATGTGTCTTTCTTGGGTGACCATGAGGAAAAAGTTTACTAGTGTTTTTTAATAAATCATATGTGGTGGGGTTAATATTTTTTAGTGTCTTTGTGCTGTATTTTGCTAATAACTAGTAATTTTAGATACTAAATTATACAGATGAAAATAAAAACCTTTATAAATCATAGTAAGTAGTTTCGGCGCCATTTTTAGCAGTTGAGGAAATGGAATAGATGCCACATCTTACCTCCTATGGTTCCCAAAGCTGATTGATCACCACAAAGCAGAAGCCAGACATGATCCTCCACCCTTTCCCCTCCCCAGCCCCACTCCCACCCCACCCCCGCCCATTCCTTTTACCTTGTTCTAAAACCAACCATCCCTCCCATGGCACTGTACTTCTATGCCTCTAACCCAGTGGTTCTCAGCCTTCCTAATGCCCCAGCCCTTTCATACAGTTCGCATTGTATGGGCTCAGCTAAAGCAGGCCTTGGCCCCACTTCCCTGCTAATCCCTTAAAGGTCAGCAGTTGCCCCCGGAATGAAGAGACTGAGAAAAGGCACCAAGGATGCCTGACTCCCCGATAACCGGACACCATACCTGCCAGAGCTGATAAACTGCATCCTGGGCCATCAACCTTACCACTGACCTCCTAGGCCATAAACCTCACTGCTGACATCCTTGACCATAAACTTTGCTGCGGCAGCATGGACCTCCTTCTCTCCGCTTTCCTTTAAAAATCCCAGACCCCGAGCAGGGCCCTGCGATTCCCCTATGCTACTTGCCAGACCATGGTGCTTCACCCAGGAGCTCCCCTCTAATCAAGCTATTTCTGTTTCTGCTCTCCCTTTGTCCTGTCAGTTATCTTTGTCCGTCTACCCGTGCCTCAGTTTACCTCTCACTCATCCTGTGCCCAAGTTCATCCTTACAGATGTTGTGGTGACCCCCCAACCATAAAATTATTTTCATTGCTACTTCATGACTGTAATTTTGCTACTGTTAGGAATCAGGCGACCCTTGTGAAAGGTTGGTTCGACACCCCCCCCCCAAAGGGGTCGCGACCCACAGGTTGAGAACTGCTGCTTGAGTCTAACTCAAAAAACTCAATGCTGTGGAGTCAATGCTGACCCACAACAAACCCTATAACAGGGTGGAACTGCTCCTGTGGGCTGGATTCTCTGACTGGATTCAATACTTCATTGCAATGGCTACACAGAACTCAGATGATGTTCATGATTGTGGGGTTTATTAGGAAAGTCGATAGGTTACAATTCAGATGAGAAATACACAGGATACAATTGTTTAGTTAGGACAGCTGCTTTTCTGCCATGCCTGCAGGCAGGCCTTTCTCTGGCCCTCAGCCACTGGGCCTGGCTTCCTCCCTGCTCAGGCAACATTCTGAGGCTCTTTTAGGCCTTTCAAATGCCCATCGGGCATGCCACTCCAATATAAGCCTCAACTCAAAGGCACTAGGCTCTAACTCTTTGGGTCAGCAAACCCAGCTCCCCAATCCAAGCCAGTGCCCTCCCCCAAAGTACTCTACTTGCTCTCTGGACTTGAAGTCCACTCCTCTGGTGTCACAGCCCTCTCCTGGATCAAGGAAGTTTAATGCACAGGAATCTCGGGGTCCAAGTGATTTGATCCACTCCTGACTTTTCTCTTACTGATGGTGAAATCCCCGCTCCTGCACCTGAGATAGCTAGTTTCAGACTCAGCAGAATGGCGATTACAACCCCATTAACAATCACAGCTGAACCATATAATCCAGTGTCTTCCTCCAGCCCTTACCCAAAGGTCATTTGATGGGCATAACATGCTATGGCTATGAGCCATATTTGATAATTCACTGCATTGTAATCATAATTGTACTTGCTTAAAGTTAATGGCTTACTTAGGAATAATGTATATGTTTCATTCTATATATTTTTCTAATTCTTTAAAAAAAATTTGCTCATATAAGATATTTTTGTGGAACAATGATTGTGCATTGGCCTTCAAACCGCAAAGTCAGTAGTTCAAAACCACCAGCTGCTCCTACAGCCTTTTCACTTATGTAGAAAGTTACGGTCTCGGAAACTCACAGAAGCTGTTCTGTCCTAGAGCCACTGTGAGTAGGTGTTGACTTGATGGCTGTGAGTTTTGTTTCGTTTGGATCTGTGTTCAGGATATTCGCAACCCAGTTGACCTCCAAATTATATTTTGGGCTTCCTAACTGATTTTATCTATACTGTATTTCCAGTTTTCCATCTCCATATTTTCCTGGGCCTTCCTTGCTGTCTGCTTGGTTGTAGCTCTGCCACTTACTCACCACATAATCTAGTTTTGTTAGCTCTCTCTGGAGCTAGATATACCTCGGTCCTTGGCTCCTTGGCTCCGGGCGAGAAGCCTGGTTCGTGATCCAAGTGAGTTTTATGAGCATTAGAAGTTTCAGGTTTACACGGGCACCCAGAGGACTCCCCCCGAGCATGCAGCCTGCCTGGAAGCTACTTGGTGTGACGCAAAAGTGTCCCAAAGTTCTGGCGGTCGACTCCGGGCTCCTGCCTTTTCAATGATTTCACAGGGAGGCGTGGTGGATGACCCCATTCGCTGAATTGAATTCACCCGGCCTAAGTGGGCCAATCCAGGCTCAGCGCCCACTCATGTGTACCAGCAGGAAACCTGAACCTCTGAGCATGTGCCGTGTGCCACTCCTTTGTTTCCATAGCTTGGCCCTCTGGGGCCCTCTGGGCATGCCTTAACGGACTTCCCAGCCCTAAGCTAGCCTACCTAACAGTTTGGAATCTTTGATTATTTTCTATCTACAGAGTAAAGTCAGACTCTCTGCCCTGTATTTTAGCCACACTTGACTTTGTGTAGTGTTTCCCAGTTAGGCCAGGTACTTACCTGTTTCCATATACCCCTTTTTTTGTTCTTTCCTTAAACTCACCAGCCTGCCAAAAGTTCAAACGCATCCTCCTTGATGGAATTTCATCTTTTTGTGTAATCTCTACTCCTACAGGCCTTTGTTTTATAACACTATAAAAAAACATTTACTCAGGTGTGGGAAACAAAAATTTCTCCCAAGTTGTCTCCCCCAAATATATGCCAAACCCAACACGCTGCTTGCTACACATGGTAAATGACTGTACACTAGGAGGTCAACGAAAGTAGGTCAGAGGTTATTCTCCTTAAAGGTATCTAGAGCAACCAGGCTGTATAATCTGACTCACCCTAAGTAGGGCCCACTCCCTTCTGACATTGTTCCCTTCAAGGAGAGCTATGGGAAACAGAAGGATTTCTCCCAAGTTGTCTCCTCCAAATATATGCCAAACTTAGCTGCTTGCGAATGACTATACACTTGGAGGTCATCAGGAGTAGCCATCTAGAGCAAGCTGACACCACTGTTTATCCCACAACAAGTAGGGCCCACTCCCTTCTGATAAGGATAGTAGTTGTCTGTTTCCGTGTAGGAGACACCAGAGAGGTCAAACCCGCCCAAGGATGACCAAGGTTAGGCTGCCATCATAAATCTAGGGTCCACCCATCGTGTCACATGTATACCCCTAGAACTTCCCATTCCTATGAGCACACCCCTAGCTCACCCCTTCCTGTCACGCTTATGCCTATCATACATCCCCTTCCTATAATGTGTATGCCTCTTGTACTGCCCCTTCCTGTGACACATGGTTACCTGTAACCATGCCTCCCGAAGGAGATATAACCTTTGGTTAACAATAAAGTGGGGGCTCTCCTGCTCTCGCCCCTAGGCTCTCTGCTGCTCACGCAGCCGGGCTCCCCCCACGAGGACCACCATGCGGGGCTGAGGGGAGCATGCTACCATGAATTGTGTCTGACTCCATCATTCCAGTCTCTCTTTTCCCTCTCATGCTCTCTAAGACTGTACTATAATATTTAATTATTATCGCTGTACAATTGCACCTACCAGACCTGTGATGATTTGTGGGGGACCCTCCTCTCCCCACAGAGAGCCCAAAGGCAGGCCCGGGACCACTCAAGCTTGACTAAGGTTAGGCTACTTTATTGAGTCTAGGGTCCACCCATCTTGCCACATATATACCCCTATTCCCTCCCTGTACTATTGCGTGTACACCTCTAGGTCATCCCCCTCCTGTTGCTTGTATCGCCTATGTTACAATCCCTTTTCACGATGTACTTTGTTATCTGTAATCAGAGGGCTTGCATGCCCCCCAAAGATATATAAGCTTTGGTTAGAAATAAAACCTTACAAGAGCTCTCTCCTGCCTTCTCATCCCCCACCTCCACGTGTACCACCAGGAGGAACTGAGGTGCACATGCTACCATGAAATGTGTCTGACTCCTTTATTGTACTCTCCTATCTTCTATCCCCTATGACTTTACTATGATCTTTATATATCTTAACCGCACAATTGCGCCAATGGAACCTGTGATTAGTTGTGGGGGACTGACTACCCCACACTCAGGTTGGTTTGTTTTTCATTCTTTCTTGTACACATTATTTCTCCCTAATCCCACCCCCATCGCCACTCCCCCAGCCATAACCCAAAGAAACTACTAATCTAGTTACTGTCTCTACAGTTTACCTTTCCTGGATATCATATACAGAAAAGCATACAAAATAAAAAACCAATACCAAACCGATAACAATGAAGCCGAGGAAAAGCTCAATTGAAAAGAAAGCAGAAATATTAAAAACGAGATAATTTACAGTGGGTCAACGGGAAGAACAAGTAATACCTAACAGCATCTGCATGAATGCACATCCCAGCGCACGCTCTGTCAGACAGCAGGCTTTTACCATCCCTGGCAAGTGCTCAGAGGGGACTCAGGAAGGCTTAATGTACTGGGGACCCTGCGAGTGGCTCTCACTGCCATTCATAGCTTCTGCAACCCAGTACATTTTTCCTTTTTTTTTTTCCAGGTTGAAGGTACCTGTGACTATCTCTCCAGGCAGCTTTTTAAAGAATTTTTTGTTCATTTTGTTTGGCAACATAATATTAGCTCAACAATATTTGGATGAATAGTTTGGATACTTAGCATTTCTTGGTTCTTGCCACACAGAGAGCTTTCTAAGCAGTGTGTCAGTGATGTTGAGAATTAGAGCCATGCACATAGGGACTGCGGCTTTGGAAGCACTCCATATTTCCAGTGGGCAGTACAACTTTAGCCCTTCTCTGTGCATTGTTAATACGGTTTTCGTTGTTGGAGACTCTCCTGTCCTGGTCCTTCCCTCAGCCTTTATTCCTAGATCATCGAAGAGAAGTAAATCCAAGCAAGCCATGTTTCTGGATATCTTCAAGTCATGGACAACAGCAAGTCAAACTTAACAAACCAACCAACCGGTAAGTGTAAATAAGTAATGGTGAGCACTGGCCTAAACATCAAACAGTTGTCCTAGAGGAGAACTTTGTTTGATGTTTTTGTTTAATCTTAAAGTTAGTCATGTGTTAAGAATTGGAATATTGATAGAGGCATGGATTAATTTTTCTCTTTCGAGCTGAGCTGCACAGCTCTTCCAGTTAATTTGGTGTCTAAGGACATACTACATTGTTATTATATGATGCTATTTATATCATATAATGTTTGGGGGAATGTATAGAAAATCAGCTAGTGGGGTTGGTAGCCAAAGAGAAAAACAGAGGAAGACAGAATGTGTTTGTAATAGATGCAGTTCCCTCCAGAAAGGCTTCTTTGTGCCCTTTATCTTTAACCGCCCATGGCAAGAATAGTACCTTGAATCATAGTGGACTTGGGTCATTGCAGATTTTAGCCTAAGAAGAAGAAATGATTAAAAACTTCAATTCTAGTGATTACATTGTTTCCGGCATCATTTTTATGCAGTTAAATCTTATCTTTAACTCATTTTCTGCTCCATGACTGTTGTCCATTCTGTTCGCTTTACCATATATGTGGGCCACCCCTAAACTTACTGGTTTCTCTGCCTTGACCTCCTCTTCTTCAGGGAACTTTACTTCTGTCTCTCCACAACCACCCATTTCCATGATCAGCAGTAAACCTCCTCATCAGTACTGCCATCCCCTTGAGCAAGGTTCATTTCAAGCACCCACTCTGACCTCTAGCTTCTGTTCTTCCAGGACAATTTGGGAAGAAGTCCCACTGCAATAGATTTTTATTGTGAATTAGGTGAAGGGGGTCTGCATTGCAGACCACCACCTCTGCATCGAACACTGCAAGCTACTCATCAACCCCCAGTACACTGCTTGTTTATTAGTCATCGTTCCTGTGATAGGTTGTATTTGCCCAATTTGGCTGCAAAAAATATACCTCGACCCATTTGTTCCTGTCAAGAGGTGGAGTTTATTTCGCTTCCTCTTTGAATCTTGTGGACTCTGACTGCTTTGTGATTACCTTGTGGCATGTTGGAAAACCCCGAGCCACAGGGAGCGCTCCTGTGTGAGACCATATGAGTAGAGGTTTTCCATTGAGAAAAGAGGCACAGTCTTGGGAAGCCACCGGGGCAGTTCCACGCTCTCCGATAGGGTTGCTACCGGTAGGAATCAACTGGATGGCAGTGTGTTTGGTTTTAATTTGGAGGAGAACTAAGTCACCAGACAGGTGATTGAAGAAGGAGTCTCCAGCCTGCTCGATGACCCCTGTAGGGTCCCCAACAACAGTTGCCACAAACCTCTTAGCAGATCTCTCTGCTTGACTCCATCCTTGATGTCATCCGCCCTTCCTTCAAAGGCTGTCCAGCTAACAACTGTGGCTTTCTGTGGAGCAGCCTTCCTGTCAGATGGTGAATCTTCGGTGATTGGGGTAGATGTCCACTTGAGCTTTGTTCAAAAGTTAATATTTTCTCTGACCTCAAACATAATTGTTTTTCTCATGATACAAAAAGTATCTTTTTTTAAAAAAAATCTAAGTCACCCTAAAGAAATCTGATGGCAGAGTGGTTATGCACTGGGCTGCTAAACACAAAGTAAGAAATTCAAAACCACCAGCCACACTTGGAGGAAGTAGGATGGGGCTTTCCACGCCTATAAAAAGTGGCAATATCAGAAACTCACAGGGCCAGTTCTCCCCTGCCCTGCTCGGTGGCTATGAGTTGGAACTCCAGGAAGTGATCTGGTTTGGTTTGGAAGGAAGCTAAGAGGAGCTCTGTTAGCATAGCTGGGTGGCTAACCAAAAGATGAGCAATTCGAAACCGCCAGCTGCTCGGTGGGAGAAAGAGGTTGCTTCCTACTCCTGTAAAGATAATACAATCTCTGAAAATCAAAGGGGCAATTATTTTCCGTCCTATAGTTTTACTGTGAGTGGGAATCGGTTCAATGGCTATAAATTTGATTTGGCAAAAGTCTGAGACAAATGTTCAGCCGAGTGAACTTGTCCACAGTCATCCACTGGTCACAGAGAAATGTTTAAACCTTTTTATTTGGAATAAACCAGCGTAAGTATGAACTGGAATCCTCATAGCTATGCTTTTTCACTAACCCTTGTGGTTGGGAATTCATTCCATAACACGGTAATTTCATCAAGCACGTCAGTGCAATGAGGCCTCCAGTTAAAACTAAATGTGGAGCCCACGGCCTCCTAACTGATGAAAGCCATCAGCACTTGGGAGGGTGACACCCTTTCTGGGACAGGGAAGCTTTACATTGGGGATCTTCCCAAGGGAGTAGTGGGAGTCCACAGTCAAATGTAAGGTGTCTGGGGACTGGGAGCTTATATAAGGCTGATATCCTGAGTGCTCAGAGGGAAACCCTGAGTTTTTAGCTAGCACAAACTCAGAAATGAGGGTGTTGCGTGGACTTCCACGCCTGTGGCTGGCATCTGAGGCCTTGGTTCAGCTTGGCAGTCTGAAGGGCTGTATCTCAATGTGTGAGACCTAACGGGGCTCTGGGAGGGGAGGGTCAGTGCATGGAGCGCAGCTGGAGTCACCACAAACATGGCAGAGAAGTGACGTGGGATTCGTTTAATTTCCCACACCGCAGGGGAGGGAGCAGTATTGCAAGATGGGAGTCTCCCAAGGACAGACGTCGCAGCCCAGCTGTGCCACCTTGGAACTGGCACTAGAAACCATAGGCTCCTCGGTTGCCACTCAGCTTCCTGAATGGCTTCTATTCTGTTTCCTCTCTCTCTTGCTCAAGCCTGGATGTCATTTACAGACAACCCAGAAAGGCCTCCTAGTTCTCTGCACCTTCTGAGACTTCATTACTCATTCACTCACTCATATTTTCAATGCCATTTTCCCAAGAGAAGAACCTAGTTTTCCCCATTTATAATTTTAAGGCACTGGAACTCCAGCACACTGTGGACTAGTTTCCATTGTCTCAAGACCCATAGATGGTGGCTACTTCCTGGGACTTGGGTAGGGAAGGGTCACAGGGCGTAGAACAGAGCCCATACTGTGAAAAGGAGCCTTCTCTCTTTAAAGGAAAGGTGGTGGATAGGTTATGGAGACAGGTCATGACGGTTTTTGCAACAGGACAAGATGACTGTTGGGAGCCGTCCCAGCCGTGCCGTCTAGCAAAGCTACAGCCTGGTGGAAGAAGCTTCTGCAGAGCAGAGCTCGCCAGGGAGGGTTTCCAACAGCCCGCAAATATTTGCTGTTATTAAATCCATTCTTGAGAATGTTGTGCATTGTCATGTTTACCGCACCTGGAGTGGATGCGAGGGCAGTCTTGAGAAGTACGAATGAAACCAGATCTAAAACTTACTTCTATATGACGGGGCTTTCCTTAACTGAGGCATTGGAGAGGCTTAGTGAAACATCTTTGGGAATTCTGATAAGGATATGTGGAAATTGAGTGAGGAAGAAACCCCAAAGTTGAGGTCAGAGGAGACAATTAAACCCACCAAAAAATCCTGGATTCCATTCAGATTACATAGTGGGAGACTCTTTTGGCCTCCCCGATATAGAGGACCTTATAGACTGCCTCCCCCAACTGGCGCCTCTTTACCTTGGACAGGGGGTTACAAAGAAGGAGAGAGAATGGTTAACATTAATTTAAAAACAGGTAAAAGAGGAAACATTAAGTCTTTGGCAAAGAACCAGACAGTTTGGCTCCCCATGGTGCTTCGGGAGTATAAAAAATAAAAGAGACAAAGGTAGACAATGGAACAGTTACCATGGGAGAGTTTGTAAAGGAAAATATTTGAGAAGCATTTAACTCTGCTTGTAGATATTTTTAGAATAAGGTAGGCTTTGAAGTAGTTCATGAGATAGTTTCATTATGTTAAGTTAGTCAACCAGGAAAGAAACATTGTGAGCAAAAAATAGGGCAGTGGGTAGGATATGAGTCTAACAAAATTTTCTGAATACCTCAATCAAGAATAGTATGTGAGGAATAAGACACACAGTACAGAAAGAAAACCAGGAAGAGGACAGAAAGTGACAGAAAAAAGTACAGACCTTACAATGGTCTTTTATCGGGTTTTAGTGGAAACAAGGGTGACTTTGGAGTTAATCATAAGGCATTGTTTTTATGTAGTGGTCTGCAAAACTTTTTATGGTATAAATAAAGCTGTTTGGAAGAACTCAGCAGA
>NW_022103920.1:37210249-37223708 GCF_000313985.2 Echinops telfairi
TGATGTCTTTTTTCTCTTTTTTTCCCCCTCCTATTTAGTTGGCTGCCGTATGTATCCCTGGATTGGATTTGGCCCCTTGTATAGTACCTGGACCTTGCCCCAGGAATGTATGTATATAGTAGCTTTTCCCCTATGCCCCATTTTTTAAGATTACTTCAGTGGACTCATGTTGTGCTTGACCTTTTGTGCTTGACTTGCTTCACTTAGCATAATTTCCTACAGTTCTTCCCACGCAGTAATGTGCTTCATGCATTCATCACTGCTTTTTAGGGATGCGAAGTATTCCATTGATTGTATGTACCACAGTTTTCTGGTCCATTCATCCATTCGTTGATGGAAATTTCGGTTGTTTCCAACTCCTTACAATTGTGAACTGTGCTGCGATGAACATTGGAGCACAGATGTCTGGCCATGGTTTGTTTCTTGCCTCTTCTGAGTATATGCCCAGTAGGGAGATTGCTGGTCATATGGTGCTCGATTTCCATCTGTTTTAGATATCACCAAATCAATTTCCATAGTGGCTGTACATACCCACTGGTCCACCAGCAGTGGATGAGAGTTCCTTTCTCACCACAACCCCTCCAACACTGTTGCTCTCTGATTTTTTGAATTGGGCTATCTTTGAAGGTGTTAGATGATATCTCATAGTTGTTTTAGTTTGCATTTCTCTTACTGCTAATAAGCGGGAACATTTCCTCATATGTTTATTGGCCATTGGGAATTCTGCCCTTGTGAAACTTCTGTTCAGGTCCTTTGCCCACCTCCTTAGTGGGCAATTAGTTTTTTTTTTTCTTATTGTAAGCTAGCAAAGTATTGTAGATTTTAGTTATAAGACCTTTCTTTAATATGTCATTGCTAACGTTTTCCCAGTCTGTGGGCTCTCTTATTACTCTTTTAGTAAGTTCTTTCGATTGAACTCAATTCTTAAAACAGCCAAGTTCAATCCTTACTTAGCTTATCTAAATCCTTATCTAAACTCTTCTATTTACAGAAAAATATGGGATTAGATGTCTGACAGCATTAAACTAGATTCAAGCTCCCTGTCAGCCATTTTGACCTACTGTCAGCTATTTTCTCTAAGCAGCACGGTTTCTGAGAAATTCAAATGTCTATTTCTACCCCTGAGCTCAAAATATACATTAATAACAATCATTTTTGCCATTTCACACAGGAAGAACCAAAGGCTACAACCAAACAAAACAATAAAAACTTTAGCTTTCCATATTATTTCCAGAAAACAACCCAGTTAACTGCGTAGACATTTCTGACTTCTGTCATGAAGAGACACTGCCATGAGGCTGAAGTCAACTAAACATTCACTCTCCATCTTTCTGATTTGTTTCTCTAGTACCCTATAGATTGCTTTAGATGGCTGACAACCTTCAGGCAGATAAATAACGAGTTGACCAGGTGTATAGTCGCTGACCATGTGTTTGCAAACAGCACCTTAGATCTGGCATTATGATGGGGGCACATAGTGGGGAATGACCTTTACTTAGGAGAATGTGAGTGGGACGCATCTCCAACCCACAAACGTAAAGGTTCACTCCATGGGAGCCCTGGCCTCCCAGACTCCTTAACCTATGAATGTTGAGAGTTTGTCCTCATACACGCTCTTCTCGGCTCTGCTTTGTCACTGTGCCTCCGCTGCAGACATATGCCTAGATTTTGATCTTGTACTTAATCATAACCGTAATCTAAGAACAAGACTTCTTCTGATGTGACCCTGCTTGATACCCGCCCTCAGGAAGTGACCTCAGAAGGTATGGGTGCTGTAGCAAAGTGTGGTGAAGAGATCAGATGGTGCTTGGCATAAAAAAAAAAAGGAGTCTGGGGGTCTCACAGATTTGTCTTAAAGCAAGCAGCCATCTAAGTGAAGTAAGTGCCCCCTAAGTCCGCACAAAAGGAGCACACCAGCCAGTGTGTTTAAAAGATATTTATTTATTGCGATTATGGGGTTTATTGTGGAAGTTGACAGGTTACAATTAAGGTGGAAATACTCAGGATACAGTTGTTCAGTTAGGACATGTTACAAAGTTCTCAAAGGGCTACAAGTAAATACGCAATGGCATGCCACTCCACCGTAAACCTCAGCCCGAAGGCAGGCAACTCAGCTTCTTGAGTCAGCAAATCTAGCACCCTGCCTTCATGCCCAGAGGCACCCCACTCCACAAACCAGCCTTCCACGTCAACACACAGCTCGACTTGCTCTATGAGCTGGAAGCCCATCGATGTCTCATGTTTTGGTTCCCAGTTCTGCTGCTGCTGCTCCTCTTCCTCACTTTGCTGGTATGAAAGTTGTCTCCTGGATGAAGGAGGTTCACCACCCTACAGAGGGATCCCAAAGTCCAGAGAAAATGCTACACTTCTAGCTCTTGCTGATAGTACGATCCCCTACCTGCTTTGAGACGGCTCATTTTATGTGCAGCAGGATGGCAGTCAAAATGAATCCTGTTAACAAGCACTCACAGCTGAATCCTATCCGTAGCTTCCCTTGCCTTTTCCTACACAGCCCCTTTGGGACAGGGTCATTTGGAGTTAAAGAGACTATGGTTAGAAGAGCCATATAGGTAATTCACTGCATTGCAAGCTGCATCCTTTTTTGAATTAACTTTTTTTGTTTAATCATTTTATTAGGGTCTTGTACAACTCATCACAATTCACACATACATCCCTTGTGTGAAGGACATTTGTACGTTGCCATCATCTTTTTCAAAACATTTTCTTTCTACTTGAGCCCTTGGTATCAACTCTTCATTTTCCCCCATCCGTCCTCCACCTTCCCTCCCTCATGAACCCTTTAAAAGATTGTTCATTTTAAAAATCCATGAACAGAGGTGGGAAGAACTATATTAAAGTTTAAAATTTGAGCACCCCATTTGCAGAAGGGTGCAGATGACAGTGAATGCCCAAAGTCTTTTTCCAGAACTTCCACATGGATTAAACCTCCATTGAACTCCCTCTGTCCATTGACCACAGATGTGGATAATCTTGTCCTTAGACAGAGTGCATCAGAAAGTGGACTACTGCAGATATTGTTCGATTAAATTTTAACATTTGTTTCCTCTTTTTTTTTACTTGTTTCCGTTTTTAACTTTGTTTGTTTGTTTGTTTCGACTTTCCTTTAGGAGGAAAAATAAAAGCAGCACCATTTGCTGTACTTCTTCCAAGATAGACTTTTGCATTCACCTGTCAGCCCATGCTGTAGGTAATATTATTCGCCACTGCTCTTACGCAAAGGCAGCCAGTCTTCTCCAGCATTCCTTTTTCATGTGTATCAGGTGATTGAAAATAGCATGTGTCAGGTGCACCTAAGTCATCAATGAGTTCCCTCTTTAACACCTTTTAAGAGAGTCATTTGGCAGCAAATGTAACAAATGCAACACATCCGTTGACGCCACGGCTGCTGTTGGTGTTGGCCTCGCATGTGGCCCCAAGGACAATGATGTCCCCACAACACCAGCCTTGGGTCTTACTGCTCCAGTGTGAGGGGTTTGTTTGCCATATGCCGGGTGCCGTCTGTCTTGAAATCTGGCATCCTCTATCTTCATCAGGAAATGTTTCAAGTCCTCTTACTTTCAGGGAACTGGGTAGTGTCACCTGTGTGTTGCAAGCTGTTATGTTAGCGAGCCTTTCTCCAATATTGAGACTGCATTCTTCAAATAGTGTGTTTCTCAGGTTATGTGCTCAGCACACAGAATGGGTAAGGATGGTGAAAGCACATGGCCATGACACGTCTTTCCTGATTTTACATCACACAGTATTCCCTTGTTCTTCCCTAATGTCTGCCGCTTAGTCTATGTACAGGTTCTGCTTAATTACAGTTAAGTGCTCTGGAATTCCTATTGTCGCAGTTATCCTTAATTTGTTATGATCGACACAGCCCAATCACTTTGTATAGTCAATAAAACACAGGTAGCTTGGTTACTGAACTCTAATTCGAAATCAGGAGCACTGGAGCAGGTGCCAATTTCAGAAAGAGCCTAATCTCTATTTTTTTTTCAGTTCATGGTTCAGGTTTTCCACGAACAAAAATGCTTGAGTTTAAGTATGCACAATGGACTGAAATATCATGAGTGTGAAATGAGATGGATTTTCTTTCACTTGCAACCTTGGTTAGTGTATGTGGAATGAATTCACTGGCATGAAACGCAGAATGTTCCGGAACCACCAATGGGGAAAAGCGGGAGTTAATCGGTTCAGTCGTGCAGTACCTCACACTTGAGAAGGAGTGTCTGAGGTGAGATGAAGGAAGAGCAAAAGACGCAGTCCGATCGTTCCAACAATCCCCAGGAACCACTGGACAAAGCAGCTTAGGTCAACTCCTCTTTGGACAGTAAGGACTGTGTTAGAAGGACATTCATTTCCCCTTGATGCTTTGGGAGTCTGAAATACTCTTCTGTTGTCATCTTCCAGTCCACCTGCGTGTTTTCATTAATGTGGAAATTAATAAAAGGCCAAGGGGAAAGTGTGGAACCCTATAGGAGGACCACAGAGCTGCACATCAGAAGACTAGAGAGCCTGGCTTGCCGCCACAATGTAATCTAATCTCAGTGTGAGTAAGCAGGAAGTCCATTGACAGATATCACCACAGATATGCACCTCTGAAAGTTCCTGTAAGAAAAGCCTTTTAATGAGGAAAAACAAACAAAAAAGAACAAAAAGCCAGTCCAAGTCATGCTGACGTAAATTCATTTCATTAAAAAAAAAAAAAGATCAAGCCTGTCACTGTGGAATCAGTTCTGATTCATGAGAGCCCACAGTGCACAGAACTGCTCCGGAGGGTTTCCTAACCTTCATGCAAGCAGTCACCAGATCTGTTCTCCCTCAAACAGCCGGTGCACTTGAACTTGACCATTTGGTCAGCAGGCCAATGACTAACCACTATGCCACCATTATGCTCGCTCCTTACCTGCTGCCACGGGGTCAATTCCGAGTCATTGCAACTCAGAAAGACCAGCCAACTCCCTGCCGCACGTCTCCTCAGGCTAGAGTGACCCTGGAGGGCAGAGTGGAACTGCCCTGCCCGGGTTCCCAAGACTGTCAAGTGTCACAGCAATAGACTGTCTCCTTTCTCTCCCAGAGTCACTCCCAGTGACCCTATCTCGGGTTTCCAAGGCTGTAAATGCTTAGGCGAGGAGAGAGCCCTATCTTCCCTGGTGGAATAGGTTGTACATTTGAGCCTCTGAGCTGGCCACTGCACTTAACTGACAGTACCTTTCCAGAACGAGGAAGACCCGCGCCATCTAGTGGTTAGTGATCCTATAGGACATTGGAGACCGGCGCCGGTGGCTTTCCCAAGCTGTGAATCTTTACTGGAGCAGGAAGCCTTACTTGTCTCCCGTGAAGTGGCTGACAGGTGACATTGGTGACGTTGCAGAGAGCAGCCCACCTGTAACCCACTCCCCCCCAGAGCTCACTTCTCAGTCATGGCAAAATGATGAGAGTGAAGAAACCACGATTTAGCACAAAGAATGCAGCAACTTGATTTTTAAAATGAAATGCTTGGAAAAGAAAAAAAAATGATGCTTCCATACTTTGATAAAATTCTTTGAGAATTTTCTCTTTTACTTCATTAAGCAAAAAACAGCCTGAGCTTTAATTGAGACCAGAATTTTTCAGGAGTTGGGCGATGTCACCGCTTTCAGCCGGTCACTGCCTCCACACACGTCTGTTAATGTTCACTCCCCTGTCATCATAACTGCATCAAACCGTATTGTAATTGCATGGCTTTTTTGACCAAACTCTTTCTGATTGTCCTTTTTGTGCAGCCAATAGAGCCTCAGTTATTGGTTTGTGGAAACGCTACAAATAGGCTACCTCATGGCCTGATTTCACTGACTAACGAGAGCTTGCTGTTTAGTTCTTCGGTTGCCATAGAGTTTACTCTGACTCATGGAAATCCCGAGTGTGTCTGAGTAGGACTGTGCCCCCTGGGTTTTCAAGGGCTGGATTGCAGAAGGAGCTGCCTTTTGGAGTGGCTTCAAACGACTCAGCTTCTTTAGGATAGCAACTGAGCATGCACCCAACGGCCACCCAGGAATCCCCGTGTTTAGACCTGTTGCCGCTGTGAAGTGCCATGCAGTCGGTCCCTTACCCATAGCAACCCTATGTACACCAGAAGGAAACACTGCCTGGCTTAGAGCTAGTGACTTTTAAGTGCGACAGCGTATTATGTTAATGGGACTTTCATTAGCTCAACCCCAAAGCCTATTTGCTAACTCTGCGTTTACTTTTTTGCCCTAAAACCCAAAGTAACTTCATTGTATGTTTGATCAGTTTCAGCCTGAAAACTGGTAGAATTCTTCTATGTCATCATCACTACTTTAGTGGTTGGTTTGTAAATTTGAATAATAGTTGTATTGACTGAAATTTCTTGTATATATAGATGCTCTCTTATCACAGACAATATGGTATGTCAAGACAGATCTGGAAATGTCCTTCGTGACGATGAATGGGACACCATTTGTCTTGAGTTTGCCAACTCTGCCTAGTACATCCCATGTTTGTCTGATTCAAAATGGCTATAACCACTCCATTTCAGCTTACTCATGCCTAGGCTATTGATCTTTATGTGGTCCATTTAATTTTTTAACCACTTCCAATTTTCCTAGATTTATTCATGACCAGTTCCAATTATTAATAGTTGCTTGCATCTGTGTCTTCCCATTCTGACTCATGCCTCATCAGCAAATGAAGGTCCCCAAAGCTCTCCACCAACCGTTTCATTGTGGTGGACTCCTCCGAAAGGGCAGCTCTTCCTCCGTCATGCTTTTGAGCGCCTTCCAACTGGAGGGGTTCGTCCATCTTCTGGCGCTGTATCTGACAAATGTCCTGCAGCTGTTCTGAAGGTCTTCGGTGGCCAATTCCTCAGTGGATGGCCATTCCTTCTTCAGAGTCTTTTCTTCGACTGGAAGTTCTGCTGAAGCTCTTCTCCGTGGGTGACCCGGTCGGTATTTGACATACCACTGCCATACCGGTAGCTTCCAGCATCAGAGACAGCTGAGCCACCTCGGTAAAGACGCACTGACAGACAAGTGGTGGTGTGCTAACTAATGGGTACCCCCAACTTGAGAGCAAAGAGAGAAGCAGCCCAGAGATTAGAATCTCAAAGGAGGTTGGATCATCAGAAAAGGGAAAGATTCAAGTGAAGGGAAAGAAATTTAAAACCGCTAAAAATCTCCACATCACTCTTCCTTAATTTGAGGCCCCACTCAGAAAGTTAAAGAACATTCCTAAATCTCACATTTCTTATTAGAATGATTGAAAGTTAAATTCAAAGACCCAAGCATAAGCAGACTTACTGACTAGTCCTAAATCTCCCTTAAATTGAATTTATCTAAATTCTAAATTGATTTTTTAGTCGTCTTTTGTGTTTTTGATAATTTTCTGAATATTTAGTTTTTAGATCATTATATTCATCCTTACTGATCTATCTCTTGATTTGGATTTTGTCTTAGGAAGTTTAGACTCTACCTACATGTATTTTATTGAAAATGGCATTAGTCCCCAAAGTGTTTATAAAGTATTTCAATGTGTCAGGATGTTTCAAATGGAATGGAGAGCAAATTAAGTGTACCTTGAGACTTTTCAGAGAACCTGCTCGTCTGTTTTACCAACGTGGAATGTTTACTGCCGACTCCCTGGAGGTTATCCCGACATAGTCCCTGTTTGTGGGTATTCTGGGAACTAGTCTCAAGATATGCAAAAGTGGTTTTGACTACACTTCCACACAATATGGCTTTTCATAAGGCCACAGCTTATCATGAATAGTGCGATGACTCATTTACCAGTCTTCCTAAATCTCATCAACAATTCTTTTTTGGGAGCAATTCAACTATTTTGGTCATTCTTTTTTTTTTTTTTTTTTAGTTGTTGCAGCAAATTCCACACAAGCTATGGCAATCTTTGACTCTTAACACAAAAATTTAGCTAACTCTAATCTGGAATTGTTTTTCCTGAAATGTATCACCAGCTCCTTTGTTTTGTTTGTCTTTCTCCCCTAAAGTTATTTTACTAGATTTCACATGTGGAATTGTCAGTGGATCCGTGCAATTTGTTTCACCCTCAATTTTGTGTCTCCTGTATTTCTCCTTTGTCTGTTCAATTGTCTGTTTGGGGGGCGGGGGTATGTTATTTTCTTGAATGGAGTTTGTACTGCCATGGCCTCCTCCTTGTCTGTCAGCTGCTCCCAAAAGAAAGGAGAAGCTGCTTGCTCGCCTAAAGATTTGCAGTCTCATAAGTCCTACACAGAGCCTGCCTGTACAAGCTGGAAGCCACTTGATGGCAGTGGGGTTTCTTTTTGTTGGGGGAGAGGGACTTCATTCTATGTAGAAGGTTGTTGGTAATATAAATGAGTAGTCTCATTTTCATCCTTATATGTTCACTAAAATGTACAAACAAATAAAATCACCTGATCCTGGACTTTTCTTTGTGGAGAGATTTTGGACAACATTTTTTTTTCTGTTATAGAAATAAAGCAATTCATGTTTGATTTTTGATCTTATATTGTTTTTTGGTAGATTGCATTTGTCAAAGACTGTCTATTTCATATGTTATCAAATTTATTGGAATATAATAATTTATTATATTCCTTTGTTATCTTTTTGATGTCTATAAGATTCTTTTTTTTAATCATTTTACTGGAGGCTCATATAGCTCTTATGACAATATATACATATACATATATATTATGACAATATATACACAGACATCCATTGTGTCAAGCACATTTGTACATTTGTCACCAGCATCATTTTCAAAGCATTTTATTTCTATTTGAACCCTTGGTATCAGCTCCTCATTTCCCCCTCCCAACCACCCTCACAAACCCTTGATAATTTATAAATTATGATTATTTTTTCATGTCTTACACTGACCGATGTCTCCCTTTACTCACTTTTCTGTTGTCTGTCCCCCAGGGAGGGGGTTATATGTAGATCATTATGATTGGTTCCCCCTTTCTCCCCCACCTTCCCCTTACTCTCGTGGTATCACTACTCTCATTATTGGTCCTCAGGAGGTTATCTGTCCTGGATTCCCTGCGTTTCCACCTCTTATCTGTACCCATGTACATGCTCGTGCACATGCTCTCGTCTAGCAGGATTTTTAAGATACAATTGGGTTCATGATAGTCAGTGGTGGGGAGGGGAGCATTAAAAAACTAGAGGAAAGTTATATGCTTCATCGGTGCAATACTGCACCCTGACTGGCTTGTCTCTTCCTTGTGACCCTTCTGTAAGGGGATGTCCAATTGTGAACAGATGGGCTTCGGGTCTCCACTCCACACTCCCCTCATTCACATTGATAGGATTTTTTGTTCTGGGTCTTTGATGCCTGATACCTGATCCCATTGACACCTTATGATCACACAGGCTGGTGTGCTTCTTCCATGTGGAGTTTGTTGCTTCTCAGCAACTTGTTTGTCTTCATACCTTTAAAACCCCAGACTCTATATCTTTTGTTTTTGTTTTTGTTTTTGTTTTTGGCATTCTGAAAATTTATTTCTTTGGCAGATCAATGTCTGCTTCTTCCTTTTTTTTTATTTAAACATTTTATTAGGGGCTCATACAACTGTTATCGCAATCCATACACACATCATTTGACTCTATATCTTTTGATAGCCAGGCACCATCAGCTTTCTTCACCACATTTGCTTATGCACCCATTTTGTCTTCAGCAATCTTGTCAGAAAGGTGAGCGTCACAGAATGCCAGGTTAATAAAACGTGTTCTTGTGGTGAGGAAGTACTTTAGTAGAGGCCCAATGTCCATCTGCTACCTTGATACTTGTCTATAAGATTCTATAGTGAGGTGTTGACACTATGTGATTTCTGCCCAGTGCTCTGAATATCAGTGAAGAAATTCAGTGAAGTGCAGGTAATTGGCAGAAATACATATAACTCTCTTAAGGTAGCCAAATACATCATCATCTAATTAGTGAGTGACGTGCATAAATGGATGAACGAGATTCCCCCTGTCCCTACCTACTATCCAGCAAAGCCACTGCGAAGGGAATGGGCTTGGTGCAATCAGTGGGGAAGGAGACCCTGTTGAGCTTGGTTCTATTCTGGTGCAGTGAACAGACAATGAGAGGAGTAGAATAAGTGGAAGGCCCCCGGGCACCCCTCCATTTCCCTGAAGAAGAAAAAAGATTCCATAGTGATATCTATTTTCTTTTTTATTTTTGTTACTGACCAATTTTGGAGCGAAGTACCCATTTTGCTGCGATTGTTTTTAGGCCCTGTCCAGACACCTCTAATGCACAGCCACTCTACACAAATGAAACGCTGCCCCGTGCCAGCCCAGCCCACAGTCATGGACATGTTTGACCCAGCGTGGTAGCCACGGTGTCAGCCCATCTCACCGAGGGACTTCTTTTCCAACATCCCTCTAATATAGTAAGTATGATGCCTTGCTCCAGGGACTGACTGGTCTCTCTCAATCATATGTCCACGTAAGCAAGACGAAGCCTTGCCATCCCAGTTTATTAGCATCTGGTGGTGTAAGGAGCATTCTGGCTGTATTTCCTCTGACACAGATTAGTTTGTTCTTCGGGCAGTTTGTGTTACTTTCAATATTCTTTGCTATAATTCAAAGGAGTCAGTTCTGCTTTGTTCCTAATTCATCGTCCAGCTTCCACAGGCAGTGCCTCCTGTATGTGGGGAAGATATGATCACAGTGGTATTTGCATAGCTTGCTGGCTTAAGAAGGCATCCTTTGTTGTTTATTAATGGTTAACACAAGTTTGATTTTCCTTACGTATATGCTCACCAGAAAGATCCTCCATAATTTTATACTACAAATGATCAAAACTGCCCTGGAATGCAAAATAATACAAAGGAAGGCCTAGTTCACATAGGTCTCCTCTGAAAGGCCAGAACAATTCACTCAGCAATCAGAAATATTGGGAGAATTTCAAATCTAAGAATGAGAAATTAATGGTAACAAGTACTACAGATTGCAGTATTGCTGCGGCACCTTTTCCGTTGGAAACTTACCAAGAAATCAGTAACTATGTGATTCCAGTCCATAGTCACCATGACAGTAGGTGACCACATTCATTTCGTTCCTGTCTGCCTGTACAAGCACGCCATAAACACATCAAAGAGATGAAGGACAGAACCTATTTGCTGCCGATTCTTGAATGTGGGATGGCATTAGCCACTTGCTTGATGGATAACATGTAGCAGAAGTGATTGTTATGAGGTTTCTGAGGCCAGGTCATAAGAAAAAAAATAGGTCCCTGTGTTAGTCTGGGTTGACTAGAGAAACAAATTCGTAGACACTCATGCATATAAGAAAGCACTTTATATAAAAGAGCAATTATATATTGAGAAAACATTCCAGCCCAGTCCAGATCAAGTCCATAAATCCAATATTAGCCCATATGTCCAATACCAATCTATAAATTCATCTTCAGACTCATGCAGCACATGTGATGACACCGAATGCAGGAAGGTCACAGGCCAGTGGTTGGAAAGTCTTGTGGATCCAGTGGTGGTGGAAGCATCGCAAGTGCTGGTGTGGGTCTTCACGTGGCTCCTCCAGCTCCAGGACTCTAGCATACTTCCATGTGTCTTATCAATAGGAAGATGAAGCAGAGAGTCTGTCTGGCCTCCAGTGAGCTAGTTATCTCTGTTGAGCCTCCAAATGAGCTCATCAAACTGTGACCTGATTGACAGGCTAGACTCCACCCCTTTACAAGTTGACTTCAGATTCTATAACTACCACAGTCCCCCACGTACTTCTTTCAATACTCAATCTTGGGAAACAACTTTCCATGAAACAAATCATTCTGCTTTGCATGTGCTATGCCTTAAAGACCACTGCAGATGCTCCGGTCACCATTGATGAGCCTCGCCTTCTCATTATACTCATCAAGGCACCACCAAGCATGTTAATTAAAGCCATCTTGAACCCTATAGACCAGCCCATCTGCCAGCTAGATGCCACTAAGTGACTTTAGTTATGCCACATGGACTAGAAGAAGCTAAACCCTGCCCCAATTCCAACAAATGAAAAATAATAAAATGTTTGTTGTGTTAAACCACTAAGTGTGGAGACTTACGCAGAGAAAGGTAACTGGAATGATGACTGCGATATAAATGGAGGGAACAGCCCTACAGCTGGTTCTGTGAAGACACCTGTGAAATTCCAGATTAGTAGGGAAAGAATTTGGGAAAATGCCCCCATCAAATCTGTTCTACTAAGTGGCATCTGTATCTCCCAGGCAACTTTTGTCTTTTCCTCCACAGTATTTGTTAGGAATGTAATTGCTAAAATTTATAAAAATCATTGTGAATAGAGCTAGTTCTATTTAAGCTCATTGTTTCTTCCTAATCTTCCGTCAGTTCGGGCTTATTTTTCTGCTCAATGTGCAGAAATGAAAAGGACTGTCAGTTTATTGGGTGCCATCTTGAAGAAAAAATTTTAAATTCATCTATAAGAAAATATTTGGGTTGTGATTCAAGGGTTTACCTGTGTGAAGTTTTGACTGGTTACCATATAAGCCTGGCTCTGAAGAAGGCTCTGAAAGAAATCTCTGTGAATAAATGATTCTGCAAGAGTTTTGCTTCTTAGAGAACTCTGTCTTATGGCCGTGCTGCAAAAGCTTTGTACGTGTTGGCTGTGGAGCCTCATGCAACTCACAAGCTACTCTGAAGCTTGCTGCTTCAGCCAGGAGGAGTGCGAGCGGTAGCAGGAAGGTGAGCATGTGAAATAGGACTGCCAACTGTAATCAAATCCCTGGTGCTTTTAAAACAATATTTTGGGTCATAAATTACTTTCTGTAAAAACCTAATAGCTAATTTGGCCCCGTGAGAACTTAATTGGAAATTGTATGTGAAGTAATTGACTACATCTAGAGTGAACTGTTGGTCTTTTTACTTTTAATGTGAAAATTTTATATGACAACAGGAAGCACAGTCAATATCTAAATTCATGGATTCTCTTTTTGCTCAAACAAGTACCATTATCATTTTTAAAACAGCGAAAGAGTGGTTGTCTAATGAAAGACCTCCTGGGGTCATAATGGGGAAAAATCATTGTAACATTAAATGGAGACATTGCTTTTTAAAATAAAGACAGCTTTTTATTTTAGCTTTAATGTGGTACTGTCAAATTGGTCAAATCCCCTTAGAAAATGAGAGATGCATTGCTTCACACACCTGTGGACACTAAGTGAAAACAGACGCAAATGATCACATTTCCAGTCTTGTTTTTTAGCTCAGGAGGACAATTTTCCAAATATCTTTGTACTGCCTTAACAAAAGGCATTTACTAAGTATAGGCCTTTTAAGTAACATGACTTGTAAACATTGAATCACATATCTTAAATTTCTATGGTTAGATTAGGTCATAAATGTGATTACCTCAAAAAGAGTTCATGACTCGGGACTCCCAATGAGCTGCTTTAGTCATTGTTTAGTTGTTGTTGTTAGGTACGGCCAGGTTGGTTC
>NW_022103920.1:37225001-37226273 GCF_000313985.2 Echinops telfairi
AGAGTTGTAGGAGCCCCCAATAAAATGATTTAAAAAGAAAAAAAATAAAGTTGTTGGAAACATTATTTTAGTTAAAATGCACATACAGGACAAAATCTAACACAACTTCTGAAAACCCTAAAATATTTTTACACTATTATTTTTATTTTTTTAATAAGCTTAAAACTCAGAATAACAGCTTTGATATAAATTGTTACTTTGGGCTGCCATCTAGTGTTCAAATACAGAAAACATCTGCCCATTTTCTTTTCTCTGATTCAGGAGTCTGATATTCAGACTCACTCCCAGGGACCCTGGACACAGATTAGAACTGCTCTTGTGGGTTCCTGAGACTGTGAACCTCCAGGAGTAAAATGCCTCATCTTTCTCCCTTGGAGCGGCTGGTGGTTTCAATCTGCTGACCTTGGTTGGTTAGCAGCCCAATAGCAAAAGTTCAAAAGCTACTATGAAAGTTTTTTAGAATTTCGATTTTTAGCATAATTTTTCTTAGTGTTTTTAATATGTGTAAATGTGTCACAAAATAACTGTTATTAAAATGTATCCTCTGGAAACACTATGTAATAATCTTGTTTTAAAGATACTAACCAACAAATACATAATACCAAATGAAATGTTTCAACAAACTGATGAAGCAGTAGAAGCACTCTCTTGTCTATGCCAGGACATTTGAAAACAGCTACCAGACCCAGCAAGTGGAAAATACCCATATGTGTGCTCATTTCAAGCAAAAGAGACCCAATAGAATGCAGACATTATTGAACAATATCATTAATATCACATGCAAGTAAAATGTTGCTGAAGATCATTCAACAGGGTTGCAGCATTAACTGGAAGCTATCAGAAAGCTAGATTCAGAAGAGGATGTGGCATGCGGGATATCATTGCTGATGTCAGATGAACCTTGACAGAAAGTACAGCGTGCCAGGTAGGTGCGTCCTTGTGCTTTATTGACTATGCAAAGGCATGCGACTGTATGGGATCCTAACAAACTGGGTGGCACTGAGTAGAATGCTTATGTGGAATCTATAGAGGGACCAAGGAGCAGCATTACGAACTGAACAAAGGGATAGGGAATGATTTAAAATCAGGAACAGGGTGCATTAGAGCTGCATTATTTCACCATACTTTTTCAATCTGCATGCTAAGCAAATAATTCAAGAAGCCGGATTACATAAAGAAAACTTGGCATCAGGATTGGAGGGAGGCTTATTTACAACCTGTGATTTGCAAGTGACACAACCTAGCTTATTGAAAGCAAGGAGGACTTAACGC
>NW_022103920.1:37227263-37232442 GCF_000313985.2 Echinops telfairi
AAGGACTGGGGACTCCGAAAATAAACAAATCTGGCTTGGAAAGAAGACAGCCAGATTGCTCTTAAGAAGAGAGGTTGAGGAGACTGTAGCACGTACTTTGGATATGTTATTCGGAGGGACCATTCTGCCAGAGGACTTCCGGTGGAGGGGCAGTAAAAAAGAGGAAGGCCTCCAAGGAGGTGGGGTGACACACTGACTGTAATAATGTGCTCAGACAAGGCAGCGATTGTGATGTTGCTGGAGGCCCTGGCAAATGTTTGTTCTATTGTGCATCGTCTATCTATAAGTCTGAGCCAACCCCATGGGACCTAACAATAACCACCACCACATAGGCTTATTCATACCTCAGACAACCTTCATATCCATGTCACCTATGTATCTAATATCAATATCAAATAATCTCTACAGCCAGAAGCTATAGGCTGGCCTTCCTTTATTGCTTCTTTAAAACTCTCCCCAACAATTTAGACTAAAAAAAGTGTTAAAATAGTCAAACCTTGATTAGAGAACCAAAATAGAAGATTCGGCTCAAAACTCACTGTCATGGAGTCAATACTGACTCACAGTGGCCCTATAGGACAAGGTAGGATTGCCTGCCCACCCACCCCCAATGGATTTCCCAGACTGCCAATCTTTACTGGAGTGCAAAGCCCATCTTTCTTCCGTGAATTGGCTGCTAAATTTGAACTGCTGACCTTGTGTTTAGCTGCCCAATGTATAATCCATGATGCCACCAGGGTGTAGAAAAATTTCTATTTGATTTTTTAGATTTTTATTCCCTAGTTGGACAGTCATAAGAGTTTTCTCAGATCTTAAATATTGTAAGAGTTTGGGCAGAGCTGTAGAGAGTGAGGCGGTGGGAGGAGGATGGGCCTGATGAGAAATTAAAAACATGCCTGAAGGGTCAAAGAGGATGTTAATCACACTTCCCCAGCACAGTTTCCGACTCCCCCCACCTCCACCCCTTCAGTTAAATAAGTTCTGTAAAAGCAGCCAAAAAATCCCTCCTCTGTAGCCAAGGATACCCAAGTCTATGGCCTCCTGAACAACCAACTGTCTCTCCCCCACAGCAGCTCTGTCCGCCCTGTCTCAGGAACCCTCCCCTCTGTGATGGCTGTTTCCTACGGCAGCTGAGGCTCACTCAGCACAGACCTTATGCCCTCCTCAGACCACTCAGTAATTTGGTTCACCACTACTATCACCTTGGTTGAAATATGCTATCTTAGACAAAGGAGGTGGGGGCCAAGCAGATGTGTTTTCTGTTAACATTCATCTTTAAAGACACAGCTTTGGGGATTCTTGGCTATGGAGTCTGAAAGCAACGACTTGGTAAGTTGTCACCCATTGTCCCCAAGATCACCAACTAAAGGTCACTCCTTTCATTCATATTATTTCGTTATGAACGAGTCCATAGTAACTGGAAGGCACACATTAAGCTCTGCATACGCAGCAGTGAACAGAATCAAGCTAATTCCTTGGCACCGCCTCCTGATGTTGGACCTGAACCCAGATCAACGAAAAGCCTTGTCAGTCAAGTAGCTTCCATCTCCTAGAGACCCTACGGGAGAGAGTAAAGTGGCCCCGCAGGGTTTTCAATGGTGTAAATATTTACGGACACAGAATGCCTCACCTTTCTCCCAAGGAACAGCTAATAGGTTCAATATGGCCAACTACTCGAGTACTTGTTGTGAGGTGCCAGCGATTTGGTTCCAACCTATAGTGACTTTGTGCACAACTGAACAAAACACTGCTCAATTCTGAGCTCTCCTCACAATTAGTTCTATGCTTGAGCCCAGTCTGGCTGCCACGGGATCAATCCATCTCCTCGAGGAACGTCCTCACGATTGGCTGCCCCTCCACTTTCCCAACGATGATGTCCTTCTCCCGGGACTGGACTTTCCTACAACAATACGTCCAAAGTATGTAAGACAATCTCTCTCCAGCTTTACCTGAAGAGTACTCTGGCTGTAATTCTTCCCAGAAAGATCAGTTTGCCCTTGTATAGTCCACAATACTTTCAATATTCTTCTCCAGCGCCACAATTCAAATGCATCACATCTGCTTCAGTCTTTATTCAAGGTCCAACTTTCACATGCATATGAGGCAATGGAAAATACCATAGCTTGGGTTAGGTGCAACTTAGTCTTCAAAGGAACACCCTTGCTTTTCAATACGCTAAAGAGGTCTTGTGCAGCAGATTTACCCAATGCAACACAACTTTTGATTTTTGACTGCTGCTTCTGTGGTAGTCCAGGTATACTAGAGAAACAAATTCATAAACACACATAAGTGTTTATGAAAGAGTTTTATATAAAAGAGCAATTGTATATTGAGAAAACATCCCAGCCCAATCCAGATCAAATCCATAAGTCTGATATTAGCCCATAAGTCCTATGCCAATCTATAAATTCCTCTTCAGATTCACAAAACACATGCACTGACGCCAAGCATGTGAAGATCACAGGCTAGTGGGTGAAAAGTCTTGTGGATCCAGTGGTAGTAGAAGCATCTCAGGGTTGGCGTGGGTCTCCATGGGTCTCCTCCAGCTTCAGGGCTCTGGCTGCATCAGCATAGCTCCATCAGGATCGCCTTTGGTAATGTCTTACAGGGAGTGTGTATGTGTCCCGCCTCCAGCAAGCTATTTATTTCCAGCACCTCCAAATGAGGTCATCATACTGTGACCTTACTGACAGGCTAAACTCCACCCCTTCACTCTTAAGTCTCAAATTGACAACAGATTATTTAACTACCACAGCTTCCATGAGCATTGATTATGGATTCAAGCAAAACAACTAAAAGTCACTCCTTTCATTCATATTATTTATTTAATTGATATGTTAGGCCGGGTAGACGAGAGAAACAAATTCATGGACACTCGTGTATAAGAAAGAGTTTTATATAAAATAACTTATATATTATGAAAATATCCCAATCCAGTCCAGATCAAGACTATAAGTCTGATATTAGCCCATATATCTGATACCAGTCTATAAATTCCTCTTCAGATTCACAAAACACATGTAATGACGCAGAGTGCAAGAAGATCATAGGCCAGTGGGTGGAAAGTCTTGTGGATCCAGTGGTGGTGAAAGGATCTCAGTGCTGGCGTGGGTCTCCACGTGGTTCCTCCAGCTCCAAGGCTCTGGCTGCCCTCAGCCTAGCTCCATGTGGCTTGTCAACAGGAATATCTCCTAGGAAGTGTCTGTGTGTCCCGCTTCCAGCTAGCTATTTATCTCTGTAGTGCTTCCAACATGAGGTCATCAAGCTGCAACCTGATTGATAGGCTAAACTCCACCTTTTCAATCTTAAATCTAAAGTTGACACCAGATTATGTAACTGCCACAATTGACAACTTCAAACTTTTCTCCACTTACCATGATGTTAAAATTGGTTCAGTTGTGAGGATTTTGATTTTCTTTACATTGAGTTTTAATTCATACTGAAGGCTTTAATCCTTGATCTTCGTCAGCAAGTGCTTTAAGTCTTTCTAATTTTCTTCAAGCAAGGTTCCATTATCTGCATATGGCAGATTGTTAGTAAAACTCCTTCAGCCCACAATACCACAGTCTTCTTCATAGAAATCAGCTTCTCTGATAATTGGCTCAGCATACAGATTGAATAAGTATGCTGAGAAGATACAACCCTTTCACTCACCTTTCCTGGTTTTATCTATCTATCTATTTATTTATTTATTTTTGCTCTTTTGATTTCAATTTACTTCCCCCCACCCACCCCCACCCCCGCCTCCCCCCTGAGTCCTTCAACACATCAGCAACCCACAAGTTAGCACCCAGGAGACAAAGCTCCTGGGCAAAACTTAGACCCCAAACAAACATACACTTACAACTCTTCTGCTTCTTATTCCAGTATTTATTATTATTATTATTAATTCATTTATTGGGGGCTCTTACAGCACTTATCACAATCCATACATCCATTCATTGTGTCAAGCACATTTATACAAATGTTGCCATCATCATTCTTAAAACATTTTCTTTCTGTTTGAAATCTTGGTACAGCTCATTCCCCTTCCTTCCCCTTCCCACCCTCCCTTATGAACCTTTGATAATTTATTAATTTTTTTTCATGTCTTACACTGACCGATGTCCCCCTTCACCCACTTTTCTGTTGTCCATTCCCCTGGGAGGGGTTATATGTAGATCATTGTGATCAGTTCCCCGATTCTTCCCCCATCTTCCCCTTACCTTTCTGATATTGCTACTTTTATTATTGATCCAAAGAGGTTTATCTGTCCTGGATTCCATGTGTCTAAAGCTCTTATCTGTACTAGTGCTCTGATCTAGCCAGATTGGTAAGGTAGAATTGGGGTCATGATAGTGGGGAGAAGAAGAATTTATAAAACTAGACGATAGTGGTATGTTTCATCAGTGCTATAATACACCTTGACTGGCTGGTCTCTTCCTTGTGACCCTTGTGTAAGGGGATGTCCAAGGGTCTACAGATGAGCTTTGGGTCTCCACTCAGCTCTCCCCGTCATTCACATACATATAATTTTTTGTTCTGGGTCTTTGATGCCTGATACCTAATCACATTGACACCTCATGATTATACAGACTGGTGTGCTTCTTCCATGTGGGCTTTGTTGCTTCTCAGCTAGATGGTTGCTTGTTTATCTTCAAGCCTTTAAGACCTCGGACGCTATATCTTTTGATAGCCAGGTACCATCAGCTTTCTTCACTACATTTGCTTATGCACCCATTTTGTCTTCGGCGATCTTGTCAGGGAAGGGAAACATCACAGAATGCTCGATTATTAGAACAAAGTGTTCTGGCACTGAGGGAGTACTTGAATAGAGGCCCAATGTCTGTCTGCTGCCTTATACTTAACAATAAATATATGTACATAGATCTATTGCCCTATAAATATATTTTCATATGTATAGGCCTATATTTAGACCTCTATAAATGCCCTTTGCCTCCTTGTTCTTTCCTCTATTTCTTTTTGTCCCACTATCATGTTCGTCCTTCATTCGGGTTTAGATAATTCCTCTCAACTACATTGCCCTTGACAGTCCCCATCAGGCATCCTATGCCCTCCTTGCCATTGATTTTAGATGACTTGTTGTTCCCTTGTCCCTGGGTTGGTTGACACCCACTTTGTTTTCCCTGCCTCCCCTTCTCCGATATCTCCCCAGAACCATCAGTCCCATTGTTTTTTT
>NW_022103920.1:37232793-37235138 GCF_000313985.2 Echinops telfairi
GCCCCGGTGTGGTGGGGTCAGATCCAGCGCAATTCCTACACTGTGTCTTCAGTGTTGTCCCCTGTAGTGCTATGGGTCAGTGAGGGATGTTGTGTCATGTGGTGGGGCCAACCCTATGGTTCTCTCTCTGCAATGGCTGCTTTGAGCAGGAAAAGTGTCCTTGGGACTTGGTGGGCCAGGATGTGTTCCACTCACTCTCCTTCCCTCTTTGTTTGCTCCTGGGTGTTCTGATAAGAAACACCCCTCTCCCTGAGCCATAACTTCAGTGCTGTCCTCGGAATGCTTTTTCTGCATCTGTCAATAGCATCATGTGGTTCTTGTAATTTCCAAGTCAATATGGCAAATAATACTAAAGGTCTTTTGTATGTTGAACCATCCCTGAAACCATGGTATGAATTCCACTTGGTCATGGTGAATTATTCATTTTATATACTTTTGTATTCAGTTGGCCAATATTTTGTTAAGGATTTTTGCATTGATGCTCATTAGGGATATTGGTCTGTAGTTCTTGATTCTTGTGGGATTCTTGATCGCTTTAGGTATCAGAGTTATACTAGTTTCATAGAAAGAGTTTGGGAGTTTGCCGTCTTTTTCTATACTCTGGAAGTGTTTGTGTAAGATTGGTGTCAGTTCTTCCCTGAATGCTTTGCAGAATTCTACTGTGAAATCATCTGGCCTTGGGGATTTTTATGTTGGTAACCCCTTGATAATTTCTTCTACTTCTTTGTCTATTTCTTCTATTGATATGGGTCTATGTCTTCTATTGCTGTGGGTCTCTTGAGATTCTTGACATCCATCTGGGATAGTCTAGGGAGGGATTGTTTTTCCAAGTATTTGTCCATGTCTTCAAAGTTGCTGAATTCATTGAAGTACGGGTCTTTGGAGTACTGTGTAATTACCCTTTTGATTTCAAAAGGGTCTCTTGTAATGTCCTCTGTTTCATCCCTCATCCTTGCTATTGAAATTTGTTCCTTACTTTCTTTGGTTAGATTTGCCAGTGGTCTGTCAATACTGTTTATCCTTTCAAAGAACCAACTTTTAGCTGCATTTATTTTTCCCATACTTTCTTATTTTCCCTCTCACGAATCTCAGCCCTGATTTTTGCTATTTCTTTTCTTTTGCTATTAGTAGGATTATCCTGTTGACTCTGCTCTAATTGTTTTAAGTTTTGTGCCAGCATATCAATCATGAGTCTCTCTTCCTTTTTCATGTGTGCATGTATTGCTGTCAAACTTCCTCTGATAACTGCCTTTGCTGTGTTCCAAAGGTTTCGGTACATTGTATTCTCATTCTCGTTGGTTTCTAGAAACTTGCTAATTTCATCTCTGATCTGGGCCAGTGCCCACTCCTTTTGCAATAGAGAGTTATAGGTCCTCTGATTGTTTGCCCTTGTTTTCTTTATCTTCCTTTTGTTGATTTCCAGCCTTATGGCATAGTGGTCCAAGAGAGAAGTCTGTATAATCTCTATGTGCTTGAATTTATACAGATTCGACTTGTGTCTCAGCATGTTGTCTGTCTTCAAATATGTGCCATGGCCTTGAAAAGAATGTGAATACTTTTATATTTGAGTGGAGACCTCTGAAAATATCTATCCGGTCAAGTCGTCTAATTGTAATGTTTAGATTTGTAGCCTCCTTGTTAAGCATCTTTCCCTATGAGCTATTGTTCTCAGAGAGCAGTTTATTAAATTCAACTGCTATGATTTTTGATTCTGTGATTTCTTTTCTCATCTTTTGGAGCATTTGATTGACAAATTTTGCAGTTCTCTCATTGGGCACATGTATATTATTATGTTCACTGGTTATTGGGCTACTGTCCCCTTGAGCACTATATAGTGCCCCTCCTTATCTCTTGTTAAGGCTTGCACCTTGAAATAAATTTTGTCTGAGATTAGGACCACAACCCCTGTTTTTCTGAATTGCCATTTGCTTGGTATAATTTTCTCCAGCCTTTGATCCTCAGGCTATTTTTGTCTGTAATCTTGAGATGTGTCTCCTGTAGGCAGCAGATCAATGGGTTGTGTTTTCTACGCCAGTCTGCTAGCCTCTGCCTTTTAATGCCTGAGTTCAGTCCATTGATATTTGGGGTTATCACATCCATCTGTGGACTCTGTGATGTCATCTTAAACCTTTTGTGTTGGGTGTTTTCCTACTTCCCTTTCTTATCCATGCATTTTGTGTGTGTGTGTGTGTGTGTGTGTGTGTATTTCACTGTTGCCATCTTTCCAGAGTTGAGCCATTGTTATCTTGGATGCTGTTTTCTCTTTGTTGACCTCTGGGTGGGGTTATTCTTATCTGTGCTTGGTGAGTGTTGTTCTTGAGCCCACACTGGGTTGACAAGGGTCT
>NW_022103920.1:37235805-37238251 GCF_000313985.2 Echinops telfairi
CTGAGGTGAGCAATGCTACCATGAAGTGTGTCTGACTCCATTTATTTCTATATATCTCTTTTATCTCTCATGCTCTCTATAACTTTATTATAATCTTTACTTATTATTGCTGTACAATTGCGCCTACTGAACCCGTAATGATTGTGCTAGGACTTGGTTTCTCCTGTCAGGTTGCCTTTATAGATGACTGCTTGTTTTTTCCCTAGCTGCTCATATGACTTCCTCCTTTTCCTCAAAGTTGAATATTTTAACTATTACGTTCCTTGATGACTTCTTCTTGGGATTCAGTCTAGCTATGTTTCTTTTGGCCTATTGGATGGTTGCCTGATTTTCATTCATTTAGCTGTGGATTTTCCTCTAAGAATTCCCCCGCTATTTTTGCCATTGACTTCTTTCTTGTGTCTTGTTCCAGGAGTCCAGTTATTCCTATGCCGTTCCTATTCATAGTATCAGACATGGCTCTCAGGTTTTCGTCAGTGTCTCTAATTATCTTATTTGACTTTGTTTCCCATTTGTTGATGTCTTCCAGGTTATCCTCTAGGTCACTGGTGCGATTCTCTGCCTTCTCAGCCTGTTGAAGTCGGTGAATTTGCAACTAGCTTTTGTTACTTCTTCCCTTAGCTCTTGTATTTCCCTTTGGTGCGTGGTCTATATCTCCTCTATCATTTCATCCTTTTTCTGTATTGCTTCCCTCATATCCTGTATGACGCTAAGCAGCGTTCTGAAGAGTTCTTCCTGGGGCAGGTCGTTTGCTTCTTCTATGATTGCCCTTAGGTCCAGGTTATCTTCTGACATTGGATTTTGTTTCTCCTGTTTTCTTATTGAGGTAATTTGCTGTTTATGTGTCATTTTGGAGGAACTTCATGCAATTTTCCTGGGAGTCAGAGAACCTTAGGCTCTCTCTTTGGGAGGTTGGCATTAATGCTTTTGCAGGCTGCCTGTAGCCAACTGCCCTTTGTCCCACTGAGGTTTCCCTCTCCCCTTTGCCTATCAAGAATCTGTTGTTTGGAGGGCAGGTTGGATAGCCCTCACAGTTGTCAGGCTCTGAGGTCAGCCTGCATTGTACTCTAGCAACCTCAGGCCTCTGTAAGGGCCATTTGCAGCTGCGCAGGCTACAGTCTGAAGGAAAGTGCTGGCCGGGGCATGGGAGCACACAGCTCTCCAGGGTTCAGGATGGGGTGGGGGTCCTCTGAACCCGGATAGAGGCACTGCAGACAGGTGGGCAGGCAGGAAATAGGGCCCAGCTGCGTCTGATAGAGGGCTGGGGCATGCCAGGCAGGGCAGGGAAAAGTGCTAGTCTTGGAGGAGGGATTCACCAACGGGCAGTAGGTGGACCCTTTACTGTTTGGGGTATCAAACCATGGTTGCATCAGCCTCTGCTGGGTGGCTGGCACTTAGGATGCAGGGGCCCGTTGTAATGAAGCAGTCTGCAGCAGTGTGGCGGCTGTGGCTGGACCAGTTCATGCAGGTGCAGGAGATGGAGTGGGAGTCAGCTCCTGGTTCAGTGAGGCATCCTGAACAGTTGAGGTAATTAACTGTCAGCCTAGAAGCTCCTACTTGGCCCTCAGATCTCTCCACTCACTGATCTCCACAGAGCTCCCAGGTGAGCTTCCTACTCAGTCGCCATCTTGCCTGGAAGTCACCTTTCTTCATCTTAAACCATCCAGTGTTCCATTCGCACAATGCCTCTTGATTCATATACAATTTCCATATGATCACAATGAAGATTTGGAGTTCCCACTCTTCTCAAGGTTATCCATAGTTGTTATGATCCACAAAGTTGAATGCCTTGGCATAGTCAGCAAAACACACGTAACCATTTTTCTGGTTTTCTCTTCTTTCAGCCAAGATCCATCTAAAATCAGCAATGACATTCTTTGTTCCATGTTATCCTCTAAATCTGGCATAAACCTCTGGCAACTCCCTGTCAAGGTCCTACTGCAATCATTGTTGGGTGATCTTCAGCAACATTTTACTTGCAAATGATATGAATGATATTGTTTTATAACTTGAGCATTCTGTTGGGTCACCTTTCTTTGAAATGGGTACAAATATGGAGCCCTTCCAGTCAGTTGATATGTTAGTCTGAGTTGACTAGAGAAACAAATTCATAGACACTTACAGATGTATAAGAAAGAGCTTTATATATGAGAGCAATTGAATATTGAAAAAATATCCCAGCCATTCCAGATCAAGTTCATAAGTCCAATATTACCCCATATGTCAATACTAGTCCATAAATTCCTCGTTAGACTCACGCAGCCATGCAATGATGCAGAATGCATGAAGATTACAGACCAGTGGGTGGAAAGTCTTGTGGATCCACTAGTGGTGGAAGCTTCTCAGCACTGGCATGGGTCTCCGTGTGGCTCCTCCAGGCCCAGGTCTCTGGCTGCATAAGCATAGCTCCATGTGGTTTGTCCACAGGAATGTCTGGCAGGGAGTG
>NW_022103920.1:37240893-37243847 GCF_000313985.2 Echinops telfairi
AGCAATTTCTCTCAGTTACTTTGCCTTAGATCAAGCCCTACCAGGCATCCTATGCCCTCCTCTCCATCGATTTTAGATCCCTTGTTATTTCCTTGACTCTGAGTTTGTTAACATTCACTTCCTTTCCCCTTCCTCCCCCTCTCCTGTGTACCCCAGAACTGTTGGTCCCATTATTTTCTCCTCCAGATTGTTTATCCTGCCTATCTTATCTAGATAAAGAGGGAGAGACAATAATAAGCAAAAACAGGACAGAGCAAAATCAAGCAACAAAAGAGAAAAAAACAACAACAACAAAACAAGGACCCAAAAGAGAAATGTCTATAAATCAGTGATTCTCAATCAGTGGTCAAACCCCTTTCAAAGGGGTCACCCAATTCATAACAGTAGCAAAATTACAGTTATAAAGCAGCAATGAAAATAATTTTATGGTTGGGGGTCACCACAACATGAGGAACTATATTAAAGGGTCAGGGCATTAGGAAGGTTGAGAACCACTGCTATAAATTGTTCCAGGTCTGTTTGTTGAACTTTATGAGTGTTTTCCTGCCCAGTCTGATGGGTGCCATGCCCTCGTTCAAAGTCTAATTTTGGTATTCCTCAGGGACTTCATTAGTTTGCTCCCCTTGCCCATATGGTAGGATCAAATCGGGCACAATCCCACACTGTGCCTCCAATGTTGTCCCTTATAGTGCTATGGGTCAGTGAGAGATGCCATGTCTTGTGGTGGGGCCGGCCCTGTGGTCCTCTCTGTGTCTCTGTGCATAGGCTGCCAGGATGTGTTCCACTCTCTCTCTTTCCCTCTCTGCTTGTTCCTGTGTGTGCTCTGATTAGATGTGCCTCTCACCCTGAGTTGTAGTTTCAGTGCTGTCCTCTGAAGTGAATTCTTCTGTGGGGAGGAGGTGTGGTGTCTATATAGTTCGGATTGGGGCCAGCCCCGCAGACCTCTCTATTGGTTCCCTGCTTCATGCCGGTAGGTTGCATTCACTTCTTGGCATACCGGATTGAAGTCTGATACCTCTCTCCCTCCCCTGTGGAGATATAAAGAACACCCTCCCCTTGGATGGGTTTGTGCCCTCTTCTCCCGCTACCCACGTCTTTTCTTTCTTTCTTTTTTCTTTTCCCTCCTTTTTAGTTGGCTGCCATATGTATCCCTGGATTGGGTCTGACCCCTGCCATAGTACCTGGACCTCACCCCAGGAATATATGTATACAGTAACTTTTTCTCTATGCCCCTTTTGCATTTTTAAGTAAAGCAGAGTTTTAAAGATATGAATGCTGTGCTGTCTTTGCATTTCAATTATGCAACCCAGCACATAGTGGACATGTTCTGTTAATGAGGATACTCATAAGTAAGTTCTGGAGAGGGCCTATGGGTGCCTGTCCTCCACCTCCACCCTCATGGTGGCTGGACAAAGAATAATAATGGCCCTCTGTGCTGGAGAAAGAGTCCTGAATCCTCAATCATATTGATGGCCATCATTCTATCTCCCATGATGGGTCAACTGAGGCCCGGTGGCATTGCTGAGCACAGATGGTTGCAGGGGCCAGTGTTTAACATTGCTGGACTCGACCCTGGTGGCATGCTTCATCCAGAAACAGGGAAGGAACTTTAAGGGCCAACTCATGGTGCCAATGTGCTGACAGAGGCCCCTGGGCTGATCCCTTCCGAGTGATAGTTTACAAGATGGAGCAGTAGCATATGAACTACTATGACTCAGCATACCACCGAGACTTTGAATTTATTTCAGGAACACGAATGTGCACACCTGCCGGAGAAAACCAGAAACAGGCTTGGGCTGTGCTGACAGAGTACTCACAAATCCCTGGAGAGCATTTAAGCTGTTGCCCCTGCAGCCCCACCTTTGACTCGTCATGGATGAACAAAAGAGGAGTACACAGTCGCTGCTGGCTCTGCCTTGTGGTGATGTCTGTCTGGAAGTGCTTCATAACAACAGATCAGAGTCAGTTTTGGTTTGCCCCTTGACTACTATTTTGAACAAGTATAACACACTTCTGGTTTCAAGATACCTTTTCCACTTCTTTTCTTTGTTTATTTTTAAATCATTTTATTGGGGGATCATACAACTTTTATCACAATCCATCCATCCATTATGTCAAGCACATTTGTACATTTGTTGCCATCATCATACTCAAAACATTTTCTTTCTACTTGAGCCCTTGGTATTAGCTCCTCATTTTTCCGCTCCCTCCCCACCCCCTTTTCTACTTCTTTTAGTTAATATTCCTAAATAAGATTTTAAAATCTTGTCTTTTTATATGTATTTATGCTTTGTCCAGTGTTTACCCCTCCCCCCCTCAAGCTATTATGTTAGTTGTCCTGCATGGAATCTCATTTTTCATTCCTTAAAGAAAAAAAAAGGAAAAAACCCTCTGAACAATAAACTTGGCAAGGCCTTGTTTTGGGAATTTTGTAAGACATCTGTAAAAATTACATTTTTTTCTACCATGAAACTATAAACACCTTTCTTGATTTCCATAAGCTATTTGTCTTGCAGCCTTTGTAATCTAAAGTGTTCTTGAGTCCATGTAAGCCTTGGATGATCTGTCTTTACTCAATTAAATAAAATTGGGGGGGTTATGTATGCAAAAAAGGACAATGAAAGTTTTTTTATAAATACTACACACTTCATATGTATTCCCTCATTTGGGTTTCATGAAAATTTTACAAGATGGCTATTTTGTGCCTATTTTTCTGGACAAGAAAAGTAACACTTGAGGGACTGGCCCCAATCCAACTACGTGGACACCTGCCCCTCCCCCCAGAAGACTGTATTTCAAAGGATGGCACTGAATCTGCCTCTCTGGGAGAGGGACATCTGATCAGAGAACATGGGAGCAGATGAAGGGGGAGGAGGAGAGAGTGGAACACATCCTGGCCCACCAGGCCTTGAGGACGATGATCCCAATTAGAGCAGCCAGTCCACAGAGAAGAC
>NW_022103920.1:37245275-37249079 GCF_000313985.2 Echinops telfairi
TCCTCCCTGGGGGACAGACAACAGAAAAGTGGGTGAAGGGAGAAGTCAGAAAGGGCAAGATATGACAAAATATTAATTTACAAATTATCAAGTGTTCACGAGGGAAGGAGGGAGGGAGAGGAAAAAATAAGGAGCTGATGTCAGGGGCTTGGGTTGAGAGTGGATGTTTTGAGAATGATGGGGGTAATGAATGTGCAAATGTGCTTTACAATTGATATATGTATGGATTGTGATAAGAGTTGTATGATCCCCTAATAAAATGATCCAAAAAAAAAAGAAAGAAAGAAAAGTAACACTATGAAAAGTTGGGAGACTGGCCGACTATTGGATAGTAGCAGGAGATACAAAATGATAACTCGGGTTCACATGGTTCTAAGGTTCATGCTTGTAATGATCTCGTGATACAATACAAACGAGTAGCACTTCCTTTTAAAAATATCACAAAGGTCCTTTAAAAAGTCCTTACAAACAGAAAAATACATTTCTTACACGTTGAAACTGGAACAAAGTTACGGAACTTGCCCAAGTCTGCTACCAAGCTGCGACTGGAATCTTAGCTTGTCTGGTTTCACAGTTCGGGTCCTTCGTTTACACTGTGTTTCCCAGGCCGTGTTATTCCCCGTCAAACATCTTAGCTTTCAGGGACTGTAAGCTGAATCAATTAATTGATTCTGACTGAGTGGCCTCCAACGTGCAAGAGTAGAGCTGTGCTCCGTTAGCTTTCAGTGGCTAATTTATTTGGAAGCACGTCACCAGGCCTTTCTTCCTGTGTGCCTCTAGGTTGACGGGAACCTCAACCGGTTCTGTTAGTAGCTGAGCATCAAGGGTTCACCCAGGGACTCCCTCAGAGCCTGTGAAAAGCATGAAAGCAGAGACGCTCCCCGCTCTCTTGCTCCACAACCGAATGGGCCCAAGGGGCGGTTGTGTAGTTGAAGGGTAAATGAAAGGAACAGCAGACAGGCATGCAAGGGCTCACCTCTGCCATGGCAACCAGAGCCAGATTGAGGGAGGAATGCATTTTCTCACAAGCCTTTATAATCTCGGTCATGCAAGCCACAGTAAGCACATGCATAACAGAAAGAGGTTGTATTAGGGGGATAGCATAAGGGGGGCAAGCTAAGGGTATACACACAATAGGAAAGGGAGGTATTAGAGGCGAACATGTAACAGGAAGGTACAAGGTACAAGGAACATGTAACAGGAAGGTACCCCCCCCCCCAAAAAAAGGTGGTTTTTTTTCCAAAGCTATGTATTTAAATTTTTCTACAAAACAACCTTATCACTTTCAAAGTAATCTCCATTACATTTAATACATTTGTTAAATCTACTATTCCATTATTGGAAACATTTTTCAAACTCCTCTGTTTGGATGGCTGAGAGCACCTCCCTCATCTTTTCTTCACCTCTTCTACATTATCAAATTGCTGTTCTTTTATGTCCCTCTTCATTTGTGGAAACAAAAAGAAGTCGCGCAGAACAATGTCAGGTGAGTAAGGTGCTTGGAACAAGAGAGGCACCTCTTGAAACAAACTTCAAATGCACTATGAGTTGACATTTTCATCTATTTCGGACATCCAAAACAAGGCTTGTCATCAATCAACATTTCACTTTTCTTGAAATGAGAAAACCACTTGAGTTTTTCTCATGGCACTCTCCTTGTAAGCTGTGTTCAACATCACAACAGTTTTTGCGGCATTTTTCCCAAGCAGGAAACAAAATTTCACAGCCTCACATTGTTCTCTTAAGTCAGCCATCACAAAAAATGAGGTTCGAGCAAACCTGCTTTCATGAAAAAATTCCCTGTGACTACAGAGAACCTTTCCAGGCGACACCACTGGGTGAACTAACTCAGAATGAGCTGGGGAAATAATGTGTACTATAAAAGCTTCACCCACCAGAGCTTTTTTCCGGGTTTTTGTTTTGTTTTGTTTTGTTTGGTGGTGGGGGAAGGACACCTCCTCGTACACATGTAACAAAATGTGAGGGTCTTAAGGTTAAGATGGCAGTTGTTTCCGAGCTGGCTTACCTGAGGTGTCCCTGAGCGCTTCTCCAGGTGAAAACCTATGATCCTTATTAGAAGGGAGTGGGCCACACTTAAGGTGATAGTCTGACTGATTTTGATGGCAAATAACCTTTAGGCAGATAGTTTTTAAGAGTATAATAAGCAAGCATGCGTTTGCAAGTACACCTTAAAATTGGCATTTTTACGTGGACATTGTGGGGAATAACTTTTTAGTTAGGAGAACGTGCCTGGGATACATCTCCAACCCACAAACATGAAGGCCTCCCTCCACCAGTATACTGGCCTCCCAGGCTGCATCTTCTTTTGTTTTCTTCATGTTATTTGGGCCTCATATGACTCAACATTCCATACATCAATTGTATCGAGCATATTGGTACATATGGTGCCATCATTCTTTTCTGGACATTTACTTTCTATTGAGCCCTTGGTAACAGCTCCTCTGTACCAACCCCCTGCCCCCCGCCCCCCTTGTGACCCCTTGATAAATTATAAATGAGTATTCTTTTCATATCTTACACTGACTGCTGTCATCCTTCTCCCATGGTTTCTGCTGTTCATCCCCCTGGAAGGAGGTGTGTGGTTATGCGATCTGTTCTCCTTTCCCCACCGCTTCTCCCCACCTTCCCCCACCCCTTCTGCTACTGTTACTCCCATTCCTGTTCCTGGATTATGTGTGTCATGAGCTCTTATCTCTTATCTGTACCTGTGGACCTGCTCTGGTCTAGTCCGAAGCGAGAGGCAACACTGGGGTCATGATAGTGGAGGATGAGGAAGCCTCATGGAACCAGAGGAATATTTTGAGTTTCACTGGTACTTTACTGTGCCCTAGTTGACTCATCCCTTCCCTGTGGGGGGATGTTCTATTGTCTACAGTTCCTCCCAGGCTTCTTAAATATGAGCGTAGAGAATTTGTCCACAAACACTCTCTCCCCAGTTTCCCACGTGTTGCATGTAAGCGCTCATCCATGATCCAAAGCACAGTGCCCAGTTACTTGTTCTGGTGCCAAGCTTCCTTGTTTTTCTTATCTGGCATCCACTCCTTGCCTTCCAGGAAATTTAGTTTTCTCCCAAAATAAATTGTATGGTTCTGTGGGAGCTGCTGGGAAAGGCACAAAAGCCTCTGGGAATGTTGAGGTGGGTGGGAGATCACGGATTGTTGTCTAATCACCAGAATTCATTCTCTGGCCATGGACCACAACACTGTTAATAAGTTGGAATGTTGAGAACTTTAATGAGAACAAGGAGGGTGGTGGAAGTAATTTGCTCAAGTTATCATAATCAACATTCTCTTAACAATGAAGTTAGGCAACATAAGCATTCATACCTACAAGAAAGTGACAATAAAATTAGTTTTTAGAGGTTTTTTTTCCTCTCTCTCTGAATTTGTAACAGCACGTGAGATGTCCCATGAATAAATATCAAGGCAGGGTACAGCCTGGTAAAAAATCAGAGAGCCAGTAAAATATAACCAAAAACAAATAGAAGAAAATACAATTAAGTACATCATTGAAATTTCAGTTTTTGTTATTGTTCTGTGCCCAAACCTGGTATCTAACTTGCCTACTGACAGCATTAGGTGCCCTAGTGGGATAGTGGTTGGTTATGCTTTAGGTCAGCAATTGAAACCATCAACTGCTCTGAGAGAAAAAGATTCATCTTTCTACTCCTGTAAAGAGTTAACATGGTTGCTCAGTTTTGCTCTGTCTTGTTTTTGTGGATGTTATTATCTCCGCAGGTCTGTCTAAATAAGATAGGTTGGATGAACAATCTGGAGGAGAAAA
>NW_022103920.1:37250633-37253923 GCF_000313985.2 Echinops telfairi
GTAGTTCTACTCTGTCCTTGGGTTAGTCTGGGTACTTTGGAGGAAAAAAATCCACAGAAACTCATGTATGAGAGAGAGTTTTATATAACGGGTAAGTGCACATCAAGAAAACATCCCAACCTAGTACTGCCCAAACCCACAAGTCCAACATTAACCCATATTTCCAACACCAATCCACAAAGTCTTCCTCCATCTCACAAAACACACACTATGATGCCGACTGCAGGAGGAAGCCGAATCAGTGAACGTGTAAGCATCTCAGCGCTGCCGGGGGTCTCCTCAGGGCTGCTCCATTACCCAGGGCTGCATCAAGATAGGTCCATGTGGCTTCACTTCAGGGATGTCTTGCAGGAAGTGATCCTTGCCAGCTGACGCAGGAACTGGCTAAGACAGCTACACCCTGGTCTGACCAACACAAAACAAGTGACCCAAGAACTAGAAAGGCAAGGCTCGCTGAGCCATTTATCCTTCCGCCCTTCAATTTACCCCACATGTTTTTATTGGCCAGGTTGGCACAATAAACTGACGGCCTCAGTCCTATAGACTCTCCGTGGGTCAGAATTGATTCAAGAGCAACGAGTTTACTCATGACAATTATGAATTTTTCACCTCGCCCAAATTATCTTATTCAACTGGTTTATTTTTAACTGGTTTAACTCCTTTGCAATAGGTGATGAGCCAACAGGAAGTTTGCAGAAATATTCTCAGGCTTGATAAGTTTGCCTTGCAGGTAGAGATAGACATGCTTTTAAATGCAATTTTTAGGGCAATAAAAGAAGGATTTTACTAATAGTTTAAATAGGGGAACAACACAAGACAACAAAACTCCTCACCTCCCTCATATCTCACCCTCTCTTGTTGCCAGAAAGAATCTATTTAAAACTTCAATGTAAATATGCTACTTTTTTACCTTAAAAATCTGACTCTCCAGGGTGCAGTATAGTACTGATAAAGTATACAACTTTCCTGTAGTTCTTTGATGCGCCTCCTCCCCCACTTTCATGACCCCAATTCTACCTTACAAATCTGGCTAGACCACATATACACTGGTACAGATAAGAGATCACAACACAGGGAACCCAGGACAGATTGACCCCTTAGGACCAATAATGAGAGTGATACCAGGAGCGTAGGGGGAAGATGGGAGGAGGAAGGGAGAACTCATCACAGTGATCGACATACCCCCCGCCAAGTGGATGAACAACAGAAGAGTGGGTAAAGGGAGCCAGTAGTCAGTGTAAGACATGAAAAAGAATAATTCATAAACTATTAAGGGTTCATGAGGGAGGAAAAAATGAGGAGCTGATACAAAGGGCTCAAGTAGAAAGACATTGTTATGAAAATGATGATGGCAACATATGTACAAATGTGTTTGACACAATGGATGTGTGCATGGATTGTGATAAGAGTTGTAGAGCCTTGAATAAAATGATTAAAAAACCAAAAAACTGACTGTCGTGGTGGTCACCCAGAGGATGAAATCCAAGTTCAGCTTCAGCTCTCACCCAGCTCTTTTTATCTTTTCAGGCTTCAAATCAGAAATGAAATCTTAGGAATATATCTTTAAAACTACACAGATCTGTAAGCTGAAATTATATGTGGGGGTAGTGGTGGTGAAAGAAATCAAAGTCCTAAATATATGACAAGATATAGTATACTCACAAATTGAACTTAGTAAAGATATCAATTCTGCCCAAGTTGATCTATAGGTTTAATGTAGTCTGCATTAAAATCCTAGCAAACTTTTTTTAACGTGGTAAGGATAAAATAATAATAATATAGAGATAAAAACACAAACCACGAGTAAGAAAGAAATGATCACCATCAATATTTACAAAGCAAGGGAAGAAGTTTTCACCATGGAACAAGCAAGCGATACCTGTGCGTAGAACAAATTCAGGTTGGGTCAAGAGAGAGGTCAACTGACCCAGTATCAAGTTCAATTCAGCATAATCAAGTTTACAGTGATTTCTGTCTGATAGTAAAGCTCTTAGAGACCCTTGCCTGTGGCTAGAGGGGATCTGCCTGAGTCAATCTGACCAGATACTCTGCTGATGGGTTCGGGCTCACACTGTCCTCCATGGCCGTCTACAGATAGGGTGTTCACAGTGTCACCCAACTCTAACAGTAACAGGAAACCAACTTGTCACTGCCATGTCTCATGATGAGTACTCACCATCTTCATTGTCTCTTACCTCATTGCCTTCCATCTCTCTTCTTCCATTTCCTCCTCTCTGCAAAGTCCTCTCCTGTTCTCCCCACCTCTATGTCACCGCCAGACCTCACTTTGCATTGCTAATAAATTCAACCTTTAAGAAGCATCTCAAAAGTCCCTTTCTAGCAAGCCTTTATTTCCTTCTCAGGCTGGGCTTGCTGTATTACCTCTGCCTGGGCTCTCACCATGGCCTGTGCTTGTCTCTCCTGTCTTCGTAGCATAGGGTCACTACTACGAGTCCGAATCCACTCAATGGCAACGTTTTTCGGTTTGTTTGTTTGTTTCAGTCTTTATGGAAGCAGACTGCCACATCTTTCTCAGTAGAGTGGCTAGTGGGTTCAAACCCTTCTTCTGGTTAGCAACGTTTAAGCACTCTCCCACTCTCCCACAGGGAGCCTCCGAAACATAAAGTCCATTCCTCTATATCTTCAAACCATAGATTAAAAAGAAGAAAAAGCAAGAAAAAGCCTCACTGCCATTGAGTCAATACTGATCCATAGCGACCCTACAGGGCAGGTTAGAACTTCTCCTGTGAGTTTCTGAGATGGTCACTGCTTACAGGAGTATGAAGCCCCTCTTTCTCCTGAGTAGCTGCTGGTAGCTTTGAACTGCCGACCTTGCAGATCTCAGCACAATGGGTAACCACTACGTCACCAGGCATCTTACTTTGTTTGAAAGGAACTGCAATTATTTTTCCTCTCAAAACTTTGTGACATCAAAAGAATCATGAATGTGCCTTATTTCTCTCTCTCTTTTTTTTCATTTCTCATTTTTAAGAAAACATATCTATAGGAATGGCATTGGGCTTGTCTGACCTCCACTAACTTCATGAAGGCGAGAAAGAACTGCCATCAGTCTCGTGCCAAAGCTTATTTTGGTGGAGTAGACTTGAGACCTGCCTCTTCTCTCTCACCTCCCTTTTTAAAACCAATTCGAACACTTCTAACACTGGCCATCTTGCTCATAGGACTCTCTAGTCCTCTTCTGGGTTTGCTAATTCATTGTAATGGCCACACAGAACATACTCATGATTTCGGGTTTCATTTGGGAAGCAAGCACCAGGTTGTTGTTTTTT
>NW_022103920.1:37254413-37256739 GCF_000313985.2 Echinops telfairi
GGGAGGAAACATTTAGGAACTAGAGGAAAGTTGTATTTTTCATCGTTGCTACATCGCACCCTGACTGGTTTGTCTCCTCCCCGAGACCCCTCTGCAAGGGGATCTCCAATGGCCTACTCATGGGCTTTAGGTCTCCACTCCCGTCATCATTCACTATGGTAATATTTAATATTTTTTGTTCTGATGATGCCTTATACCTGATCCCTTCAACACCTCGTGATTGCATAGGCTGGTGTGCTTCTTCCATGTGGGTTTTGTAAGCACCAGGTTTAAGGAATGACTTAGGATACTGTTCTTTGTTCAGGAGAGCTCCTTGGCTGTACTTGCAAACAGACCTTCCCCTTGGGCCTTAGGTGCTTTAGGCTGGCCTAGACCCTGCTTGGGCAAGTTTGCAAAACTGTTTCACTCCCTGATAACCATCCAAAGGCACCGCCTCTTCTAGGAAGCCTCCTGTCTGAAGGCACTAAGCTAGCTTTATGGGCCAGCAAGCCTACTGTAAGCACTTTTCTTTGGGGGCTGGGAAGCCTGTTGAGCTATCCTGTGCGGCTCTCCTAGTTCTGCGGCTGCTATTTCTCTGCTGCTGCTTCTCGCCATCTCTCGCCATCTCCTGTGTACGGGTTCTAGCTCTCTCTGGCTCCCGGGTCTAAGAGGGTCCCAGCACAGGGAACCCAGGTCCACAGAATGTGCTCCATTCTTGACTCTTCTTCTTGATGGTAGTGAGGTCTCCTCTTCCCACATTTTAATCCTAGTGGGATGGTGAAACTTGTCATTCTTCTCTTTCAATGTCTATTCACCTTATTAACATTGTTCCCCATAAAGATGCCAAGCAATTTATTTCCACCAATAGCAAGTTGTCCAATCCCCTTGGCAGGCCACAGCACCTCATTTGTATGAGAGTCGCAAGGTCCTGCTGAGAAAGAACCTATAAAAGCGGCCCATCACATGGTAATATCAAACTGGTAAGCATAAAATTGAGAATCAATTCAGCCATACAGTTTTAAAGCCTTCTCTTTACTAGGTATGACGGTCATTTCTGAAGGCACAAATATTGTTATATACTACTCCTTCCTTTAGGACACTCACAAATTTAATACCGAGAGGCATGCAAGCAAACATAATCCTGTGAGTTAAAGGCATTGGGCAAGGCATGTGTAGGGTAAAGCAGGGATTGATTCCATGTAGTAGTAGGGCTTCTTGGGTTTGTGATGGACAAATAAAAACTTAGGACAACGTTGAAGGGAGGCTAAGCCACAACATGAGCAAACACATTCACTCACTGACATAGAGTGGATTCCAAATCATAGCGATCCTACAAGGACAGGTAGAACTGCCCCTGTGGGTTTCCGAGGCAATCCTCCCGGGAGCAGAGAACGGTTATCTTTCTCCCACGGAGCGGTTGGTGGTTTGCAGAACTAAAAGTGTGACTGAGGATAAAGAGCAAGCCTGGAAAGTTCACAGGGTCAGCTCCAGGCATGCTATGCATTTTATCACAGCGTTTCATCTGCCCGTGAAGCCCTAGCATTTCAATCACGGCACACCTGCACTTGAACTTTAGGAAGATTGCTTGGCCACACAGAGAAGGGCTTTGGGTCAAAGGTTAGTTGGCGGTAGAAATCCAGTTTAGATGTGAGTGAGGAGCGAGGAGATCGCCTACATGCAGAGGCAGTGGAAATGTCAAGCCCAGGACAGATTCGAGAGGGTTTGCAGCGGGCAGTCTCACATCTCATGAGCAGTTAAAGGTATGTGGAGGGAGAGGGGGAGAAGGGGAGGGCAGAGGAGGAGAAAGAGGGACAGTACTTGAACATTTCTGACATGGGAAGAAAATGTGGGTATATGGTAACATCTGACTATTCTCGAATAAAGGCTAACACAGAGGACAGGATTAAAAGAACCATCTCTGGAAGCAGTCACTTCTCTGTTCTTCAAACATATAATCTGTGCCCATATTTTCATCGATCATGTAGCTGAACATGTCTGATTATGTGTTGCTAGAGTTTAGCAGGCATTATGATGTGAACAATCAGGCCACAGCCTAGCAAGCAAGCTGCCCCTCCCTAACTTAAGAAATACATATACACCACCGTCTAACACCCACCATGTTTAGCAGGTGGCTCCGTTTAGTTGGAAAACCCCATCCTTAGAGATTTGGCAAGAATATCACAGGAGGCCAAGGCAGCAGCACCCATGAGAAAGCAGGTGAGTCGGGAAAAGCCAGGGTCTGAGAGTCTTGGTAAAAGCTTGAGGCTGAGGTTCACTAGAGACTACTTTCCAACCTTTCCTGACCTAAATTCATTTTCAAGGTCATTTCAAAGAAATGATAGAGACC
>NW_022103920.1:37258114-37268657 GCF_000313985.2 Echinops telfairi
TGAGGAGGTACTTGAGTAGAGGCTCAATGTCTATCTACTTCCTTAACACTTAACATATATGTACATAGATCTATTTCCCTATAGTTATAAATATATTTACATATGTATATGTCTGCATTTAGACCTCTATAAATGTCCTTTGCCTCCTAGTTCTTTCCTCTATTTGCTTTTACTTTCCTCTTTCTTGTCCCACTATCATGTTCGCCCTTCATTTTGAAAATATGTTCCTTTTAACTATAAAGATAAAGCCCCCACTGGGCTCGCAGCTGTAGAAAAAACAAGTGGCAGGCTACATTAGACCTGGGTGCTGTAGTTTGCCTGTCGTGGTCTCTCATAAGATATCTAAATTTGATTTTTAAAATAGATCTAAACTTGAATAAGCCTGTTTAGTGTGGAAACTTTTCTAGAGCGGCATGCGGTAAATTCAGTCTAATGTTCAGTCCCATATATTCCCAAGTGCTTCTGAGTGACTAGTCTGGGCGGCTTTGCCTAGGGGAAGTGACATTTGCCAAGGGGAGGTGACATCAACTTGGTCAGGCCATGGTCATACGACCCAACACCCGCCAGGCGGCTGACGACGCGCTCCCAACTTCAGGGCGTAGCCCGTCAGCAAAAAAAGGCGTGGCATCCTGCAAAACACCGCGGTTCTGTCCATACGCTGTGCACACTGAAGAAGACAAACGCCTGCAGGTCCAGCGCCCTGCAAGAGCGTCACACTGACAGCTGCGAGGCCCCGCCCCGCCCGGCCACGCCTTCCGGGCTGCACGCGCGTGGACGCGCTCACGTCTCAGCAGGCGGGACCTTCGCGCATGCCTCGGAGTGTGGGCGGAGCGGCGCCCCACAGCCCCGCGAAGCTGAAGAGTCACCTCGGGTGGGTGGGCCGACGCAACCAGCCCTTGCGTCACTTCCGCCGTGGGCGGGGCGAAGCTCAAGGGGTGGTGCCCTGACCACTGCCCTGGAGTGTCCAGAGCTCGGAGCTGATGTAGGCCCGCGGGAGCGAACCTCAGTGCCCAGAGGAGGCGCGTTGCCACTGTCGCCGAAGTAACTGCGACCAGCAGCCCGTAAGTGATGGGTGGGAGGCGGGGAAGGTCTGTAGGTGGCAGCCTGGTTGCCCGGGCACCTGTTCCACCCTCCTGATCTTATCTCGCCTAGCCTGATCGCAGAGTGATTGCAGCGTCGACGGGTCGGGGGGCGCCCGGCTCCTCGGACATCCGTTGAATGAGGTTACGAACCGGGCCGTGAACCCCTAGTCCGGGGGGTGTGCGGTGGCCTCCGCCCTGTCCTCCCGTGTTGGCAGTGCCGCCGCCGACCGCAAACTGTTTTGGTTGCTCAGGCCCCGCCCCGCCGCGACTGGACCCCCAGCCTCCCGGCTTCCCGGGATCTGGCTGGTGCTAGGATCTGGGGTGTCCTCCAGCAGTTCCATGGTGTCACCTCCCGGTTTCCCAACTCTGCTTCCTTACAGACCTGATCTGCCCTTGTGCACCTGTAGCGACTCCACTGCTTGGTCTGGTTGCCAGCGCTTGCTTTTAACTCCCTCCACATTAACCCTGCCCTTGACTGCTGAGGCTAAGCGAATTCAGGGGTGTGCTTTTAAAAAATTGGAGCTTCGTGAATCATTGGGTTGCACCAGTTCCCGTCCCTGCCTTTTCTGTCTTTACGCTGAGAAGAGCCTGGTTTACAGGCCTAATAGAATAATCTCTCTTGACCAAACAAAATAACTTCCCAGAAGAGATACATGGTAGAGGCCATCACCTCCACTTTAATTTAGTTTTCCTCCCTGAACGTTGCGTCCTTGGTCTACAGACCTAATTATTCACGTCTTAAGAAAGCGCAAGAAAATATTATTAAAATGGTGAAATAAACAGAATCCTTAAAATATATATATTAAAGCTGTACACTAAGGAGTTTATGCCCCTGTTGTGAGACAGTTTTAAGTTTATTGGAGCTGTTGGGCTCATTTAAACTTATTGTAGCTCATTTAACTCCTTGTAGTTGTTGTAAACTCACTGTAGTTATGTTGTGCTTTTAGCTCATTGTAGCTGTGCAAATTAATTATTCTTTCAATAGAAAAATCAAAACTCACTGCCATTGAGCCAATTAGGCTCATATTAAGAACTTGAAAAAAATTCTCAATTTGTTGATCCATTAAATTTTTTTTCTGAATACTAATAAAGGTTTTCCATTTCTGTATCCCATTTAAATCCAAACCCTATACAGTAAACTGTCCTTTAGAGCCCATGATCTTGAGTGTAGGGTTCAGTTTCACTAGTTATTTATTCACCTGCTTCAAGGCAATACACGCACCCTGCAGGGTAGACCCGAGAACAGCTTGTGCTTTGTTGCTGTTTTTCTCCAGAAGCCAACAGAGGCAGGAAGTCTGAGGGCACAGTAGGTAAGCACTTGACTGCTGACTGCTGAGAGGCTGGTGAACCTTGAAGAAAGAGCGGAGAGTCTGCTCCCAGAGATGACTGCCTTTTACTCTGCCCTCTAGGATACTGTGAGTTGGAAGCAACTCGGCAGCAGTGGGTTTGGTTTTTATAACGATAGAGGAGTTGTACTGAACCCTAGATCACACACTATACTGTTTGTAGAACATGTATATAATTTCTTAGTCGAATTGTTCCCTCCCATGCTGAATATTTTATTCACTGGATCGTTGACCCATTATTTCATTTTATTTCCCTCTGCTGTTTTGTTGTTGTTATTGTTTTTTCATTTTCGTGACTGTATACTACTTACAATTGACATTTTCTCCATGTTCAAGTGCATAGGCCAGTGGCCGTAATCAGTCCAATGTTGTGCAATTATTAGCACTAGATGCTTCCAAACTTTCCATCACCACACAGAAATTCTGTACCCATTAAACAATCACTCTCCATCCTCCCCTCCCCCAGCCCAGGGCCACTATAGTCTACATTCTATGCATTTCTCTCTTCTCATATTTTATGTAAATAGGGTTACATAGTATCTGCCCTTTTCTTTGTGGATTATGTCACTTCACCGAGTTTTCAAGGTCCCTTCATGTCATGGTATGTATGGACTTCATTCCTTCTTATAGTGGATTCTTAATATTCCTTTACTTCTTAAATGTTTACACCTCCTTGTACTTTTTGTTTGGTTTCTTGTCTCGCTGGGACATCTTTTCTTGATTTTTTTTTTTAGAACAATTTTACTCCTATACATTTTGGTTTCTTTGAAATGCTTTCTTTCCTCTTTGTAGTTTTCAAGTTTGACGCCCAAGGAACACTTTAGTCGGTCCAAAATATTCTGAAATTTTATGGAAAGATGAAGTCTGTATTTACAAACAAGTGTTTTTCAAGGAAAACCACACCAAAAAAAAACCAGGCTCACAGCCATCAAGTCTATTTTGAGTCATAGTGACCCAGAACACAGGGTAGAAGCGCCTCTGGGTTCTTTTTTTTTTTTTTTTTTTTGTATTCTGAAAGAACTCCTTAATATCAAGGTTTTTTTTGTTTTTTGTTTTTTTAAAAAACATTTTATTAGGGGCTCATACAACTGTTATCCCAATCCATACACACATCAATTGTGTAAAGCGCATTTGTACATCGTTTCTCAAAACATTTTCTCTCCACTTAAACCCCCGACATTAGGTCCTCATTTTTCCCCTCCCTCCCTGCTCCCCCCTCCCTCATCAGCCCTTGATAGTTTATAAATGGGTATTTTGTCATATCTTGCCCTGTCCGACGTCTCCCTTCACCCACTTTTCGGTTGTCTGTCCCCCAGGGAGGAGGTCACACACAGTTCCATGTAATCGGTTCCCTCTTTCCTACCCATTCTCCCTTTACCCTCCCTGTTTTGCCACTCACACCACTGGTCCTATAGGGCTCATCCGTCCTGGATTCCCTGTATTTTCAGTTTCTATCTGTACCAGTGTACCTCCTCTGGTCTAGCCAGACTTGCAAGATCGAATTCACTTTCTGTCATTTAAATTTTGATTACACACTTTCCTGGTGAGGAGGAAACATTTAGGAGCTCTAGATAAAGACATGTACATATGCAAATATATTATATGAGGATGGGGAAATAGATCTATGAGCCTACATTTATAGGTTTAGTATTAAGGTAGCAAGAAGGACATTGGGCCTCCACTCAAGTACTCCGTCAACACAAGAATACTTTCTTCTAGTAAATTGGCATTCTATGATGCTCACCTTCCCGACACAACCACTGAAGAAAAAGTGGGTGAATAAGCAAATGTGGTGAAGAAAGCTGATGGTGCCCGGCTATCAAAAGATATAGCGTCTGGGGTCTTAAAAGCTTGAAGGTAAACAAGCGGCCATCTAGCTCAGAAGCAACAAAGCCCACATGGAACAACATATCAACCCGTGTGATCATGAGGTGTTGAACGGATCACTGAAGACAAATGGGTGCATAAGCAAATGTGGCGAAGAAAGCTGATGGTGCCCGGCTATCAAAAAGTATAGCGTCTGGGGTCTTAAAGGCTTGAAGGTAATCAAGCGGCCATCAAGCTCAGAAGCAACAAAGCCCACATGGAAGAAGCACACCAGCCTATGCAACCACGAGGTGTCGAAGGGATCAGGTGTAAGGCATCATCAGAACAAAAAATCTTACCATAGTGAATGATGAGGGGAGCGTGGAGTGGAGATCCAAAGACCATTAGTAGGCCACTGGAGATCCCCTTGCAGAGGGGTCTCGGGGAGGAGATGAGCCAGTCAGGGTGCGATGTAACAATGATGAGAAATACAACTTGCCTCTGGGTTCTAAGACTAACAGTTTAGGGCAGTAGAAAACCCCATGTTTTTTGGCAGAGTCGGTTGTGGTTTCAAACTATTGTCCTTGCTGTTAGTAACCCAGTGCATAAGCGGTTCACCAAATTCTATGGCCCTCAGATACACAAGAACTATGTTACGCTTAACTCTGCTTCGGTAAATTCACTCAGTTTTTTTTCACTTGTCCTGGTCTGGGTAAGTCCAAATAGAAATCCATGACCTGTATTCCTATAGTTCACCTCTATTTTAATGTCCGTCACGACTTAATCCTGTCACTCTCAACTAAAACTCTTTTCTGGTATTAAATTGGCCCTTTTCCAAGTTATCACATATTCATAAATGGGAAGTTTCCTGTGTCTCGTGATTAAAAAGCCTAAAGTTACTTGAAACCGCCCTTTCCTTACCTTATTCTGGTCTGCCAGCCAGGCCTGTGCGTGCTGCTGTCGGGTCTGCATTCCCCACTGGCACAGTCTGGCGCAGACTAACTCTCTTTCCCATTTCAGCCCTGTTGCCCCTACTGAGACCTGGATGACCTTAGGTTTGCATTATTGCAATAATTCAGCCCTCTATAAATCCATCCTTTGCAGCCTGTACCCAGCAGTTCCCATTTCCACTGGCTAAAGCTCCCTATCGATTGTTAGCGGTTGCTCCAAGCCTCTCCTGTCTATTTATACTTCAGTTTCATCCCTGCTCTTTTCTCAGGCGATGACACCATTATTCTCCCTATCTCCTTACAACCTAACTTTTGTTCATACTTGAATTTATCCTCACAACTCTTACCTACAATTTACTAGTGTTGGGATTCAAGAGCAATTGAGTGAGTCTTGTTGATTTTGCTGCTCACAAATTCTTAGTAATTTTTGCTTAATTGTTACAGTTACTGAGAGACATGTTTTGAATTCCCTCATTATGATCCTGCCCATATTTGTCTAATCTCCCTGTAGCTGTGCCCATTTGGTGCTTTCTCTGCTGTGTTTCAGTGCCGAGTTGATAAGTGTAATCATAATGAGCCACTGGTAGTATCGTATTGGAAAGACACACTGTAAACTCTTGGCTGTAGTTTAGGTCTGCTTGCTTTGTCTACTGCATAGCTGGGTCCCATCCTTATCAGTCGTTCTGTGTTCTTACCGTACTTTCCTTCGGCTGCCCTCTTGTTCTTGCTTTTCCTTAAATGCACCAAAGCTCATCCCTGTTGACAAGGCCTTGGTTGCTTTTCTAGAATTAGTTTTTCTTCTTATTTTCTCCCAGATTCTTATTACCATTTGTTTCTGGACATCCTTCACATCTCTGCTAAAATGTCAACTTCTTTCCTTTCTTTATCACACCATCTGTGACAGATGCCGTGGTGCCCTACCCTTGTGACAGTCCTCAATTTGACACTATGCTGTATGCTAGTTATTTGTGGATTTGGTTATAGATGGATTTGCTTTCCAAGGCCTAGAATTCTGCCTACGGTTTAGCAAGTAAGTGAATTTAACCTTTCGTTTGGTAGTGTTCTCTTTTGAATCCGTATTTACTGTACTTTGATCTAAACTCTCCTTAAAATGCCTTTTGTTTTCTTTTGGTTAGAGTAGGCCTAGGCTATCATCATCCTCATTTCTTTAGGTTGAACTTTTCTTTGTCATGAAGTTACAGGTGTGTCTTGCAATGAGCATGTAGCTGGATTTTTTCATTTATAAAATGTTGCCCTCCTTGTTCCCTCTTTGTAAAGTTTTCTGCATGCCTCTTTCTTATTGTCCTTTCTAGTATGTCTTTGAACATTTTAAACAGCATTATTTACTTTCTGTCATTTAAATTTTGATTACACACTTTCCTGGTGACTGTATTTGATGATGATCTCTCAAGATGACTGTGCTGTTTTGTGTGGGTGTGCCATTTGCTCTGAGTTGTGAAAGTGCCCTCACCAGGTGGCATCAGGTGAGCCTGCTGGGGCCCAGTGGAGCTGACCAATTCTGACCAAATTTTATTTGTAACAGAGAGGGTAGTGTGGCTACCGATCCAGACCTGGGGTCCCTTTTGTACCTGGTGGTCCTCCACATTGGGTCTTGAGTGTCGCTTTTTATCCAGATTATACTTGTTGTATTGGGCCTTGTTGGAAGGTGAGGGGCTTTTTTCAGTTTATCACCTGGATGACAAGTCTTCAGGTGCTCAGAATAGTCAGGAAGGCCAACATCTTCAGCTCCGGTTTGGCTTCTTTTAAAAACATCTTCTGTATACCCACCCATCCTCATCAAGTTGTCCCCTGGGTTTTCCAAAGCTATAGATCTCTATGAAGCAGACTGCTATCGCTCGCTCCTGTGGAGCTGCTGGTGGGTTAGAAATGTTGAGGGTTTTTTATTTAATCATTTTATTGGAGTCTCGTACAACTCTTATCACAATCCATGCATCCATCATTGTGTCAAGCACGTTTGTACATTTGTTCCCATCATCATTCTCAAAGAAATGTTGCGTTTTTGCTTAGCAGCCAAGGACTTCACCACGGCCCCACCAGGGCTCCTTCCTCTGTACATATGGACAGTTATAAGTCATACTTAAGCAGTCTGCAGAGAATGATTTTAGTATTCACACAGTCATCTTTTGGATGGCTAGAGTAGGTTCCTTGCTTCTCATCACTTCCCTTGATTGGTGTGCTGCTGTTGGACTCACCTCTCAGCCATCCCTTAGCTTACGTGACTTCCACACAGTGAGCTGTACTCTGGGGTGAGAGTTACAAGCTTCTGTATAATCCGAACCTCTTCAGTATCATCTACTACTTCTTCTTCATTTAATCTCTCTAGGCCTTACAGTGAACTAGTCTACTTGACACTTCCCACTGTGTATGTGTGTATATGGTGCAAAGGGGAGAGTAGATCACCTGATGTGTGTATATAGTGCAGAGGGGAGAGTAGATCACCTGATCTACTCTGGCTTCCCTGTTGCCCCAAGGCAGAGGTCAGATATGCCTCCACCCTCCACCCTTCTGAACCCTATTCTGACACCAGCCGTTCCTCCTCGGACATGCTACTTACTGTTCAGCTGGGTTCCATAACTTGTTGCACCAGTTATACAGAACTCAGACAAAACTCACAATTATGGGACTTTTTAGAGAAGTTGAGGACCCCTGGTGGCATAATGGTTAAGTATTTGGCTGGTATCTCTTAGGTCAGTAGTTCGAAACCCAGATGAGACTTTCTATCGTCTGAGAACCCCACAAGAGCTGTTCTACCCTGTCCTGTCGGGTCTGTGAGTTAGAAACAAATCCATGACAGTGAGTTGTTTGTGTTTTGTTTTGTTTTTAAGCAGGGGAATTAGCAGGTTACTTTAAGTCATGATCAGTCAACAGTGAGGATACAAACAGCACTTCTCCTCAGCCAGTAGCCAAGTCTCTCTCCTGTGCTCAGCCTCTGGCTGCATACTCCATTAGCTTCTGTCGCAGGGAGCCAGGAAGCCTGCCTGCTGTTGTGCCTTACAGTCTCATAGTCCCGGCACTGCTTTTCTGTTCTGTTTTCTCATGGTCTCCGTGCCTGGCCTTGGACTGCTCCCATCTTGTTCCATCCCATGGTCTCTGTGCTCCAACCTCTGGAAAGATGTAGAAATCTGCCCATATTAAGCTTAGAGCCTTGGAAACACTCTGGAGCAGTTCTGCTCTGTTCTGTAGGGTCACGATGAGTTTAAGTAGACTCAAGGCAATAGGCTGATGTGTGAAGAATATGCCATTACTGTATACGGGGATCATCGAGTACAGGGGGTCTCAACCTGTCATCAAGAAGACACCGCTCCTCTATCCATCTCCAGTTGGGTCCACCCACATCCAGATACGCCCACATAGGAGTACCCAGCATGATGTCATCATCACCCCAACCCCATCACATACACCCTGTACAAATACAGGTGTATGTGACAGGGTTGGTGCCATAATGTACTTAGGCGGACCCGTCACACATGTGTAGAGAGCAGCTACTGTGTAGAAAGCAGCTGCTCAGTAAAGTACAGCTACTGTGCTGAAAGCAGCAGTATTGGAGGTAAAATGGCACTTTATGAATTATAATTGCTGTGTAAATGTTAAATCATGTACTGTGAAATCATCAACTACTGCAGAAAATATATATATATCTGTTCCATGGGAACTTAATCAGTCTTTTTATATTCAGCTATGATTGATGTGAATACTTCCCCCTTGTGATAGTAACAGGCATGTAAAAAAAACAACACAGGGAATGGTAAATCATAGAAAACTTTAATGAACTGTATTGACTGAACTATGCCATGTATCATCATTTGTATTATTAAAGCTATTGTTATATATCATTTTCATTAGCAAGCCATCCTGTGACAATGGATCATGTAGAGAAGAATGTTAAGAAAAGAAAATATAGTGAGGACTTTTTACAGTATAGTTTTACCTTAATCATTACAGCAGGAATTGAGAAACTGCAATGTGTTATTTGTTGTGAAGTTCTATCCACTAAAACACCATTTTGATAGCAAGTGTTTAAGCTTTGCCGGCAAGGATACCAACTATTTTAGAAGCAAAGTTGATGGGCTCAAGAAAGCCAGACTTGACACTGGTGGCAAGTACCACAAACGAAACGTAGCAGCCACCGAAACTTCATAATTGATGGCACTCAGAATCCCCAGAGCTAAGAAACCTCACACCATTGCTGAGGACTTACTGCTGCCAGCGGCCAAAGACATTGTTCGAGTTATGATCAGAGACAAATTTGTTATGAAATTGAGTGCAATTTCCTTATCTAACGACACTGCCCACAGAAGAATAGATGACATGTCTGCTGATATTCTTGATCAGGAAATCCAGGAAATTAAATCTGCTCCACTTCCAATATTGAGCATCCAGCTTGATGAATCTACAGCTGCTGTAAACTGTTCACAGTTAGTGGTTTACGTGAGGTATGTTAATGATGGCGACTTTAAAGATGAGTTTATTTTTCGCAAACCTCTTGAAATGACAACTACTGCACGTGATGTACTGTATATACTTGAGTATAAGCCGACCCGAATATCAGCCAAAGCATTTAGTTTTACCACAAAACTACATTAAAAATGTGCTGAAAAACTCGGCTTACACATGAGTATATATGGTATTTGACACAGTTGGTTCATTTCTGAAAGAGCCTAAGATCTCTTGGGAAAAGGTTTGTGGTGTTTGCACAGATGGTGCTCCAGCTATGCTAGGATGTCGATCTGGATTTCAACATTTGGTACTGAATGCGTCACCAAAAGTCATCAGAACTCACTGTATGATTCATTGGCAAACATTAGCAACAAAGACACTGCCACAAGAGTTATAAGAAGTAATGAAAAGTGCAATAAGCTCTGTCAATTTTGTAAGCGAGCACTTTAAACAGTCGACCATTTTCACAACTGTGCAGCAAGTTAGACGCACCGAGCAATCCTCGGCTATTTCACACTGAAGTGAGACGGTTGTCAAGAGGGGAAGCTTTAAAATGTGTTTTTGAGCTTCGTGATGAACTCAAGACGTTTTTTAATCAGAAAGCAAGACCACAGTTCGAAGCACTTTTCAGCAATAAAAGTGAACTACAGAAAATAGCTTACTTGGTTGGCATCTTTGCCATCTTGAATGAGTTAAATTTATTACTGCAAGGACCAAATGCAATATGCCTCGATTTGTCTGAAAATATCCAATCACTCCAAACGAAACTTCAGCTTTGGCCAAAAAAAAGTTGGATGAAAATAAAATTTACATGTTGCCTACCTTATTTGCTTTCTTTAAGGCATGAGTTAGTTTATTGTGCCAACCTGGCCAATAAACACATGTGGGGTTAATTGAAGGG
>NW_022103920.1:37269595-37277898 GCF_000313985.2 Echinops telfairi
TGGCTTTTTATGCATACTGTTGCAAAATGTAGCAATGTAGTTTACTGTTGTTATATTAAGACTGTCACCCATGCTACACCATGCTTCAAGACAAAATTTCATTTGTCATTAGAAATATCTCACAATATATTATTATATATTGTTTTGTGATTAATCACTATACTTTAATTCTGTTCAGTTTGTAACAATGAAAATACATCCTGCATATCAGATATTTACATTATGATTCATAACAGTAGCAAAATTACAATTATGAAGTAGTAATGAAAATAATTTTTATGGTTGGAAGTCACCACAACATGAGGAACTGTATTGTATTAAAGGGTTGTGGCATTAGGAAGGTTGAGAACCACTGATCTGGTACCTTTTAAGTACTAAAGTGAAATCAAACCAAACAAACCCATTTTCATCAAATAGATTCCAACTCAGAGGGACCCTGTAGGTCAGGGCAGAACCTGCCCATTTGAGTTTCTCAGGCTGTAAACCTTTATAAAGCAGATAGCCACATTTTTTCTACCCAGGAGTGACTAGTAGATTCAAACTGCTGACCTTGAGGATGCATCTATGTATCATAATTATTAAATCACCTCTTGCAAGAATATATTTAGGATTGATTTCCAGTACTATATTTTTAAAAATCGCAGTCAGTTCTTCAGGGAATCATACATATGTGTGTATGTGCATGCGCACTTTTGTATGTACGTAGAAAGAGGTACCCCGAAAGCGGAATTGCGCCGGATGGAGCAGAGCTTTCATACACTTTTTCCCACTAGGCAAGCAATGAGCAAGTCGCTCTGCGTTAGTGCAACTAATGGCATTGCCTGGAAAGGTTCTCTCGTCACAGTGAATTTTCTCATGAAAGCAGTTTTGCTCGAACCTCGTTTTTTTGTGATGGCAGATTTAAGAGAACTGTGAAGCTGTGAAATTTTGTTTCCTGCTGGGGAAAAATGCAGAAACTGCTGTGATGTTGAACAAGCTTACAAGGACAGCGCTACGAGAAAAACTCAAGTGTATGAGTGGTTTTCTCATTTCAAAAAGGGTGAAAGGTTGATTGATGACAAACCTCATTTGGACATCTGTTGAACAGGATTGTTTTATGGCAGATGGACTGGTTTTGCTACCATGACCATGTATCTGCTCACACAGCCTTGTCAGTGGGCCACTTGGAAAAGTCAGCATGCCTCTGGCCCCACACACCTCACGCACCTGACCTCGCTCTGTGCGACTTCTTTTTGTTTCCGTGACTGAAGAGGGACATGAAAGGACAGCAATTGGATGATGTAGAAGAGGTGAAGAAAAAAATGAGGAAGGTGCTGTCAGCCATCCAAGCAGATGAGTTTGAAAAATGTTTCTAAGAATGGACTCTCAGATTTGACAGATGTATGAACTGTAATGGAGAGTGCTTTAAAGGTGATAAGATTGTTCCTTTTTTAATTTAAATATATAACTTTTGGGGGGAAATCCTGTTTTTTGGGAGGGTACCCCCTCGTATATGTGAGCCCTGATTCCATAGTGGATATGCATTGGGCTGTGATCCACATGGTCAGCAGTTTGAAACCACCAGCCACTGCACAAGAGAAAGATGGGGCTTTCTACTCCCATAAACAGTTACAGTCTCGTCAGAAACCCAGGGGGGTTGCTCTCAGTATACATAGGTTTCAGGGAAGTGAGTTGAGATTTTATATATATATTCAAGTATTTCTATAGGGTGTTTTCTTAATAATAAAATGACATGTCAAAGAATATGTATACTTAAAACTTTGATAGCATTTAAAATTTCATCAGAGACTACCCAAAAGCCCCTGTGTCCCATTTCCCCAACTTATTAACACTAAACTCGATGTCATTGAGTGGATTCTGAGTCACACTGACCCCATATGGCAGGTAGAACTGCCCCATGGGCTTATGAGACTGTAACTCTATGGGAGTAGAAAGCTTCCTCTTTCTCCTATGGAGCTGCTGGAGGTTTTGAACTTCCGACCTTGCAGTTAGCAACCCAAGAGGTCACCATCAGGGTTCTTTATGAATCCCCTAAAGTTTTACCAATTGATAGGGAAAAAAAAATTGCTCTTTCAATCAGCATTCTTCTATGATCTTAAGAAGCATGCTTTTCACAAATTTACTATTTGTATTTCTTCTACTGGCCAGGTTTATTTATACTTTCTGTTTGATTTTTCTATTGGATGTCTTTCTTGTTAGTAGATGCTCTTTGTATAGATTATGGTTATCAATCCTTTGCTACGTGTTTTCTATTATTTGACTTCTTTGATTTAATGAGTCCTCTGGGACTGGATAGCAACTCTGTCTTGCCCGAGACTAAAAGTTTGTTAGCTTTCTGTCGCATGTATCTTTGTAACTGCAGCACCTAGTGCATGTCTGGTATAAACAAAACAACCCCACGCTCCTGGCCACCGAGTCAATTCCGGCTCACAGTGACCCTGTAGGACAGAAAGGAACTGGCCCTGTGGGCTTCCGAGGCATCACTCTTTATGGGAGTAGGAAGCTTCGTCTCTGTCCGATGGAGCAGCTGGTGGTTTTGAACTGTTGACTTTTCGGCTTTCACTATGCCACCAGCTCTTTCTGGTATAGATGAACTATTTCATAGCTGGTCTGCAAGGAAGGAACAGTAAAAGCTGATATTGTAAATTCCTTCAAGAAATCACATATAACTGTCAAGGATTTAGCAATAAGGAAAAAACAAAAGGAAACCAGCAATATGTCGAAGTTACATATGATGTGCCGTACAAAAACTTATCAGACTAAGAAACCTCCTTAAGTTCTTGCTAAACACCCTACTACTGAACTTCTTTTTCAATGAAACTCTGGTTTTGATTAGCTTAAAATGAAATCTACTTCAGCCGTACTGGTAGTACACTACTGTCTTCCTGTCTTCTTTTGAGGCAAATTGCTGAGTATACTGCAAAAAAAAAAAAAGTGTACTTTATACCTGTTTTCAACTTTACCTTGAATTCTAATCCTTTTTTTTTTTTTTTGCCATTTCAGGTAAGACCATGAATTATGACATTTCTAAAATGAAACAATCATGAAGTGAGAAAAAAAATCAAAATCTAGAAAATAAGTGATTTTTAAGTTATGTCTATTAGTTTGACGATCGATATATATATTTACCTCCTTAGTAATGCAAGAGGCCTTTGTGGGAAGCAGAGAAACAAACCCCTTCACTTCTTGTGCTCACCTCAGTCTCACTGGAGGGTAAGCCCCAGCAGTCCGCAAAGAGATTTTCATGGGAGCCGAATAAGATGTAGATGGGCTCCCGGTGAAGCGCATTCTGGCAACACCCAAGGCTGCCGTCCAAGCCAGCAGGGCCTACGCGTTGGAATCTTGAAACTTAGCACCTCTGCTCCTAAGGGACTTACGAAAGTGAGCATTCGTATATCCCGTATTAAAAGCACGCTACACTCTGTTTCAAAGGCTGTTTTGGGCAGTCAGAATGAAATGATTTCACGTTTAGCTCAACTTAGGCCAAGTTCTGGAATCTTCAGAAAAGTCTCGGGGAGTGGCTGGTTAAAACAGAGAAGCCTGAAACAAGCCATCCAAACGCTGACAAAGCACAGTGGCACCTCGGCCCCAAAGAGCTCGCTTCCTGCAGAAAGAAGCCCCGCGGCGGGGGAGGACGAGGAGACGCACAAGGCCGGTCTGTTTGCGTACACAGGGAGCATCAGCACCAAGGTGGAGGAGTCCTTCGCCTTTTGGTCCAACCACATTAACGCGTACTTCCAGGCTAAGAGGAAAATGGCCCAAACAAAGGAAAAGGACCGTTGTCAAGATAGCGCCGAACTCAAAGACAAATCCGTTCAAGCGGACGGGAAATCCACTTCTTCCGATCCAGGCCCGGGGACCGGGGACAAGCCAGCCGCAGAGCCCTCTTCAGACGCTGCAAGTCCTAGCGGGACACCTGGAGTCGGTCCCGTTTCCACGAAACAAAGCTTTGCCAACTTTCTTTCTCGTCCAACTGGAGGCGTACAAGCTTTAGTAGGTGGTTACATCGGGGTCCTGGTCCCCAAACTAAAGCCTGACCCCAAAACTCCGACAGAAGAAAAAGAGACCCCAAAAGCTGAGGTGCCTACCAGTAAAGACACAGCTGCTGAGGAGAAAAAGCGCTTATCCATTCAGCGAGAAAAGGCAAGTCAGCATTCACTGGGGCTTTGTACACTGTATTCATCTTGTCAGCTGTAGAACCTGCTGAATTTCCTACCGAGACCTGAGAAATTTTAAACAGTACATTGGTGTTAACAGAGTAGTTTCATCTTCTCGCCTTATCTGTTTCATTTGCATCTAATAGATTATTGCACGAGTGAGCATTGATAACAGAACCCGGGCATTAGTTCAAGCATTAAGAAGAACAACGGATCCGAAGCTCTGTATTAGTCGGGTGGAAGAACTGACTTTTCATCTCCTAGAATACCCGGAAGGAAAAGGACTGGCAGTCAAGGTAATTTCTGATTTATTTAATCCGATCTGGTCTTAAAATTAAAAAGACCAATACAAATGTTAAAGTTTTTATCATATCTGAGATATGTGTTCTGTAATTGCCCTTCTCCTTGTTCTATCAGTTTAATTGCTCTATTATATTCATTATTAGTTTGCTTATCCTTTTATAAATATGCTATTAGTATTAATATCTTCGCCTTGAGATTCAACATTTATAAAATACAAGCTAAATTTCAACACATTGGTTGAATGGTGCAAGAGCTGCCAATTTTTCCTTTCTTGTACTGTAGATATTTATAATCTGGAAGCATACTGGGCTGCTAATCACATGGTCGCCAGTTTGAAACCTCCAGCAACTCTGCGGGAGAAAGATGAGGCTTTCTACTCTCGTACAGAGTTCCAGTCTCAGAAACCCACAGAGGCAGTTCTGCTCTGCCGTCTAGCATCACTGCGAGTCGGCATCAGCTAAGTGGCAGTGAGAGAGCATGAACCATGCTTTTAAGACAGGGGACGCCAACCCTAAGTAAACCTTTTTATTTCATGGTGTTGTCATGTTTGAAACCCTCCAAATTTTAATCACTTATTTCAAATTGAATTAGTAATCTCATTCAATAAAACAATCCGGCTCTCAAATATAAAATAACGAAGGTAATTTACTTAAACCCGTTTACACCGGCTGTCTTCACAGGAATGTTGAAAATATGAGTAAATCATTGAATTTGTATTTATTTAGTGTTTATACTATTAAAATTATTTTGAAATGTTGAATGACTAGGTATTATCAAAACTGCATTAGAACTCTTTTCGTGCTTATTTTAAACTTCCCATTTAGAAGATTATAAAGGAACGTTGTTCACTTTTATTCACCTTTTTGACTACATCTTTGGGTAATGTGCCCTTCCTTAAGTTGTTGTGGTGGACCGCACATTCTGTAATTAAACTGGTCACGCTGCCCAGCTGCCGCTGACTCGTGGCGATGTCATGTGTCAGCGCAGAGCTGTGCTCCAGAGAGCCTTCGGTGACTCCGTTTTTGGAAGTAGGTCAGTAGGCCTGTCTTTGAGGCACATCTAGGTTAGACCCAAACTCCCAGGCTTTTGTTTAGCACCTGAATGTCTTAAACCATTTTCACGTTTGCCTCTTAACTTTTGGATGTGGAGAAAATATTGTGTAAAATCCCTCAAGCCTTTTGTTGTAACAATGAATACTTTGCAAATTTCTATGAAATCCTAACCCAAGACCCACTGCCATGGAATCCAACTAATAACTGTCTTGGATCGGGTTCTCTGAGAATGTAAATCTTCATCTTTCTCCAGTGGAGTGGCTGGTGGGTTTGAACTGCCGCCTTGCAGATAGCAGTCCGACGCCTCACCCACAGCACCAACAGGCTAAGGTACTAAGCCTTTTATCTTTTAAAAACAGGCAGAGGCTAACTTTAATTGCCCTAGATGCCTCATCTTCCACTTCTGATTACTGAGAAAATAATAAACACTGACACTTCGATTATATGTGAAATCGGTATGTGATGATTAAAACTATACTTTTAATACCTTTCTCTCAATATAGGAAAGACTTATTCCATATTTGCTACGAATTCGACAAATCAAGGACGAAACGCTGCAGGCTGTCGTTAGAGAAATCTTGGCATTGATGGGCTACGTGGACCCCGTGAAAGGGAGAGGGATCCGCATCCTCACTATTGATGGCGGAGGAACAAGGCAAGGGGTTGTTTAAAACTGGCAGATGGAGCGCACTCGCAGCAATTTTTATTTTTAACCCGCTTCTATACTTAAACCACTACAAAGTCACCTTGAAACAATAAAACATGAAATTGTTTTTCTTAATGCATTACCCTTTCACGAACAGGAGCTCCTTTCATGAATATCGAATGACCTTTTAGTTTAATTTAATCTATTGTAATTTATTGTAGTCTTTTAAGAGTCTGGTTTTTGGTGTGTTACTTTTGAACTTAGCAACTCTGAGTATCCTAAAATCTAGACAGTGTTCCATAACTGAGCTTTCCTTTATTGTGTGAGTGAAGTGTGAGACATTAGGAGGAGTCTCCATCTGGACCTCCCTGGTTCTCTGTCCTTACTGGCAGGTGTCCGTGTGGCAGCCAAACAAGAAACACGTTTTCTTTGTTTTCACAAGGAGATCATTTTATCATCAAGTTCCATTGTTTCTACTGACAATTCATCCACTTGTTAAATTCTCTCATGCTTTCTTTAGTTCCTGCGTATGTGTTGCTTTGATTCTCTGGCTTGACTTTGAGAACAACTCCCTTTTGCAACCCCCCTCGCCCCACCCAACCCCCTCCCGATTTCCTACCTGGTGCTCACTTCCCTGCTGTATCCACTCCTATCCACTTACACACTTCCCTGTATCCACTCCTATCCCCTTACACACTTCCCTGTATCCACTCCTATCCGCTTACATGCTTCCCTGTATCCACTCCTATCCCCTTACATGCTTCCCTGTATCCACTCCTATCCCCTTACATGCTTCCCTGTATCCACTCCTATCTGCTTACATGCTTCCCTGTATCCACTCCTATCCGCTTACACACTTCCCTGTATCCACTCCTATCTGCTTACATGCTTCCCTGTATCCACTCCTATCTGCTTACATGCTTCCCTGTATCCACTCCTATCTGCTTACATGCTTCCCTGTATCCACTCCTATCCGCTTACACACTTCCCTGTATCCACTCCTATCCACTTACATGCTTCCCTGTATCCACTCCTATCCACTTACATGCTTCCCTGTATCCACTCCTATCTGCTTACATGCTTCCCTGTATCCACTCCTATCCCCTTACATGCTTCCCTGTATCCACTCCTATCCACTTACATGCTTCCCTGTATCCACTCCTATCTGCTTACACACTTCCCTGTATCCACTCCTATCCGCTTACACACTTCCCTGTATCCACTCCTATCCGCTTACACGCTTAGTGAATGTCCTGTCCAGTGTTGGGGCTCTAAAGCACTTCTCTCGTTTCCCTCTGCCTGCATGCTTCGCAGCCACTCTGTGTGTTCGGTGTGTGTATCGCCTCTCTGTTACACTTTGACAGCAATGGGAAAGAAAGGGTGGAGCAGAGGGCTAGTTAATAATCTAGGCAGATGACACCAATCTTGTTCGTTAAGTGGTGGTGGTGGCGAGAGGAAGCAAGCGGAGGACAGAGAAAATGCCCCCTCCACCACAAAAAAGTGAAGAAAAAGAGAGACTGGATATGGTAAAGCTGGTCACTCTTGGGTGGGGGTCTGGGGCAGGATTGCCAGTGCAGGGAGGGCCATTGATGTCGAGAAAAGCAGTTGTGTTTGAATGTGTTGAATATAAGGTGCATAGAGGAACGCACACTTGGCTAATGGAGATGGAATTGATTGAGGAGGGGAATGATCTTGGGAGATCTTTCTTAGAGAAGTGACGTAACCAAGAAGGTGAATGTTAAGTTAGCTGCGAATTGGAAAGACGGAGTCGAGTTTTCATAGATCAGGTGTAGGGATAGAATGGGTGTGTGTTATGTATAAATGATAATAACATTACATAATATATTACATGTTTTCAAGGGTGGCAGAGTGGGCAAGGGGGGGAATAAAGGCTAATAAAAGGCTCAAGAATAAAGATGATGTTTTGAAATTGTTGATGGCAATATTTGCACATGTCAGCTTGATGTAATGGATGTATGTACAGTTATAATATATGTAAGAGCCCCCAGTAAAGTTATTTATTTTTTTAAAAAGTAAAGAAAATGGTAGTTAATGAGCTTCAGTGAGGAAAGGAGGGGACTTGTCTTCTCTTATTCGGTTCAGTGTTTCTGGACTGAGAAATTCTATTTATTGAATCAATTAAAA
>NW_022103920.1:37278844-37280427 GCF_000313985.2 Echinops telfairi
AAGAATTGACACAAATATAGTGCTGGTGAAGAATTGAATGTACCACGACTTTCTGAAGAACAAAGTAATCTGTTGGAAGAAGTACAGCCGGGATGCATGCTCCTTAGAAACAAGGGTGATGAGACTTGGTCTTTCTTATTTGGGATATGTTGAAGATCTTCGACAAGATGAATTGGCAACAATGGCTGCAACAATAGACTCAAACATAGCAATGGGATTGTGAGGTGGCGCAGGCCTGGGCAATATTTTGTTCTATTACATATATAAGCTTATTATGAGTCTAAATCAGTTTGGAAACACCTAAGAGCAAAAACAGTGCAGTGTTAGGCATAGTAGCATATTAGCAACTCGGTAAGTTAGGTATTTAAAAATTAATTATAAATATATACATGTAGCAATTTAACTCCTTTCCCCCATTATGCTAGTAATTAGACAAGAAGAAAACAATATGAAAGTAGATTAAAAATCAACTCACAACTCCCAAGATTATTTTTAATATATTGATTCTTCTATCTTTTCTGTGTGAAGAGAAGTCACATTTTATATACTTTTTATAAAAGTAGTGGGGTTACATTGTTAAGTACGAATATGTGTATCTAACATTATCTTTAATTCTGCCTGTCTCACCTGGAACTCCATAGTGTATTCTCTTAGCATGTCGCCTTAGATTTCTGACCTCTCATCAGATCTGCGTTATTTGTTGCCCTCCCGCCCCCAAGAAAAAAAGAATTGGCATCTTCAGTTTTTCACTTCTCTCTTAGAATATTCTCTGCCTAAGGCATCAGGGCACAAATTTCTACCATGTATTTTTATCTTATGGTGAATAACAATCATGGTGTTCCAGGATTTATTATCCCCACATCTTGTATCGGGCCTGGAATCTCTCCGTTGTTTTTGTTTATTCTCTCAGTGTTGAATATCTCGTTCACTTGGTATGTGCACCCTCCAATGCCCTCCACTCCCTTGGCTATTTCCTCTTCGATAGTCCTCTGTAAAGCCCAAGACCTAGAGCTGAATAAAGTCAGCAGCCTCAAGGAACATATACTAAAGGTTGTTGAGAAGTTTAGAAAATAAAAAAAATAAATTATGTAAAACAGAAATGTATAAGACTCTCGGTGAGACCAGCTGCTTGGGTAAGAAAAGAAACAAAACGATGGCATCCTGAGTGGTGAGTCACCGTTAACAAGTATTTGAAAGGTTGGGGTGTTTAAAAACAATTTTACATTGGTATATATTTGTCCTTAAAGAGATTAATGAACATTCAAAATCATGCTGTCATAGCCCAGGGTTTTATAACAATGCATACTGAATTTTCAAAAGTAATTTTAACAGCGTGGTTAGACAAGTTTTTACTGCTCATAGTGTATAGTATTAGCTTTCCTCTTAGTATTTAAATTGCAAAGCAACTTTGTGGAGTTTTATTTAGTAACTTAAATATCTTTGAGACAAAAATTCTTACTCTGCTTTTTATCTTTTCTACAGAGGTGTGGTTACTATTCAGACACTTCGAAAACTAGTTGAACTTACTCAGAAGCCAATTCATCAGCTCTTTGATTACATTTGTGGTGTAAGCACAGGTAATT
>NW_022103920.1:37282140-37288782 GCF_000313985.2 Echinops telfairi
TGAAGACAGGGGGAACTGCCCCTTGGACTTCTGAGGCTTTAGATGGTCATGGGAGGGAGGACTTACCTTTCTCCTTCATAGTAGCTGGTGGGTTCCCGCTGGTCACCTCACGTTTAGGTGCCCAATTTCTCCCCAGGGTTCCGAAGCAGCTTGCGATTTTACTGGCATGAGCTTCAGTAGACTCACACACATAGACTGTTCAGATTATATTATGATAGTGGTGTCCCGTTCTTGGTGTTTTATGACAGTGCAAAGCAGTGAGGGGTGCTTGTGTTTACCCTCTGTCTTCCCAAAGCTTGCTCCCCCTTTTTCTCATCAGTCGGGGTTGGCCACTCAGACACACTAGGGGGCACTGCACCCTACTGATTGCAGCCAGTGCAGGCACTCAGCTCTTCGCAAGGCCAGCCCGCAGCACCCAGCTCTTTCATTAATATTGGTTCCCAGGACCAACCTGAAGGAGTAATTCCTTTAATGAGTTGGTGGTTGTCAAATATACTGTATTCCATGATTTAGACTAAGTAGTTACTTAAGATTACAAAAGAGACTATAAAAATAATACCTTCTTATCTATTATTTAGTTTCCTGTAAAATAAAATTTTATCCATTTTTTGAATTATCATTATTTTCAGAATTATTGGTTTAGGATTCATTCAATCCTTACTGAGGCCTGATAAAGCCATTTACATGTCTTATCACAATCTGAGCCTTCTGAATTGTAGTTATTTTATCTTCAGTCTTCAAATGAGGAAATTGGGGGATCTTAGCAGCCAAGTAGCTTCCATCAGGAGACACAGCTGCCAAGCATCGGAACTATAATTGAGTCCAAGTCTCTGACTCAGGAGTCTTCTCCTCACAAGTGCTGGCGTGTCGAAGCTGACTGGAACCACGGGTCTCTTTCAGGGGCTGTGTTAGCCTTCATGTTGGGCTTGTTTCAGATGGACCTGGATGAATGTGAGGAGCTCTATCGAAAATTAGGATCAGATGTGTTTTCACAAAACGTCATTGTCGGGACCGTTAAAATGAGCTGGAGTCATGCATTTTATGACAGTAAAACATGGGAGAAGATTCTTAAGTAAGTCACCACTGTTCTTTTTGCAAATTTTCTCATTGTGTAGATGATATATGCATATTATCAGAAAAATACAAAGAAGAAAGAATATTAAATAGTTAATCCCTTAATTGAGGATTCAAACATCGAACACCAAACTCACTGCTATTGCGTTGATTCCAACTCATAGTGACTGCTTTGGATTTCTGAGGCTGTACCTCTTGATGGGAGCAGATAGCCTCATCTGTCTCCTTCAGGGCAACTGGTGGCTTTGAACCACCCACCTGGGGATTACCTACTAGTACTATGCTTACTCCACAGTGCCACCAGACCTGCTTTAATCGAGAGTGACCACTGTTCATATTTTTTTGGTGAATTTATTTTCATCATTGTTTTCTTGGGTTCCTGTGCATGAGATTTACATACACAAATTCCACCAGCTCTTTTGAAAATATGAGACCGAATTTTAGATAGACCATATTTTTATTCTGTTGTGTTCTAACGTATTTGTTTATTTACATGTCATTAATAGAATAGCTTCCCAAACTTCTTAAGAATTTTCAAACCTTTTTTACCAAAGTGTTCTATGACCACCATGTTCATTTTGGAAATTACAAGCATCAAGCAGACATTTACCAGCATTCACAATCTTAGGGCTGGGAGCTGTAGGCCACTGTGCTTCTTTCTGTTTTATTTTTTCCCCTCTGGACCCACATGAATGTTATATAGGTGAAATTATAGCTGCATTGTTGTCTCGTTTTATTCTTCCATGTACTATATTTTATCATTTTATTTGGCATAATTTAAAAGACTGCATATCTAATTTTCATAATTCCTTTTAGAACATTTGTGAATATTTAGGACATTTTTGTTGTCCCTAAGATTTTGTGATTACCAGTGGGTCAATTTACAAGTAGCTTAGTGGTTGGTTAAATAGAGGTAATTTTTAAAATAATCATCTGAAAAATAGAAAATACATAATGAAGATAACTAAAGTCACTTCTATTTCCATTTAGCACAAAATAACTGTTGATATGTTAATAGATTTCTTTCTAGAATTTGCTAGATGGAAATATATATGCATGTTTATATCTATTCATCCCCTTCACAAAACTGCCATGATAATATACCTGTACTTCTGTATCCTGCATTTCCACCTGGAGTTTTATGATGAGTAATTTCTGATGTCACCAAATATTTCCATTCAAAACAAAGCATATTTCCATTTTATAGATGTATTGTTTTTTGTTAGGAAGGTTAGCCATGTTAGACATTTTTGCAATTCAAAATAAACTTTAGGTGGATATCTTAAATATCTATTTAAATATGATATCTGAGTATATCTTTAAGGTAAATTTCTAAAAATAGAATTGGGGGGGGTCAGAGGTCTTAAGTATTTTAAGGATCTTCGATAGCTGAACTGTACTCCAAACAGTTGCCCCAGTTTTTCCTTATCGATTTGTTTTTCTATTCCATGCAATATCACAGAATCAAACATTTTAGTTTTTGAAACTTTTTTGGAGGTTTTTAGCCTGGCGTTTGAATTTGTAACACTCTGAACCTTTAAAAATGTTTTTGACGGCATATATTTCATCCATGTGAGAATCTAGGGCATAATGGTTGCTTATTTTTTGATTCTGATAGTCTTCCCTGTTATTAGTATGCTATTTATAATATGTTGAAAATAAGCTTTTTAATATTTTTTTAATACAGAGAATTCCTTTTTAAAATAAATCATTTTATTGGGGGCTTATACAACTCCTATATCACAATCCATACATACACCCATTGTGTAATGCACGTTTGTACTTTTGTTGCCATCATCATTAAAATACAGAGAATTCTAAATCTTCATTTATTCAGATTTTTCCCTTTAGTGATTTTTAACTTTACTTTCATGTTTAGAAAGTCTTTTCCATTCTAAAACCAGGTTATTATTTATGTTATTTTTGAGTTCTAAGGTTTTATTAAGTTTACAATTAATTCTAATTCATCTAAAAATTATTATGATACATATTATTAGGGTATAAAGTTTTATTTGTTTATTGCAAATATTTAATTCAGGTATCCCAGGATTTTCCCCTGATTTAACCACCATCTTTTTTTATATTTTAAATTCTGGTCTGCAAAGGGTCTAGTTTTAAAATTTTGCTTTCCTTTACTGATTTATTTTTGTACAAAATCTCTAAGGTGTAATTAATCCTTTGCATAACATGTTTTTATATGGATGTGGCAAGTCTCTTTATTCTTTTGCACAATTCTATTAACTTTCTTTTATTCATTTTCATAGTGAATCTTGGTGTGCTTTGTTACATTAAAAAATATTTCTGATACTTTGAAAATTGCATAAAATGTTTCAGTAATTCTGTGGAATACTGACATCTTTGCAAGTGTGAAACATTCTAATTTATTAACATTGTATGTGACTTATTTTCTGCTCTTTATTGTGCCTATTAGAAAAAAAGTCAATTCTCATGAAATCATAAAATCACACTATTTAAATTTATGTAATACAAGCTTAAAATTTTAATGTAAAGCAGAATTCTGTTATGAATTACTTTTCCTGTTATTACGCAGTAGAGAACCTCTGTACAGGTGCACTTTGTTACTTCGGCCTTGCCCTTTTAGAGGCCTCTACATTTTTAATCACAACATTGACACGTTTCTGAATGTGATTCATTGGCTATGTTTTGCTCGGCTTTTACTACTCAACAAACCACTCTCAAACTTGTCACTTAAAGTGATGTTGATTTATTATCATGGTCCTGTGGAATGATCAAGGACTTCTTCTCTGTTCTTGCCTGAGTTCCTTCAAGAACCTCTTCTCAGTGGCCTTTCAGGGCAGGGAACACGGAGCCAGCGGGCTCTCTCTCTCTCTCTCTCTCTTTCTTGGTTACCACTGATGGGTTTCATCTCACCAAGGCGGGCCCAGAGCTCCAAAAGTACACGCGTCGGCGCACCAGGCCTTGTTAAGCCTCCGTTCATGGCATGTTTGCTGATGTCCCACAGACCAAAGCTACTGACGGGACCCAAACCAAACCCTGATTCTCTGTGGGAAGGGACATGCGTACCAGAAAATAGTATTCACTGGTAACATTATCCATTATTTTATTTATTGGGGGCTCATACAACTTTTATCACAATGCATACATGCATCCATTTGTGCCAAGCACATTTGTACATATGTTGCCATTATCATTTTCAAACATCTTCTTTCTACTTGAGCCCTTGGTGTCTGCTCCTCTTTTTCCCCTCCCTCTCCACCCTTCCACTCTCCATGACCCTGTGATAACTGATAAATTATTATTATTTTTATATCTTACCATATCTACCCTTTGGCTTGGCTTTCTTTCTTTTTCTATTTTGTCAGTGTGTGTGTGTGTGTGTGAAATCTTATTGTTTATTGAAAGTAGTGTTTTTTGGGGTATTTTCCCCCTGTGACAGTAATACTGCGTGACTGTAGGCACATTCATTTTAATTATAGTATAGTAAAATTTAGGAATGCTGATCTTTTTTGCAACAAATAACATGCTCTTTGAAATAAGTCATTACTACTCTTGACTTTATCTTTGAATTTATATTCATAACTTAATTTATTAATGCATTTTAATCCTGAGTATAATCAAGGTTTTAGCAAACAAACAAAAACCCAATGTGAACTTTGCATAACATTGAAACATATGAGAGCAGCATGCTCACAGGCCCTCTGTCCCACTCTTACAGTAAGAGCTCTGTAAGAAGAGAACATGAAAGGCCCTTAGAAGAATGAAGCTACATTGATAGTGATGTAGAACCTGACAGACGAGATTTGCAAAAGACAGGAATCATGTCCACTTTTGGAAATATTTCATGTTGCTCTTTATGAAAACATGAAAGGGGAGAGCCTTGACCAATTTGTAAATGCTACCTTCACATGAGAGTCACTAACATTCTAGTTGACTAATTGAGAAGCCTGAGCATTATTTGAAAACTGTCATTAGAAAATATTTTTCCTCATTAAGGCAGATTGGTAAAAGCGTAGCTTGTATGTTCAATCAAGGGGAAAATGCACCACTGAAGCTTTACGTCTGGGGGAGACTTTTGAAACAATTCCCTGGAAGTGGAACTGTGATAGTCGCCGTCCAAGGACAGTTTCTATCTTGGTGCAGCCATTCAAATTCCAACTCAGATGATTTTTAAAAGCAGTGATTTGGTAACATTGGGCTTTGGTTGTTTATTAAAGTCAAGTTTAAAGTCCTGACTTGGTTATTAGGTGACTCTGTAGGTAGCGCCCCCACACCCGCCCCTCGCCCATGATGGAGCCTTAACTGTCAGCAGGGCCCTGAAAGCAACAGAGTTCTTCTTCCTCTTTCCCTTTCCTTTTCTGTGGGCCCTCCTTTGGGGTGTGCCCCCTTGTCATCCGTTAGGGCCCCTTTCAAGCTACCTCTCCGTGTAACTGAAGCCGGCATAGCCTGCTCCCGCTTAGAGCACTGCATGTTTGCCATCTGCATTAGAGGCGAATAAGAGATGAATAGCTAAGTATCGTTTCATGTGCTATTACCTAGATTATAAATCTCTGAGATGATGTTCTTTTTTTTGTTTTTTTTTAATCGCTTGCAGCACCTTGACAAAGCCTTGGGCAAATAGTGTTTATATGCTGCATGCTCCCTGATAATAGAATCATTGGATTTAACATATTTCTTCTCTTTGAATAAAGGGATAAAATGGGATCTGCACTAATGATTGAAACGGCAAGAAATCCCACATGTCCTAAGGTAAGTTTAGAGAATTTTAATTATTGCGCTGAGTTAATGTCAGGTAAAAGCACTGATCTGAAATCCTTTTCATTAATGGAAAACATGCTTAGAAGCTTTTAATAAAACGAAAACCAAACTCACTCCCGTCAAGTGAGTCTGACTCGTGGCAACCCTGTAAGACGGACGAGAACTGCCCTCGTGGGTCTTCAAGGCTTTAAATCTTTCTAAGAGCACATAACCTCATCTTTCTCCCAGAGAGCAGCTGGTGGGTCTGAACCACTGACTGTGGTTAGCAGCCCATCTGGTAACCCACTAGATTACTAGCGCTCTCTGAAACTTCTAATAGATGATATAAATTTGCATTCTATGAAAGTAAAGGATGCGATCATTAGAGCCTTTTCTATATTCTGTAAAAACAGAAAATCTTACGGATATAAAAGAATGAGAGTAAGGACAAAGAAAAATTCTGCTATCGTATCCCAAATCAACACCTGCTGCCATAATTTTCCATGAATTAGGGTAAATAAAAATGACTGCTACCAAATCGTAGAAACCATTACTAAACAAAAAATCTGAAATTATGATAGAAAGAAAAGCAATTTTTTTACATCCCCTCCATCAACACTTTTTCAGAAGATGCTGTCCCCATCTCTTGAACCCTTCTTTTTTTTCAGTCATTTTATTGAGGTCTCGTACAACTATTGTCACAATCCAAACATACATCCATGTGTCAAGCACATTTGTACATTGGTTGCCATCATCATTCTCATAACATTTGCTTTCTACTTGAGCCCTTGGTATCAGCTCCTCATTTCCCCCCCTCTCTCCCCATTCCCCTCTTCCTCATGCACCCTTGAT
>NW_022103920.1:37289695-37298135 GCF_000313985.2 Echinops telfairi
TTCCTCTATTTCCTTTTACTTTACTCTTGTCCCACTATCATGTTCAGCCTTCATTTGGGTTTCAGTAATTCCTCTCAGTTGCATTGCCCTTGATCAAGCTTTACCCAGGCCTCTTACACCCTCCTTGCCACCGATTTTGGATCACTTGTTGTTCCCTTGTCTGGAACCCTTCCTTGAAGAATCCTTGATGTTTGATTTACATCATGCCTAAGCAGTAGTTTGGGCATCATGGGGGCATTCCAAATGTATTCCTTTTCAATGATTCTTGAATTTGGGGAACAAAAAGAAGTCTGAAGGGGCAAGACCAGGTCAGTAAGGTGGATGGGGTAAATTTTCCAATGAAATTCTCGCAGGACTGCCCTCGTCATGCAATTTCATAATGGAAAAATGCTTCTTGGCTCAACTTTCCTCGCCTTTTCCTCACCAGGGCATTTTTCAGTGTTCTAAAACTTCTTACAAATAGTCCGCCTTGTTCACCTGTGTCATTTGAGAAAATCCACCAAGATTAACTCCTTTGGAATCATAACAAAACAAACAAACAAAGAAAAACAATTGCCATCACCTTCTGAAAAGACTTCTCTGCCTGGGAAGCCGCTGTTTTGATGGGCCCTTTTCCTGGAAGGCACGTTAGCAATACTGGATGTGCGCACTACTGAGAGAACTTGCCTTTAGCCACCCGCAGATCGTAGCAGCTACATGTTTAATCACATTTTGTCTGGAATAAAGCCATCTGTGTATGAATTGGAACCTTAGTAGCAGTCCTTGACACCCGCATTCTTCTCATTTTCTTCTTTGTTTTGCAAGAATTGAAGATTAAGATTCTCATCTGCATCAGTGATCCATGTTTCATTGCAAGCAGTGTTCTCTGAAACTTTCTCTGAACCATTTCTAGGGCAGGTACCAGTTTTGCTTCTGCACCTCTGGGTTCCTTTCAGTGTCTGGATTCCATGTTCTTCTCACTCGGATCCATTCTTCCTGTGTTATATTAGTAACTTCACACAGCAGGAGTTTACAGTTTTTGTTGGTAGTGTTTTAGAGGTGAGCCTTTCTCCTACGTTACCAGGAGAGTCTGCTCCTTTTCAAGGAGTGGGGAAACTGGAGTGAACGACTAGCCTTGTGGTCTGGAAGGGGGCACAGGACCTACTTATGTTATAAGCCCACCCTTGCCTGGAACCCATAAGCTTTCCCCCCTGTGTCAAACACTCTCCTCGGCGGCCCTTTTCTCAGTTGCTAGGGATTTTCTTCATAGGCTTCTCCCTTTAAAATTCCTTTTATAATAAGAAGCATTAGCTCAGCTAAGCATTAAAAATCAATTTGTGGCTTGTTCTTAGCCCTTGTCATCATTCGCTTGGGTACTACAAGCATTCCCAGTGTTAGATTTGAACCAGAAAATGTAAACAGCCTTTAGCCGACTTTCAGATGTTTACTGGGCCGTTACACAGGGCCATTCAGCTAATTCCTATCCTCCTAATGGATTCTCTAATAAGGAATAGGATTTATATCCCTTGGAATTCCATACAGCTTTGTGTTTATTCCCTTATTATAAGCTATAGCCATTGAAAATCCAAACAAAGACGGCTCCTCCAGAACACACCAGTTATTAATTGTTCCATTCATTTTGTGATATTAATAATGCATCCACTGTGCCACCACTTCAGATACATTAGTGAACAAACTTAGATAAGGAGTTTACAGTCCAGTAGGGGAAGGTAAGCATTAACCAGCAATCACATAAATGAGATACCATTTCCCAGAAATATGTATCCTGGAGCACACAGACAGTTCTCTGCAAGCATTTGCTTAAAGAGGCCTGAAAGGAGGCTTCCCTAAGGAAGTGAGGTTTGAGATGTCAAAATAAAGGCTAATGAGTTCCTAGCAAAGAGAACATCCTATAAGAGAGGGATCTGGATAATCTATGAACTAAAGCAAGGCTGTCTAACCAGCCTAGAACCTAAGGGCCCCAAAGCAACATAAGGTGAGCCTGGAAAGGGAGCCATGCAGGGCATTATAGGCCAGAAGATGTAGTAGCTCTTTGAAAAGAACCCTGGAGACACACAGTACACCTCTTGTTTATTTGTTTACTTTACAAGTTTACTTCTTGTTTATTTGCTCAAGGGAATTGTCAACTTATGAGTGACAAGAGCAATGGGAGAATGGGGCAGTTGTGTGGTGTAGCCCCCAGTCTGTTTCTTACTCTGGCTGCCTCTATACACTAGTGAACTGAAAGGCCCTCCGAACGTCAGTGTATAGCCAACTCTTACCCATAATGGCCTCACGATACAGTTGGATCGCTCACAGTAATTTGAGATTTGACTCTGCTTCAGTAAACAGCAAAGCAAGCAGGGCCCTGGCAGGACTTAGCAATAAGATACGGCTTTGACCTTTAAGGTTTACATGGTAAATATAAGCAAACATAGCACATTTTACGTAAGTTCACCTCATAACAATAAGATCCAAGGCTAAGAGTGAATCCACATTATAATTTCTAAGATAAAAATTACCCAGGTACAACACTTTAATAACTGATCTAGCTTGGATCCACAATCAGTGCTCATGGAAGCAACAAAAGACGTAATTGCTTTGGATAAATCATCTACCCAGGGCTTCTTCACAGTATCAGAGGGCAAAGATGGTGCTGTAAGGACTAAGGTGCACCTGACCCAAGCCGTGATAGTCTCAGTTGCCTCATGTGCATGTGACAGTTGGACATTCGATCAGGAAGACCGAAGAAGAATGGATGCATTTGAATGGTGGTGCTGGAGAAGAGTATTGAAGGCACCACGGACTGCGAAAGGGCAAACCCGTCTGTGTTGGAAGAAGAATGGCCAGAGTGCTCCTTGGACGCAAGGATGGCGAGACTTCTTCTTCCATGCTTCGCACATATTGTCAGGAGAAAGCAGTCCCTGGAGAAGGATATCAGACTTGATAAAGTAGAGGGGCAGGGAAAAGTGGAAGGCCCTCCAGGAGACGGATTGACATGGTAGCCGTGACAGGGGACCAGGCCCAGGCACAACTGTGAGGATGGCGCAGGACTGTGCATTGTTTCCGTTTGCTGTGCATAGGGTCATTATAGGTCTGAGCCGACTCACTGGCGCCTAATAACAGCACGATCCGAAAACCCTGAGAATTTGTAGTGTCTGTGTTTCAATCTGATGAGTTCTGATGCTTTCCAAGAACACAAAGACAAACATTAATTTAGAAATGATATCATGCAAATAGCACTTAGTAAATAATGTTTAGTCACCCATTGCTACACTGATGCATTAATTATTACATAAAGGTGTGGAAATGCATGCCTTCTTTAATATCTTTAAACCAGGGGTGTCAAACTCAATTTAAACAAGGCCATTTGGTGCAACAGGCAAGATGCACACAGGGCACATCACGCTTACAAATTAGGTTAAATTTACATTTTGAAGTGAGGATTCAGGAATATGGGTAGGATAATTAAAACACTATATAATTGCTTTTATTTAAACATTTGTTTAATGTATTTAGAAAACTAAAATTATTCTTTTTTACCCAAAACTTGCCAGCGTTTTCCTCCTACTAGTTTTCACTTGCCTCTTATGTTGTGACTGGAAAACATAACAAAGTAACTAATAAAAAGCACAAAATATTGGACAACTGACAAACGTGATGCACAATCGTAATGGCTTCCCCCTAAAAATGTTAACCAGCGATGCCGCTAGGTATGATTCATAATACCACAGCCCAGAGTGCTCTTTTTAACCTCTTCACTATTGGGTCTGTTTACATTACGTGACACTGAGAGTGGCAGACATATCGCTTCCAAACGTCACCAGAACAGAGTCATCATGTTTATACACATCCACAGGCCCCCAGGAAAGGCACTGGGCCACGTGCAGACTCATCTTCAGTAGTTAAAGGGTTAACAAGGGAATTATTGCTTTGATTTCATCTAAGCACTATTTTCTTCAGAACAATTTTTGCTATTTTTATCTTATTTTAGAGCATTGCGGGCCACAAAAAATGACCTTGGGGGCCACATGCGGCCTGCGGGATGCCAGTTTGACACCCCTGCTTTAAACAATGAATCCGATCATGTTTTAGTAGTGTTCTCTTAAAGTACATTTCTCAATACTGTCTCAGCGTGCACTTAGATTTTCTCATAAACAAGCACCTATTAAAAAGGTCTGGTTTCCTTTGCTCGCCATCGTAATCTGTTGTGCATCTGTATGATTGGACGGAGGTGGACATTGGTCATTCTCCTGATGAAATAGAATATACCCATTTTCCATTGCTATTGCTGCTTGTCGTATAATGGGCTCCCCTCCCTCTTTGATCCACTAGGTAGCCGCTGTGAGCACCGTTGTCAACAAGGGAGTCACGCCCAAAGCATTTGTGTTCCGCAACTACGGGCACTTCCCCGGGACCAACTCACACTACCTGGGAGGCTGTCAGTATAAACTGTGGCAGGCCATCCGAGCTTCCTCCGCCGCTCCGGGCTACTTTGCCGAGTATGCGCTGGGGAATGATCTTCATCATGTAAGTTGTCTTGTTCGCTCTGGCTTCTCTCTTTGACCTTTTATCTTGTTAAGGTTTCCACGATTACCGAGAGCCAACAATTAAGAAACATCACTGACCTTCCAAAGGATCGGTTTTCAACTTCATGTTTTCATATGCAAAAGCTAGTTTTTCTGAAGCCTAATGACCTGAGAGTGGATCGTAGGGGGTTAAACATTGTATTATATGTTTTATGATTCACAGCCAATTAGGGTAACTTTGGGTAGGAAAATCTGGGTGGCTTTCCAATGTGGTAACAGGTTTCACGTGAAACTTAAGATGCCGACAACACAGAACCAAACACTCTTATGGCTCGAAGGATATAATGAGATAATAATAATTATGGACACTGGGTAAATTAGGTGTGTGTCAGACATTCACTTAGTTCTTTACATGCATCATCTCATTTAATCATCACGATTTATGAGGAGCCCTGGTGGCACTTTGGGTGAAGGACTGGGTTACTAAACACAGTTCAAACTCAGCAGGTGCGCCAGAGGGGAAAGATGTGACTGTTCACTCAGCTGAAAGTTTGCAGTCTAAGAGCTGGAAGCACAGGGAATCCAGGACAGATAACCCCCTGAGGACCAAGCTTGAGAGTAGCCATGCCAGGAGGGGAAGGGGAGGTGGGGGCAGATAAGGGGAACCGATCATAATGATCTACCCATAACCCCCACCCAGGGGGACGGCCAACAGAAAAGTTGGTGAAGGGAGACATTGGTCATTGTAAGATATGAAAAAATAATAATAACTTATAAATTATCAAGAGTTCATGAGGGAGAGAGGATGGGGGAGGGAGGGGGAAAATGAGCTGATACCAAGGGCTCAAATAGAAAGAAAATGTTTTGAAAATGATGATGGCAACAAATGTACAAATGAGCTTGACACAATGGATGGATGTATGGTTATAAGAGCTGTACGATTCCCCAATAAAATGATTTTTGAGAAAACATGATAAAGAAAAAAAGTTGGCAGTCCCAGTTCAGGCAACATGACAAAGCCTTTCAGTGTTGCAGTAAGTGCCCAGAGGGCAGGTCACTCCTTTATAAGGCTCAGCCAGAAGGCACTCCCACTTTAACTCTCTGCGTCAGAAACCTAGCTCCCCAAGTAAGTTCCTGGACACACTGCACTCCGTACACGGGCCTCCTGCCTGAGGGGCCCAGCTGAGCGCACTGCGTGCCCGGGCAGCTGTGTCTTGTGCTCCTGGCTCTGCTGCTGCTCTGGTGTCACAGTTGGGTCTGCTGGGTCAAGGAGGGCCTGCAGGCTGGGATCTCAGGGTCCAAATAACACGCTCTATTCCTGCTGCTTCTCTCTTGTGAGAGCTCTACTGCCAACTGGCTAATTTATACCTAGCAGGATGGCAAAAATGACCAATCTCCTCTTTAGAGTGTCAAGTTTTTTACATCATAATTAACCCTCTAATCACTTATAATAATTGAACATATAATCCTGTCAGTGTTTTCCCCACCTCCTCTTACCCAGACCCATCAGAAAAAGAGGAAACACACCCAATCTGCACGGCCCCACTCAGTTGATTGGTGGGAGTTACAAAGACCTAGCTAGAAAAAGCCATATTAATGAATTCACTGTACCACCCCTACTATTTATGGGAATTTTGACTCATATCTTCTTCAAAAACCAAACCAAATGCTCTGCCATCTAATCGATGTCAACTTATGGGGACCCTATAAGACAGGGAGAGCTGCTACCACCACCACCCTGTGTTTCTGAGACTGCAGCTCTTTATGGGAGTAGAGAGCCCAATTGTCCTCTCAAGGAGTGGCTGGTGGTCCTAAACTTCAGACTTTGTGGATCGCAGCCCAATGCATAACGACTACCCCACGGCTCCTTACAACTTCCACTAGAGGATAAGAATAAAATCTGATACTTCCCAAATATATATTTTATACGTACATATTTTTACATGATATTACACTTAAAACCAGTCATATTTGATGGAGTTGAACCTTACCTTTCCTCTCTATTACTGATATTTTTGTACACAATGTATTTATTTGGTCTTCTGGCATATTAGGGCTTCAGAAGGTTCATAGGGAAATGGAATATAAAGATTTTTCCATGAACTCTTTGAGGTCCCCTTGTAGGTTGAGAAAATAATATTACTGACAGGGATTTCATTCCAGAGATCATGCCTAGTGCCTTTCGTATTACTGCATTTCAACTCTCTAAACTTGAACATGTTCTAACAAATAACGAAAGCATTCTAATCCATTTTCCTTATATTCTTATATAGTATCTTTGATATAGTCTTAAATGTTATGGTCATCTAGCCCATTTTCTTTTCAGCTTCCTAAGAGCAAAGCCATAATCTCTGTGGTTAAGAAAATTGAAATAGGATTCACCATCTTTACTCAGACATAGCTGGGAGATAAGGCACTTCGCCGGCTCATCTTTCTCTTCTTTCTTCCTCCAACTTGAAGGGCAGAGGCCTGGCTCTAGAGCCTTTTGTTAAACACTGAATTCAGGACTAAGGGGAAACATTAAACATATATATGTATCTTGCTGTTTTTAACAACTAGTTATTTGGACATAAATGGAGAAATAATTTAGCTGATGCATTCAAACTGGATGGCCTAAGGGTTATAACTTAGACCGTTCATTGGGTTGAAGTGGTACTAAATTGCGCTTAGACTGTACATGGTTCGGTTGTTGTTAGGTTGCTTTCGACCCACAGCGACCCAGGTACAACAGAACAACGCACTGCACCAACCTGTGCCACCCTCACAATTGCTCTTCTGTTTGAGCCCAGCCCACGGTGCAGCCGCGGTGTCAAACCCTCTTGTGGAGGGCCTTCGTCTGTTTGCTGCCCCTCTACTTTACCAAGCACGATGTCTTTCTCCAGGGGCTGGTCTCTGATATTAGTGAAAGTCAAAATTGATGAGCAATTATCCTCCACAACCTTATATTCCCAGGCTTCAGAAGTGATCTCATTTTCTCAGTTTCCTATTGAAGAGAAAATAGATCTAAAGTTTAATTCAGTCCTACAGAAGAGACAGAGTAAACCAAAGTAATCCAATGAGTCTTTTTCTGTTCCTGGCAAACTAGTGATGTTTCTTCATATGCTTAGTCACTCTTGCATCGGCCACTATTGTTTTCAACTTAGCTCGACCCTCACATTAAGTAACTTCTTAGATAATGTTATATGAAGCATATGGCCAATGCACAGAGAATATACTTTATATAAATCACTGATTTCAGTGATTTTTAAAGATGGATATTTTTTAAGACGATTTAAAAATGACATTTAATAAGAATATTCCAGTAGGATATGGAGTCGAAGCACACACTGGTTTTCCTTATTGTGTATTTTCTCCTTCCACACTTTGAGGAAGAAGTGAACTTTTCTTTTTTGTTAATCATTTCATTGGGGGCTAATACAGTTCTTATGACACTCCATTGATCCATTGTATCAAGCACATTTGTGCATATGTTGGCCCTCATCCTTTTCAAAACATTTTCTCTCTACTTGAGCCCTTGGTATCAGCTCCCCTTTTTTTCCCCTCCCTCTCCTACCCTCTCTCCCTCATGAGCCCTTGATAATTTATAAATTATTACTATTTTCATATCTTACACCACTGTCTCCCTTCACCAATGTTTCTGTTGTTCGTTCCCCTCCCGCTCCGGGAGGTGGTGGTTATGCATTGATCATTGTATCAGTTCCCCCTTTCTTCCGCCTCCTTCCCCCTACCCTCATGGAATCGCCACTCCCATTATTGGTCCTGAGAGGCTTATCTGTCCAAGATTCTGTGTGTTGAGAGCTCTTATCTGTACCAGTGTACATGCTAAGGTCTAGCTGGATTTGTAAGGTAGAACTGGGGTCATGATTGGGAGGGTGGGGGAAGCATTAAAGAACTAGAGGAACGTTGTATGTTTCATCAGTGCTATACTGCAC
>NW_022103920.1:37298730-37333847 GCF_000313985.2 Echinops telfairi
GAGTGAGTGAGTGAGTGAGTGAGTAAGAGAGTGAGTAAGTGAGTGAGAGAGCGAGTGAGTGTGCTGGTGTGCTTCTTCCATGTGCGCTTTGTGAACTTTTCTTTTCCTCAAAAAGCAGACATTAATTGAGAATATTCTAAGATATGAACGGTCTTGATGGAGTTAAGAAATAAAACATTCAAGCAATGTACCAACGTCTTTCCAAGCCGTCACAAGTTGCTATAAAGCTTAAAACTGAAACTAAAATTTGACACTTATTGAAACTCTTTCATTCTAAATTCTTTGAGTAATTACATTTAATTAGCCCCAGTTTTAGTTTTAAAATATTACCTGTGATGACTGACAGATGTTTTAATGTAACATACTTCATATCCATTTTGGAGTGAATTGGAGTATAAATTATAGATTGATAGTCAATTTGAGCAGTTATTGAAAGTAGTCCTCTAATTAAGAGGAAGGAGTAGGTGGATGAGATATAATTTGCCTTTGATTCTAAAGAGGAGAATATTATTACAGTATTTACAGATGTATTGCATGTCCTAGGAAATTGTCAAGGAGACAGAATGCCACTGGGTGGCTTTCAGACTTTTGAGCCTGGCAAAGAGCAGATGGTCATTAAGTCTTTAATGAATAAACGCAAGCACCCCACTTGGTATCAGAAGCCCCACTCCTCACAGTCTTGGTTGTAATTTGTATGTTTGTTTTAGGGTTCTTTTCTTGGGTGGGTCTGCTCAGTTGTGCTACGTAAGCATTTGGCTGCATTACTAAGGTGTACTGTATTAGTCTGGGTACTTTGGAGAAACAAATCCACAGCAACTCATGTATAAGAGAGAGTTTTATGGAAAGAAAATGTGCATCAGGAAAACATCCCAACCCAATGCTGCCCAAGCCCACAAGTCCAACATTAACCCATTAACCCAACACCAGTCCACAAAGTCCTCCACCTCACAAAACAGAGGCAACCCTAACAGAGAGAGTCAAAATGCCCCTGTGGGTTTCCGAGACTGTAAATCTTTACCGGAGTAGAAAGCCTCATCTTTCTCATACAGAGCAGCTAATGGTTTAGATCTACTGACCTTGAGTTTAGCATACCAAGGTGTGACCCACTATGCACCCAGGGTCCGTAACATGGAGAATAGAGCTGAGAATGAAGTGATGTGACCATATAGCTCTTCTGAGAGTCCAAAGAGCGCTGTGGTTTCCTGTGAGCCCCGGGGATCACAGTGCCGCACAGTGATGATGAGTGGCATATGCCACCCGGACGGACCATTAGCCTCCGAGTGGCTGTTCCATAACGAAAGAGCCAATTAATTTTCTCTGGGGAGTTGGTTAGTTCATATGTGGGACTGTTATTATCCAGTATAATGTGCTGTCACTGATCAAGCCAGAGTATTATTTGAGATACTTGGTTTTGAGGACAGTGCCTTGGCAATGCTAAAATCAAGAGATGTCATCATTTGTAAAATAAATATTTCCCCCTTCACGCTACTACGAAAAACAAAACAAATAAACAGCATAATTCATGAAAAGATGAGATGTGTTTCGCCTTCATGTTCCATAAGAATGTTTTAGTAGCATGCTGATTGAAATTGTTAATGGTACCTTCAGTTCATTTCAGTAATTTAGAGCAAAATATAAAAGTAATCCAAAAGCAATCAAAGAGCTCTGATAGTGGACAAGGAAAGGTTTATAAGGTAGTTAACTCATCAGGCCACTGAGTTTCATGTGACTTTATTGCAACTGTACTGTATAAAATAAATTCACTTTAGCAGAGTCTCTTGTTTTTAACTAATTAAGTGTTCAGTACATCACACAATTCAACTTTGTGTGAATTTAAAATTGTTTAAAATATAATATTTGTTTTCATGCTTGCAAATATAATTCCATGACAAGAATTTACGTGTACCATGTATTTTCAACTTGTGTTTGGCAGGATGGAGGCTTGCTGCTGAACAACCCTTCAGCCTTAGCAATGCATGAGTGCAAATGTCTTTGGCCGGACGTCCCATTAGAGTGCATAGTGTCCTTGGGCACCGGACGCTATGAGAGTGACGTGAAAAACACGACGATGCACACAAGCTTGAAAACCAAACTTGCGCATGTCATCAACAGTGCAACAGACACAGAAGGTTCGTCTGCATGTTTGATTCCCGAAAGCCCTTCGGTTGCTAGAGTCACTCCTGGGCACAGGCGCTGCTCCTCACTTCAAAAGAGCGCATGCCATGTGTGTTCTGGGATTGAGGAAACTCGCAGGGGCATGTCTTTCCTTGTTTTCCTGGATCTCTCCCATTTCTTGTCAAAGAAAGCCAGACCAGACGCTGCTCTCCCCCTGGGCGCCGGTGCTGCCGGTGCCTCCGTACAGCTGGCCCAGAGTGGGAAGGAGGAGCCAGCAGAGTGGCGTGGGGACTCTTCAGACAGACACAGGGAAGCCCAAGGGAAGGAGTCATGTTGGTTTGGACACACACGTGGTATCAGAGACTTGGCGCGCTTATGAAAAGAGATTAGTCAGCTGGAAGCAAGCTGAAATCAATCTTTCCTTCCACTTTGCTCCCCTATAGTCTCGTCTCCATGCAAAGGCGAAAGAACTTGTTAAAGTGTAAATTAGACCATGCCCATCCCCTTCTCCAAGCTATGTATGTTTGCCATCAACCTTTGAAGAAAATCCCAAACCCTCATGGACAGCGTCTAGCCATGCTTTCATTCTTGCCGCTCCTCAAACTTCCTAAGCACTCATCTATTACCAGGCCTCTGCAGTGCTGTGCCCTTCACCTGTAAGGCCCGCCTCCAGTCCATGGTGGATTCTACTCCCTTACTTCTTCCTGGTTAATGTCACCTCTTCACTGTAAAGGAACAACCGCTTCTTAACCCAGGAGTGATAGTACATTGCGTTGTTTATGAGGTGTGGTGAAAGGCATGACAGTGATAGCCCAGAGGATGAGGGTCGGAATGCCCACTGCCCTGGCCTCCCTGATGACTCCTAGTGACCCCATAGGACAAGGTTCAACTGTCCCATGCGTTTCCAAGACTGAAACTCTTTATGGGAGTAGACAGCCCTATCTCCAGCTCTTGGAGTGCCTGGTGGTTTCGAACTGTTGACCTTGCAATTACCATCCCTAGATATGACCACTATATCACCAGTGAGGGTAGGTTTTAGAAGTATATTATTTTATTTGAAGGGAGATTGTGATAAGTTAAACATACATATTATATTTTTTATAAGAGCTTATAAATAAAAGGGGTCAGAGCAATAGCACTAATAAGCCAATAATGGAGATAAAATGGATAAATGTTCAAATAGTTTTTCAAAAACCAAAGGAAGGCAGAAATAAGAAACCACTCTTCCACATCCTGACTAGAGGGGGAGAGAAAGAAACGCTTTTGTAGTCACACAGCATTAGACAATAGTCGGGTCTCCGAGTTCATGTACTTTTGCTGATTTTGTTTTAACTTTGTCAAACACAACAGAGACATGGTTTAGTTTATTCATTTTACTTTAGTCAAAATCTCCCCTGGCTGCTGCTTTCTGCAAATGAAGTGGTCAAACTCCTTAAAAAACATTAACTGCTGGTGCTTAAAATATCTAAGAAATAGTTACTCTGAATTGGCCTGCACCAATTAAAAGAATTGAATTTAAAGAATATGAGTTTAAAAACTTTGACTGCCAGAAAACTACCAGTATAGATGGCTTTACTGGTGAATTATATCAAATACGTAGGAAAATAGTATGACTTCTACACATACACTTCCAGAAAACACTACTTCTATAAGGCCAGCTTATTATAAGACTCGGAAGATGACTATGATTCCATCATTAATATACTTGCAGAAATATTAATAAATTAAATATAGCAGCCAATAAAAATGACAGTACAGCATGACTAAGGAGGACTCGTCTACCATTAGGGGATTGGTTTAACATTTAGAAATAAACACCAAAGAGCATCTACAGAACCAGCCTGAGTTAACATCATGAATGATTTCCACCTAGAATAGAAAGAGAGTAATGTATCTGCTCTCACCACTTCAAACAAAATTGTGCTGAAAGTCTTTTCATGCAGAAAAGCAGTAAAAGTAAATTAAAGACATATCAATTAGAAAGGAAGAAGAACTTTACTTATAGACAAAAATGTAACTTTATGTAGGCAACCCTAAGGAATTTAAAATTTTTAAATAAAGCTACTTAAAAAGTTTAGCAAGGTTGATGAATGCAAAGTCAACAAACAAAAATCTATTGTATTTGACTCACGGATTCACTTTGAGTCAGAACACTCTGACAGCAACTCACATGTATACTAGCAAATTATATACTCAAAGTGATGACTTTTTTAAATGTGTCAATTTCAATAGAAAAGAAAGCAGAAAGTATTAAAAACTAGAACAAATATGCATTGGATCAAAAACAATCAGTGGCAAGATGTCACATTTTAACCTAACGACAGACTGCAGTGATCCACCGTACAGTGCAACTCTGTCTGATAACATGGCAATTCCCATTCCTGGTCCACAGTCATAGGGTTCAGCAGAGGCTTAATCCACATGGGGGAACCTGCAAATGAATTCTGAGCTTTCTCTATCATCCAAATCCAGGATAGATAAAATCTATAGAGGCAGCAACTGGATTAATAGTTTCCTAGGGGGCATGACAGGGGAAGTTGGTGGTAGTGGGGAACTGAAAATGAGAACAAACGAGAAGAACTGTCCTGAAGCTTATTATGATGACTACAAGCCTCTTTTGAATATAATTGAACTATTGAAATGTATGATGTGTGAATTAAATCTGTTAAAAAATGTAAATTTCATCTAAATAAAATTGATTCTTTGCACACACACACACACACACACACACACACACACACACCAATTAAAAGCAATGTAAGAAAAGTTGAGCCACATCAGTCGTACACAGAGTATGATCAAACCACGGAGGGCAGAGTCCAGATGCAAACATCCTGATGGAGCAAAATGATGTGAAATGGTTTCTAGTGATATTCCTTATGATGGATTCCTTACTCATTACTGTTTACTCGTTTGAGTGGTGAAATAATCATGGCTTTGTAACCTCCATAAAGATAAAAATTAACGTATCAATACTGAATAACTCGATTTTCTTATCTTCCCACCCCCTCTTTTTGTGTTAACAGAAGTCCATATAATGCTTGATGGTCTTTTACCTTCTGACACTTACTTTCGGTTCAACCCTGTCATGTGTGAAAACATACCTCTAGATGAAAGTCGGAACGAAAAGCTGGATCAGCTGCAGTTGGAGGGCTTGAAGTACATAGAAAGAAATGAAGAAAAAATGAGAAAAGCTGCAAAAATATTAAGTCGAGAAAAAACAACTCTACAGAAAATTAACGATTGGATAAAACTGAAATCTGACATGTATGAAGGTCTTCCATTCTTTTCAAAATTGTGACAAGTTTATGCCTGTGCTTTCAAAAATGAAAACGTGCTCAGTAAGAAACTGTGGGATTCGGCATGAGTTAACTCTGAGATACTTATGAATCGTGGGGAATCCCTGGACCAGCTTCCACAGTAGGGTATGTGGTTACAGCATTCATATGGGAATTAGATTGTCATGATATTAATTATTACCTTAGCTTTAGGAATATTACTATTGTTTTTTGTTTGTTTTAGAAATATTACTGTTGTGCGACTAGGGTTTAGTGGATATTGGTGTTCTATTGTTTAATGTTTGAAAATTTCTTAATATATTGTGCTAAACTGTAAAATGAAAATTTATCATATTATATTTTACCATAATCATGTTAAATTCATTTGATCATTGATTTCTTTTCTTGTGGAAAAAATATCTTCTTAAATGGACATTACTGGTGGTTCACTAGCGACATTTTGCAGTTCATGTGCTGCTACCTACTCCCCTCATCTACAAAGATATAGAAAAATGGAATTTCCTACCAGAGCAGTTTGACATTTGGAATATGAAAGAACCAGATACCGTTTTCTATTCAAAATTTGCTCTTGTCAACTTACTTGGTTTAAACACAAAAAGTGACGTTGCAGTTCAAACACTTCTCCGGGACTTTCAAGATTATGTTGCATGTTAACTCTCCTAGCTCTGCCTACTCACTCACTGCTACAAAACTGTTTGCACAAGCCAAGGAAATCTTCATTATGTACAACGTTAACAGAAGTAAAATATTGAAGCAATCTTGTTAAAAGTCTCATGTCTTTTTTAATTCATTGTTCATACTGTACCTCCCCATTTCGTGCAGCCTTTGTATATACCTACCAGCAGTATGGCTTAAAAAAAAAGTTAAGTTTAATCTTTCCTTAATTGGTTTTCCCTTTTTCTTCTTTCCTTACAACATGTGTGTCAGTTTCCCACACTGTGGTGGCTTGTGTGTTGCTTTTATCCTGGAGCCTATGTCCCAAGTATTTCAAATGCCAGCCAAGGTCACCCAGAGGGAACAGGTTTCAGCAGAGCTTTCAGACTAAGACCAGACAACGACAACAGATAACAAGAATGGGACACATAAAGACATATTCTAGGCCAGTGGTTCTCAACCTTCCTACTGCTGCCACTCTTTCATACAGTTCCTCATGTGGTGGTGACCCCCAACCATAAAATTATGTTCGTTGCTACTTCATAACTGTAATTTTGCTATTGTTATGAGTCAGCCAACCCTTGTGAAAGGACTGGTATTGGCCATTTTTAAGCAGAAAATCATAATGTACTATGCCAGGAATAACACAAGAGGAAAGGCATGGCATTCCTTGTCAAAAAGGACATCACAAAATCAACCCTGAAGTGTAATGCTGTCTGTGATAGGATTATATCTCTCTATCTTCAAGGAAATCCAATCAATACAACTATTATTCAAATGGATGTATCAACCATAAAAGCCAGTGATGAGGAATTGGAAGAATTCTACCAATGATTTCAGTCAGAAATTGGTCAAACATGCAATCAAAATGCATTGATAACTACTGGCTATCAGAATGCAAGAACTGGAAATAAAGAGGAAGGAACAGTAGTTGAAAAATAATTATCTTGGTTATAGAAATGAAGCTGGAGATAGCATGATAGAATTTCCCCAAACCAACGACTTGTTCAAAGCATACGCCTTTTTCCAACAACACAAAAGGTGACTGTACACATGGACTATACACTATGTATTCCAGATGGAATACATACATATCACATTGACTACATCTGTGAGAAGAGACGCTGGAGAAGCTCAAGATCAGCAGCTAAAACCAGGCCAGGGCTGACTGTGGAACAGACCATCTATTGTTCATATGTAAATTCAGGATAAGGCTGATGAAAATTAAAACAAATCCTTGAGAGCCAAAATTCGACCTTGAGTATGCCACCTGAAGTTCGAGAACATCTGAAAAACAGATTTGCTGCATTGAACACTAATGACAGAAGATACCTGATGAGCTGTGGCAGGACATCAAGAACATGAAGAAAGCAAAATATTTGGAAGGAAAAAAAACGGAAGAAAAGATCAAAGTTGATGTCAGAAGAGATTCTGAAGCTTGCTCTTAACTGCAGACTAAAGCATGTGGAAGAAAGGATGAAGTCAAAGAGCTGAAAAGAAATTTTCAGACAGCTATTCAAGCCAAATACTACAATGAAATGTGCAAAGACCTAGAATTAGAAAACCAAAATGATGACCACACCCAGCACATTAAACTGAAAGAACTCAAGAAAAAATTCAAGCTTCCAGTTGCAATATTGAAAGATTCTATGTGCAAAATATTGAATGATGCAGGAAGCATCCAAAGAAGATGGAGAGAAGACACAGCCACTGCAGCAAAAAGAATTAGTTGACATTCCGGCATTTCAGGAGGTGGCATATGAGTAAGAACCAATGGTGTGGAAGGAAGAAGTTCAAGCTGCATTGAAAACATTAGCCAAAAGCAAGACTCCAGGAATTGATGGAATACCAACTGAAATATTTCAACAAGCTGATGAAGCATTAGGAGGACCAGGGTACCTGCCCTAACACATCATCATGGGTCTGGTAGGCACAATTATACAGCGATAATAAGTAAAGATTATAGTAAAGTCGCCAGGTTGGGCTCCGGGGAACGTAAAAAAGAAAAAATTATAGTAAAGTCATAGAGAGCATGAGAGATAAAAGAGAGATTGAAATAATGGAGTCAGACACATTTCGTGGTAGCATGCTCACCTCAGCCTCGCTTGGTGGTCCACCTGGAGAGAGAGAGATTTAATGCTAACCAAGGCTTTTATATTCTCTGGGGACATGCAAGCCCACTAATTACAGGTGAAGACATAATGTCACAGGAAGGGGTTGTGCTATAGGTAATGCAGTAATGGGAGAGGGGTGACCTAGGGGTATCCATGCAATAGGAAGAGAGGGATAGGGGGTATACATGTGGCAAGATGGGCGGATCCTAGATTCAGAATGGCAGCTTAACTGAGCCAGTTTTTGACCTGTTCCCTGGCACCATTATCAGTAGGGTGTAAACTCCCATCTACAGGAACCAAATCATGACTGTAGGCCTTCAGGGAGGAGTAACCCATTGTCCTTAAGAGCAGGGAGTGGGGCCTACCATAATCTGGTGATTGATTGCCTCAAGGGAAGTAACATTTACCATTAGCTGCAAGCAGTGTCCTAAACCTAACATATTTGGGGGAGACAAATGGTGCCCAAGGAAGAAGTTCAAGCTGCATTGAAAACATCAGCCATAAGCAAGACTCCAGGAATTGATAGGATACCAATTGAAATATGTCAACAAGCTGATGAAGCGCTAGAACACTCACTCAGGTTTGCTAGAAAATCTGGGAGACAGCTACTTGGCCAACAGACTGGAAAAGATCCTTATTTGGATCCATTCCAAAGAAAGGTGGCCTAACAGAATGCTCCAACTATGTCGCTGATAGCACATGCTGGTAAACTTTTACTTAACATCTTTCAACAATGGTTGCAGCCATACCTTGACAGGGAGCTGCCAGAGGTCCAGGCAGGATTCAGAAGAGAGCAATGGAGCAAGGGATATCATCGCTGGTGTCGATGGATCTTGGCTCATAACAGATATCAGAAAGATATTTACATGTGCTTTACTGACTACACCCAGGCATTTGACTATGGCTCATAAACTGCAGATCGGCTTGAGATGAATGGGAACTCCAGAGCATATCATGTGCCCATGCTAAACTTTTGCATGGGTCAAAAGGCCATTGGCTGAACCGAACAAGGGAATACTTCATGGTTTAAAATCAGGAAAGATGGGTGACAGATGTATCCTCTCACTCTACTTAATTGGTATTTACATTCTACAATCAATGCTCATGGAAGCAGCAGACGAGATAAAAAGATGTGTTGCAGTAGGTAAATCATATGCATAAAACCTCTTTAAAGTAGAGGCCAGCCCCAATCCCAACTACTGTACACTTGCAGGGACTTCAAAACCTTTGGTGAAAATTCTTTGTGTTTTTACTTATGATTTTTTTAAAATGGTGAGTTACATAGAGGAGTTTACATTTCATGCTATCATCTCTATATTCTTCAACAGTTCAAGCCACTCATCAGCCCCCAGGGTTCTATCCCACCCCTCTAATTTTTCCATCTTCCAGAGCCCCATCCTCTTCACCAAGGTCAACACCTGTCAACCCTCTGGTCTGTCGCTTCATTTCCCTCCTGTACCCTCCCCCCATTGGCAAACCCCAAAGCCTGTTCCCTTCAGTCTGCAAGTGTTTGTCATGGTTTTCATCCTTAGAGTAGCGGTCTCTTACAGTGTTGATCCTCTTGTAAATGATTGACTTCACTCAGCATTATGTTCTCTAATCCGTCCTTGTCATGATACACCACATTTTTAGCCAGGAACAAAGTAGATGTCAAAAGAATCCGAGAGGGAAGAAAGATGCACAACGGTGAGTGTGCACTCTGAGGAGATTGAGGTCTTTCCGCTTTGTTTTCTCTCTGGCCTCCCCCCTCCCCATCCCACCCTCACCCCCCACCCCAAATCACTCATCACCAAGCTTCCAACCACCGTGGGAGCTCGTAGCTCAGAGGCTCAAAGCTCAGAGGTTTATGCAGAGACTTCAATAAATTGGTGAGAAAATTCCAAAATCTTTTCATTCCTCCTTTCTACAAACTTTTTGAAGTCCCCTTGTACCTAACCAAGAAATCATTTCCATCACAGGTTTGACTGTTTCACAAGTAACAGTGTCAATAAGGTGAAAAAATACCCCACAGATTGTAACAACCAAATTACCGTCTTGAGAGGCCATATAAATCAATACGAAGCTATTAATGACTTCTAAAGAAACAGTTAAATAGTTCTTTCATTCAGACCACTGGTTATACATATCCATATTCAACTACAGTAATGCTATAAATGTAATAAAAATACAAATAATTGGAATTTGGAATACTCCTAAGTATTTTTGTAAGAGAACACTTCAGCCACAATTTTTTTTTAAATGTGGTGTTTATATATCTGCACCTTATAAGATCAGCCCTGTCCTAACATTAAAAAAGATCACCTTATAAGATCAGCCACGTCCACAATAAAAATAAAAGTATGGTGTTTATATATCAGCACTTTATAAGATCAGCCCTGTCCTAACATGATACAGTTCATCTGTTTGCAGCCGAGGCTAATTCTGTTGTCCCATGTCCCTCCCCCTCTTTTGGTGCCCATAGTTTTCTACAACCGTGCAATACGTACACGAGTGTACTTGGGCCACAGCGTCTTAAACCGCACACCGTGGCCTAAGTGTGTGTACACATCTGCGTCCCTATGTCGTCACTCTTTTCACCCCAACAAAAGTACATCTAGTTGTGTGGTGCTCCGGTGTCTGGTCTAGTTCTTGTCCCCATTTGTACTTGAAGCAGTTATCTGAGGAACTGTGTGACTCACCTGAGATAACCCTCTTTCTATAATGATCAGTACTTTCTTTGTATAAAAGTAGAGTGGTTTTCTTCTCAGGATGGGACAGAAATAAAGAACACTCTGTCAGAAGAGTCCTTGTAGCGAAGGTAAGTTATGAGTCTCCTTGGGGTGAATTGTAAGTAGAGTAAGTTCTTTATGAGAGAAGATGTAAGTGGCCTAGCTAGTCTTCCGAATTTCAGTTTTGTAATAATTCACAAAAAGAAATGACCAGATAAGTTAAATGTTTATTCATTTGTATCACTGAATCTGTAAAATTTAACTGATGTCTTTGGCAAGTATTTTCTACTTCTTTACTAATATCAGCATCTAGTGTCTATAGCTCACTGTACTAATAGTTTTTTGAATTTATTTGTGAATTTTATCTTGCTGTTGTGTTAATCATGATGATTCTTTATGTGAAGCACACCTTGACAATGGCTATATTTTGAAATTTCACTTTTAAAAAGGTAAATTGTACCTACTACCAATAATATTATTATAATTATCTTTGAGTAAATAAAATTGATCAGGTTATTTTACATTAAAAGGAATTTTATAGTTCTATAATAGGAAAAAAACAATGTTTTGCCAAGTACTTTTATATCATGGAGGAAACTTGAATATTATTATTGTTGATATTAGGTAGTATTTAGCACTTGACTACCAAGGCCAATAATACATGCATTTCGCCTCTTATCGGATGTCTTATAATACCTCTGCACAAACATTATCACTCCCTTTTTTCACCAAGGCTTTACAAAGTAAAATAACAATCTAACGAAGTAGACAATTACAAACATTTCCAATGATTTTATAGCAGGTAACCCCCTTAAAAAGATCATTTTTCACTGTATAAACAGTGACTGCCATCCTATTCCAGAACAGGGATGCCAACATTGCTCCTATTTGTTTGTCAGTTCCCATATTTCGTGGTCTTTTTAATTGTTATACCTTTATTGAGGTGCAATATCCAAAAAGCCATCTATAATAACTGTAATTTATTCATTTTTAAGAAATATGCAAGGTGTGAAACCACTGTTGTCATCTCGCTCTGGGGTAGCTCCATCGTTGTCAGAGATAGCTCTTCATATGCAATGCTCCTCCCCTCCATCCGCATGGGCCCACAGTGCTTCATCCGCTCTCCTGCTACATTGGTTGACCATTTCTGGACACTTCACAAAAGCAGAAACTCTCGATAGTCTTTTCACTAGTGACATTTGTTGAAATTTGTCCATGCTATAGCATGTATCTGTGGTTGGTTCCTTCTACTGTGTAGCTAGAACACATTTTTGTTCTCCTCTACTAAGTTTTCATTGCTTTCCATATTTACCTATTGTGAAAAATGCCACTATGAAATTCATGTACAAGCCTTTGTGTGCACATCGGTTGTCATTTATCTTGATTAAACACCAAATTCCACCTGAAAGTGGAATTTCTGGGTCATGTAATAAGTTTATGTTTAACTTTTAAAGAGATTGTCAAATAGTTTCCACAATGGCTGTGCCCATGAGTGTATGTTTCAATCAGCAATGCATGAAATTTTGGGGTTTTTTCCTATCTTCTTCAGCCTTGGGCATTATTTTTCTTTTTGGTTACAGTGATCTGGTGGCCGTGTGATGGTGATGCAGCATTGACTGTTATTGGCATTGCCTCTTGACCACTGATGTTGAGCATCTTCTGCTCCATGAGCTGTTCATGTAGCTTCTTGTGAAGATACAGAAAGAAAAGTCTAGTCCAGTCTCTTGCATATTTTTAAGTGTTTATTTGGCTGCTTATTGAGTATTGAGAGTTCCTGATGTATCCTGCATACAATTCTTTTCTCAGAAATATGGTTTGCCAACATTTTCTTCCAATCTGTTACTTGTCTTCTCATGTCCTCAGTGTTTTTTAAAAGCATAGGTTTCCAAACTTATTTGACCTACCACTTCCTTTTCAGAAAAACAATTCTCCGCACTACAGCATATATCCAGGATAAAGTATCCAAGAAAACTCACTGCCATTGAATTGATTTTGACTCATACCAGCCCTACAGGACAGTAAAACTGCCCCTATGGGTTTCCAAGACTGTAACTCTGTATGAGAATAGAAGGCCTCACCTTTTTCCCTCAGAGAGGCTGGTGGTTTTGAACTGCTCACCCTGAGGTTTGCAGCTCATCGTGTAGCTCACGACATCACCAGGCTCTCAAGATAAAGTGTGTTGTTGTTAGATGCATTGAGTCCGTTCTGACTCAGCAACCCTATACACAGCAGAACAAAACTCTGCCCGGTCCTGCACCATCCTCACAGTCGTTCTGCTTGGGCGTCTACTTTTGCAGCCAGTCCTGGACAATATCAACAACTTTGGGAAGCACTTTTAAAGAATGCATGTTTTAAATTTTGATGAAAGTTCATTTTATCAATTTGTCTTTTGGGGGAAGTCATGCTTTTGTTATAGTGTCTAGTAACATAGGCTCCCCTCCCCCCATAGTTTCTTCTAGAAATTTTACAGTTTTAGTTCGTACATAAGGATCTGTGATTTCCATTTAATTTTTTTGTGTGGCATAAAGAGTTTACTCTTTTTGCATATGAATATCCATTGTTGAAATGGCTATCTCATTTGATGAAAAGAATATCCTTTCAACACTTGATTACCTTTTGTCAAAATTGGCTGTCCTTAGGAAGATATTTCTAAACACTGTTGTTTCATTGATTTGCTTATTCTTAGGCAAGTATATAGTCTTAATCAGTGTAATTCACAGTCAGTTTTGAATCCAAGCAGTATATCGTTCATCAAAATAGCTTTGGTTCATGGTACTCTCACAATTTCTAATAAAATTTATAATTATTTCCCATTAAAAACAAAAACTTTACTGGAATTCTGATATGGGTTGAATTGAATCTGCCCATCTGTTTGGAAGAACTGATATTTGAACAGTATTGATTCGTTTAATAGTGCCTTTGCAAACGTACAACTTTTTAAGCGTACAATAAATACAGACAGTTCTAACTTTTTAGTTCTTCAAACTTTTTTTTTTTCTGTCATCAGTGTTTCCTAGTTTTTCAGTATATGCAACTTGTGCTTTTTTAATTCAAATTTATTCCCAATTATCTTCCTTTGGTCTATAGTGATAGAATTGTTCTTTAGATTTCAATTTCTGATTGTTTAGTATTGAAAAAACCAAACCAGGCTTATTACCACCAAGTCAATGCTGACTCATAGTGACCTCCTGTGGGTTTCTGAGGCTGTAACTATTTACAGGCGTAGAAAGCCCAGTCTTTCTCTCTCAGCGATTCTGGTGGTTTCAAACTGCCTACCATGTGGATCCCAGACCAACACATAATCACTGCACCACCAGTGTTTACCACTATGTGGAAATGTACACATCTACACATATGCGCTTGCATCTCTGATCATTACATAATCTCCACCTTGTGAATTATCAACTAGCAAACTTGTCACGGTGACCCAATGCATGGAGCATGCACAGGGTGCTGCAGATTGTTCCGGGTTATCATAGTTACGTCACAGGTGTCCTCTTGGTAAGAATGTGTAGGACTGTGATAGTTCTGGGTTATTTATGTCTCTGGGCAATAAACAACTACTCTCAAGTAATCAATTCTAATTGTGCAACAGTATATATTAAATATCACATTTGCATTACTATGTTATGTTGGCATTGGATATTCAAATTTGTAGATAATTTTGTATATTTAGAAAAAAAATTAAGGCTCTGGGTTCTGTATTAGTATTTTATTGTTGAAGTCCTCCAGTAATTGGAGAATCGCAGGTGATCTCATGTTCCCTGGGAGCTGGGTGGTGCAGTGAGCTAAGAACTGAGCTACGATGGGAACCCCAGCTGCTCCCACGGGAAAGATGAGCCCATCTACTCCCTTAACGACCTGGGGCCTTGGGAACTGAAAGGGGAAGTTCTACTCTGTCTTATAAGGCTACTGGAGTGAGAATTGACTCAATTGGCCATGAGTTTTGGTTTGAGCATATGTTCTCCTATGTTATTCTCACCTACCATATTTTGAATTTATTTTATTTTTTTATTTCTAGTCCTCCCTTTTTAAAAAAATTGGGATTAATACTTATCTCAGCTCATTCCATAGTTTAATCATGTCCAGCAGAATTGTACATTTACTATCATCGTCAGTTTCCAAACATTCTTTTTCTATTGAATTTATTTATTTAAAGATGTTGGGAAAAAAAAACATGTTGAAATGGATAAAAGGACAGTGTAGGTCAGGGAAAACATGAATTACAGGTTACTATAGAGAAGAACAGCTTACCAGGTGCTCGAATGAGTGGTTGATTACACGTTTAGGAGATTAGAGACCATGCTGTCCTTGTTTTTGTTGTGGTCATTGTGGATTCCAGTGTATTAATGAAAAATAAATTTGTCACAGGCCGAGCCATTGTAAAATATCAAGGGTAGAAGTCACTGAACTGTGTGTGTGTGTGTGTATACATAGATACAGAAAGGTATATGACATGTAATATACGTGTCACATGTTGTTCTGTGTTTTAAATATAATTGATCATTTTCTTCCAGTGCAATTTAATCCAAGAGTTATTGAAGACCCTCATGCATAAAGCATTGAGCTAAAGCCAAATGAGAAACAGAGTTTCCCCTTTAGAAACATGGGAGAAAAAGGATCCTTCACATGTATACAAACAATAGTACTTATGTATGCCGGTAGTAGACAAAGCTATTGGGAAATTCCTTAAGAAACAAGCACACTTCTGTTGGAGGAGGTCATGGCAAAGGAGATGCCCTTGACTGCATTTTCATGCACATGTCTAACCAGGACGCCTGTGAAGCGTTTCCATCAGTGTGAGCACACACCTCCAGGGGGGACCCTGGTGACTCCATGAAACACCCAGGGTAGAGTGGGCTCCACAGGTTGGAATGTGTTAAAATCTCCACCGGTTCCATCCGGTTTTCAGCACTCAGAAGACGTACAACAAGCCAGTATCGGCATGTCCACGTGTTTTAACACAACGCTGTAGATGTTTCTCCTCTTGTGGAGTCAAAGTCGTACGTCAGCCATTTCCACTTGCTTGCTAATGGGACTCAATTTTGTCTGGGGGAATTGTCTCTATTTAAGGCAAGTTGTCTCTATTTAAAATATGAGATTTTAAAAACCCATGGTGCACATCTCTAGCTTTGTGGATTTCTGAAAATGCACACCTTCCTTTTCCTGCAGCCATTAGCAGTATCCGAAAGTGGATGTTCCTACTGACAGGTCAACACTGAGACACTGAACAGAGATCGGATTGAGACAAAGAATGTGAGGTTGAGAGCAGCTTTATTAGGGCAGGGAAAGAGCTCTCGGGAGGGAAGGGAGAGCAGAGAGAGGGACAGGAGCATCTTGAGCTCCTGGGAGGTTCTGAGACTCAAGGAGTTGGGTCAGGGAAATCGCAGCTTCTCGGTAGGGTGGGGGGAGATACATAGGGCTCGAGCTAGGGAGTTGTACGTTGACAACAAGAAGGGAGATTTTTTGCTTGCAGCTGCAGGACCTTGAGTCAGGATACGATCTGTGGGAAATGCCTTTGTTGTTTGCCAACCTACTCCCTGAAGTGCTGGGACAGGGACTGCACAACCATGGTCTGGGGAGATAAGCTCCTTGGAAGGTTGGAGCAGAAGATGCAGACTTCAATAGGTCATTTATCCTCCTGAGAGGCTGGAAATGAGGGTCTTGAAGTTCCATCCTCCTGAGGAGCTGGAGAGGAGATGGGGGCTGCCTAGGTCGGACACGGCCCAAACACGCACTAGCAGGGATTTCCGTTTGCCTCGTCAGAGGCTGCCTTCATTATTTCTTCCAGAGTGCAGACCTTAGACCTTGTGAGTGATGACTGTTAGTGGGGGAGGTTCCACGTCCTCATCCCTCTGTCCTGTAGCCAGCAGCTCCCATTTGCGTTCTTCCTGATGACCAGGAACTGAGTGACACAGGTCATAGATTTCAGCACACTTAATCCTCAGGCAAGCTTATAAGGTAGTATTTGCGTCCCTTTCTTAGAAAGGGACAGCACAGCTGGTGACAGCTGGGATCCACTCGTTCTCTTTCTGCCCCTCTTTCCCAGGATGTCCCATGCTGGTATGTCGTGAAGTGACTTCAGATGTAGTTTACTGGGTTTCAGACTGTGAAATCTTGCGTTTAAATGGTGAAGAAATGTGCTGATTTCAGTCATGGTCATGACCTCAAAATTGTTTCTTGAAAAAGAAAATTATTCCAACCTCAAATTTTGAGAATTCTGCCTTTATTTCCTTAACACAGAAAAGAGTTACTTTTCTCTCCGGAGGTGTTTGGAAATTAGAAGCAGGGAGCAGAGGGAGAAGATTGTTGTGGGAACTACCAGCATTTAGTACTTCAGGAGCCAGGAAGGCACAGGATACAGGATAGCCCCTCATAATGAATAACTGTGGCCCCAAATGCCAGCATTGCCCCTTTCAGAAACTCTAGGTTCCTTATCCACAGGAAGCAAATAATTCATTACCCTGAAGAAATAGAGGGCATGCTCTACCCAGATGGACGGTGCATAACCCATTTATAAAAATCCACCCCAGTCCCATTTCAGCAGGAATTTCACTTTGTTTTACATCATTGTCCTCTTTCCTCCCCTTTTTGGCCAACTTTAAATACAACTGAATGGTTGGCTCCATCTATGGGGGCTAGGAAATAAGAAGTAGGGTGGGGGTGGAGTGTCCCATGGAAAAGAATTACTTCTGCTCCTAGGAGCTATGTGCCATCCCAGGAAGACTCAGAGACTCCAGATGTCCCTGGATTGAGCTGCTACCACGTTCTGGTCCAAGGTTTTGATGGCTGTCCCTCTCAGAAACCACACTGATGGCTTGTACGTTACAAGCTTTAGTCAACAGATACAAATGGATCAGAATTCATCCCACTCTACAAAAATGCACTACTCATTTGGATAATTGTTTTTAAAAATAAAAGTACTGACTTGTTAACTTGCATTTATGATCAAATATTTAACTTAATCTAGATTGATCCCCTGCCATAACCAATATCAATGGTGAAATGCACTTTAAAGACAGACTGAGTAGGAGTGAGTTAGATGCTACAAAATGGTGGAAGGTTCCCTGCTGTGGGCCACCTTTAATGGCAGCTACTTCATCTACATAACAGTCATCTGAGAGGGGACTCTCCTTATCCTCAGGGTATATATCCTTGAGGCAACATTAATGATCATGAGGATTTTCAAGGGAAGTCTTGACTGCTTATAAGGTGTGACTATGTCCTTCCCAAAGAGTAGCAAATAGCCTTCTCATGCTCAATAGGGAATTCCAAAACAGAATATGAGCACAGGTGTAGACCAATTTTTTCTAATTGAAACATCTAAAATAACAAATGCTATAATGTCCTTTCAGATAATTTATTCAAATTAACATAATGCCTGGATCTATTATGTAGGCAAATGTTCAAGGATGAAGACCACAACGAGTGTGTCCCTCTTGTAAAAGAATGCAGCAATGTGTTAACCATCACAAGCTAGGTGCCCAGGGGGTGCAACAGCTAAGTGCTTGACTGGCTGTTTGGATCGGATCACAGTCAAGAGGGGACGGTGGGCAGTTGTGCTGTGTCACAAGGCTCCACCACAGCCACCACCACTCTGGAAACAGCACATCTGAGAAGGAAAGGACAACCCTGTCATTTTATGTTAATTTCATTCCATTGTACTTCCAACACACCATGGGCCAGAAAAAGTCGTTAAGGCACATTTTGACTAAATCAAAAATTAGAAAAGTGAAAACAGTTTAAATAACCCATATCACAGAATATGAAAAAGGGGGGGTGTCATGAAATGTTCTGTGTCAAGATACACGTGTCTTTGGGATTCACTGTTTGAATGTTGTCAAGGCAATTGTCTTATTTTTAAACAAGTGTTCTAGGGTTAAAAAAAAGTCATCGTTTTGTGTTTGTCTGGACATATGTAAACATGTTGAGGAATTCTTTATCAGAGCTCTCAAATTGAAAAGGTTAAACAAAACCAGTGCAATTTATACCTTACTCTGCTTTTTTAGATCTGATCTTAATGAAAACAAGTTTTAAAAAACAATACCCGAAGAATTGAGAGCCATTTAAAACCACATCTCCCCCAGCATGCCCCCATTTATTATTGATACCACATTCCTGTATACCACGGGTGCTATTATTTTGCTAACTTTGAATGAAAACATATTTGGTATCAGGATACAAATAATCCATACACATTTAAACATGCCTTTAAGCACCCATTTCCTGGGTTGAATTATGTGAAAAATGCCCATTGCTGACACAGTGGAGCTTTTGGCTGTATTTTTGATGAGCATATGATGCAAATATTTGTTAAAATATGTATAAAGAGTAAAACATAGAGCTATATATGCTTCAGCTGTTTTGACGGCATTTCAATCGTGTGTAATTTTGTCCATATAAGCTGATGTCATTCTCATTTGGGGGCACGGGAAATGCCTGTGTCCTCCTCTCCAGACACAGTGTCCTGTATGTCATCGATTTTGCCGCAGCTGCTGTTAAAGGCTGTGGAGTTGACTCTGACGCCAGGCGACCCCACGTGGCAACGTAGACCTCGCTATGCTTGTCTTGGCTGGAAACTTCGAGAGAGCACGCCAACCATGTGTTTTTCCTGTGGGAACACTGGGTGGTATCTGACAACCTTTTGTTTAGCTGCCAAGCACCTAACGGTTGAGTCACCTGGGCTCCTAATGTCACTGTGGGGCAGTACTGCTCCGTTCCATTTACCACGAGCATTACTGCTGGTTGAAATGCAAATAGTTCTTGAGAGAGTCATTTAATTTTCACAACTGCTATATATACAGGAGAATACACACACACACACACACACATATATATATTTGTTAAGTGGGTCCCTCTGAAAATCATGACTTTTAGAGAAGTTTTCAAATGATTATATATATATATGTTTTCAAATGGTTATATATATAAAATGATTTATATATAATCATTTTTGAAAACATATTATGATTATATATATAATGATTTATATATAATCATTTGAAAACATTATGATTATATATATAATGATTTATATATAATCATTTGAAAACATATATATATATATAATCATTTGAAAACTTCTGTAAAAGTCATGATTTTCAGAGGGACCCACTTAAAAAATACTAATAATTCAGTGTCATTCATCATATACACTGCTATGTAACCATCACCACTGCTGATTTCCAAAACTATCCATCACCTCTGATAGAAACTCAGTACACCCTATGTAATAACTCCCAACTTCCCCTCACCCAGCCCTTGGAAACCACTAGTAAGCTTTCATCTCTCCGCATTTGCCTGTCCTAAACATCTCATGTCAATGGAGTCACACAATATTGGAAGGGCCCAACATGAAATATTATGAAATATCTTATGAACTATCTGGAATAAGCAAATGCAGAAAGATTAGGGTTTACTTAGGACCCCAGAGGAGGAAGAAATGGGGAATTCTTGCTTAATGGGTACAGAGTTGCTGCCTAAGGTAATGAAAACCCTTGGAAAGAAGGTGGTGATGCCACCGAGCATTGTGAATCCCACTAATGCCACCGAACCAGCCACACACTTAAAGATCATTGTTTATGTGAGAGAGCTTGTACCACAATAGGAAATACCTTCATTAATAAAAAAGTCATGATTTCAATTTTTAAGCCCATAGATAAAACTATTAGTAAAATAGCTAATAAACATTATAATACAATGAAATTTAGATAACCCAACTGTTTTTATTAATTTTTATATTCCCAATTTGGTGCTCCCTTTGCTGCTTAAGAATTCGCTCACGGTTTCTAGCACGCTGCTAAAAACATCATTGGTCCTTCATAAATACTTTTGTCAGGTTCAGTTTGAATGATATGTCTTACCATTATGGGTAGATGGGAAATGAAACTGCACTGGAAAGTACTTTTGGAGACCGTTTCCTTTTAAAATCTGAAAATGAGGCTTGTTGCCTGCCTGGGAAGGTAGCAGTCCAGCGGGGCTGTTATCCTCAGTGTGAGCCCCTCACCATCCAGTCACTGAAAATGGCTCTGCGTGCAGGGCCTGCCCTTCCTTTCCACCCAGCCCCGAGGTAAACAGCAGTCTTAGCGTTTGCATGTCTCGTGGGGGTAAGGACTCAAATACAGCCCCTTTGAGCACAGAATGAAAAACTGCTTTTGTTTGAAATGTGAATGTCTCTCCCACCTCTTTCTGACCAGAATCTCTGTGCACTCTAAAAACCATTTTCCTAATCAATGGCCCTAACTGAGACCCTCCTCATTTTGAATACCCCCCACTGTATTTTATGATGAATTAGGTGGGGCTGAGGGCAGTGGAGAGGTTACATAGCATATCACCATTTTGCAATGGACAATTTAGAGAAACCTCTCTCCCCGCCCTGCCCCTGCCCATCCCCCCCCACCCCCCCAGCCATCTCATAGAATAGCACCTTCCTCTTCACCAACCTTAACACCTGTCTAGCTTCTAGACTACTGTTCATTGTTTCTCTTGCCCTCCCACCCCCAGTAACCACCAGAGTCTCCTTCTTTTGGTATGAAAACTTTATTTCAAGAGAAAGTAGTGGTCTTAGACAATCTTTGTCTTTCTGTACTTAACGAACTGCACCCTGCATCATGTCCTTGTCGCGAGGTGTTTCAGTTTTCATCACTACTACGTAACGATGTGCAGTGTCCACTGTGCGGGCTCCCTTGTTGCTTTACATCTTGAAAAGCACACTTCTTTTTATAAATTCATGTACAAGAAGGTGCTGTACCGCCAATGAACAATAACTACAGTTATATGTTTGTATACAAACAAAGCCACCGCCCCACCACCCCCACACACAAATTTACTGCCAATTCCAAGTCACAGTGATTCTATGTAAGATTTTCATATGGGAACAGATCACCTCATCTTTCTCCCACAGGGCAGTGAGTGGGGTTTGAACTTCCAACCTCCCAATTAGCAGCCTACATGGCCAGCAGGCCTCCTTTGTATACAACATGCACCTATTTTCAGCTGTAGATTATACATTTACTTTCCCTTCGATCACACTGTCTCCTGGTAACCTGACCAATGTCCAATGGGTTTGGCAGTGCCAGCACTGCTTTCCCCCGGGCATGGGTAAAACCGAAGGCTGTCATGAGCTCGTGCTGGTACATGCGATGAATGCAGCCTTTCAATTCCCAGCTCAGGACTCTTCCCACTTCCTCCTGAACAGTAGTTGTGGGGGGCAGAAGATGGGAGGAGATACATGATATGATGGTAATTTTGTTTTCTTTCCTAGTGATATTACACTGGAATTGTTTTTAGGTGGGTCTTGGTTTTCTTTTCCTAAAAGGGGTGTAGCTCGGTACTAAATGGTATTTGATAAATGTCCATTTATATTATTAGCCTTACTCTGAGATTTCAATATATCGAATAATCGATGTCCTCAAGTTTCATGACGATTTGGTGACAGAGACATAAGACAATTTGGTGAGTGAGACCCTGTGCACTTTGGTGAAACACAAATGGGGTATGATAGGTGCAATGTTGTCTGGTTTGTTTTTATTTCTCTGAAGCTCCTGGCCGCAAAGAGAAGGGTAGTAACGGGCTTTCTGTTCAGACGGAGGACTTGGGAGACAATGATCAGGGTTCAGAATGTGGCCTTGCACAAGCAACATAACCTCTGACAAAGAATTTTCTCACCTGAAAAAGATACAGAGCTGTTGGGAGCACTGGAAATAATGTAGCCCAAATGGCATGGAACATAGTAGTTGCTCAATAAATGTTTGTATTCTGGAAAAAGCAAGCCACAGAAACAAACTCCTAGTATTCACTGAAAGAAATCATTCTGAAGCCAAAGTATTTGCTTGTCAAATACAAAGTCACAGATATACAGCTGTAAAACACTTATTTCCAATCTTTGAAAGGGTGATGGGAAATTTTGTTATTACATATTTGTATATCTTTGGCATTACTTTTTGTTACCCTATTACATTGTACCATATAATGCCCTGGCACAAACATTTATAACAAGACTCAGATTATAGGTTGGGATATAAATGGAGGGTATTAAGAATGCTCCCGGAGCACATGGCCTAGGCCTCACCCTCGTGAGCCTTCCTTCCACAAGGCCAGGTCGGATGATGGTGGTGGCTTCTATTTCTGGACAGACGTTTAAAGATCATCAGGCTGCAGAGGCCCCTCCACCCCAGGACGTGCATTCTTGGAACACCCTATCTGTGGGTTATGGAACAAGAACAGCTGCTTTAGCTCCATGGTTCAGGGCCAAAGTGCAGCAATGCCCAGGGGCGCCACCAGGTGCCACTGTCTAGCCTTAGGCAAGCAGAGAGAAGGGAAGAGGGACAAAATGAATGAGAAAATGCGTTAAGATTTAAAGTCAACATCTCATTGGGGGAAAAAGCCAAAAAAACCCATAAATTGAATCAAAAAAATTATTTCAAGATCACTCACAATTCTGTCATCTTTTTTATTATAAATAAATCATTTTATTGGGGGCTCTTACAGCTCTTATAACAATCCATATGTCAATTGTATCAAGCACATTTGTACATATGTTGCCATCTTTTTAAACATATCTTTCTGTTTGAGCCCTTTATATCAGCTCCTCTTTTTGATTTTCACTTGCATATTACCTTTCTCTGGTGTCCAGTTTAGAGAGTGTCAATAATAATGCATATAATATATATATGTATAGCTTATAACCTTTTCTATATTAACTCTTCTTAATTACCGCTAATTGCATGCCGTTGTAATTGTTAAAGAGCCCTGGTGCCTTCACGTGTTACATGTTGGGCTGTGAGTTACAAGGTCTGAAATTGGAAACCACAAGCAGCTCCGTGGGAGAAAGACGAGGCTTTCTGTTCCCTAAGCAGTTACAGTCTCAGAAACTCAGAGGCAGCTCTAGACTGTCCATAAGATCACCATGAGCCTCTATCAACTCGATGGCAGTTAGTGTTTTGTTTACTGTGAGGTATCATCAAGTCAGTTCTGACTCATGGTGACTCTATGCACAACCGAACAAAACGCTGCCTGGTCCTGGACCATCCTCACAATTGTTCCCAGGCCCGAGCCTTCACTGCAATCCACTGTGTCCATCCATCTTGTCAATGGGCCTTCTTCTTTTTTGCTGTATCAAGTATCGTGCCCTTCTCTGGGGACTAGTCTCTCCTGACAATATGTCTAAAGCATGTAAGATGAAGTCTTGCCACCCCTGCCTCTAAGGAGCACCCTGGCTGTGCTGCTCCCAAGACAAATTTGTTTTGTCCTTTTAGCAGTCCATGGCTCTTGCAGTATGGCTGCATCAGTGGACGCCAACGGAACAGCACTTGTGAACATGGCACAGGGCTAAGCAGAGTTTAATTCGACTGCATGCAGGCTTTCTATGTAGGTGAAACAGCTTGGCAGCACCGAACAACAGTGAGCAGGAACTAAGGAGCTCTAGTGGTGCATTGGCTACGTGCTCAGCTGCTAACCCAAAGGGAGTGGTTTGACCCATCAGCCACTGTGAGGGAGAAAAGATCCCTTACACTTTCCTTTGGGAGTACAAGCTAGAAAGACCTAGGGGGCAGCTCTACTCTGTTACATGGAATTGCTATGAGTTGAAATCAACCTGATAGGACATAAGAAGTAGCTTTATGATTCTGGCCGTATGTTTTAACCCAGCAGTTTATCCATTACATTAAGAAATAGATTCCTTTAAGACTGCGTTAGACCGGGTTGACTAGAGAAACAAATCTAAGGACACTCCTATGTGTGTAAGAGAGAGCTTTATATCAAAGAGCAATTGTATATTGAGAAAACATCCCAGCCCAGTCCAGATCAAGTCCCTAAGTCCAATATTAGCCCATATGTCCAATACTAGTCCCTAAATTCCTGTTCTGACCCACGGAGCACATGCAATGATGCTCAATGCAGGAAGATCACAGGCTGGTGGGTGCAAAGTCTTGTGAATCCAGTGCCCATGGAAGCATCTCAGCGCCGGTGAGGGTCTGTCTGCCACGCCCACCAGGAAGCATGATCTGGCTGTGAACTGACTGACAGGCTAAACTCCACCTGTGCACTCTATTTATCAAGTTAAAATTATGTAACTATCACAAAGGCATTCCCTAACAAATGAGGGTCCTGGGGACCGATGGCACAGGACCCAGCAATATTTTGTTCTCTATACACAAAACCCCCAAAACCCACTGCCAGTGAGTTGATTTTTAAGTGACCCTACATAGTGTTTCTGAGGCTGTAAATCTTTACAGGAGCAAATAAATTCATCTTTCTCCCACAGCGAGTCTGTGGGTTTGAACTGCCCATCTTTGGGTTAGCAGTCTGACTTGGCTTACCTGATAGTGCCACCAGGGCTCTTTATTATACACAAGGTCGCCATCAGCTGGAGGCGACTCCATAGCAACTAATAGTAATAAGGAGGAAATATCATCAGAGGTCCATATATCTAAATACTTAAAACATCTTGAAATAGGCTCTTTATTTCCACCTTGACAATGATGTCTTCCTAAAGACCTAGACATACAGGTTTGAATTTGGAATTCTTGGATTCGTCAGAGTTGCATGCCACAGCTCTGTTGTTAGCCTGTGGCCTGTGCCTGATTTAGTTGAGATATCCCAACCGCCTTGTTCAAGCTCTGAGCATACCCCTGCCAACAGCCACCCATCAGGTTTTGGGTCTTGAATTACCCCTGCCAACAGTCACCCATCAGGTTTTGGGTCTTGAATTACCCTTGCCAACAGACACCCATCAGGTTTTGGGTCTTGAATTATGCTCGGCAGCATTGTGGTCCTCTGAAGGGTGCAGAGAAGAAGTTTTGTAGGTTCTTTCAGTGAGTGGCCACTACTATTTTTTATGCAGTCCTAGGAACTGGGTTCCCAAAGGTGCTCTAAAAGGTTGGAGTAGCACGGGCTCCAGGTGAACACATCCATTTGGCCGCATGGACTCCTGGCATGGCTAGGGGAGGATGAACGCAGGGCTCCCTGAACCACATGACCCAGGGCAAGGTGGTAATGGGTTTGCTTGTGTCCCGGGGCTATCTGACATTTTAAAACATGCTGGAAGACTTTAAAGTGAAATTTAAATCATCGCTTCAAAGAAAATGTAAACAGATGTATAACGTCAGGCTATATTAACCTAAGACCCCTTTCTTCTAAAACATCCAGCAAAAGTGCAGTATCAGAAAGCCTTTGAGTAAAGCCTTCATTTGGACCCCAGAACGTTGGATCTGAAGTTCCTTTTTTCCCGATGACTTCATCTCCCTTGTACCTGTCATCTGTTTCCCCTTAAGCAGAGAAGAAAGGAACACACCAGCAGCAGTTCCCAGCATTTCTGGAGCTGCAGTTTGCTGTCCCTGATGACCCCATCCGCCATCCTGATTATACCCTGACCTTGGCTAGTCTGAGATCTATTCAGCAGAACCTCTGTACATTCCTGTTGATGGAAATTGTAGGAACAGATGGAGGAGTTGGCTGCAAGGAACATGCTTATTATCACCGAAAATGTTCCTTCTCTTTCCAACTTGGTTCCCTGAGCATGGGGGTGGGTTGAGCCAAGACTAGTCTGACTCACAGGCTCCCACAGAATCAAAGGAATCCACATATGGCAGTCTCTAAGTCACATTTCCCTCCAATTGCTGGAACAGTACATTTTTTTGGATGGGTGTGCAGGGATACTGTGTTGTTATCATACCTTGTTGTACGAGGTTGGGACTGGATTGCAAATTTCTGGTTGATATGGACCCAAGTGGCACCACACAGGCACATAGACGTCTTTGCTTGTATGGCAGATGGCAAGGGGAGGCATGGGAGAGCAATCGGTGTTTTGCATCTGTGGAAACTTTCCACTGCTCACTGGTCAGGTGCTGTATGAAAATCCCCATTCTGTCGTCATCATCCACAGGTAAGCTTTCAGAGGGGATACCTGGCTGATACTGTGGCTGGTATCCAAGAGGAGAAAGGTCCAGCTCTAGGTGAGGTCCAGTGAAAAGTGCACCCCAGGTTTCACGTTGGAAGCCATGTCTTTTGGGGTTTAGGGTGAGGAGTTGATGTCAACTTCAGACAGGTCATATTGTTGATATCTGTTCCACACTTGTGTCTTTACCCAACATCCTGTGTGCATCTTGTGACCATGGCAACGTTACCAATTTGCTCCTTTCCTTTCCAGGAAATGGATTTGATCTGTGTGCTCAGTTGCAAATTCAGAGCTCTGAAACACACACACCTATCCGTGATCTGACCGTGTCACCGATTATCCCCGGATTGTGTGGCGTAAGACTACAAATATGCTCACTCCTCACTTGTCCTCTATCGCGTTCTGCAGTCCTCCTCATTCGTGACAGCTATAAAAGTCTACCCAACCCTTCTACACGTGAACAACGTACATCTGGACGGTGACAAATGTCCTAGGCGAGAGTGACCCTGGTTCTGTGTCCGGTGGGTCATGATCCTCAGTGGTTTGACAATTACGTAATGAAGTAATTTGGCAGTCATATGAGGTAATCATTCTCCGTTTTGGCATTTGACATGGTCAACCTCCATTTTGGCTAATGTGGATTTTCAAATAGCCACCTGGTCATTGGAACTTAGCCATGCTGATAAATGAGAAGGGGATGTAATCATTTCTGTGGGTCAGGAAGTCACACACAACTGGTCCTCTGGCTCGGGAACGTTCACAGGGCTGTCATCAAGTTATCAGCCTGTGCTGGTGTCATCTCCAGGCCTAGCTGGGGATGATAAGCTTCCAGGCTCACTCAAAGGGCCGAGGCAGGATTCAGCTCCTCATGGCCTCTTTATTGGCCAGCGGCCTCCTCATTCTTGCCATGGGAGCCTCTATCTAGGGCAGCTCCGAGCATGCCTGCTGGCTTCTTCAGAGCAAGCAAGCAAAAGAGCAAGAAAACAGGCATGGCAGAAGTCTTCTGTAACTTAATTGTGGACATAACACTGCTCTGCTTTTAAATAAATTAATATTTTACTGGGGTTGGGGTGAAAGTTGACCCAGCCAGTTAGGCTCCCGTTGGACAGTTTGCACAGTTTATTCAGTGGAGGTAGTTACATTTGTCACCAGGTGTCAACATGTTCTCTTCCTGTGTTCCATCACTCTCGTTTCTCTTCCTGCCCCTCATTTCTGGGTTAGAGTCATTGTTGAAGTGCTGACCGTACACTGATGGCTTTGAAGCAGCGCTCTGATTGTGAGTTTTAACTTTATTTTGTGAACCATCTTGCTATTTTGCTAAACGGTGACATTAGGGGATTGTATCATTCTATATTTATAGAGTGTCTGGGTGAGACTCAATAGTCTCAGGCGTCCTCTGTTCTCTACTGCCCCAGCTTGTCTGACCTTTGAATGAATGAATGAGTATATTTACACACACATACACAAATGAGTACAGTATATATATACACAAATACCAGCAGTGAGATTATATACCATCAAATACTATCAGGGTCACCCAAAGTTAACAGAATTCAGCAGTTTCCAGACTAAGAATAGACGACAAGGAAGGACTAGGCGGCCCAGTTCTGAGGAATGAGCCACAGAAAACCTCGTGAATAACAGCAGGACATTGTCACACGGGGAGCACCGGGCAGTGTTTTCTTCGGCTGCACACAGTGTCACTATGAGTCCGAACGGACTGGATGACACCTACCAACGGGTGCATATGAAATGAAGCTCGCCATGCTTTGCCCTCTGGACCAAGTGTGAAGGCCCAGTTCAAAACGGTCAGTGGCGGTGGTCAGGCACTGCCAAGTTCTTCTGGTCTGGGTGTAGATGAGGCGGTGGCTCTTGATGACTTGTTTGATCTCTGTGCTTTTGATTATGTTTTTACTGCTCTGCTCCTGCTGCCACAACCTGTAATCATGTCTTAGATGGTCTGAAACTTTCAAACGCAGAAAACAAGTGTAGGACGGTGTTTACTTACATCTGAGTGGTATCCATATTTGTGTCTCCAATTAGTATATGTGGCTGCACCCATATATTTGCAATCACACATGCCTGTAGATACATCTGGAGCCCTGGTGGTATAGTAGGTAGGCATTGACCTGCAAGGTCAGCAGTTCAAAACCACCAGCCTTCTCAGTTTGGAGACTCTATTTGCCCATTTAATACAGTATTTGGAAAAACATATTTGCTTAATTTTAAGAGGCTTTATGTATCCATTTTGTCTATTACTTGTGCAGTTACTGTCCAGGTTGCTGACCAATTTTTACAAAGGACATACTCAAAGTTTTCTTTCTATGATGTATTCTGGGGAGTTTATAATGCCACATTTATCATTTAGGTTTTTGGTCCATTGTCAGTTAGTTTCTGTGTACGGTGTGAGACATGAGTCATCTTTCATCTTTCTGTAGATGGATGTCTAGTTTTGACAGCACCATTTACTAAAGATATTGTTTCTGCCCCCCTAAATGGACTTTCACCTTTATTGAAAATCAGTTGTCCATAGATAGCTGAATTTGATTCTAGATTGGTCATTCTATTCTAATTCATGCGTCTGTTGCTGAGCCAATCGATACCAGGCTATTTTGATGGTTGTGGCCGTATGGTGTGTTTTGATGTAAGCGAATGTGACACCTCTTGCTTTGGTCCTGTTGTTCAACATATAGTCACTACTTTTTGCTAGATTTTCTTCATTATCAGATTGTAAGATTCATGGTAACATTGTAGTCCACGTTCAAGGGCATGGATATAAGCGGCAGGGGATCATTTGAGGCTATTTGAGAAGCTGCCCAACTCTGCTTTTTGACCATATTGGATTCTAATAGACTTTCTGTCTCTGGTAGGGAGAAATAGTTAGCCCGTTCAACTTCTAACCCAAAGATAGATAGGTCTAGTTTATCCAGATTTACCTTGGAAAGAGATAATCAGATCTACTTCTAAAAAATCAGCCCTTGAGCACTCTCTGAATTACAGGTCTACTCGGACACACAGGGTCACCCTGAATCTAAGTTGGGCCCATAGCAACGGGTTTGCTGGTCACCTTCCCAACAGAAGGGCTCTTTGAATTCCCCACATCCATTGGCCTCCATAGAACACGATCCTAAAGCAATGATGATATTTGGTTTAAGTCTCTCTTGTTAGCAAATCATCTCGCGAGATTATTAAAGGATCATTTTGTAGTGTTTCCGTTCACTGTTGCTTAGAATTCATACGGCTCTTCACGGAGCATCACCAGTGGCGGGGTGTGGGGTGGGGGTGGGGGTGTTGGGGTGTCAAGACACGCTCTTGGTTGCCCCCAGGGTCATAAAATGGCGCTGCTAAAAAAATAATTGTCCTGCTCAACCCAACCCCACTGTCTGGCTGCAGGGTGAAAACAGGCCCAGAGGGAAGGAACCAGCTTACCCGCAGCTCCTTCCGAGCCCGCCTCTTAGGTTTGGTTGAGTTGAACACCCAGGTTTACGGTGTGGCTTGGGGGCCTGCAGCACAGAAGGAGATTAAGAAAACAAGGCAGGAAACTAAGGACGTGGAAAAGAAAAGGGAGAAGAGGAAAAGAGGCGGTCCAAGGAACAAAGGTCTATGCAGGAAGAAGAAAGGAGAAAGGCTTAAAACAAGCTTCCTCCAGGGACCACTGGGGGGCTCCATGGCCCTCTGATGCACTGGCTTTAAGGCAGAGACAGGGGAACAGATCTTTCAACTTTCAGTGTGTCCTTACCACAAGGCAGCATGGCACAGTGGTTCAGTCTGTGGACTGCAGAGCCAGAGAGCCAAGGAGTGAATCCCAGCTCTGCCACTGGCTGTGGGACCTGTGCAGGGTATTGGACCTCTCTCGCCTCATTTTAGAAAATGCCAGTGATGTGGGTACATCCCTCGTGGGATTGCCCAGAGAATCCAGTGAGTTAATGAATGTAAAGTGCCAACAACAGTGCCCGACACCTGGAAAATTCTGTCCTTATCAAGTAATGGGAGCAGCAGACTGACCTCACCCTCCATCCACCCCCTTGGGATAGGGAAGGGGTCACGGGTAGGGAATGGGCAGTAGTGAAGAAAGAATGTACATTGTGTATATGGCTGGCTTGGTGCAGCCAAACCCGAATGCCCTGTGCATCACCCAGAAAATCAGAGACGCTCCAGAAAGGTTTTGCTGCCCCCTCAGGCCTCTCTGTAAATCCCTGCCAGCTCATCCCTCCATCCCCTCCTCTCACACTCTCTTCTTCTTTTTTAATCTCTTCACACACACACTCCCCACCGCCCCCGCTGCCTCCTCTCATGCTTTCTTGATTTCAACTCCTCTTGAAGCAGCTGTTTGCCTCTCCCTGACACTCACCCTCTCAAGAGACGAACCCAACAATGCCAGGCTGTGAGGTAATAAGCGGAAAACGAAAACTATACAGTACTTTTATGGTACTACCAGTATTCTGTAGGATCAATACTATCCCCCTCCCACATGCCGTCATTAGCTGATAGTCCCTAATTCCTCTAGAGCAGTGGTTCTCAACCTTCCTAATGCCGCGACCCTTTCATACAGTTCCTCGTGTGGTGGTGACCCCCACCCATAAAATTATTTGGTTGCTACTTCATCACTGTCATTTTGCTACTGTTATGAATCAAGCGACCCCTGTGAAAGAGTCGTTTGACCCCCAAAGGGGTCGCGACCCACAAGTTGAGAACCACTGCTCTAGGGCTTTATTCTCTCCTGGCTTTGTTTTTCTTCAACCAAAACCAGACTCACTCTTGTGGACTCACAGCGACCCCCCTGTGGGTTTCGGAGACGGTAACTGTTTACGGGAGTAGAAAGCCCCATTTTGCTCGCTCAGAGCTGCTGGTGGTTTCGAACTGCCAAGCACGCGGATCACAGGCCAACGCATAACCACGACATCACCAGGGGTCCTGCTTTTATTCAAGCGTGTACTTATTTGGTAAATACAAAAAATTTTTACTGAGCACTTACTCTGTTCTGTGCTCGTAAGTTCTACTTCGAAGAGTACTGGCTTGAAATTTATCAAATGATACTTGCTATGTCCCAGAAGCCCCGGGGTGTGGTGGATACAGGTCAGGCTGCTCATAGCAAGGTCAGCAGTTATCAACCACCTGCCACTTCCAGGGAGAAAGATGAGGCTTTCCACTTCCATAAAGAGTTATAGCCCCGGAACCCCCCAGGGGCAGTTCTAGCTGCCCTGTGGGGCAGCTATGATTTGGAATGGACGTGCTGGCACTGCGTTAGTCTATCTGAGACGTTGTGCAGTGCTTTACACGGCCCTCAGGACAACCCGGAACCGTGACCCCAAAGCTCTCTGCCATTGAGCCCATTCTGCTTGGCTAGGATGTTCTATCGGCTAGAGTAGAACTTCCCCTGTGGGTGTCCAAGGCTGAGAATGTTTATGACAGCAGAAAGCCTGATCTTCCTCCCTTGGAGCAGCTGGTGGGTTTAAACTGGTGACATTGTGGTTAGCTGTCCAACATGAAATCCATTACACCCACAGGGCTCCTCCAAGTATAGAGTATGGGCTCAGCTAAAGCAGGCCAGGGTCCCGTTTCTCTGTGCATCCCTAAAGGTCAGCAGTTGCCCCCAGGAATGAGGAGACAGAGAAACAGTGCCAGGGATGCCTGACTCCCCGATAACTGGACATCCTACCTGCCAGAGCTGATAAACTGCATTCTGGGCCATAAACCTTACCACTGACCTCCTAGGCCATAAACCTCACTGCTGATATCCTAGCCCATAAACCTTGCTGCTGCAGCACGGACCTCCCTCTCCCCACTTTCCTTTAAAAACCTCAGACACCCCCCCTCCCCCCCGGGCAATGCCTACAATTCCCCTGGCCTACTTGCTAGACCTTGGGGATTCACCCGGGAGCTCCCCCCTAATAAAGCCATTTCTGTTTCTGCTCTCCCTTTGTACTTTCCATTATCTTTGTCCATCTCCCCGTGCCTCAGTTTCTCTCTCACTCGTCCCGTGTCTCAGTTCATCTTTATATTTTGTAAGTATTGTTATTCTATGTGTACAGCCAAGGAAAGCTAAGATCTTGAGAAATGGTCACTTGCCTGAGATACAATTCATGCACTCATTCCTTCAGCCAACTCTGAGTATTCTGGCCAGTCCCCGAGGCTGGACTGAGCTGGAGGCGGACCACTAGAAGTCTGTTCAAGCTTGACTTTACAGGCCATGGTTGGGGCCTGGAGAGAAAGGATGAGTCTAAGCAGAAGTTGAAGAGTCCCTTGTTTCAAGAAGATCATTTACCAGGTTGTCAGGAGCCCACCAGCCATTCCGCAGAAAAAGGATGAGAGCCTCTGCGCCCGTGAAGATTTATAACTTCAAAACCCCACAGGGCAGTCTGCTCTCTGCTATAGGGTGGCCATGAGTCGTAATTGAATCAATGGTGATGTGAAGGGTTTTTGTTGGTTTGTTTTGAGTTACGGAGCCTTGGTAGTGCTGTGGGCTAGGCATTGGGCTACAACCAAAAGATCAGTGGTTCAAACCCACCAGCTGCTCAGTGGGAGAAGGATGAGGCCATTGCTCCTGAATAGATCTAGAGTGTCAGAAACCCTATGAAGGATTGCTGTGAGCTGGCATCAGCTTGACGGCAGTGGGTTGGGTTTTGTGCACAAGGCTGTACTGCATGCGGGCACAAGCATACTGCTTTGGGGGACAAATTGCTATGCAAGCCAGGCTATGGACGGAAGAGACCCCGATGCCATTTCTCAAGCTCTCTCTGCTCTGTGGGACACCCTGGAAAAGAAAGCGCCTAGTCTCATGGTGGCTGAAATGAAGGGGCACCCTAGAGGCACAGAGCATAGTGCAGTAGGACATGGAGAGACACAGCCCCAAGGTCAGTCAGGATGACTCCAAGACTCTCTATAATAACTGGGGTGGGGAGGGAAACCAGGGTTCCGAAGTTCTTCACAGGTAGGGAAGATGAGACAGGGAGAAGTGAGGTATTATGGCTATTGTGATTCTACTTATGTTAGAGAGAAATAAGTTCACACACAGACATACACACACAGTAAGTAAGGCCAACTGTGCTCGCAGAACTAACATTTTCTGAGGTCAAACATGCAAACAATTAAAATCTGAGAAGAACCCTTATACTAAAGCATATTAGGGATTTAGGAGAGACTTCAGAGAGAAGGCACGAATGAGTGGGGCTCTGAGGGATGCATAGGAGTTTACAGGTTTGCCTGATGAAGAAGAGGTGGGGGAATATTACAACCAGAAAGAATCCCACATACAGTGGCTGAGAGTCATGAAAACGCCCTTTGGTTGAGAATGTGGAGGTACATTTGGGGCAGACTAATGGGGCACAGCGGGTTATTTTGGATGATGAATAGAGAGATGAGAGCTACCCAGCTGACTGGCAGTGGGATGAGGAAGAGGTCAGAGAGTGGGGGACAAGACTGAGGACACTGGTGTAAAGGCCCAATAGTCAGAGATCAGAACACTTATTCTGGACTGAAGGAGGCACCCTGTGGCTTGTGCACATTTGTTGGTGGGAGGGCATGGGGGCGAGAAGGCTGCTCCTTGGGAGTGGGGGGGAGCTGTGGCTGAAGGGGCAAGTTTCTGAGAACTTGGAGAGAGACCCTATCCCCTTTTCATTCCCAAACCCAACCTTCACAGGGGTCTAGATCCTGATGGGCATCAAGACCAATTTTCTAGAATTGAACTAGGGAACTGAGGGAGTGAGGGGCCAGAGGCAGCTGAGCTGAGGGAACCAGCTGGAGACTGTTAAAAATGGCCAGCCTGGCCCTACCTGGGAGGTGGCTGAGGCAGAGCCAGAGAGATCAGGTCATTTAGGAGTAGATTAGAGGGGAGTGCTAGTGTCCAGCTTGGCCTGAGTCTGAGCATCTTTACAGGATCCAGTGTGCAGTGTGCTTGCTAGAAGATTCAATGTTAAGAAAGTCTTCATTTTCATTGCACCTTGTAATAGTACTCCTCCTTGCTTCTAAATCTGAGGCTAGGCAATTTTGAAATCTGCAGGGGAGCGGCGGTAGGGGGTGTTGGGGCAGGGGTAACAAGACCTTTTGCTTATAGCAAGGAGCAGACGACCTGCTGTGCGGGCCCTTTTCTGGGGCTATTAGGGAAGGGGGGTGGCATAAAACCATCCCCATCCGAACTACTACCACTGGCGAATTTCTTAGGAATTAAATGGTTTAACAGAAGAAAATCAACACAAGGACCGAGAGACCCGTAATGAGACAGCGGCCACAAACCTCTTACAGCCACCCCTGAGAGGAAGCTTGGAAAACGACCCTTTTCTGGAATATCTGTCGTAGCCAAATCGCGGCCACCCTCGCCTCCCGGAACGCCCCC
>NW_022103920.1:37335022-37336916 GCF_000313985.2 Echinops telfairi
CAAGCCCACCGCAGGCGGCGCGGCCAGCGGCACTTTCCGGGGTGCTTTGTTGACCCTACAGGTGCGGGCTCTGCAGGGGCCCTCCCTGCGCCCCGCCCAGCCCCCCGGAGCCCGGCAGTCACCGCCGGGGGCCCTTCCCGGCCGCGGCGCCCGGCGGCGGGGTTGAGCAGGAGGGACCGCCCGCGCGCGCGAGCATCCGTCTCGCAGCGAGCACCATCTGCCAGGGCCCCGCCCCGGGCCACTCACACGCCACCTCGGCGGGCGCCGCAGCCGCCAGGTCCTCCGGCTGCTCGCCGGCCGGGTCACCCGGGGCTCGGGGCAGCCGGTGTGCAGAGGACGCGCGGTCGGGGGCATGGCCACGGCCCTCAGAGCGGTGCACTTTGGGCAGCAGAAGCTGCCCTGGGGTCCGGCCAGCAGGCCACCTCCCTCCGCTCCCAGCCATCTCCCCCTTTCTCCCAGCTCCAGGCTGGCGGGCCGCGTCCTCACTCCCGAAAGCCCTGCGCAGCAGCCGGCTCAGAAGAGGGGGCGCCGGGCGGTGGCATAGCTTTTCCACCTTGCCGCTCTCCTGCCCTTTTCGCCCCAGCAGCTCCACTCCAGAGCTGAGAGAGACCCGTTGTTTTCCTTTACGGGTCCCAGAGGGTTAACACTTGGAGGAACTGCGTTCGTCCTCGTCAGAGGCCCAGGCAAGGGGAGAGGCAACTAAGTGGGATGTGGCAGAAGGCGTTCATTCTGCACCAGAGGCTCCCCCTGAGGTGGTCCCAGGAAGGTTACCTAAAGCTAACCTACGGACCTTTTTGAGGAGGACTGCTTAGTGCAAACCGTACCCTGTGAGTAAAAGAACTCCAGAATGAAGGGGACTTGGGAACGCTGGCATCGAATTAGGCAATGGGGTGTTTTCTATGTTAACGCTCAAAATAAAACAACCAAATAAAAACCAAACCCATTGTCATCCAATCAGTGGGATTAAACTGCCTACCTTGCAGTTAGCAGCCCAATGGCTAACCCGTAGGGCCACAAAAGCTCCCTATGAGTCAACATTTTTTTGGAGAGCTTCCTGTGTGCCTCGCTCTGCGCAGTGTGCATACATTATCTCATTTGATTCCCATTTAACAATTAAGGAGACAGAGGCCCAGAGAGGTCAAATAACTTTCCCGAAGCTGCACAGCTAGGAAGCTGGCAAAGCAGGCTAGCTGTATAGTCCCTGTTTTTATGACCCAAGACTGTGAAAACATGACCCTTGTGAGCCTTATTATTAGTTTAGGGAGAACTGAATCGAGTTGAGTATTCAAAACCAGGGCCATATATGAGAAACCCATTTCATTCTGGCTCTTGCAGACCTTACAATGGGGAGCAATGTTGTCATTCAGAGAACCGTTCTATGGCATAGCCTTTTATTTCATCCTTTAATTTCTTTACATGTGTGTTCAGTCCTGCCAGCATTTAAGTACATGACTGTTGACACAGTCCTATCCACTACAGACCCTGGGCTGCTCTTGATGACTGAGCCCCCTATGGCTACAGGGAGGCTGAGCTATTCCTAGTGACCAACAGAAAACAGAGCCATGGAGCCCATTCTGACCCCTGGTGGGCGAGCCCGTGTGGTTCTGAGTAGACCTGTGCTCCGTGGGGTTCTCCCTGGCTGTGACTTTCAGAAAGAGATCACCGGACATTTCTCCTAGGTGCCACTGGGAGGATTTGGACTCAGACCACCCAGTGCAAGCCTCCCAGTGTTTCAAAACATGCTTTTCTGTTTTAGATGAAGAACAAACACTTCCATGTCATGCTCAGAGCCCTACAGTCCTGTTTGGATGGCATACATGTTATCTGTCCAATGTTGGATGCTGAGTTAAGTAAGATCCCAACACCCTAACTACGGTATGTGGGAGCGTATGGT
>NW_022103920.1:37337942-37339861 GCF_000313985.2 Echinops telfairi
GCAGTTGCAGCCACTGTGTCAGCCCATCTCTTTTAGGGGTCTTCCTCCTTTCCCGCTGACCCTCTCATTTGCCAAGGATGATATCCTTTTCCTGGGTCGGATCTCTCCTGATACCCTGTCCAAGGCACGTGAGACAGAGTCTGGCCATGCTCGCTTCCAAGGAGCTTTCTGGTTGTACTTCTTGAGCCAGATTAGTTTGTTCTTTTGACAGTCAACAGTACTTTAAAAAAAAAAATATTGATTGCCTGTGTTGGACACAATGGATGTGTGTATGGATTGTGATAAGAATTATACGAGGCCCCAATAAAATGATAAAAATATATTGATTGCCAACACCATCATCTAAATGCATGAACCCTTTTCCAGTCTTCCTTATTCATTGTAACGCTTTCACATACACGTGAGGTGATTGAAAACACCAAGGCAATGGGCAGGCGCACCTTATTCCTCAAAGCGGCATCTTTGCTCTTTAACACTTGAAAGAGGTCTCCCGGAGTGATTTGGCCAGTGCATTACATCGCTTGATTTCTTGGATGCTCGAAGTGGTTTCCCCTCATGTTGAGGCATGCTCCATCCGAAAATGATGCTCCTCCAGGTCACTAAGCTGGACTCCACTCGGAGGAGCCAGCTCTTCCCCGTTGGATTCTGGATACCTTTCAACGTGAAGGACTCATCTTCTCGTACTGTATCAGACAATGTTCTGCTCTTCATAAGGTTTTTGGTGGCCAATCCGTCAGAGATGGACAGTTTATTCCTTCTTCCTAGTCTGAAAGCTCCACAGAAACCACTTCACCAAGGGTACCCAGATGGCATTTGAAATACTGGTGGCATAGCTCCCAGCATCACAGCAACACTCAAGCCACCACAGTATGACAACTGACAGGGGTAGGGTGGCACTGGAGATATATGTTCCTGTTGTTAGTTGCTATTGAGTCAGTTCTGATTCATAGCAACCCTGTACAAAACAGAACAAAACAGTGCAGAGCCTTCCCCATCCTCACCATTCTTATGTTTGAGCTCATCATGCAGCCACTATGTCAATCCATGTCGTCACGGGTCTTCCTCTTTTGTGCTGTCCCTCCACCAAGCATGGTGTCCTTTTCCAACGATTGGTCTCTCCTGATAACATGTCCAAAGTACGTGACACCAAGTCCTGTCATCCTGGCAGTACTTTTTCCAAGACAGATTTGTTTGTTCTTTTGGCAGTCCATGGTACTTTCAGTTTTCTCCATCAGCACGGATTCAAATGCACTGATTTGTTTTCCTTGTTCAGTAACTAACTTTTATATGCACATGAGGCAAGTGGAAATACTATGGCTTGGGCCAGGTGCAATTTAGTCCTCAAAGTAACATCCTTACTTTCCAACACTTTACAGAGATCTTGTGCAGCAGATTCACCTAATACAATGTGTTGTTTGATCTCTTCACTGCTGCTTCCGTAAGCACTGACTGTGTACCCAAGCGAGATTAATCATTTACAACTTCTTCATTTATCACGGTATTACTTATTGTTCTCGTTGTGAATATTTGCATCATCTTTACACTGACTTGTAAAACTTACTGACGTCTGCAGTCTTTGAGTTCCATCGGCAAGTGCAAGTCCTCACTTTTAGCAAGCAAGGTTGTGTCATACTGCAAGAGCGGGTTGTTAATAAGCCTTCCTCCGATCCTGGTACCACATTCATCATATAATTCAACTTCTCTCATGATTTACTCAGCATACATACCACTATGAAGAAAGAATAGGCTGTCCACTTCAGAGAAACCAGCTACTGTAAGTAAACCTGTGAATAGCTGGGAATATAGTGGCAAGCAAAACGGAGTTTCTACCCTCAGGAAAATGAATTCTAATTTTATCATCTGTTTTGCATATTTACTGTATGGAAATGTTTCCATGTCTCATACATGTACAGCCTGTT
>NW_022103920.1:37341083-37351776 GCF_000313985.2 Echinops telfairi
CAGCAAAACAAAGCAACACAAGGAAACAAAACAACAACAGCAACAAAAACCAATGACAAAAAATAGTAAAGCCTGTAAATAGTTCAAGGTCTGTTTGTTGACTTTTAGGAGTTGAATCTGCTGGGCTGCCACCTCCTGGCTCCAAAGTCTACACTAAGGGCCTGCAACAGAACAGCAAGGGGAGCAGAGCAAGGAATCCCCAAGGGAAGACCAAAAGCAAAGTGTTCTTCTCTAGGAAGAGTTTTTGATTCCAAGACTGATAGGTCAGCCTTTCTACTGTGAGCTAATTGGTGGAGCAGAGGTGATGTGAATAATCATCGAAAATGACCAAGTTACTTTCCCATCTTACAAGACGTGGGTGAAGGCTGAGAAGAAACCGGACACCAAGGAGAAGACGCCTGAAGTCAAGAAAGCAAGTGCCAGTGGCCAGGTTAAGAAGGGGAAGATCAAGGGCAAAAAGCTCAAGAAGAGGAAGCCCCACTGTCGCTGAAACCCCGTCCTGGGCAAAGGAATTGACCATGTATGAGAGGAAGTCTTCATTGGCCAAATCCAGGGTTGAGAAGACAGAGGAGAAGACCCTGGCTACTGTCACAAGGCCAATTGGTGGTGACAAAAATGGCACCTGAGTGTTTAAGTTGCCCACAATGCCTCAGTGTTACCCTACTGAAGATGCTGCTTGGAAGACGTGGAGTTGGGACAAAGAGCAGGGAAGACTACACGCCAGCATCACCCCAGGGACCATCTGATCATCCTCCCGGGACGCCACCCAGGCAAGGGAGTGGTTCTCCTGAAGCAGCTGGGCAGTGGCGTGCTGTGTGTGACTGGACCTCTCTCCCTCCGTCGAGTTCCTCTGTATAGAACACACCGGAAATTTGTTATCGCCATCTCCACCAAAGTTGTTATCAGTGGTGTGAAAATCCCCAAACATCTCACAGATGCATGCTTCCAGAAGCAGCCGCTGCGGGGACCCAGACACCAAGAAGGCGAGGTCTTTGGCAGCCAGGAAGAGGGACCAATACGAGTTCACAGATCAGCGCGAGGCTGGTCACAAAGCTGTGGACTTGCCAATTTTGTCAAAAATCAGAACTATTCCCAAGGCTCCTTGCATGCTACCTTCATGCTCACAAATAGAATTTATTCTTACAAATTGGTTGTTCTACATTTCTTGCAAAGAACCTAACTAAATAACTAATAAAGTTTTTAAAAAAGAAAATTACCATTTTGATTTCTTTTCCTCTTACGTTTCATGCTTTCACCCTTGCGAAGGAACCCGGAACCCTTGTCCTAGGCGAGGACAGAGGAGGGAAAGGGACTAGAACGCTGGGAAGAAGACTGCAGTGGTCAATGTCATTTAACTCTTTATTTGACCAAGCCAACAGCAAGTCCCTTTGGTTTTAGCATAGTGTCTCTTGGCATGAGTGGCTGGTTTCTAAGAAGAGCGGTATGTCACAGCATGCACGACTATTTGTTTTCCCTCCCAAAACGTAAATAGGGCTACATGAGGGAGGAAAATGTAGTAAGAGCTTAGTCTCCAATTTTGGCAACTACACTAGTTTCAATATTAGATTGTCTTTAAAGAGAGGAGTAAGAATCTTGGAAATATCACAGACGGCCAAATTAACAAACAAATCTGTCTGGAAGAAATACAGCCAGCATGCTCTTCGAGGCCAGGATGGCGAGAATTTGTCTCACGTACTTTAGACATTATGCTTGGTAAAGTAGCCAGGCAGTGAAAAAGAGGAAACTATATCGACCAGATAGATTGACACTCTGGCTGCACCAATGAGTTCCGAGATAAGAACCCTTATGAGTGTGGTGCAGGCCCGGGGAGTGTTTTGTTTTGTTGTACACAGGGTGGCTATGAATTAGAACCAACTAGACAGCACCTTACAACAACAACATGAAAAATGTAATGTTTTTACCAAGTTACTTTGTTAAGGTATAAATAAATATACCATGCATTATGAACAAATTAACTATAGTCTTTTGTTTGACTGAATGTGTTTATTGCTGTACATTTGTGCATATGTGTAATATTTTCCAGTTCAATATTTTCCATGTGCACAATCCGGTGCCATCAGTTATATCAGTTAGGTTGTGAAACCATTAACCATGTGTGTTGCCTGATTTCCCATCACTATATCGTTCCGATTTTAGTATAAGGAGTACCTATACTTAAATGGGAAGGATACAGAGATCAGCAAGGCCCCTGAGCAAAGATACCATACAAATTCTTGAAGCATTCCATACTTTTTAGGAGTCCTGGTTGGGATTGACTTGAGGGCCATGCGTTTGGAGTGAGCTAGGATGGCGGTTTTTGTGTTGGACTGGTAACCACAAGGTCAGCAGTTTGGATTTACTAGCCATTCCCTGGGAGAGAAAGGAGGCTTTCAGATCTGGTAAAGATTTTCAGGCCCAGGAACCCACGGGGGCAGTTCGACTCCGTCCCACGGAGTTTCTGTGTGTCAGAATTGACTCTGTGGCCATGAGTTTGGTTTTCCATTTTTGTTTCTCCTGAACAGACACACTCCGTGCTTCCTACCCAGTGACCCACCCATTCCCGCCTCTCCTCCCCTTGGTAATCACTAACCTGGAGTTCTGATGATGTAAATGAGTTAAGCATTGGACTGCAAGGTAACAGTTTGTTTGAATCCACCAGCCGCACCATGGGACAAAGATGAGGCTTCTGCTCCCAGAAAGATTTACCGCCTCAAAACCCACAGGGGCGGTTCTGCTCTGTCCTGCAGGGTGGCTATGAGTCTCTGTGGACTTCAATGGCACGAGTTTGGTGATTCTGGGCAGTTCGTATGTGTATGATACCATTTATTTCCCCGCTGTGATCGGCTCATCTTCAACCTTAATCCATGCTGTTGGCCCTATCAGGATAAATACATCATTGTGGCCAAATAGCATTCCACTGTATGTGTATACCACCTTTTGTTTATCTATTCATCTGCTGATGGGACATCTAGGGTGCTTCCACCTTTTGACTGCTGTGCATAGTGCAGGGTGCCCTGATCTTGATGGAAGTCTTATGAACCAGAGATGTGACGTTTCCAGGACAAGTGAATTGAACACATACCTGTGTAAAGAATAAGACAAATGCCATGCGGCACGGATGCCATCCTGCAGGATGACCCTGCGTGGGTGACATTCCGTCATCAATTATTATTTTCATGTTGAATCAGCATGTCATCTGTGCCAACCATCCATTTGTGCTCCGTGCTTTTGCCATGAGGGTAGATACAGTAGTCGATGTTTATCTGTTTACTACAAAGAATCCTATTAATTTTGACACAGTCCAAGAACAATATTGCCTACTGTCTAGAAATAGGTAGGACTACCCTTCCACGGTGTTTAGGGATGTGCTGGGGCTGTAAATTACAGTTCTGCTTTGGGCATTTCTTCCCACCATTGAGTCTTCAAAGATGACAGCATCACCCCTCACCACCCAATTATAATTGATTAGCTGAGCTAATAAAAGCGACGTGGTGTCAACTTAATTGACCTATTTTTACTGGCCTACAAGATTGGAATTTCAAATTAGAAAAAGGTAACTTTTAAAAGAATCTGAGGGAGGATTCCCCTCTAGCTACTTATAAGAGCTGGTGAATATCCAAAATGCCAGTGGGAAAGGACGCAATCCACATGTAAACTATGCTCACGGGCTGAGCACACGATTCCCATGGCTTATGAGGTTTAAAAAACGGGCAGGAAAAAGCACCCTTATCTTGTAGGATGTGCTTCCTGATTTCTTTCCATATTGCCCTCTATCTAAAGCAGGGCCGGGCAGCATCTCGGGGTCCCTGCGCCTCACAGGCTTGACAGTGCCCACCACCGCCGCCCAACTGCAAAGCGGCCTCGTGGATGTGAGCATGAAAATGCCTGCTGTTGCCAGGCAAAAAGGACCATGATTCCTGTTCTCCTCATTAAATCGTAGTAGGGAGGCCCAGAAAGATTACTTGTAACCATCCATGGAAGCATCCAAATATCAAATCTACATAGAAACACATAGATGTTGTGAGGTGCTTGGCTGTATTAGTTCAAAGTCTAATGTAAACCATTAAAAAAAAATTCCCAGGGCAATCCGCGGGAATCCTGTAGGAGGTCTTCCAGTGTGTACTATGCAATGAATTTGATTTATCTTTCCCCAGTGGGCTGAGAGCATTTAGAGTATTCCGTATATGTATTCGTCCTGTAGTGATCTTTTCTCCCAATTTCAACTTTAAAGCTAATTGCTTGCCACTCTGGGATGCCCCTGGAATTTGAATGGCACAGTTTCCAGCCTGCATGTGTGCCCCGCTCTGGCCACTGACAGGGCGATGCCAGGAGCAGATTTTTTTCTCAGAAAGGGAAAGTGCTAATCTTCCGTTAATTACGTCGTAAGGTAAAAAGGGGTCCACCCTGCAGTTTGGGGTCCTTTGAGGGAAGTGGCTTGCGAGCAACTGTGTTGCTGCCATCCAAAGCTGGGGCGGCTTCTCAGCCTCTTACCTCAATAGAGAGCTGCAGGACAAGAGTGAACAAAGGAGGCCTGTTTGGCCTGCCCCACTTGCTGGGCTGTTGTCTTGGCCCCTTTCAGTGAAGGAAGGGGTGGGGGGGGAGCTGGGTCAAAGTTGAACAACACTGAAAAGGAATTCAAGCTTCATGTCGAAATTTGAATTATAGCTCTAGTTTGAGGGCCGCCTAGAGGAGTTTGAATTGAAATTTTTGAATCTGTGGAAGCTTAAGTGACAGATGGCGCTGGAACATGGCACGCAGAGCTGGATGGCGTGGCCAGAGTGTGCCCGGCGGCCCAGGGAGGTCCCCGGTAAACAGCTAGTTAACTGATGAAAGTTTTTAAGCTGTAGAGAGTACAATTTGGATGCTCCGTGCTGGACCCGGAGCCCACACGGTGTGTGAATCAAGGCGAGGCCCCTGAGCCTGGCAGGCGCTGCGATGCGCTCCTCCGCCCCTAATTGCCTTGCAAATATTCTTCCCACTGCTCTGCGGCTTTCTCCTCCAGGGTCTGAGTTGAATCAATACAGAAATATCTAACCAGGCCCTTTGTAAAAGCTCATCAGTGTGTTCTGGTTTCGTCCACAGATTGTTTGGAGAGATGACAAGCGATATCCGCCCTAAATACCGGTCAAGTGTTCAGTGTCTTTTCCTCCAATATAAGATCTATTTCTGATTCTGGCTGTTCGCTTCGAGCAAGAGCCAACACTGTTGTCTTCATGACTGGACTTTTTTAATGTGGCAAATGGTTGCCTGCTAAATTTGGTAGACAGCAACCAGTTAAAAAATTCTAGAAGAAGAGGAGGAGGAGGAGGAGGAGGAGGAAGGGAAGGGGAGAAGGAGGGGGGGAAGGAGGAGACAACTACAGGGAAGCAAAGGTTACTAAGATATAGGTGAAATTAAAAAATATTTAGGCGGGGACTTTGAAACCCTTCATGGTGTCTCATAAAACTACAATTGGAGTAGAAGAAGTTGTTACATTTGTTTGGGGGTCTTAGACCATTTAAATGATTTCATGACAGCCCTTTGTTCTGACAGTGTAGAAAGCATGATATATTAAGGTATAATCCATTGAAGTGAATATTTCTGCTTCTAATTTAGGGAAATCACCTTGGCACAGCCCCGGCAAGATGAACACAATTAGTAGAGTTGGTAAATTTAGAGATAATACTGACATTTAAATGAAAGCTAAATCACTTCAGAATGGATTCCATTAATTTATGCCACACAATAGCTTTGTACAAAGCATGATATATGCATTGTATGTCTTGCACATGTTAAGGTAACCTGAATTTTAAATGGTGGAATGGGATTTTTAAGAATTCCATGACTTCTAGCAAGAGTTACCTTGTTGCAAATTGTTGGAAGGAAAAATATATCAAAGGTTAATTTCTATCCTGCAACTATGAGGGGAGTTATTTAACAGCAGGGAGGGGGAGTTCATGGTCAGGTTCATTTGCTGGGACTGGGATGGAAAGGGTAGCGATGAGGAGTGTGAGAGATTCAGGTAGAGGAAAGGCTTAGGTGCGTAATGAGAATGGTGACATCCCAGACAAGGGTCCTGCGGTGGACAGAGTGAGAGAGAGGCAGTGAGGAACAGGGCACTGCAGAGATAAAAACCTAATACCTGAAAGACAAACGGAAGGAAGAGAATAAACAGTTTTCTGGTGACTGCACGGCTAGTGGTTCTCAGCCTTCACATCGATAGCCACCAACACTAAATATTTGAGAAATATTGTATGTGGACCTTTAGACCATTGGAGTTAACTTGACCTCACATAATGCAATAAGTCGCTTTGTAGAGATGAAGCAGCATGAACACAATTGCAATGAAAAAATTGTGGAAATTTTACTAAGCAGTCAAGGCTGAAGTTATTTCAGTGTATCAGTTACATTTGTACCCTGATCATCTCATCATCTCATCTCATCTCTCCAGCTAATTTTGGTTCCTTGGTGCACATGTGGTCCCAGTTTGAGACGATGACTCTCTAACTCACTGGTTCTCTACCTTCCTAATGCCGTGACCCTTTAATACAGTTCATGTTGTGGTGACCCCCAACCATAAAATTATTTTCGTTGCTACTTCATAACTATAATTTTGCTACTGTTATGAATTGGGTGACCCCTGTGAAAGGGTTGTTTGGCCCCCAAAGAGGTTGCGACCCACAGGTTGAGAACCGCTGCAAACTCATTGCCATAAAGTGAATTCTGACTCTTGGTGACCCAATAGGACAGGGTAGAACTGCCTCTATGGGTTCCCAAGACTTAAGCCCTTTACTGGAGTAGAAAGTTCGATCTTTCTCCTATGGAGCAACTGGATGTTTCGAACTGTTGACCTTGAAGTTAGCAGTCCAATGTGTAACTACTACACCACCAGGTCTCTGAATTGAGGAGGTTACATATGTGAAAATGTGAATTCCATATTCACTGCCAAATTCTAAATTCACTGCCATTGAGTCAATGATGAGTCATTGAGATCCCCTGTGGGTTTCCAAAACTATAACTGCTAATCAGAGTAGAAAATCCAGTCATTCTCGAGGGGATATGGTGGTGGTTTCCAACTGCCGACCATTCTGATTGACGCCCAATGTGTAACCACTACACCACCATGCCCCCAGTAGAAGAGGTTAGATGTATGAAAATGTGAACCAGCCAAATCCATTTGGAATGATTCCTTACATCAGACAGGATTCTTCACTTTGCCCAAAGTCTCTGATAAGTGAGTTTTTCAGATGTTTAAAACTTAATTCAGAAAGAACTTTTCAAAAAGATCTCAATGGACTGGTTACCATGCTAATTAGCATGATAGATACCAAAGAGTGAAACCCAAGCAGATAAGGCTCAACAAAAATCAGTAAATAGACTGGTGGCAAGTGAGAGAAGTCACTAGATTGTATGGAAATTTTGAATGTTTACTCTAGATAACATCAAGGGACCAAGCCTCTCAAGATAACTAAATAGGCACCCAGGTAATCCAGGCATGTCTGCCTTGTACATAATAGCATCCTGTCAGCCCTGCCCCCACCCTTTTCTCTTCCCTTCTGCAGGCTAGTTTGTACCTGAGTCTCTGTATTCCGTGAGTCGGGGGCTAGGAGGATGAACGACTGAGTATGTGAAATCTGTAACTATCAAGTGGATCTTTTGTTGGGGAAAGCGGGGAATGACATTGCCGGTTTGAAGTCACAGATGAAGTCTAGACCATGGGAAATCAAACAGTCATCATTTGATTCCCGGACTCTGTTTGTAACCTGCTTCCTGGTTCTAAATTAGGCACTTGAGCAGGCAGTGAAATCGTTCAATCCAGGAGAGTCCCATTTTTTAAATGGCTGTCAAGGAGCCCTAAATGACATCGTTGTGACCCTAAAGAGTGACCTACTTTCGCTTGCTGGTGACACACGAGTCCGAATGTGCACAAGACTTGTCCTTCCCATCACTGTCTGCGGCCGATGCCCGTCTTTTCTCTCCGGAGGCCTCTGGCTGGCTGCACACTGATTGAGTGAAGCACTCTCTGAGCTTGCTTTCCACCATCTGAAATTTTTTTTTGTTGAAATCAGAAGTGAGGCACACGGACCTAAAATGGAAAGTGGAAAGGCTGTCATGTAGAACGGATCAGCTAACGCTTTAAAATTTTGGAGCTAGCCATCCCTACACCTTTTTACCCGGTGTCCCCGAAAGTAAGATATCCCCCCAAAATAAGACCCACTTACAGTTTTGCCTCTCGCCGAAATGTAAGGCACCCTCTGAAAAGAAGACCTCCCTGAAAATAAGGCCCCCCGAAGCTACCGTAACTCTGGACTCTGAACCGTAGCTGCGGGTGCCGCTACGCAGCTCACTGTTGGCCGCAGTGCAGCTGGAGCAGACAGGAAGTGCGAGGTCTCTTTTAATAAAACAATAAACAATCAATGTGTACTGTATTCTTCTTCATGGAAAAATAAGACATCCCTGAAAATAAGACCTAGCGCATCTTTGAGAGCAAAAATCAATGTAAGACGCTGTTTTATTTTCGGGGAAACAGGGTAATTGGTCATCCTGGATTGCTCTCTGTCCTTTTCCTGATATTCCACGGTAGGAGCTGACCAAAAGTTTGCTCTTTCCTAACTCATGATTGGCCTGTCATGGCTGGGCTGCATTCAGGGGATTGCCTTGAGTGTACCTTGCTGTGAACTGTGTGATTAATGGGATTTTTGAGAAGCACAGAGCTCCTCTGCCCAGAGGAAAACGCTGCCAGAAGTGTGGCTTGGGAGAGACTCCTTAGGTTCTTGTCTTCCTCTAGCTAGAATATGGAGAAAACACAATGTTTTTGTCACCCTCCACCTCTTGTGTTCCTGTGACATTGATGATGGGGAAAGGACGAGAGAAAGATGGCATCGACGGATCCTGCTGTTAGCAAGAGCACATCTTCCTGTTGCTGCTTTCACTTTAGTGCCCTGGCAAAATTTGCTTCAGGGATGTGCACCTTAGCCCTAACTATACCTGCTTGAGTTTGAATGAACGGAGTAGCCTTATGTTTCAGGTTGAGAGACTGATTGATATTCTTAGTGATGTTCCCTAGTGGTGCTGTTTTCAAAACTTAAGTTGCATTCTAAGCTCCTGCACATCCTGATCTATACGATGGCCAGGTGGAGTCAATAGGACAAAGTAAGGGTGTGAATCAGCAAATCTTTTTCTCCTGGAGTGTCTGGCATGTCAGTAATAGTCTTTAGACCAGGGGTCTTCAAACTTTTTAAACAGGGGGCCAGTTTGCGGTCCCTCAGACCCATTGGAGGGCCGGACTATAGTTAAAAAAAAAACTATGAACAAATTCCTATGCACACTGCACATATCTTATTTTGAAGTAAAAAAACAAACGGGGCAAAAACACCCGGCTGGCCAGGTCCTCGGCGGGCCTTTAGACAATTGAATTGTGTTTTCTTCAAGGCATAATCCTATTCCTAACTTTCAGGAGCGCATCCAGTAGTGGGTGTGTGCTCACACGTGGGGGCCAATGTAGATTTTGATTCAGCATACCTGGGGTGGGAATGCAAATTCTCAGCCAGGGGTTGAACCAGAAGGAACCAGTTCGAAGCCCTGTGACTAACAAGTAACTCCATAAATCATTAAAGCGTGACATCATTTTAATAGATAAAAGCCTTTCCTTTTCAAACTGCATGTGCTTAACACCCAAAACTCCAAATTCACTGCCGCTGAGTCAGTGCCGACTCAGTGACCCCGTAGGACAGGGTGGAACTGCCTCCTTGGGTTTCTGAGATTGTAACTCTTTTAAGAGTAGAAAGTCTCATCTTTCTCTCATAAAGAGGTTGGTGGTTTCGAACTGACAAATTCATCACCACTATGCCCCCAGGACTGCCTTATATACTTAAAGATTGGCTATAAAGAGGACACACAGGCTTGTGAGCAGGTTTGTAAAGACTGTTGTCTGTGGTTTGTTGCATTTTTCTGTTGCTCTGGACCTCAGGGAAGAAACGGACACTTACAGGGAGCAGTTAACACTGCCTGGGTATAGACCCTGAGCTCTGAAAGGGGGAATGGAGTCCTGAGGTCACCGGTTTCTAACGCAAAAGGAAGGACAAAACTCCAGCTTGCTCGCTCTCCATGTGTGCCTCTCTCTTTCTCTAGCTATAAAGAGTCCTGGTGCCACAATGGCTATTAACGGAGAGCTTGGTAGTTTGCTCACCAGAGGCTCTGCAGGAGACAAGACTCGGAGACCTGTTCCTACAGATTCCAGCCTAGAACACCTCTGGGCAAGGGGTTTCTTCAGAAACTTGTACCTGTGGCCAACATTGAGGTCGTGCCCCTGTCCAGACATCGGATACCCTTCTTTTAGGTGACCTTACTAGAACCTCAGCTCCAATATACCAGCCAAGCTCATTTATCTTTTGCTTCACACGGGATGGCACTGCAGGAAAATGGCAGCTTTACCTTCCTTGCTTTCGCTGAGGAAAAGTGGCCTATGGTGTGTACCATTGTGCTATTCTGGTAGACTAGAGAAACAAATTCATAGACACTCATATATGTGTATTGGAAATAGCTTTATATAAAGAGTAATTTTACATTAAGAAAACATCCCAGCCCAGTCCAGATCAAGTCTTTAAGTCTGATATTAGCCCACATGTCCAGTACCAGTCTGTAAATTCCTCTTCAAACTCATGCATCACATGCAATGACGCTGAGTGCAGGAAGATCACAGGCCAGTGGGTGG
>NW_022103920.1:37353331-37375225 GCF_000313985.2 Echinops telfairi
ATACTTTTTGATAGCCGGGCACCATCAGCTTTCTTCACCACATTTGCTTATTCGGAGAATGCGGCTTTCTATTCGTGTATTATCTACTGAGATTTTAGACACTTTTATTTTGAGGCACACAATATCCTTCACAGGCCACACCAGAAGGACTTAATTTTCAACTCCAATAAGTGAACAGGCTCTACCTCTACCTCATCCGCAGCCTTTGACTTAGGCCCAAACTTCGTCGTGTGAGAAGCAGATGGCTGCTATCCCAAGGGTATAGAATTGGCAGTTGTTGGACTTTGGCTCCGATCTCTTGCCCTCAGGGTGCCCAATGAATGGTGAATGAGGACTATCATATCCTTGCTATTTTAATGCCCCTCCTGATTTATTGAGATATGTATTAATCTGATAGGCCTGGTTCTGCCATGGTCAATGATTATTATTGGAAATGTTACTTTATTGTCAGCCCCCATTGTTTGTGCAATAGTGTCTAGTCACGTAAGAGCTTAATCATGTACATGTCAATAATTCATGTACTGTGGTTTGTAGCCAGTTTGTACTTGTATAATCTCCTTTTCTCAAGCATGATTTACATTCTATACCACTGGTTAAATTAATGACACAATCAATGGAACTACCTTATGCTTCAGGGAGATAATTGATAACGCTCTCTAACATAAAATGATAATGATATCTCTAGGGTGAACCAGAGACATATGAAAAACCATGGATATATTAATGGATCTTGGGATCGAACTTAATTCTAGCCCCGATCTAAAAACAATTTGTTCTTATGACTTGGCCCTGCCTGCTACTTGCGCTCATGAAGAGATCACTGAAGATGTGAGTACTATAGTAAAGTATGGTGAAGAAACTAAATGGTGCCCAGCTATCAGAAAGAATAGTGTCTGGGGTCTTAAAGGTTTGTCTTCAAACAAGCAACCATATAAGTGAGGTGTCAACTAATTCCACATGTAAGAGACACACCAGCCTGTGTGATCTAAGAATTGCAAATAATATAATACAAATATAAAACAAGTGAGGTGTCAACTAATTCCACATGTAAGAGACACACCAGCCTGTGTGATCTAAGAATTGCAAATAATATAATACAAATCAAAAGGAGGGAGTGATATCAAAACCTAAACTGTGCACACCTGGTTTGCAGAAGGCTATGGATGGCAGTGGAAACTCAAATTCCATTGTTGGGACCCACAAATAGATTAAGCCTCCGGTGAATCCCCTCTGCCACATCATAGTCAGAGGCATGTGAATAGCCGAGGGATGTGTTAACAGACAGAGAGTATTGTAGAGATGATTATAGTAGATATAGTTAGGTTAAAATGTAACATCTCATCTAATCCCCCTTTTGACTCGTTTAAATATTGTATCATCTTTTTAAAAGTGAAGAGGAAATACACATGGATTAAGTCCCCAGTGAATCCCCTCTGAACATAGACCAGAGATGTGAATAGCCTTGCTATCATGCCGAGAGCACTAGAAAGTGGATTATGGCAGATGTAGCTAAGTTGAAATTTGACACCTTATCATTTATCTCCCTTTTGACCCATTTTAAAGTTGTTTTAGTTATTAATATTTTTTGCTATTGAGTTTTTTTCTCTGTTTTATTTGTAATGGTTGTTAGCTTGTTTAATTCTTTGTTTTTATATGTTTTTTTGGTATATGAAATCCAGGATTGGTGAATCTATACACAAAGTAACTGGATTAATGGTTCCCTGGGGATATGGCTGGGGAGGCTGAGAGGAAATGGGGAGTTTATAACAAGAAAGAAGAAAATGTTCTAAACTTGATTGCAATAATTATTGAACAACTATTCTTGATATGATTGAATTATCGAATTGTATGATATGTGTATTATATCCCAATAAAAATGTTTAAAAAATAAAAAGTTACATTCTCAGAAACCCAGAGCAGTCCAGCCCTGTCCCTGTTGCTCTGAGTCAGCGTGGACTCAACGGCAATGGATTTGATGTTGGCATGTTTGACTAAGGATCCTTGGAGGCGCTGTGGGATTCACATTAGGCTGATAACCACAAGGTTGGAGGTTCAAACCTGCCAGCCACTCTGAAGGAGAAAATGTGGCTGTCTGCTCTCATAAAGGTTTACAGTCTGAGAACAGAGACTTCTACTCTGACAGACTTGCGAGGAGTTGGAATGAACTCAATGGCAGGGGTTTGGTTTGGATGTCTCTCCACTTCAGGCACAGAAATACTGGAAGTGGTGGGGAGGATATTAGTTGTATCAGCTATACATATGTGTGAAGTTAGAAGTTTAATCAATTGACTACTCTTCTTGTAAGTTTGCTGCCTTTATCAAGTGCAAATTGTCATCCTCCCTCCAGAGGATTGATTTTGTTGCTTAGGTTTCTTTCTACTGAAAAAAATGGTAATGCTTTAGATACTTATTCATGCCAAGGAAAGAAACATAGTGCGTTAGTTCTCAGACAACTCAAGCCTGAACACTACAGGCTGAAGAATGACATTGTGCAGAATTTTGCAGCGAACTATACCAGGCATCATTGCTGTCTCCTTGAATCACGCTTGACAAGAGCTTTTAATCCATTTGGATTTTAGTTTGAATACATCATAACAAAATAACCCAGAAGCTGTGTTAGCTCATCTTGCTTCATGGCAGCTCGCTTGATGTGTCTGTTCTTCATTTCCACTGGCGACAGCTTTGTCTGTCTGCAATAGTAAGTGCCTCCAAGGCAGTGACCTTGGCTCTGCAGGTAGGATGTACCATGTATGGAGTTTACTGAGCGGCCATGTCCAGAGAAGGGCCTACTTGGTTGAAGACTATTGAGATGCTTTGGTAGGCAGGTTCTTGGGGTGGACACTGCAGAATTGACTACTGTGGGTTCAGATGACTCAGTGACTCATTCATATATGTAAACCATTTGTCAATTTGAGGACTCCCTCCTGGTGATCATGTGCATCCCTCGCCACGGACTTGAGTTTATTTATGATCTTGTCAGGAGAGGCTAATGAAAATCCACTCGCATCCAGCAGAACCAAAATGTGAATCATGGCTCTTTTAATTTTGCAAGTTCTCACAGCTTCCTTTTAACGTGTGAGCAGTGAGGTGCAAATTGATTGAGTGGGATGGCCAAGGCCCCAGGCAGTCATTTTGTATTTGAAAAATCACAGCCTCAGCGTCAAAAATCGTTAGCTCTTTTAAATAAATGCCTTGAAAAACAAGCTCTGCAGAGTGTTTGAAAGTTTTGGGGGGACAGTAGGTTAGGCATTGGGCTGTTAACCACAAGGTTGGCCGTTCAAATCCACCAGTCACTCTGGGGGAGAAAAATTAGTCTGTCTACTCCCATAACGATGTACAGCCTTGGACACTCATGGAGTTGCTGTGAGTCCCAGTTGATTCAATGACAGTGGGTTTGGTTTGGCTTTTTGTTGTAATGCTTGGTGGTTGGCTCTTATTTATCTACAGGTGTATTAATAAGGAACTTCATGATAAATTTCTGGCTTCAAATCCACCATTAAAAGTTGAATTATTAATTTAGATTTTTGGACCAGTAAACCCATGCTTAAACATTTTAAAAATTTATTTTATTGGGGGCGCATAATGCTCTTATCACAATGCATACATGCAGCATAAACATCTTATGTTCAAGATCGCTCTCCTGATTTCCTTTTCGGGACAAACAGAATGCACACTGAAGGACCTAGTTACTGACAGACAAAATAGAAACTGGAAATCAATGTTAATAACATGTTTTCTCTGGCTCCGGGCTACCTGAGCCAGCCCAGTCATCCTCTTCAGCATAATTCCAGCCTGTCCCTGCTTCAGTCTCCGCTACACAGTGAGGACGGGGCAGAGACGCACTGAGTAGACACACTGGTTACACACCTGTGCCAGGAGCGCCTCCCTTACGGAATGGCGGAGGATCACTTACTTGAAACGAAGGCTCGTGGCAGCTGCTGTCTGTGGGCACCGGGTGCCCTGCCCCGCAATGACAGCTGGCTGTCACATCCTGCGACACCACCCCAGCCACCCCCGTGGCCGGAACATCAAAGAGGAGGGTCAAGTCTCCTGGTCCCTCAGCTTTATTTGTGGGGCAGTCTGCTCCCGAGGGTCTTTTTTTATTTGTTATTAAATATAAAGATATCCCACTAAGGTTTAGGGAGTGAGACCCCAAAGATGTTCATACCTATTACTCTTAAGTTTGTAAGATAATGCAGGACCTGTATCGGTTACTTAACTATAAAAGCAGCAACAACAAAAAACTCACTGCCATTGTGTGGTTTCTGAGACCGTAACTCTTACGGGAGTAGAAAGCCCATCTGTCTCCCATGTAATGGCTGGTGGTTTTGAACTGCCGGCTTTAATGTTTAAATATATGTTAATTATTATTTTAATTTACAGGCTTATATGCTTATACACTGGTGGCCCATGTGTTAAATATTAACTGTTGCATATTCCCAAGTCAGGATTTTTATTTAAAAAATTATGCAGGAGAGTTTCTTCCAAGTTTAAGATAAAACCCTTGAGTGAGAATTCTAAACCATTTCTTTTCGCCTCCAGCATGGACAGGTCCTTTTGTGTTTTATTTCCATGGTAACAGTTAACTTCGGCTTGGGAACAACAAACCTGCATGATAACCATCCAGTTGACATTGTTGGGCATCCCCTGTGGGATTTCCTAATGCTTCATGGTGTCAAGGTAGCACCTGAAGGAGCGTCTCAAAGCCTTGCTGCAGTTTTTGCATAGCTGATGGCTCTCAGAGTGGGTCGAAGGGAATAGTCAACTTTCGACCACAGCAGTTTGGCACACACAAAACACCACGAGCAGTCAGACTTCAAAGACATTCCTAGGGCATCGTAAAGAGCTCGTGAACTCCAAGTTCCTTGCCTTCAAGTGAATGAGATTGTAGGAAGTATGCAGCCGACAAACTGGGTGGCTTCATGTGACTAAACATTGATGCTGGTGCTTTGTTTGAGGGAAGTTCAAAATGGAGCCACTCCCAGGGGGAGAAATCAGAGCGTGGAAACTCTTGTCTTCAGGTAACCCTACTCTCTCTGGGAATCTGGAGTCTTTGAATTTGAATGAGCTTCCATTCTTTGCTTAGAAAACAGACGGAGGAATAAAACCCAACTAGTGGAAAAGCTGCCTGCTGTGTTCATATGAAGTAGTAACTGTGAATTAATTGGTGTAATGGATTATAAATGGTTATGGTTGATAAATGTAGAAAATGTACTGTGTTAAATCATGTTCTCGAAAAGATAGTACGTGTAATGAAGGGGAAAAAAGTAAACCCCCAAACAAACAAACAAACAAAACCCCAAATCAACCCATTATGGTACTAAGGACATCTTTTATGGCATGGGTTTTCTTGTTTGTTGGTTTTTTGTTTGTAGTTTTATGGAGATATACATTCCATACTATTAAATTCACTCGTTGGAAGTATAGAATTCAGTGAGTTTTAAAATAAAATTTGTAGCTATGCAGCGGTGGTGGGAAGTTTTCTAAGATGGCCATCAATATTCTCACTCCCTGGTCTACACATTCTGAATCATGGTTTACCCTAGAATCTGAAGGGGTAAATGAAGGTCCTGTTTTTATTGTTGTTGGTCGGGGCTGTCCAGTAGATTTTCAACTCATATTGACTCAATAAGAAAACTGCTTCAGAGGGTTTTCTAGCGGTCATCTTATGGGCTGGGTCTTCAAGTCTGTCTCCAGTAGAGCCACTGGGTGAGTTTGAGTATGCTGCCTCCCCAGGTCTCCTTAATTAAGGGTCTTAATTATGTTAATGAGCGCCGGTGGGGCTGTGGGTCTCCTGTTGTGCTGCTAACCCTGAGGTCTTCTCCTTTGCCTGAGAATGTCCCAAATCAAGTGAGTGGAATCAGAGAGCTGCTGGTTTCCACAACCTGCCCTGTGCGCATGAGTGACCACCATGACAGAGCCCTGAGGGAAGAGGGAAGCTAGGCGGACAGGATGGCAGCAGCTCCAGTCAAGGCTATAACCTCAGACTCCTGTTTCCACTCTGATCCCAGTAGTTCTCATCCGGGAATGCTTCTCACGGCACTGCTGGTCTTTGCTTAATTCCCCAACAGGCCATGGAAATAATTGTTTTCAGTAGTTCCTCCGATTTTATAGTTGCTTTTGGATGAGATTTGTTGACCTGTGTCTCCATTGTTCTGGAAGTCTTCATAACTGGTGGCAGTTGTTTGTTTTCTTTTGAAAAGCTTACTCACAGAATGGATCAGGGATAAGTTTGAGATGCACGTGGTACCAGTTAAATAGAGTTTAAAGGACAAATTCATTTCCAAGTTTCATTTTTCTGACATGGCAGGTATGGATAGAAGGGAAATAGACTTGGGTTTAATCCTGTCTTTATTACTAACCATTATGTGTAGGGCCTTAGACTAGTTTTGTAACTTAAATAGGAATGATGATGTCTACTTCATAATGTGGTTATAAGGATTACTGAGATCATCACAGGCGCTGAGCACAAGGCCTGCTTTTATCAGGTAAAAGTGAACTTCGGTTCCCTTTGCACAGAGCTGTCCAGGAAATAACACCCATTTATAAAGAATGGATCTTTTAGCGTAAGAATGAGGCAGAAACTCTGGGCCCTTCTCTGAAAAGGAATTAGGCTGTCAGAATAAGAGTCTGGATGAATGGAAATGGAGTCACAGAAGAAAAGAAAGCTGGAATAGACCGAGGCCCAATATTAAAGAACATTGAATTAATAAAGAAAGGTACAGAGGCAGTGATGATAAAATTGACCCTGCAGTTTGAAGAAAAACAGAGCATCTAGGCATGGAAGCAAGACCGATAACCAGTCTCTGCCACCGGGTGTTTTTGTCAGCGGGAAGGGCAGTGAATGTTGAGGGACGCTGGCAACGGGACTGGGCGTGCCGTCTTTGAGTCTTCACTACCGCCTTGCCCAGGTCTTTGGACAGGAGCTCAAGGCAGGTGCACTGGCACGACCCCCTGGGGATGCAGCTCCTGCCCCGTCCCTTCCTTTTGCATGCCTCAGAGCCACTCTACCAAGTCCTCACCCATGTTCCGCCTGACGTGGATCCCAAGGATGAAACGGGACACTGGCTTCAGGGCTCCTTCTGCCTACATGCCTCGCTTCTTTCTCCCCAGAGGAAGAAGGCTTATTGAACTAGACTCAAGGGTTAGAGTGGAAGCACCGGCACTTTGACACAGGTGCAGGAAGATTTAGGCCCAGAAAGGATAAGTGACTGGCCTGAGGCCATAGAGCCATTTTGTGACAGAATCGGTGTTCAGATTCAGGTTATTTGTTTTAGGATTAGCCTAACTGCCAGGACTTTCACAATGTTGATCCGCGGGTCTCAATGCTGATCAGAGCTACTCAGCACAGTAACTCAAACCTCCGTAGAAGACAGATCGCCCTCAAGGCAACTACATCCTAAGTCAAGAAAGCAGACTGATGTATTTTTAGAAAGACTTTCAACAAAGATTGAAATTGCCCCCCCACCCCCCACCCCAATCCCAAAAGTATTTCAGAAAACCAACATCACATAGCCTATCTGGCTCTCTGAGCAATGTAGCTCATTGAAGGTGTTTAGAAAAAGAATTATAGTCCCTGAAACACACTGGCTAGACAGTAAATACACTGAGGTCACCCAGATGCCAGTGGGATGAAGTCTCCCAGGGTTTGAATGTGGAATTAGCAGATCAGGTCAGAGATCAAGTGCTAACATTTAACCACTGATCTGTCCGCCCCAAGGAATAAATAAGAACATTGACTGGACGAGGCTCCCGTTTCTGGAGCGGTCTGTTTCTTAAACCTACGAGAGAGCTTTTGCAGATTACTGGCAGATCTCCTTGGTGGGGATTACGGCATTATGGCTTAGCCCGGGGAAGCCAGCATTCCTGCCTTGGGCTTGTGCAGTAGAGAGCTGAGGTCAGCGTCCCTACGAGCCTGGCTGCTCCCCAAGGGAAAGGGCACCCCCAAAGTCAAATGGGTCTTTACTTGGAGCCCATCCTTCCCCATTTCTAGTTTGTCTCTCAAACTTCTAGGTGCACTTGAATCACCTGGGTATCTTATTCAAATTCTGAAGATTTGGGTTCAGTAGCTCTAAGGTAGGGTGGGAGTCCCTGGGTGGCCCAATGTTTAAGCACTGGGCTACTAGCTGAAAGGTTGGCGGTTCCAACCCACTCAGAGGTGCCTTAGGAGCTATCCCTGGTCAGCTGTCTCCAAAACTCACAGCTTTGAAGCCACGTTACGCAGTTCTACTTGGTCTGTACACTTGTGGTGATGGCAACTAGCCACAGCTAAAAGGTAGGCCATCAGAGACTGTATTTCTAAGATGCTCCCAGGTGAAGACAGTACGACGGTCCCCAGATTACCCTTTGAAGAGTAGGTCTAGGGACCTGGGAAGCTGAGAGTCTCTATTCAAAGAGCCGAAGCCTATTTCCTGCACCTTTGGGGGCCTCTCCACGCATGCTGCTGCAGATGTGCACATCAGAGGCCCCAAGGATAAGGAGGGGAGGGAGGTGGGGCTGACCGAGCCTGGCCCTTCTCGCTGGGAGTCCACAGGCAGGAGTACAAGGCTTCTCCTGGCACAGGACTGAGATGGCATTGGCAGAAGTGGGGACCTCCGTGTGTATCCCTATTAATGTTAGGATTGGGCATGCTTGTGGGTGTCTTTGGAAAGGGTTGGTAAAAATTATCGCAGGACCAAAATGCAAAGTGGATGGATTCCAATTTTGTTTTTTTCCAATTGCAGCCTGAAAGAACATCTTATTTTCCTTTTAATGCGCACATACGATCTTTGAAATCTGTCGGTCAGTTTTCACCAGGTTTGTGCGTTGTGTTTGTGATAGCTTTGAGGGCCTTCCGTTGTTCTAGCTGGCTACTTCGTGCCGGTGGAAAGATGAACGTGTCCCCTGGGGTTTGGTGGAAACTGGTAGTCTTGGGACATCAACTCTTTGGACAATAAAAAAAGCACACCATTTGGCATCATTTAAAGGCTACTGATGTTGTGTCTATGGAGCGTAGAGCTTACATACTGCTAACTGCCAGGTTACAGTCTTGGAAACTCACACGGGCAGGTCTACCTTGTCCTATACGTTTGATATGAGCTGGCATCGACTCAGTAGCAGTGAGTTAGGTTTTGAGCTTGGTTTAATGCTATATATGGACATTGGGTGGAAATAGTAATGCCAGTAGGTGCACTTTAAATAGTTCATAAAGTATGATCAGTGTCATTCATTCTTTCTTCATTCCTTATTATTTTCTTAAACTCGTAGAAAGACTAACATGGAGACAGGGGACAAAAGTTGGTGTTTGAGTCGGTAAACAAATCTGTAAAAGAAACACATGCAAAACATTTATGCAAATAAATCTAGCAGTTGAAAAATGACTATATTTCTTGGCTTCAAACAAGTCACATTGATTGTCCTAGGATTCTGCCACTGAGTCTCTTCTGACTCATAGTGATGCACTGAAAACCCAGGAGTCACTGCAAGGTCTGAAGTTCAACACTACCAGCTGCTCCACAGAAGAAAGACAGGGCTTTTATTCCCATAAAGAACTACAGTCTCCGAAACTCACAGAGGTAGCCCTACTCTGTCCTGTAGAGTCACTAATGAGTTGGCATCCACTTGATGGCAGTGAAGAGGGGAGAATAAATGCCCTTGGGTGCCATCCCCTGAAAATCTACATACTTCTCTTAGTAGCTCTTTCCCTTTCTGTCTCCTTCGAAATTTTGTGCTCAAACTTGCACCCACCAGCTATTCCCAAAGTTGTCAGATTGGCTCAGAGGTGCAGTATATAAAACACCTTGACTCGCGGAAGCCAAACTACCTACACCCCTTGCTTTGGCTAGCATGGCAATCGCCACTTTGGGCAATACTACCTTGCCTCGTTTGGGGCTATGCTTTTTTCTCTTGATCCTGTGCATTTCATGCTACTCCGTACTCAGCTCTTTGACAGGCTTTATGAGTCATGATCAAAACTAAAGACAGTAGCCAATTGTTGGGGAGTTGCTGCAGCCTTTGGCCAGAGTAGCACTCCAGGTCTGATGTCCCAAACACAGTATGTATCTAACAAAGGAGGTGCTTACTTTGGCAGCCTGGTGAAGCCCCGTGGCAGTGGAAGCAGCACAAGCTGGTGGAAAGAGCACTGGGCGAGGAGTCAGGAGGCTTTGGCTGTAGTTCAGTCCACCAAGAAAAACATGACCTTGGGCAAGTCCAGTTGTCTGAGTTTCATGTTCCTCGCTGGCAGAAACAATACTGCCCTCTCTGCCTGGGATTGTTAGTGAGATGAAATGGGACAATAAGTCGAGTGCTCCGAAAAAGTGAAAAGCGGTGGCAAATATTAGTATTGTTTCATATCCATTCATTCAGCCAACATGTACATATCAGCGTTGAGTTATTCCCATGGATACACTCAGAGACCAATGGTGATCCTGTAGCTGGCTCCATTACATTCTCCATGGAGTGGGGGGTGAACCCACAGCCAATCCCTACAGTGCTGTGTGCTTGGATGCTAGCATTTCAGCAACTACAAAATGCTGCCCGGGTGCAGAAAGGGTCATGGCTCACTTTGCCTAGGGGGGCTGTTGAGCTCGCCACAGAGAAAGTGATGTGTGAGCTGGTTCTTGGAAACTCAGCAGAGGTTTGCCAGAGTAGCAGGACGGGAAAGGGCATTCTGCGCCGAGGAAGCCGTGTAGTCAAAGGTGTAGAGATGTGGGGTGCATAATACAAAGTAAAAAGAACCCATTCGCTGGATGCTTAGTCTAATCCGTGGTTGGTAGGTCACTTTGAGCGCGTTCTGACCCATAGCGAATCGAAGTAGAATCACACAGAACCCTGCTCTCTTCTCTACTTCCGTCCTTGTCGTGACAGGTCACCCTCTCACCGAAAACAGAAGGGTCTTTTAAATTAAAAGTCAAATCTTGACATTTATCCACTCAGTAACCTTTAGGAGCAACCCGTTCCTCCCAGAGTAAATGCAAGATTCTTATAAAGAATCTTATCATTTTGCAGCGCCTGGCCCTTGCGATCTTTACGGCCTCCTCCCTTCAATCAGCTTTATCACAGCCCCCTGGCCTTCTTGATCAGTCTCGGCCAGAGCAGGCATGCCCCTCTCCGGGGCATTGGCATTGGTTCATTCCTAGGCTTTGCACCTAGATTCACATGACAAACCCTTCACCTCTTTTGTGTATTTGCTAAAATGTCATCTTTTAATGGAAAATCCTAATTGCTCTCTTTCATTTGTAAGCTCCCACCTTATTCCTAATTCCCACTTGCTGTATTATCTTATATACTCGAGAATAAGCTGGGTTTTTTCAGCACATTAAAAAAATCATTTTATTGGGGGCTCGTACAACTCTTCCCACAATCCATCCATACATCCATTGTGTCAAGCACATTGGTACATATGTTGCCATCATCATTCTCAAAACATTTGCTTTCTACTTGAGCCTTTGGCATCAGTTCCTCATCCCCCCTCCCCATGAGCCCTTGATAATTTATAAATTATTATTATTTTGTCATGTCTTACACTGTCCCGACGTCTCCCTTCACCCACTTTTCTGTTGTCCATCCCCCAGGGAGAGGGTTATATGTAGATCCTTGTAATTGGTTCCCCCTTTCCACCCCACCTTCCCCCCACCCTTCTGGTATCGCCACTCTCACCACTGGTCCTGAGGGGTTTATCTGTCCTGGATTCCCTGTGTTTCCAGTTCCTATCTGTACCAGTGTACATCGTCTGGTCTAGCTGGATTTGTTAGGTAGAATTGGGATCATGATAAGGGGTGGGGCAAGGAGAGGAAGCATTTAAGAACTAGAGGAAGATTGTATGTTTCATTGTTGCTACACTGCACCCTGACTGACTCATCTCCTCCCTGAGACCCTTCTGTAAGGGGATGTCCAGTTGCCTAAAGATGGGCTTTGGGTCCCACTCCGCACTCCCCCTCATTCACAATGATATGATTTTTTGTTCTTTGATGACGATACCTGATCCCTTCGACACCTTGTGATCACACAGACTGGTGCCAGCACATTTTTTTATACTGGAAAAGCCCCCCAGTTTTTTGTGGTAAAATTAGGTGCCTCGGCTTATACTCGAGTATATACAGTATTTTCATTTTCCATAGTATTTATCACCGTATGTAATTTACTTACTTATTCTGTGTTCTCCCAACAGAAATCCAAACTTCACCAGATGAGAGATTTTGACTTTCAAGCATATCTAATAGTGTCCAATACATGTTAGGTTTCCAGTAAACACTGTGTTGAATGAATGAATGAATGTCAAAAGGCATTGTCCCTTCTGGCAAGAAATCTACTTGTAGGGAGACATGGTAGGCACCTCTGAAACATTATGCTCCCTTTTGGGTTGGCTGCCATTTAATTACCATACTTTCATTGGACAAGGCATGAGAGATTTGCATTATGGGGAGGTAACGATGATCTTATATCTTTCTTCTCTGTGGGGGAGAGGGTATTTAATAATAATAATAAAAACAAACAAACACCCATCAGGTTAAAGAGATGTTTCAATCACATTGACTGCTGGTTTTGTTTTGCAATTCAAAATAAAAAAGATTTAATGTTATTAAGTGAACTATTCTAACACAAAGCATATTCCTCTAGGTTCTCTGAGCAAAATAATGCCTACACAGGGCCCAATAGTCTGGGAAACTGGGCTACTGCATAGTCCTGAAACCCTTTTACAAAAAGGAAAAAAATATAAGTTTAGGTCAAAATGCCATGCCAATATTCAAATTTTCCTTCCTGACCTTGACCAAGGATTACATATATATATATGAATATATCCACACATATATTTATGTAGCATGTATTCCAGAATAGCAAACAAATATGTCTCAGAAGTACAGCCAGATTTCTTCTTAGGAGCAAGGATAACAAGAATTTATCTCACGTCCTTCAGACATGTTATCAGGAGAGACTAGTCCCTGGAGAATGGCATCGTGCTGGTAAAGGAGGAGGTCAGGGATAAAGAGGAAGCCTGTCAAGGGGATGGATGGATACAGTGAGCTCAAACATAAAGCGATGGTGAGGGTGGGGCAGGACCAGACAGTGTTTCCTTCTATTGCACGTGGTCACTGTGAGTCCAGGCAGACTTGAAGGCACCTAACAACAGTCACAACAACCAGGAGCAGGTATTCTGCTAATCTACCGAGAACGTATCTCCTCCTCGTTGAAGCAATCAGGGGCTGTAAAACAGATGTAATTGGCGGGAGGTGAGTGAAAAAGAGAACAAGACAAACCACAAAGCCTGAAAGGGAAAAGCATTGTGTACTGATTGAAAGAGGCTGAGTGGAGACTACCGAAATCATTTACGTTGACTCTGAGGTGCGTTTCTGTGAGATCTTGTTATTTTTGATGTATTACAGATCGGTCCACAGTAAGAAACAACCCTCGCTGGGCCTGTCAGAGGGTATGATGATGACACTGCTTGGTTCTGCTTCATTTTACACTTCTCCTGTCCTCTCTCCCTCTCCTCTGACTTTCTTTTGTCCAGGGACCTTAGCGTCTTTTGAAGCACAGCCCTCCTGAGCTTGTTGGCAAGGACACATTGTCCTTCTCCGAGCTAACAGGCCAGTTGGGCAGGACCCTGCTTCTCTACCTCTTAGGGCAGCAGATTGGTCGTCTACTCATCCTCGTTCTTATATGTGTCATGGGGAAAACAAAGAAGGCAAAAGAGCAAACAAATGAAGGGGCTTCAAAATCCATGAAAACATGGGATAAAATGGAATAAAACATGGCATTTCCCATGAACTTGTTGAAACTCCCCCACCCATCCACAAACACACACATACCTCCCTATATACTTTTATTAATATAATAAGGCAGAACTGATCTAGGGCATTTAATCAATTAATTTTTTTTACCATTATAGTCATATCAGCAAAACGTCTATCAAATCCCAAAATTTAAAGGCGACTTTTTCTTTTTCAAATTGGGTAGAGAGAAAAACACGAATGATTTTTGATGTATAATATATGCTGCTATTTACTGATATCAGCACTAATACTTATAGTTTTTATGTCCTTTGTATTTCTCTAAAATTTTAAAAGCTTTCTCCTTTGGCTTGCTCTTGTCCTTTCTCTGGCTGTATTCCTCCATCACAAAGCCCATTTGTCATTAATGACCCATGCCCCCTTTTTATTATACATACTCACGGAGGTCATGCATCTCGGCTCTGTGGTGAAGGAGACATTTCATTTTCCTAATTTATAGGTTGTGAGGACCACCGGGCAGTCTTAAAATCTGATTGATAATTGATCACTAGACTAAAATGAGTGTGACAGTCAAACCGTCAGGAACATAAGACTAGAGCAAGAGTGGAGTAGCTCTAGTTAGTAGGATTTCTTGAGTTTGCTCTTTATTTTTAACGTGATCACTCAGATTGCCAGCCAAGAATTCCGTTCTAGACAAAGAGCAGGCAAGCCTTTTGCATGGGTAGTTGTCCCTTGCTGTTGAGTGAAGGATTTTATGAGTTTGATTTCTCTCTCTTTACAAAAGATTTGTCTAAAGACAGAAAATATGGCAGAATTTAGATGTTGTGAGTGAACTGACCATAGTAATTATAAATAATTTTCTCTCCCTTGTAGGGAGAATTGGTGCTGTATGCAACGACTAGAGTTCATGAAAAATTCTCACCAACTAGGGAAACTATACATAAGAATTAAATTAGCTTAAGCCTCAAGAAGCAACTTAGAACTGAAATCTTGGGCCCAACAATAATTAAATCCAACAGATATTTATTGAGCACCTGTTATATGCCGCCCACACATGTCAGATATGGTACCACTTGCTTTCATTGTGTTTAATGCTCATTATTCCCATTCGATCGCATTCGATTCTCACAACAGCCTTCACCCCGGGGGTCGACAGTATTGTCTCAATGTTATAGATGAGAGAGTAAACTAACCCTGTTTGCCGAGGCCACATGGCTCAGAAGAAAAGTCAAGAAGCAGTGTCTGGCTTCTTCTCCTGCCTGGACCCCAGCATCCCATGCCACAACCCTCTCCTGCAAATCAGAATCTGCTGCTCCAGGGAGTGAGCCCTACCCGTCGTTAAGGACGTGTGGTCTTGGGACAGGCAGCAGCAGTAACACCAGTGGACATGCTGTTGTCGAGTTGGTTGCCCTCAAGTGTTTGCCGACTCCTATTGGCCCCCTCCGCCCCGCTAGTGCAGAGAGCTGTGCCTTAGACCTTTCAAGGCTGCAACCTTGTTTAGAGGCAGCTTCAGACCTTGTCTGTTTGTGTCCGTCAGGGACTGCGAGGCTGTGTCAGGAACACAAATCCTACCGCAGAACTCCTGAATCAGAAACTCTGGGGGCAAGGCCCTCGAATCTGCAGGAACAAGCTGTCCAAGTGATTCCGATGCAGGCTGACATTTGAGAAGCACTGAATTCAAGAATATACTCATATTTTTTGGTAAGACTACACCTGGATGAGGTGAACGCTTAGCTGAGCCTGTGGGAGACCAGGGAGGGTTTGCCACTTTGCCTTCTAGGAAGCCCTCTAGTCCGGGAGTAAGGACTGCACACCGGAAATGCTTACTCCTGCATCCACTGCTTGTTACTGAAGTGCTGGGTTGTGGTGTAGACACTTCCTGGGCTATTGCCCTCAGGGAAGGGAGTAATCCCTGGGGGAAGGGGGAGATAGAGAAGATCAGGTAGAGCAGTGGTTCTTAACCTTCGTAATGCCGCAACTCTTTCATACAGCTCCTCCTGTGGTGGTGACCCCCAACCATAAAATGATTTTTATTGCTACTTCATAACCGTCATTTTGCTACTGTTACGAATCGTCATGTAAATATCTGATATGCAGGATGTATTTTCATTGTTACAAATTGAACATCATGCAAGCATAGTGATGCATCACAAAAACAATATGTAATCATATCATATATTGTGAAGCATTTTTTTCCAATTACAAATACTAAGTGAAATGTTGTCTTGAAGCATGATATAGCTTGGGTAACATTCTTCACTCTGGGTACTCGTATGTGGGCGTATCCACATGTGGGCGGACCCGCCTGGAGATGATAGAGGAGCGATGTCTCGGTTCCTAAGACCATCAGAAATAGGTGTTTTCCCATGGTCTTAGGCGACCCCTGTGAAAGGATGGCTCAACATCCCAAAGGGGTCCCGTCCCATAGGTTGAGAACCGCTGAGGAAGAGGAAAAAGAACTGGAGATGGGCCTTAAGGTGCCCTAGGACTTGGAGCGAGTCCCCAAGAGAATGGGCTCTCCAGAAGAAGGCCGGGGGAATATTGGCTTCAGTGAGGAATGTTTGTGCTAGAAGTCGGGTGGATGCGTCCTGCGGAGCAAATTGGGATAAACTCCTTTCGTCAACAGTTGGTGTATCCCTGGGCACTGTGGAGCCAGAGTAGGTCTGAGGTGGCTGCCTTGACAAGGGACTAGTTAGCGTATGCCAGCAGGATCAGCATCTGGATCGGACATGGCAGCCCCTTGAAGATGGGAATTTACGCTTTAACATTCTTAATGCATTTGTGTCACCCTGCAGTGGGAGACCATTTAAATGTTTCTTCCTCATAAATTGAGGAGACAGTGTTTTTGGGCACCTGCTCCCGACCCTGAGGACAACCTGGGGCTGGGGTGGCAGTCTTGCTTTCCTCCGCCCAGGGAGCTCGAGCCGTCCTTAGTAATTGCATTTCTCCCTGAGATCTGCTCTGCTCCCCACCCATTTCTGCTCGCGAAGTACTCAATGTGCAGTGACACCAGTTGATTTCACTGTCATTGCCATGAGAATGACACACGGTTTGTCAACTGACTCAGTGGAATCAGACTGGCTGATGTGACAATTCTGCACATTTGGGTGGAAACTGCTTTGCATCCCATTTTATTACTCCAGGTGTTTTTGATCTGATCATCAGAGGGAAGGTGTGTGTTTTCAACATATGCGAGAACCTTAAAACCAGAGACACCTGAGGCAGCCAGGCTGCTGTGGAATGCCCATGCAGCTTGAGAGACTCACGCAAGGGCTTGTGATAGGGGCACACTATACATCTGAATCCCCAAGCCCTCTCAGACCATCACCCATATGAAAAACTCCATGGATAGGAAGCCCTGCACGTGGGCTCAGATCTTTCTGCCTGAGACCCTCACTTAGCAGAGTCTTAAGAGAAGACTTTGGGCGCCCAGAGTTTGGCAGGCTTCTCATCCACGTAAGTGTAGAGAGACACTACCCTGGAAGGATTGAGATAGATCTATGAAATTAACATCAAGAGGATTAAGTTTCTCTTTCAGTATTTCACTACCCTGTGTTAGTCTCCTTCACAAATACCTTATTTTCTTATCTTACTAATATTCTAGAATGGTGGCTCTTAACCTTTTGGGTCATGGATCGTTCTTAGGAAAGCTATGTATGATTGCTCACTCAGAAAATTACTCATGTGCACAGCCTCACAAAAATTCCCATAAAATTTCAGGGTCAAGGGCACTTCCTCAAGCACTCATATCCTAAGGCCTCCACTGGCTATGTTGTGTTGGATTAGCTTATCTCTTCTGCATAAGTTAGGTGAAACGTTTTGTGATTTTTTTTTCCAGTTGAGAAAAGTTGTGGGATAAACAAAATAAAGCAAAACCCTAGTGTTATTTTTGTATTTATTTATATCTGTATATCTGTAGGTATGTATGTAGGTACACACACATGAACAATCATGAGGCTGGTCTAGGACCAGGCTGTGTTTTCGTCTGTTGTACACAGGCTGGCCATGACTTGGAACGGACTTGATATCCCCTAACAACTGCACCCACCACAGCCACACGCTGCCCTAAAAATGTCACCGGTGCCAGGATTCATATGCATATTTGGGGGTTATTTCAGAATTCCATATTATTGAAGGATAGAATTTCAGTATATACTCCTTCCTCACCCCCTCCGATATTATCATGGTGGAATAAACCATGTTCAGCTTTGTTGGACCTCAGTCCCTTGAGAGGAAGAGAGCCTTAGCTGCAGCCAATGCCACGCCGCCACCTCCAATTTTCAATGAAGAACACGAGTGTGAGCGTCACAGGCAAAAAGCCATGGTGTTTGAAATGAAGTGTTCCCAGGGGCTGTGGAAAGAGCCCCTCCCGCCCCTGGGGATCTCTGACTCCCTCCCTTCCCCACCAGCGGCACAGCCTTTATTGGAGTGGTGAGCAGACTTGCTATCATTGTCGGACGGAGTGAGATGCCGACAGGACATCTGAATGCTTTCATTTTCTCCAGGCCTTTCGGAAGCCGGGGCACACTTTCCAATACCTCATCCTTCTTGGTGGACAGGATGGCGACCATGCCAGCTATTTCTCTGAGAAGGCCACGCGGGGCTGCGTGCCGTTCCTAGCTCACGCCTTCTCACGCTCTTCTTTGATGTCCCCTTGGGGTGGGACACATGATATCCCTCACCCAGGGCACTGAACACTGAGCTAAATTGGGGTCCTCAGATTTTAGCGTGAGTTTGTGGATCCAACACAGTTGTGCTTCACTGGCTCCTGCGGCTGACATCCGCACAACTGCCCGGAGGCACACTGGGGTCTGGTGGGAAGGAGAGGGTTGTGGAGAAATGTGGTGGGCACAATAGAGTTGGATTCGAAAGGAGACTTGTCTCTGTAGTTCGTGTGCTTTGCTGGCTGCATTCCATCGCACACCAACTTACAAGGGAGGGGAGCACTGACTGCCACGTTTTCCTTCCAGGGAATAGCCGATGGGTGTGGCCCGGTGGCCATTGTGCCCCAGGCTCCTGATGAGTGGGTTTCATGGGGGGAAATTTTAAGAGCCAGTTTTAAGAAGGGGATTTTGACATGGATGTCAACATAGGTCAACTATTGGCTTCCTTGGCGCTCAGGGTCTCCATGCCCCCTCCTCCTCTGCCAGTGGCCCCGTAATGTTTCACTGATGTTCTTAGTGATGACGATGTGAAATTCTCTCTTGGAAAACAGCGAGTGCAACGTATTTTAGCAAAATCTTCTTCAAAAATAAAGTTGAGGGCTTACAGTGATGAATGTGTTATGTGGTTGAGCCTCATAAATCAAAGGTTCACAGTCACCCCTCTGAAGTTCTCCGAAGCAAGCTTAAAGCAGATAGTCATGCTTGGAAAGGTCTTTGGTTTGCAGCCCATTGTTCCCGTGACTTCCTGTCTTTACATCTCCCCGGCGTCCTTTCCTTTCGGATGATTTCCCCCCTCACTTTTGTTAAGAGATCCCCATTCCATCCTGTGGCCCGGCTTCAGCATCCCTCTCTGACTCGCTGTTCCGCTCACCTCCCTTTCCTTCTTACCTTTCTTCTTCTCTGTGAAGCTCTGCCTGTAAAAGCTTTTCATTGTGATGTCCATGGAAGTTTACAGAAGAAATGGGTTTTCCAGTCAACAATGGACATGGTGATTCATGATCTGAATTGCAGTCCCCCTGGTATAGCAGGGCCCTTCCGCCTTCCTCCCTGTGTGGACCATGACCATCCACCCTTCTCTCCTATCCCTCCCCGCCTTCTGGGCTTTATCCCTGGGCAAATGCTGTCTTCTGATCTCACAGGGCTGCCTGTTCTAGGGAGGGGTAACTTCCCTGGGGTTGGTGTTCACTTGATGGTGCACCTGTTCTTACCTTTCATCTTCCAGTGTTCTCCCTCCCTTCCCCGCTTCGCTGTAAATTGTTCCCTTCAGCGTCCCTGTACTCTATAACTATGTATATGTTTGTACTAATTATTTCATACATACAAACGCTAAAGCATCATCGAGTGAGCCTCATGATCTTCTTCACATCCTAGCGTATGAAGAGGAGCAGCATGGTAGATGTTTCCAGCCTCATCCCTCTGACCTGGTAGCTACGGTCTGACACTTAATTACGCACCCTCTTCTGTTTGTCTTGGGCAGGATGGTTTGATGGCGGCGAGGTTTTTGGTTCTGTTTACTCTGACATAGGAGTTGACGCCTAGCACCTTCTTTTGAGGCTGGAGCCCAGGGTTTGATGGCTGTGTCACTGTTACTGCAGCTCAGGAAACAGGCAGAGGAGACGCGAGGAACGTTCTCTGAGCCTGCAGGCCTCGGACCTGAGCACTAGCCACTAGAGAGGTGGCTGGTGGAGGAGGGGTTCCCTGTGAAATCCCACGTCGCTGCAGAGGAGGTGGGAATCCCATCCTCTGTACAGCGGTTTTCATTGCTGCCTCCTCTCGATGGCCTGCCTTCGACACAGCTCCAGCTTTCTTTGGGGTGAGGGGGGTAGGAAGCTGCACCATCCTGTTGGTTAATTCTTTTTCCTCTCGCTGAACAGAATGTGATTAAATGTGTCATTAATCTCCCGGCAGGCAGGTCAGAAGCCTCAGTGAACGCTTAAGGTCCTAATAGTGGCAAAAACCGCAGTCTTCAAAATAAGCTGGGCAGCATGGTCAGGGGGAAAAGAAAATGATTGAAGAGCCGTATGCTTTGCTGTCAGTGGTGACTACCCCATTGATTTTCCTGCAGTCATGGGCCGGGAGCGTCAGCTCCTCTCGACACTACAGGGAGGTCGATGCCTGACTTATTTTAAAAGCAGAACTGGGCCCTATAAAAAAATAAAACCGGGGTCCCCCTCCTTTTCCCAATTTAAAAAAAAAAAATCACAAGAGTAATGATGATAACTATAACATATGCTTGATGAATAATCCTTTTCTTTCAAAAAATGCTGTCACATTCTTTACCTCAGTTCATCTTCAGCAAACACATGAAAGGTTTTAATTACATTTCTCACTAAGGAAGACGTGGTTTTTCTAGTAAATTCCATAAATGTCTTCTTTTCTTTTTAGACCAATGACACAAAAGCTGTGAAGTCTTTAAAAATTCACTGGGAAGATAATGATAAGATTGGTTTTTACATATTCCCTTGGTTCTTCATGTTGTCGATGGAATCATTGTTACCAGAAAGTTTTGACACTTTTGAAACATTGTTTGTTGATAAATGCTTGCTTAGGGCTTTGGTGGTTCTAAGACAAAATGTATATTTATTTTCAACCCCTTTAACAGAGATTGCCACGTACTTTGGGCATGTCCTCAGGATAGACCTGTCCTGGGAGAAGAGCACGATCCTTAGAGGAAACTCCGAAGACCATCGAGGAGATGGCCTGACCTAGGGGCTACTGTGGTCTCAAACATAACAGCACTGTGCTCGTATTTAACTCTGACTACATTATCTCATAATATTTTCAGTTTGTCCCACTCAATCTAACACAGGTTATTATGTTTCATAGAATTTAATACACATGCACATGTAGACACAATCTTGTTTCTCAAACACCTACCCTAATGTTACTCTTAAAATAGGGCTGTAATGAATCCTCCTTAACTGGCTGTGCGGGGCTGTTTTTCTGCAGATGCTATTTCGGGGTGTGTGGAGGGGGAAAGGAGTTAGGGTTGTTTGTTTGTTTCCCCCTCCCTAAGAGTTGTGGTTTTTCTGAACTATTCACTTACAGCCACTGTTCCTTGACCTGTATGCTCTTATTACTTTAAAGAGATATTTACTATGGTTAAATAGTTTCTCCTTATTTTATTCACTCAACTCCCTAGCACACTCTCTCTCTCTCTCTCATACTTGTACACATGCACATACACAAGTCTGGGAGATATTCCTTTGAAGTGCAGCAGCACAGCAGAGAGTGTTTTAGAAAGAGGAGAGCTGGGGTGAAAGGGACCTAGCCATGCTTACGCCTTTCTTCGCCCGAATGTGGCTGATACCTGAACAGCACCAATGGGAGAACCCTGCCTTGAAGTAAGGGAGTGGATTAGGTTGGAGGGACTTAGCCCCAGAACAGTTGGGGAACTTTATTTTCTCCATGACTCCATATAGGAAATGTAATTTTTCTCTTTGTTATGGGATTCACTGACTTTTTTTGTGTACCATACCAATCAATTTCCCTTGAAAATAGTCTAAATTAAAAAAAGAAAA
>NW_022103920.1:37376476-37378266 GCF_000313985.2 Echinops telfairi
GGAGGGGGCAGGAAGCATTTAAGAACTAGAGGAACGTTGTATGCGTCATCGTTGCTACATTTTACCATTACTGGCTCATCTCCTCCCCATGACCCTTCCTTAAGGGGATGTCCAATTGCCTATAGATGGGCTTTGCCACTTCACACTCCCCATCATTCACAATGATATGATTTTTTGTTCCTTGATGCCTGATACCTGATCCCTTCAACACCTTGTGATCACACAGGCTGGTGTGCTTCTTCTGTATGGCCTTTGTTGCTTCTGAGCTAGATGGCTGCTTGATTAAATTAATATAATATTTATAAGGACCTCAAAGCAGCCCTCAGAGGAAAGCAAGTACTTTCACTATTTCCACTTAAGAAAAACGTGGCTCAGAGAAGTTCAGTAACCTTGGTTATATAGTTAGGGCAGCTTTTGAAACAAACCTTGAACTTGGGTTTTCTAACTGGCTCTCAGTCGCATTGCCTCTCCATGGTAGATCTTCTAACAGGTCTCATCCTTGAAGCCTCTTATGTCAATAAGACTTGTTTGCTCCGTGCTCCTTGGAACTGTAATTATGCTTAATTCAAGGTTTGCTAAGAAACTAGCTTCAAGAAGAAAGAGGTTACCAGGTGCCCATAATTATTTGGGACCCTTTGCGGCCTTCTCTCCCCGGTCTAAACTTCAAGTGTCCAAGGATGTGCTTAACTTCACGAGAGGTGATTTCGGGACAGATTTCCAAATGGAGATGGTCGCCACAGCCGTCAGTGTCTCACGCACTGGCAAGAATATAAGTTGGACCATTTGGAAACACTTCTATTATCCGAGGATTTACAGGGTGCCTTCCGTGAGCCGCAGGAGATGGCGTGAAACCTGTGCAGTAGTTGGGGCAAAGAACCATGGGTACTTGCAGAAATCCTCACATTAACTTACACACAAGCGATGTCAAGCTGGGAGTCAAGCAGCTGGTAGCAAACCAGTTGCTAAGCACTAGCCTTCTGGTCGTGGTAACTCCGTGTGTGTCAGGGTCAGAGTAGAACTTGACGGCAGCATTTTCAATGGCTGTTTTTTTTTTTCCAGACATAACTCCCCGGGGCTTTCTTCTGAGCTGCCTCGGAGTGAACGAGAAACTCGATGGTTTTGGTTAGCAGCCAAGCACAGGCACTATTGTACCACCAGACTACAGAAGGCGAGGGGCAAGACGGACCTGACCTCCCCCTGGCTACCTGAGAAACGCCTCCTCTTATACAGGACCCCATGTAAGACACAGGAGTTAAGTAGCCCAAAGAAAGGCCAATAGGAATTCATTTGCATATTCACATACTTAAAAAAGGCAGCAATTCGTAGAGCGATGATGAGCCTTGTGTCCCTCCAGGTACACAGATTGTGTCCTCTTTGGGGCTCTGTATTGCTTACTGTTTGGGGATGGGATCGTCTCAGAAGTCAATGCTTTTTAAGGAGGAGCTCATTAGGCGCCAAGTGCCCACACACATTTGTTTTGTGTGTGTCTAGAAAACAGAATCTGTGCAATAGTACCTCCTGATGTGGGCATTTTTCATGATGGATGGAAGAGGCAACTATTGACAGAGGTCAAAGAGAGATAAAGCCCTATACCTTTTTCCCAGCATCCTCCCTCCATCTGGGGCAGATGTGGGAGATGCCTTTCCTATGTGCAGGCACTGACAAAGAAAGAAAATATACACTGTAAACATGGCGTTCAAGTATTGTGTAAGTACTTGAATACCAGGCTTGCTGATGTCGTCCTCCATGAAAGTGGCAAGCAAAGTGATAAGGGATGGGTGGCAATGGCT
>NW_022103920.1:37379628-37388646 GCF_000313985.2 Echinops telfairi
TGTCTTTCAGTGAGATGTAGAAATATGTTAAGAGAAGGGGGATATGGTGGTGGACAGGATGACAGTGAGCTGGGCAGGATAATGAAGAGGAGAAGCTAATTGGAGACTATCTGAAAATGAAAGGTCCACATCACCCCTGGGGGAAATTAGCGGGCAGACAGATGAGGGGCACGTTGTTAGAGCACAATGACTAATGCTATCTTTTAAGAACAGCTGGGGGTGGGGTGGGCGAGCGTAGTCCTTTCACATAACGAGAAAATGGAGAGGGATGACAGAGGATCCCCATGATCAGGACTCACCAGGGTGGACACACTGAGAGTTTGAGTGAAACTTAGTGATGTAAACCTATATCCTCTTAGCTCCTCTCATTAGGCAACAGGCTGGGAAATAGTTTTGGAGGCTATTGGGCAGGAAGAAGTGCTCCTGAGTAACACTCACGGCAGTGTCTCCAATTCAGAGCACATCTTTTTTATTTGTATAACTGTCTCTTGCTCATGAATTCCTGGAAAGGTCTCTAACAGCCACCACCCTGATGGACGAAAACATTTCTATTGGAAAGTAAATCAGAGAAACTGCAGCACTGTGGAAAACATATGGAAATGTTATCATGCCTTTGTAAGCCATCAAATTCAGCACTGGTCTTTATTAGCACTTGAACGTGCCAGTGCTGTTATTTTCTAAGTGTGTAGGTACTCCGTGAAGGTTTACCTGGATGTGAGCATAGATGAGTCTATACCAGCTCTAGTCCGGATAAAAATCTCTCCTCCAACCATGTGTGGTCCAGCATGAGCTGCCCAACTCTTTCAGACTGTGGTGCTGACCACGAGGAGATAGGGCACCAGCACTGGATCCGGACATTCACATGCTCCTGCTGAGGTTTTGTCCAGGAAAACACACATCCTCAGACAACACCGGCCACTGGTGTCCCTGGAGAAGTCCCTCTGGATGTGTTCTGTCAGTGGGCTTGCCTTTCTACTGGAAGTAGGCGTCCACACGGTTTGCCTCAGGGAAACATGGGAGTCTTTTATGTTGTGAGCTTCCAAACTCACAGCGTGTGACAGAGTAGAACTGCTCCATCAGATTTCCTTGGCTGTAACCTTGACGGAGGCAGATTGCCAGGACTTCCTACTAGAGAGGCCACCGAGTGGGTTTGAACTCCTGTCTTATGGTTAGCAGTGGGGCACACAACTTGTGCACCATCAGGACTTCTTAGCTGAGAAATGGGAACCATTGGGTTCTTCTGAGCTGACGTTGGACAATGGGGGAGGCAACAGAAGGGACCACCTGTTGTAGCTACGAGTCTCAGGGATGGAGGCCTGCACCCCTCCCGGTCACCTGAGGTCATGTCTGACTGTGTGCAACTTTGTTGGAGCACCTGTGGACATGATTTAAGAGCAGAGGGACTTCCAGAGCGCCAGGCTGAAACCTGTGCCGATCTCATGGCTCCGGTGGGAGTGACAGCAGCTCTCAGGGCTGAAACATTGAGACTGCAGTGCGGTACGTCACGTGGAGACTTGCTGCCCACGCTGTGCCACAGGGCTGGAAAGTCAGTCGTGGTTCAGAGACCCACTAGAGTCTCCGGAAGGTGGGCAAGGGGTGGGTGTCAGCAAATCTTTCATATTGAATCGAGTTTTTCATATTGAATCCGATGCAGAGCGACTGTATATACAACAGAACAGAACACTGTGCCATCCTCACAGTGATTCTTGTTTGTGCCCATTGATGAAGCCACTGTGCCAGTCCGTCTTGCTGAAGGTTTTCCTCTCGCACTTGTGGCCCCTCCACTTGACCAAGCATGCTGTCCTTCTCCGGGCTCTGGTCTCTCCTGACAAACATGTCCAAAGTACATGAGGGGAAATCTCGCCATCCTGACCGCTAAGGAGCATTCTGGCTGTACTTCTTCCAAGACAAATGTGTTTGTTCTTATAGAAGTCCGTGGTATTTTCAATATTCTCAAGGGGAGACAGAGACTTTGAAATAAGTGACCGTGCCAACAAAAGCAATACCTGGTCAGCAATGTCCCTACATTAGGATTCTTCTCAGGAGAACATGTGCTTGTAAGGTCATCAGTTAATTGCACAGAGAAAATAATGTCAGATGGAGCTGAACTGGGCACTCCGCTGTCATCAGGCACAACCTCGTTCAAGGATTCAGGAAAGCAGGTGCTGTGTGATGGTCCGGCTGTAAGAGCCACGGGCAGTCAAGTCTTCATGGTCATTAACAGGCAGTGTGGCCTGCTTGGCAGTGTCCACAGATTTCATTCAAGTTTGCCTTCCTTTCGACTGCTTTCGTTCGGTTTTGTGGGTGTTCCCAGGCCTTCCGCAACAAGGATTTGGAATTCAAATCTTGACAAGCAAACCCGGGACTTTTCTTTGGGGTATTCATCAGTCTAGCTGAGGAAGATTTAATTAAAAAGGGTTTCTTTCCCAAAGTAGCGGGCAATAAGATCTAAAATGAAAGAAAAACATCCTTACATGATTGCCTGCTGGCCAGAACGGGTGACCTGCTGCCATAGGAACGCGCCTGGGATCGCAGAAAGCCCGGCAAAGTGTAGCTCTGATCAAGCAAGTTTCTTTGGTTCAGCTTGTCGCCTCCTTCCCCCGCCCCCACCCCATCCTACCCTGAGGCAATTCTGTCTAACATTGTCAGTGTTCCTGGGATGTCTCAAACCTCTATAAAATATTGATTGAAATAGACGATGGGCTATAAAAGGAACGTGCCGACAGCATCCTACTGCTGACATTGCGCTGCAGTGTTTCTCAGAGTGACTCTGGTGTTCAAATCTACTGCGGTTTCTCTGGCTACGTGCCCTCGGCTGTCTTGGTCACACATGGACTGATGAGGTCCCCTGAACTGCTAGAGTCAAGTCTGTCTTGGAAGAGACTTCTGGGTTGGAGAAAGCTGAGGAAACACTTCTGAAATGCTTGCGGTGTCTTTCAGAAGCAGAAGAAATGTCACAACAGAACTTTTAGACCGAGAGGGCCACTATAAACAAACAAACAAACAACAATGAAATACTAACGGGGAAAGCATACCTCTGCGGGAAACCAATGACATGGAAGCCACCATGCCCTCTCATCAGTCTTTATGAGCAGAAATGAGTCGTCGGGACACCATTTAATCGAGCAGCATTGATGATCTCTTTTATCCGGCTCTTTCTTGCCTGGCCCCCAAGCACTGCGTCAGATCTCAGCCCTGAGGGAGGTCTTCCGGAATGGTGAACTCTCTTCCCACCCTTGCTCTCAAGTTTGCAGTCAGGAGAGAACGAGATGAACTCTATCAGAGTCAGAACTGATGGACAAAGTGGGTGAGCTGTGTGGCCATGAAGGGCTGTCTCTCCGGGTTAGACATGACTCACCCTCCACGCTCTATCGTTGGCCTCAAACCCCTGGACCCTACAGCACCTGCCCAGGAAGTGAGCCCCCCCAGGGAGCAGAGCAGATCAGGAGGTCTCCTCTCAGCAGGCAGATTCAAAGGACGCCAGAGGCTCTGGGCTGAGCAGACTCCATTTCTTCTCCAGAACTATCCAGGCCGGTACTTCCCATGTATTTGGTGAGGGAGAGAGAGAGGGGAGCAGCTGGGGATGCTCCACCCACAGGTTCCTCTCCTGAAGGCTGGAGTCCCCATCCCCTCTCCTCTATGGGACTGTGAACAGTGGGGAATGGCCTTCACCTTCCAAACCCCATTGCCCCCCGTTATGCTGCCCCCAATCCTCTGGATGCAAACAGTTCTCCTCCAGGGTCTGCGCCCTTTCACCACACTCAGAGCTGCACTGGGCTAGAGCATCCTCCGGATAGTCTTCCCAGGCAGTCCTTCAAGTTCCCTTTCTCCTAACCATTCCTGTGGGAACAGACTGATGGTTCCCGATTTCTCCGTGCATGCCTTCTGTACGTAGTGCATGCCCTATACCACAAGTACTGCAAAGTCCCACGTTCTAACCTCTTGATGATCGACCCCCTGATGAGCTTCATTTTGGTTTGTACCATGCTTCATTTTACCTGCTACATGCGCGGAATTTTTGCAATCTAATCCTGTTTCCTTTATCCATCTTTTGTACTTGCTTCTGGGGTTAGGTTAATGCACAGCCCAGGGATTGTGTAGCTAGGAGGTCTGTCTTACTCTGGGGTCTCCTGGTAACCATTAGCGGGTTTGAAAATAGAGTCGGAGGTAAATGTGAAGGCTTTCTTGGGAGATCCAGTTCTAGGTAGCGATAGGGACGGGTGACAGGAAGCCTGACAAATGAAAGGTGACACAGCTGACTGCTCTGTGACATACACGGTCTTTGGAACCACTGTACCCCCACAGAAGTCTGTCCCATGGAGGAAAGGAATGGAACGGGATTTATAGTCCAACTCCTTGGTGTCTCTCCTTAGTCAGGGTGCACTCCACTGGCTTTCAGTTCTTTGCTTCCAGGTAGTGTGACACGGGTGATGTTAGTCCCGCTAGTTAGCTCCTGGAGAAGCCAGGACCTACACCCCAAGCAGGCAGCTTCCTCGGCATCTGGATGTGGTTCAGGACCACTGCAGTGGGGCTAAGGTGCCAGAGCTGCGGTTGGTCCTGTCCCAGTGGGTGTGATGGAGGTTTAGCAGAGCGGTCATCATTTCAGAGAGACCAAGACAGCGGTGGTGGTAGGAGACAAGGTGGCAACATGACTCAGAGTTGTGGGACTTTCTGCTGAACATTCAGCAAGTAGCCAGAGGAGCAGTTGGCGGGAGAGGGGTAAGTGAATCTGAGAAAGCATATCTGTTGGGTCTGATGATACAGCCGAACCCGTTGCTGTGGAGTAGATTCAGACTCGTACTGACCCTGTAGGATCTGCCGTGTTGTTGTTGGATGCTGCCGACGCCTGGCGACCCCATGTACAGCACAGTGCCACATGGGTGGGTCTGATCCAGGGTCTGAGGTGTGGTTATTGTTGGGTGCTATCGAGGCAGTTCCAACTCACAGTGACCTTATGATCAAGAGAACAAAACACCATCCGGTCTTGCGCCATCCTCACGATTGTCCCGCTGCCGGAGCCCATTGCTGCCGTCCCTGTGGCAGTCCACCTCCTTGAGGGCCTCCCTCTCTTGCGCTGCCCCTCTGCTTGACCAAGTGTGATTTCCTTCTCCAGGGACCGGTGTCCCTGGCAACATGCCCGAAGTCCACGAGAAGTTTCACCGTCCTTGCCTCTAAGCAGCACTCGTGCCTTACTTCTTCAAGACATTGTTTATTCTTTCGGCAGCCCGTGGTACTTTCAGCATTCTTCCCCAGAACTAGAATTCAAACACATTCATTCTTCGGTCTTCCTTCTTCAAAGTCCAACGTTCACATGTGTGTGATGTGATAACACATATCTTGGCTTGGGTCAGGCCCACCGTAGTCCTCAAAGTAACCATGTCGCTTTTCCATGTTCTAAAGAGGTCTTGTGCAGCAGATCTACCCAATGTGGCACTTCTTTTGATTGCTCAGCAATTGCTTCCATGAGCTTCATTGTGGGTCCAAGCAAGACCAAGTCCTTGACAGCTTCAATCTCTTCTTCACTTATAATGATGCTGTAATTGGTCCAGTTGTGAGGATTTTGGTGTTCTTGTAACCCACACTGAAGGCTGCAAGCCTGGATCTTCAGCAGGGCCTTCAAGTCCTCCTCATTTCAGCAAGCAAGGTTGTGTCATCTGCATATTGAAGGTTATTAATAAGCCTTCCTCCAATCCTGATGCTCATTCTTCTGCATATAATCTAGTTTCTCTGATTAGGGTCTTGGCTGAAAAACTAACTAAAATAAATGTTGACTAAAACTTCATTCACTTCGATTGGTTTTTTGCCTCCTATTTTCCTAGTTGGGAGGAAGATGGGGTTTTCTACTCTCATAAAGCGTTATAGCCTCAGAAACTCACCAGGGCAGTTCTACCCTGCCCTAAGGGTTGCTCATAAGTCAGCATCAATTCAGTGACAATGAGCATGTCTTAGCTCAGTGGTATTATTGGCAATGACGTGGGAGGGAGAAACATTAAATTCAGAAGAGAGATCAGAAAACCTGCTCAGACTAAGTTAAGTGCTGAGTGAGGAGGATAAACCGAGCAGAAAGCTGTGTGCAAGTGCAGGAACGAAGCAAGGGAGGGCAGGGAGCCGTCTTCCGAAGACTTCGCAGCAGGCATAAGGGTCACGGAGTCTTAGAATCTGAGGAAAACGCTTAGATGTGGGGGTAAGTTTTATACCTCTATGATATCTTCATCCACATTATTTTTTAAAAGTGGAAGCAATTGAGAGGAAATGGCTATACTTTGACGTAAAGTCCAAATGTTGGAAAAATCTAATGTGCTTTTTTCTGCCCTTGAGTACTGGAGTAATTCAACTTGATGATATCCAACATTTGGAAGGAAGTAAAGAAATTGATTTCCTTATAAATGCATAGTGGAAGTATTCATCATTTGTCTTTTGAGAGGTCAATTTGATCATTTTTAAATTAAAATGTTAAATCCAAATAAACGTTTTATCAGAAATTTCACTTTTTTGGAATCTAAATATTCATAAGCATATTTATAAGAGGACTTATTGAAATTTTGTTTCTAATTGTGAAAAAACAGGTCAGACTTAAATATCTCTCACTAGTGGATGGATAACACCCTAAGGTGGATCCATACTATGTGGCTGTGAAAAGAGAGATCCACTTGTACTGACATGAAATGAGTTGGAGACAAGCTATATTGAAAAAGTTGGATGGTAGCATGGACAGCATCATCCCAGTCATGGAATAAACAGCACAGAGTGGGGGGAAAGCACAACCTACAAATTGAGATGCGAAAGGACCTCTTTTTTCTTTCTCTGTACCTTATGTATTCTCTTCTCTAAATATAAGGGACAACAAGTCACAGGCATTTAATCCTTTCAATAAGAACCAACATTCTGTGCAAGAGAGAATTGAAGGAAATTTTCATGTGAATGCTTAAGAAAGAAAACAATAACGAAGCAAAGATAACTGGGAAGGGAGATGTAGTGGTTTTGTATCAATGATATTTATCTCACGGAACATTAAGATTCAGGGATTCTTTTAAAGACTTGCAGGATAAGTGTCAACTGATTTTAAAAGACCTTTAAGAGGCTGAGTTAGTGGGAAGTTGGAAAAAGTATCAAATTTTGGAATATAATAATTCAATTCATTGTGAAAGGAAGAAGCTGTTTTATTTCCTTTTTAATAGAATAAGATTGAAAATGGCACAACATTTTGCGCTCACTTGATTTTATGTGCACATTACCGAGGTTTATGCGGGCAATTTAAAGGGTTTTATACAAGCTGTTTTGTTCCAAGCACGATATTACAAAGTACGCGCTTTCCTTTGCTTGCGGATGTTGTTCGGTGCTGCCAGGTGTGCACCAGAGGGAACCCCTCCCCGGTCTCGCCCCCTCCCCACATTCATTGTTACAACCACTGGGCCGGTCGATCTTGTGGAAGGTCTTCTTTTTCGCTATTTTCAGCAGAGACGTGATGTACGCGCTTTCCAACAGCTGGCCACTCCGAGAACACACGCAGAATATGTGAGACAGTCTTACCTTCCTCATGTATCTCATGTATCTCTAACCCTGGGATAGTAGAAAATAATCCATTTCAAGGATCTCAAAATACCTAGGGTGGGACCCCTTCCGGCACCCTTCCTGAGAGGGGTTCCGCTCCTCCTCCCACATTTGCTCTGATGGGAATATAGACTCTCCTGGGGTGCTCGACCTGTTCTTCCCGTGAGCGGCTCTGCTTGGTACAAAATTCTTCTTCGTACTCTACTGAGGTACAGTCTACCTCCAGCAAAGGTAAATGAATGAACTTGAAAAATTGATCAAGGCTCTGTTCCCAGCCCAAACCAATTAAACCCCTGGGACGGAGGCCCAAGTGTCAGCATGTTTAAAATTTTTTTTTTTTAACTTTGGGAAAGTGTCCCCAGGGAGTTTCCTGTGTAAGGAGGATTGCTAACCGCTCTATTCCCAGAAGCCCATCAAAATTTTAAAGAGTGCTCTCAGGTTTCGCCTTTATCTCTTCTCCAAGAAAATTATCCCCCTGTTGTCTTAGGAAGCGGCTTGCATGGCTTTAAAGGTCTGTGTGGTGAATATCAATTTATACTGAAAATACCGTACCAGGGCTCGTAAGGAAGAAATTTGATGAAATGCAGTTGAGGAGCATAAACTTATGTTACAAGAGAACAGAACAAAATTCAATCCTGGACCAGTTAGTGCTGTATACATGTGAGTTTATATTGTTGTTTCTACACCTTAATGAAATTTGTTAACATCAAAATTCAAGGTGTACATATTGTATCAGTTAGGCTAAAATGCAACATATGGATTTGAGGGGGGCCTCTTGAGTCGGGACTCTGTGTGTGGAGCAGGTCCTGGTGAACCCCCTTCTGCTCTTTTATGCTTTATGATTCTTTTTAAAAAATAATGATTTAAAAAGAAATCCAAATTGTTACTAGAACTAAACTCAAAGGTGGAACATTCATCACTTGATTTGGAGGGAAATGAGCCTGTCTAACCTGTAGCCTTTTTAAAAGAACGCTATAATGGGGAGAATGTTTGGTTGACCATTCAGTAGTGAGATCCAGAAGTGGTGACTACAGAGTGTTAGAACCCCTAGGTTTTTTCAAATGATCTATGCATATTCCTTCATCTTGCAGGTGTAGGCCAACAGAGACTAGTGTTTCCAGTTCCTGTGGGCTATGAGGATGTTTTGCCTTGGGAAATGTTGTTGAACTTCTCACCACTGAAATGAGAGTCAATTGCAGGTCATAATGGCTTGTCCAGACGCCTGGGGGGTTAGGAGACAGTGTGGCCCCTTCCAGGTGGGTTCCTGAGCTGGACACAGGCATGTGGATGGGGTGGCCTGGTCCTCAGGTGTGGTGCCTGGGGCCTGGTGTGAGCTGAGCGATGGTGATGGAGTGAACATGGAATTGGAGCCCAACCCAGGCATTGAGCTAAAGAGGCTCTGCAGAAAGCCAGCACTAAATGCAAGTCAACAGGGGTGCCGCGAGGGGGAACCGATTACAGGGATCT
>NW_022103920.1:37389530-37428945 GCF_000313985.2 Echinops telfairi
AGCGAAATAAATCAATCACAAAAGACCAAATATTGTATGAGACCACTCTTATAAAAAGTCAAGCAAAGGTTTACACACGGAAAGAAGCGTTTGTCGATGGTTTACCAGAGGTGAGAAGGGCGGGAGGGGCATCACTACCTTCAGAGCAGGCACAGACCGGCTTGGGTGAAAGTCGCTACTGGTTGAAAGATGCTCTTAACGTGGCTCAGGTCGCTCTACTTTACCCACGGATGTCTTTGCAGCGCGTAAACCTATGTTCTCAGGAATATCTTTTGCTACCCCAACCAGTGCTCATGCGTGTCTTTCTGCTCACCTCCTGATAGCTGTTGAAGTGCCCGTTTGCCTGCGCATCCTCGCATGGGTCATTGCCTCACGTTGTCACTGCTCCTGCAGGGCTGTCGTCTGTCACCTTGTGCACCTCTCAGTGTCTCCCTTTCTCTCGGTCACCTTGTGTGGATTGCTCTCGCTCATTGCCTTTCCTTCACCCACGCCGGTCTGTGTCTGCTCGCAAGCTAGTGATGTTCTGCCCCGCCCTTCTCATCTCTGGCAATCATCCACAAGCGTTTCTCTCCCTGTGTAAACCTTTTCTTAACTTCATTAGCGTGGTCTCACACAATAGTCGGCCTTTCGTGATTGACTTATTTCACCCACTCTAATGTCCTCCAGGTTCATTCCAGGTTATGAGTTTTTCCCCCTCACAGATTCATTACGATTCTTTAATGTTGTATAGTTTTCTGTTGCTTGTATGTGCCATCATTTGCTTAGCCATTCACCTGTTGATGGGCACTTTGGCTATCTTCATCTTTTTCCTGCCCACTTTGACCAAAAACCTCTCCAAACAAACCTCAAAACATGGTACACGTTGCTTCTTGTGAGCTGAAGTGATGACAGTGGAGGTTGTGGTTGTTAGGGACCACTAAGTCAGATCCGACTCAGAGTGACCCTTTGCACAGCAGAACAAAACACCGCCAGGTGCTGCACGATCTCACAATGGTTGTTATGTGTGAGCCCATGGCTACAGCCACTGCGCCAGTCCATCTTGTTGAGCATCTTCCTCTTTTCCACTGCCCAACCTGCAGGGCTCTGGATAGCCAACCTCTTACCGTTCACATTTCTCTTCATACTCTGCATACACCCAGCCTCGCCTTATTTTTCAACCCTCTCAAGACTAAATTAATTTCTACTTGATTGAGAGCTTATTTTTATTAATTTTTCTGCTTGATTTTTCTGGTTGTTATTGTTGAGATCTTGGGTTTTCAGTCTGGAAAATATTGTGAATGAAATGCAACACTTTTCTGAGGTCCTGTGGGTTTTGCTAAGGGGCCTGGTGGCACCGTGGCTGCGTGTGGGGCTGCCGTTGGAAAGATCGGCAGTTTGAAACCTTCTGCGGCTCCATCGGGGAAAGATAGGCTGTCTACTCCCATAGTTAGTCTCAGAAACTCACCTGGGTAGTTCTACCCTGTCTTATAGGGTGGCTAGGAGGTGGCATCGTCTTGAGGGCATTGAGGGAGTTATGGATTTTTGACACAGTTGATGATACACAGATGTCCCAAGGGTTCTCTGTTGCTAGAGCTGGTGGGATGAGACCCTTTCTTCAGATTCTCTCAGTTATATGCGGCCCCACCAGATAGCAGCACACACTCAAGGTGGAATGCCACTTTCCTGTTAAAAACTACAGGTATACGCCATAGATGGGCACTCTATGTCGTATGAGTCATGAAGGGGTGAACATCTGGCCTAGTTGTCATCCTCTGCCCCCCGAAGGATCTTCCTACACTGGGGCTTCTCTCTACACCTTTTGGCAGGTGCTTCACACCTCCACTCCCAGCAAGCAGCTCCCAGATCATGTCACACTTGTTTGTCCCCCAGCACCCAGAGCACTTCACTTATCTCATTATATTGACAGTGACTTGTGGAGGCTGGGGACGAGGTGACAAGGATCTGATAAAGGCTGTACCTGTGAAAACCACAGCGCAGCCCTGCCACCACACAGCCCTCCCAGTTACTTTGACATCATTCCTTCCTGAATGTGGGTTGGTGCTATTCGTTTTGCTTGTAATCCTTTCAGAGAGTGCTCAGCTTGGGGAGCAATAAAACTTTGTGCCCCGTGGCCCCTTTCCAGCTGGGTGCCGTTCCAGCCTGCGCTCAAAGCCAGCACTAATGATGTGCATGGCTCCTTACTAATAACAGAGTAAAGACATATGTGAACGAATATTGACTATTACTTCTCTCCAACTAGAGGGCTTGGCTGCGTGCGTACTGCTGTGGAGTTGTTTATGGACATCAGACCCTGGCAGAGGGCCTCTCGGGTCTAGGAGGGATGATGGAGCCTCTGGCAGGAAGCATCCAGTTTCCTGGGACAGCTTGCCCCACATTCTTGCCAAAAAGCCTCTGCCCAGCTCAGTGGCTTGGCCAATAAAGCAAACCCCCCTGGATCTGAATTACAGGAAGAGAGAGTCTGTGATCGCTCAGTAGCTCTGAAGCAGGTTTGTCTTTCCCTTTTATTCATTTAGCTTTTCCTGTATCCATCGATGTTTACATCGTGTGTCTTGACGCCTAGCTGAAACCTATGTAAGATGCACTGGGCAATTAGAAAATATCAATTCCAAGCACGCAGGTGGTCTAGGCTCTGTCTAGCGTGGTGCCTGGGCTGACTACATGCTGAAGTTTTTCTGCTGGGTAGACACCGAACCCCCTGCCGTCAAGTGGACCCTGACTCCCAGCGACCCTCTGGACAGAGCAGAACTCCCCGGTGGGTTTCGGAGGCTGCACGTGATGGGTGGGGTTCCAGCAGCTGGCCTTGCCGTCGGCGGCCCAATTCAGAATCCACAATGCCGCCTGGGCTTCTTCTCTGCTGGGTAGCGCTTAAAAGTGTTGTTCTTCGGTTACTGATCAGTGCATGTGAAAATTGTTGAGTTGGTAAAGCCTTTGTTTTATATATTCTCATCAAGATAACTTCTAAACTTGTGTCTCTTGTTTAGACCTACAAATGATAAAATCACTTCTTTAAAAATATTTCCTGATCAGCTTCCTTTCAGTCATCTCAGTGACTCAGTTCATCTGAACTTGGGGAAAGTTATTATATATTAGATCACAGGTTTTGACCTTTGGCTTCCCATTAAAATGACCCACAGGCCCCGATGCAAGGCCAATTAAATGGTGATTTGGGGGTTTGATTGAGCATCAGGAGTTTTAAAATGTTGTAATTGCTTTATTGAGACGTCATTAACTGCACCTATCTAAAGTGGACAACCTGTTAAGCTCGAGCTTGTACAACCTGGTGAAATTGTCACCACTGTCCAGGTAGGGAGCATCTCACCTGTGGTTTTCAAAGCTGCTCTGGTGACCGACTCCTAGTGCCTTCAGGCTTGTGCCGCAGTCTCAAGACAGTGAGCTGGCTAAGGTACAGCCATTGGAACTGTGTTTCCCATCGATGGGCATGAAAGCAGTGGAGCGAACACTAGAACAGTATCATTGCACAGTCTCTCCCACCGTCTCTTTGAGCAGTGTAATGTGACCATGTAGCCCAAAGGGAACATCATCCTTCCTTTGATCGGCCTAGCGTTGTTTTCTCCACACCCCCTCAGACAGTCCAAGGAGGGACTGTGGCCACACGTGGTCTGGGCTTGAGGAGCAATTTGTTCATCTCTTCTGCTCCGATGTGTGTCGTGGGCAGTTTAAGCTTTTAACCGTAGTCTGGGGTGAGGGTCAGCCAATGCCTCTGATCGCCCGTGACCAGGCAGGTCCTCATCACCAAACCACAGAGGAATGACAAGTGGTGAGTGGAGAGCTGGGATAGGGAAACGTGGGAACCAAACAGGGATAGGAGCTGGCACTGCTGCTGCTGAGGAGAATGCAATTCCATTATCTATTTCCTTATTTTTTATTGGGAGAATGCACTACTTATCTATTGCGCAAGAACTGCAGTGGTTGATTTTCAGCTGTTGTATCATGGCACTAGTAGAAGACCAAGGCCATCTAGTACATTCCAACTCCCTGTCACCCCACCGCTCTGACCACAACTCGCCCATACAGTTTCCAAGGCTGCACCGCTTAATGGGAGCCGACTGCTCCATCTTTTCTTCTCCTGTGCAGAGGCTGTGGGTTCAAACTGTCCACTTTGGGGTTAGCAGCCCAGGGCTTTAACCTGTGTGTCCTCTAGCTTCCAGGACCAGTAAAATGGTGCATTTTTAGAAAAAGATGTAACAAGTGAAATTAGAATAATGCTACTGCTTGTTATTCACTGCTGTTGAATCGGCCCTCTGCCAATGAACTTGGACTGCTGTAACCCACAGGAGGTTGCTTTGGCTGATTTCTTTTGAAGTAACTTGGCAAGCCTTCAAAAATATGTAGGTTTGTATAATATATACACTTATATATGTGTATAATACATACACACATATGTAATTCTGTGTTGTGAATTATGTAGGGGCTTACTTTTCAAGTTTTCTTCCTAGTCTGTCTTAGATTGGAAGTTCCTCTAAAACCTATTCGGCCTAAGATAGTAGAAATTTCCACTGATAGGTAGACGGCGGCTGTGTTTACGGTGCATTGGCTGGGAAACTAACCTGGGTTTCTTAGATGGGAGATGAGAATTCATTCATTGACACCGTCACCCTCCGGTGCCGCCCTCGGCTAGCAGTAATGGCCTTTTCACATGAGAGGCTATTATGCAGATGGGAGATTATGTCAATGTCAAAACTGATTTTGTAGACTGCTGAGTGACTTGGGAGAACTATTCATTCTCTATAGTTAATTAGAAACAGCAGGTTATTAAATCGGTGTGTGCTTTATGATATCAATTCTATTACATATATATTTTTATACACACACACACACATCCAGAAACAATATAAAATTTGCAAGACACATTAGCAACTTTTAAATTATTATTTGTTGTTAAAATTATTATTCGTGGTGGTGGAATAAAATATTTGATTTTAATTTTTAAAAGTTAACTGGACTAAAACATTTTACGTTTCATAAAATGATGTTTTAAACAGAATAAATAAATGTTATTGCAAATTAGCAGCAAAGAGCTCTCCTAAATCACAAGTAAGAAAAACTCAGTCCAGAACAGTGCAGTCAAATTGAGGGAGGCATTTAAAAGCCATTAGAATCCTGACTTCTCACATAGGAAGTGATACCCAGCGGGCATTCGCTGAGTGTTTGTTGAGAGATGCTGACAAATGGCTGGCCCAGGAAAATAAACAGCCCCTTGCACCAGTTGGAGGGAGTTCAATTGCCTTTCAGAGTCTTCAGAGCAAATTTGTCAGGTTTATTCTACTAGACTCAAGTTCAAGGTAGTGAGGCAGTTGTATGACTGTTGAAACACGTTGGCATTGCATGTTGTTTTGACTGACTTCACATGTTTGTAAGAAAGAGGCCTGGGCCAAATCAGCAAGCTCTTGCATATGGGCTGCAGAGTGAGTGCTTGCCCATTCCGTAAAAAACATTCAGTCTTAGGATGGTTCGTTCTCTGGGCCGGGTGGATGGCCCAACAAGCAGAGTAAGCACAGACTCCCCGTGCTTGCTTACTAGTCTGCCGTGGAGCATTTCATATGCTTTCCACCACTTACTGGGCACTTTTTCCATGTCAAGGATCGCCGATTTGAAAAGAGGCCTTGATTGTGTGGGAAAGTGTGGTGGGGTTTGGAGAGAGAGACACATGGAAGCAGAATCTTTGGTGGGGAGGGAAAAAAGAAAAGTGAAATTGCTCACTGTAGATTAGCAAGCAAGCACAAGTGATGCTATTTTTACCTTACGGGGCAATCCAGCGCCGTCCTGGAGACATGGGGAAGATAGTTTCGATTTCTATGATGTGCAGGAAATGCCACTAAAGTAGAGGAGGAATTCCCCAGATCTCATTCCCACCCTGCCACACTGGGCCTGGCCTTTTTGCCAGGGTGGCCAATTGCAGCTGCTGCATTCTCGCTGACTCTCCTGACTGCATCTCCCAGCCATCGGCTCAAATCTCTGGCTGAACATCTCCTCTCTTCTCCGCTGCTCCGTGAGTTGCCATTCTGTCTCTGCAGTCACTTTCACCACCAAAGCCTCAGTGGCACCATCAGGTTTGCCGTCTAGCCCCACTGGAAGTAACTTCTCTCTCCTCTGGACCACCCAGCACTTCAGAGTATTTGTGTGAGTCACACTCACCCAGGGTGGCTGGACCAGGCATATTACTGCCCTTGACACATTTCTCCCTACCTCTGGATTCCTGGTGGTTTAGTGGTTACAAGTTGGACTGTGATCCACATGGTCATCAGTTCGAAACCACCACCAGCTTCTCAGGCGAAAAACTGGGCTTTCTACTCCCGTAAACAGTCATAGTCTCAGAAACCCCCTGGGGGGTTGCTATTGCTATGAGTCAGCATTGACCCCGTGGCAGCCAGTTTGGTTTTGTCTGGGTTCTTAGGAGCACAGCAGTCCCCAACAGGGATGAATAGCTGAGATTTTAGGCAATCTCCTAATTCAATCTGAAAAAGTTTGTAGAGGCTCCTGACTTTTCCGGGTGTCATATCCACTAAGCACCCTGGGTTGGATTGGGTTTTGTATTTATCTCACATCTACAGTTATAACTGCTCATGTAACCTTCACGGAGGTTTCTTCCTCTTGCAATGACTTGCTGGGAAGGTTGTTGTTTGTGTGCTTCCTTGTCATTGTCCTTTTGGTTGCCTTGATCAAGTTGGTTCCAACTCATGGCGACCTTGTGTCTCCCAGAAGGAATCGCCGCCAGCGCTGTGCTGCCTTTGTGATCACAGGCAGGTTTGCTGCTACGTGTAGTGCCTTCCAACCTCGAGGCCTTGTCTTTCAGAGAACACTCTGTTATGATTGATTTTCACTGGCTGATTTTCAGAAGCAGACTGCCCGGCCTCTCTTCGCAGTCTATCTTAGCCTGGGGGCTCTGTTGAAACCTCTCTAGGGGTGGTCCTGTGGGGATTTGAAATGTGTGTGGTGCAGCTTCTAGCATCACAGCAGCAAGCAAGCTACCATGGAACAGCCAGTCAACAAATCAGGCCGAGCACGTGGAATCACTTCAGCCGAGAGCTTATATAGGTGTGGGGCAGCCCGGGGTGTGAATCTCATCCCTGGCATGGACAGGCCCTCTGACTGTGGGGGTATGTTAGGAGACTTCTTTGTACCCCAATAGCCCCATCTAGATAGTGGTTATGTTAGCACTTATCATACGAGGTTATTGTGAGGATTCAAAGAGTTGTTGCCTGGGAAGGGCTTAGCCCCATGTCTTGCTCATAGAATGCACTCACGGGATGCTGTGCCTTTTATTTCTCTCTGGTTCCTCCCTTTTTTACACCTGAAAACAGGTTCAGAACAAGAAAAATATGCCGGCTGAGCAGCCAGAGAGTTTGTGTGATTCCATTTGGTGTCCCACCCAGCAAACAGCCAAATCACCATACTTCTGAGCTTCCCCAAGCAATCATTGTAAAACCATATCCTACAAATATACAGCCCCCAATGCCAAGGGGCCGCTAACGTCTGTCTACTCACCCGGTGTGATCTGTCCACAGGTTTCGAAATAACAGAAAATAGACACAGCAAGGATTCAAGCGGCAGATGGCGTTTATTGGCCGGAAGTGCCTAGTGCTGCCAAGTCATGCACACATCCGTAGCCCTAGCGGAGAAGATGGGAAAACACCATCTTTCCCTTCTTTTCTTGGAATTGCCATCTTTTTTCTCATTTCTGGTGCCAATGTCTTCTCACGGAATTCACAAGAGAAGAAAAGACTCCCTGTTCTGGAAATGCCAGAAAGCGTTCCACAACAGGCTTAGCGGTCCTCCTAGCAACGGTTCCAATGACTTCTTCTGGGTGGCACTGCTCTCATGGTGTTTGTCACTCTATGCCTCTTAGTGGCCATAAGGCCTTGGGCCATTCCATCCGCTTTCTGTGCCTGAGCTTTCCCTTCTACTAGATACTAAAACCCACTGCCATTGAGTTGATTCTGACTCACAGGGAGCTGATAAAGAGTTTCGAAGGCCGTACCTCTATGCTACAGTAGATAGCTTTTGTTTTCTTGTCAGGGAACTGTTGGTAGGTTCGAACCAACAACCCCGTGGTTATCAGCACAATGCCTAGCCAGATAATAAATAGAGTTATTATGAGAATCAACCATCTGCCAACTAGTAAGTCCAAAACACGGCACTCAGTAAGCCTTCACGCTCTGTTTACCACATAGTCATTTTATCTGCATTGACAGTGGATGGATCTATAAAACCAAAATCCAAGCTCAGTGCCATCGAGTTGATTCTGACTCACAGCAGTTCTGTAAGGCAGAGGAGAACGACCCCGGTGGGTTTCCAAGACTGTATTTCTTCACAAGAGCCGAAAGCCTCATCTTTCTTCCACAGAGCAGCTGATGATTTTGAACTGCTGACCTTGAGGTTAGCAGTCCAATGGGTAACACACTATGCCACCAGGGCCCCTTAGGGATGGACCTATGTGAATGATGAGTTACAGATTGTGAGCGCAAGTCATGGTTGTGCCTCTTACTAACTGTGATGAATCATGGAGAAGTCACCAACGTTTACTGGAAAAAGAAGTCTAATCCATAAAATGGCTAGGAAAACTCTAATGTTTGAGTATGAAATGATATTACCTCTGAAAAGTAAACTGAAAAATGCCACACTGGAGATCATTCGTTGTTCTCATCTCTGCCCTTGAGTGGAAGCTGATGAGTTTCGATCTTTGCATCTAATGTGGTCCCCAGCATAACCCTTTTGCCCACTTGGGCCTTCAACAATACCGATGGAGTGCACAATCCAACAATTCAGCACAGTGGAGAAATAGGATGCCACCCCAAGGCCTCGGTGTGGTCAGCATGATGAGTTGGCTCAAAGGTGGAATATTCAATAAGCAAGGTAAGCGTAGGCTTACGAATCTGTTATATTTGTAAGATTTCTAAGTAAGCATAGGCTTACTTACTAATCTGTTATATTTACCTTGCTTACTGGGTACTCGTCTTTGATAGGGATTGTACATTTAGAAAGAATCTTTCATTATGTAGGAAGGTGGTCTGGGGTTGGGAGAGAGATAGGTGCCAGCTGTACCTAGAAGTAGAAAGTCTGATGTGGTGAGAATAAAGGTGAAACTGTTCACTACAGATTTGTAAGTAATCACAAATAAGCCCATGCTTACCTTGCTTGTGGGGTTAGCTGACACTGAGTGGGTCCCTGACTCATGGCAACCCCATGCACAACAGGATTGGACTGTTATGGCCCATAAAGTCTCCACTGCTGAGTTTTTGGAAGTAGATCTCCAGACTTCTTCGTCTATTCTGTTCGTCTAGTCTAGAAGCACTGCTCACACCTATGGAGCATCGTAGAGATATGCACGCCTCCAGTGACAGGCGGGTGGTGGCTATGCTGTTGGCGCACTGTCTGGGAACGGAGCCTGGCATTCCTGCACGGAAAGGGAGAATTCGCACACCAAGCCCAGCAATGTCCCCAGGAGCAACATACGATGGTCTTCCAACTCAAAGGGGCCCTTTGAACAACGGAAGGAAGCACTGCCCAGTCCTGTGCCACCTTCACAACGGTTCAGTCTGGGTTGCAGCCGCTTGTCATGCCCATTGCCAGGGCCTAGTCTCCTCTGGCAGCATGTCCAAAGCATGTGAGATGGTTCTTTCCAGGCTTGATCCTCAGGAGCGTTTTGACTGTTTCTCTTCCAAGGCCGATGAGCTTGTTCTCCTGGCATCCCTGGTGCTGTCAACATCTTTCGCCAGCACCCAATCCCAATGTTTCCATTCCTCCGCCGGCTTCTCTAACTCACGGTTCAGCCTCCACATTCAGATGTGGCAAATGAAAATGCCCCATCTGTTGTCTTCACCGGCCGCCCCATCAGACCCACCCGCAGAAGCTTGTTTTCTGCTAAGTTAGGTCAGGACACACTAGAGCAGCGGTTCTCCACCTTCCTCAGGCAGCGACCCTTTCATACAGTTCCTCATGTGGTGGTGACCTCCCCCCAACCATAACATTATTTTTGCTGCTACTTCTTAACTGTCAGTTTGCTACTGTTATGAATCAGGCGACCCCTGTGAAAGGGGCATTCAAACACACCCCCACCCCACCCCACCACCGCCCCCCGAGGTCTCGACCCACAGGTTGAGAACTGCTGCACCGGAAGGATCCGATTAAAGCAATGGGATGGGCTGGATTGCGCTGGCCAGACACACTGAAGCTGTGCAAAGTGACAACTTAAAAGCCTCATAGTTATCATCAATACAGGGAAAAACTTAAGAGAATTAGACATAAGAGCTTAAAAGCCCGTTGGTACAGGCCTTTTTCCTGTAAGGAAATATCCCAAGGGGGCTACTGAAAGCTGAATTAGACAAGCAGTTGACATCTTCTTGGGGAGACCAATTTCACTTTGGCAGGGCTAGAACAGATGACCTAGGATGGCAGAGCCTGCCTGTGAAGTTTCCTGATGGCCTGGGGGAAGCAACTTGGCTCTGCTTTTGCAATATGTTTCTCAAACATAGCTTCTTGGTCTGCTACACACGTAATTAACTACAAAGTTCATGTTGCCAATTATCTCGAGTATGACCTCATTTTCTCTAATGATGCTGAAACCACACTCTTCCAGGTTTCGCCATCTCTACCCAGCCAATGGTAAGAACAAACCTCTGCTAGCAAACCAAGTGCTTGGTCATGTTCCTTTGGATAGCTATTTATATCGTCAAGATGATTTGGGATCATTTGGGGAATTGGTAATTATTAATTAGTAATGGCCTAGGCGCCAAAAGGAATTCACTTTTCTTCATTAGCAATCGGGTTCTCAGTCTGGTTTCATTGCTGCTGCGTCAGTTGTTTTCTTCCTTGTTTCCTCTGTGAAATCACGTCCAGCCCGGTTTTTCTATTAGGAGCTTGACTGTCGGACGAGATGGAGTGAGCGCTCCCTACCTTGTGGATGGCATGATGCTGGAAGACATAGCACGTATTTTGGAAAGACAGAATTGCAAAGTAGAAAGTGTTGGGCAGGTTGGAACAATTGGCCTCAATCTAAGAAGGTGAAATGTTAACAGGATCAAATCACTTGATTCTAAGGGGCGGGGGAAAGAACCCGGGGAAAGATGGGAGAGCTTCGTAATGATCAGTGTGTTGTGCAGCCAGCCATCAGAAGAGACTGGGAAATGAAGTGCTGTCATGTTAATTCCTAGGTGGTACAGGCAGTTAATACGCTCGGCTAGCAGAAAATGTTTTTGTTTATCATTTTATTGGGGGGCTCTTACAAATCTTATGACAATCCGTCATTCAATTGTATTAAGCACACTTGTACCTATGTTGCCATGAACATTTCCAAAACCTTTTTTTCTATTTGAGCCCTTGGTATCAGCTCCCTTCCCTCCCCGACCTTCCCACCCTCATGAATCTTTGATCAATTATATATTATTGTTGTTATTTCTTGTCTTACACTGTCCTTTGTGTCCTTTCACCCACATTTCTGCTATCCATTCCCCTGGAGGGGGGGGCTATATATCCAACCTGGTGATGGTTTCCACTTTATCCCCCTACCCCCCTGCCCCCCCCCCCCCCTACCCCCCTGCCCCCACCCCCCCCTACCCTCATGATGTCACTACTCCCACTACTGTTCCTGAGGATTTTATCTGTCTGACATTCCATGTGTCGAGAGCTCTGTCTGTACCAACGCGTGTATTCAGGTCTAGCCGGATTTATAAGGTAGAACTGGGTCATGGTAGTGGTGGGGGTGGGGCATTCAGGAACTATAGGAATGATGTGTCTTTCATCAGTGCTATCCTGCACCCTGGCTCATTCCTTCCTTCCTTGTAACCCTTTTGTGAGGGAACATCCAATTGTCTACAGATGGGCCTTGGGTCTCCACTCCGACCTTCTTCACTCACATCCTTATGACTGTTCGTTTTGGCTCTTCTGATGTTTGATAACTGATCCCGTTGACACTTCACAATCACACTGGCTAGTGTGCTTCTTCCATATGGACTTTGTTGCTTCTCTGCTAGATTGCTTCTTGTTTAACTTCAAGCCTTTAAGACCGCAGACCCTATATCTTGTAAGAGCCGGCCACCATCAGCTTTCTTCACCACATTTACTTATGCACACATTTTGTCTCCAGCAGTTGTGTCAAGAAGGTGAGCAACACAGAATGCCAGGTTATTAGAACAAAGAATTCTTACATTGAGGGAGGGCTTTAGTTAGAGATCCAATGTTCATCTGCTACCTTAATTCTTAACATATAAATATATGCATAGAGCTATATCCCTATCATTATGTATTAATATATTTACATATATACATGCCTATATTTATACCTCTATAAATGTCTTTTGCCTCTTAGTTCTTTCCTCTATTTCCTTTACTTTCCTCCTGCCCCACTATCATGTTCAACTTTCATTTGGTTCTCCATAATTCCTCTTGACTACATTGCTCTTGATCAAACCCCATCAGGCATTCTATGCCCTCCTCACCATCGATTTTAGATCTCATTGTTCCTTTGTCCTTGAGTTTGTTGGCTCCCCACTCCCTTTCCCCCCACCTCCTCCTCTCCCATGCCTCACCAGAACCATTGATCCCATTCTTTTCTCCTCGAGATTGTTTATCCTGCTTATCTTATATAGATAGACATAGGATAAAAAAGAGAAGGAGACAAAAAGAGAGAGAGAAAAGGCTATAAATATTTCCAGGCCTGTCTGCTGACCCTTTTGAGTGTTTTCCAATTGGTCTGTGAGGTGCAAAACCCTGCCCGCTGAGTCAGACATCTGTTTTTGGGGATTCCTTGGAAATTTCATTGCTTTGCTCTTCTGGCTGCTCTGTGGCCCTCCCACCATGTTTCACCCTAGCGTGCGTGCGTGCGTGCGTGCATGCGTGCGTGGTGGCGGGGAGTGACCGGGCACAATTCCCTCACTATGTCTCCAGTGCTGTCCCCCATCGTGCTGTGGGTCAGTGAGGGGATGTTGTGTCTCATGGTGGGGCCAGTCCAACAGCCCTCTCTGTGCATTGGCTGCTCCAAGCAGGGATCTTGTCCTTGAGGTTTGGTGGGCCAGGATGTGGTTCTCTCTCTCTCCTCTTCTCTCTGTCTCTCCCTCTTAGTTTCCCCTACGTGGCCTGGGCAGACCCCCCACTCTCCCAGGCTGTGTCATCAGGGCTGTCCTCTGTAGTGTCCTCTGCGGTTCTTCTGGGGAGGGTCAGTGTAGCTGGGATTGGGCCAGTCCCTAAACAAATATCTTATCCTTGTTTTTCTCATGTAACAGGCAACTGCGGTGAGACATTTAAGCTAGAGTAAGAGTCTAGGTGTGGCTCCAAGGGCCAGGGAGGCTCAGAGCAACAGGTGAACGCTTTAGGAAGAGTCCTCTCTGTAACCCGCTGCTATGGAGTTGATTTCACACTGCCCCGCAGGTTCTCCACAGCTGCACCTCCTTCTGGAAGCAGACTTCCACACCTTTCACCCCTGGAGTGGGCGCTCAGTTTGAGCCCCTGACCTTTTGGTTGGCATTCCAGCGCTTTAACCACTGCACCACCAGGGTTCCTTCTCCAAAACAAGTTCCTTCAAAATGGAATGAGCCCTAGGCAGATCGATGGCTGAATTTGATGACCTTCACGGTCCCTTCTAACTTCACAACTGTGTTTTCATTTTCATCTCTCATTCTTGTATTTCTTCTCACAAGTGTTTAATGGAAACCATTCTTTTCACATTACCATTAAAATGAGCCATGAAGATAATTCTGTCACAATATAATTAGGATATGCCTAAGGTGTCAGAAACAGCAATGCTTTTGCATTAGCCTCTTAAAATACATTTCATATGTGAAATATTTGTAAATTAGATATTATAGTCAATAGAAATGCTATTCAAAGAAAAGAAAAATTTACATAATGTTGATGTAATGGAGCAGCAAACTACATGCAACAAGGATACTTCTCTAAGGTGATTAGATGTGTGGTAAACAGTTTCCCAAGTACATTGTAATGAGATTCCAGAGATGAACATGGGCCTTTAATCTCTGTCAGATGGACTGAGTTATTTTCACAATGGCTCTCCAGACAGTTGTCGGAGCTGAAGTCAGACTTTGCCAATTTGGAAATGTGTGAGAGTTGTGAGGGCGAAATAAAAATCATAAAATGTTTAATGCTTCCCACAAACTACTGAAATTAGTTATCAACACTGAGAACCTTCTGAAGGCACTGGGGAGGCTCTAGATACATTCATGCCTATTTTCCACCAGAAGAATGCATGGGAACAAAAGAAAATATAGCACAGAGCCAGCAAGTAGCCTTACCTTACCCAAGGCAGCGAATGGTCAGGAGAGAGAGGAACCTTGTGCACATTATGGATCTACCTATTTTCATTTTGCTCAATCTCTCTTGGCTTCAATTTCCTCATTTATAAATTCGGTTTTATCAGAGTATGCACTTCCTCTACCACCCATCGGCCACTTTGTCATACTGTGGCATGTTCCTGTGACGCTGGAAACTGCCATTGACATCTCAAAATCTGCATGGTCACCCTTGGGGGACAGGTTTCGATGGAGTTGAGACAGATGGACCTGGTGATGTACTCCTTTTAAAAAATGTCACGTGAACGCTTTGTGAATAGGAGCTCATCGTTGCATAATCTAGTACTGAAGAATAAGCCCTTCAGGTTGCAAACTCATCAACCCACTGCTGCTGCATTGGTTCCAACTTACAGCAGTTAGATAGAACTGAGTAGAACCGCCTTACAGGGTTCCTGAGACTCTAACCTGTGTGGAAGCAGCTTGTCCCATTTTCTCCCACGAGCAGCTGGTGAGTTTTAAGCACCAACCACTAGGATTCCTTCTTAGGTTGGAAGTCACTCAAAGTATAAGGGAAGAGTTGCCTCCTCAAAGGAGAGTGACCTTAATGTGGTGAACAGAGTAGAGATTTTGGACATCGTGTGTTGATGTGGCAGAACTCAAAATGAGAAGCAGGCACAGCAAACAACTGTTAATAACCAGCACCCAGAACGGATGAAGGAAGAATCCAGGAAACCAAGAAACCATCAAAAATGAAATGGAATGCCTGTAGAGCTATAGCCTAGGCCTGCCGTTGGGTGCTTTTAGTTCAGTTCTGACAACAAAACCAAACACCGCCCCGTCCTGCAGCATCCTCAGAAGTGTTCTGAGTGGTTAAGCCCATTGTTGCAGTCACTGTGCAGATTCTTTTTTTTTGCTGCTCCTCTACGTTACCAAGCATATTATTCTCCAGGGACTGGTCTCTCCTGATAGCATAGCCAAAGTACAGGAGACAAAGTCTCGCCGTCCTTGCCTCTAAGTAGTGTTCTGGCTGTACTTCTTCCAAGACAGAAGTGTTTGTTCTTTTGGCAATCCATGGAACGGTAAAGATTCTTCACCAGCATCATAATTCAAGTGCATCAATTCTTCTTCAGTATTTCTCATTCAGGGTCCAGTTTTCACATGCATATGAGGCGATGGAAAATACCGTTGTCCTGGGGCCAGCTGCACCTGGGTTCTCACAGTCACATCCTTGCTTTTCAACATTTTAATGGGGTCTTGTGCCGCAGATTTACCTAATGCAATGCGTATTTCGTCCCCTGATAAATGCATAGTCATTTATTGTGTATCCTGCAAGAGAAAATCCTTGACAATTTCTACCTTTTCTCTGTTTATCATAATGTTACCTATTGGGACAGTTGTGAGGATTTTGGTCTTCTTTGCATTGAGTTGCAATCCACACTGAAGGGTGCAATCCTGGATCTTCATCACAAGTGTTTCAAGTTCTCTTCACTTTCAGCAACCAATGTTGTAGCATTTGCATATTGAAGGTTGTTGATAAGCCTTCCCCCAACCCTGATTCTACATTCTTCTTCATATAAGTCAGCATCTCTGATGATTTTCGCTGCATACAGATTGAATAAGTATGGTGAGAGGATGCAACCCTGACTCACACCTCTCCTGATTTTTAACCTTGCAGTCTTCCTTTGATCTGTTCACACAACTAGCACCCTGGTCCATGGAGAAGAAATCCCATTCTTCTCAAAGCTGTTTATTATTTGTTCTGGTCCACATTCTCAAATACCTTGGCATAGTCAATAAAAGACAATTAAACATCTTTCTGGTATTCTCTGCTGTCAGCAATGACAATGCTTTTTCCGTGTCTTCTTCTGAATCAGCTGGAACCTCTGGCAGCTCCCTATTAATGACCTACTGAAACCGTTGTTGGACAATCTTTAGCAAAAGCCCTGGGCATTAGTGAGCCGAAATGGACTTGTATTATCCATTTTGAGTTGGACAATATATAGCATATCATATGACAATTAACTAACAAATTGTAGAGAAATGGTGTCACATTTATAGTCAAAAGAACATTTTAAAATCAATTCTGGTATGAGCCCCTAATAAAATGTTAAAAAAATAAATAAATAAAATCAATTCTATAGCATTGCACGGTCAGCGATACTATAATGTATTAGGCAGGGTTCTCTGGAGAAACAAAACCAGGACACTTATGATTTTATATAGATATAGATTTATATATATGGATAGGTTTATATAACAAGAAGGAATCTAACAGCTAATTAGTCCACACAGAAGTACAGAGGGTTCAGTTCAACTCACTTCTGTGGAACAATTAATATACCGGAAGTGCTTCAAGTCACATGGGTTGCCAAGTCCAAGGTCAAGGAAGCAGACAGCAGAGTCCTAACTGGGGCAAGGCAAGCAGAGTCTGCCCACAGGCAGCAAGCAGCAGGGTGGGTCACCAAGTAGCTCAGGAGCTTAGCAAAGCAGGCCCGATGGGATATCAGGCACAAGCAATACAAGGCAATGGAATCCGCCAGCCTCAAGCTCAACCAATGTACGCACCAGCAGTGTGGCGAAGCAGGTCTCGAAGGGCCTTCAAGCTCTAGCTACACGATCCAGGAGTTGGCCTGGCCCACAGGTAATATAGCTCACAGGTTGAGGCAGAGAACTAGCCAAAGCAGCAGCAGGCGTGCTCCATCATGCTCTGATGTGACTGGAATGTGAAAGTTGGAAACAAAGAAAAGGACAGTCATGGAAAAGGATGGCCTTAGCAATAGAAGTGAAGCTAGAGATCCCGTGACAAAATTTTCCAAGACCATTGACTTCTTTGTTGCAAATACCTTTAAAAAATAACAAACAGTGATGACACAAGTGGACCATGCCAGATGGAACACAAAGACATCTGTGTTAGGCAGGGTTCTCTAGAGAAACAAAACCAGGACACATATGATTATATATGATTATCTATATTATAATCATATGTATATACAGTCCCACATGTAGTATAGCTCACAAGTTGAGGCAGAGAACTAGCTAAAGCAGCTGCATGCTGGCCCAATCACCAGAGAGCAATAGACAGAGGAGCGGGCCTTGCCAAGCCATTTATCTTTTTCCCTCCAATCAAACTGCGACCTTATTAACCCCACATGTTCCCATGGGCCCGGTTGGCATGATCACCCTACCGGTCACAACATCAAGTTGCCTACAGCTGTGGACAGAGATAGGCAGCTTGGCGCCACAGTGGCTATGTGTGGACTACCAACCACAAAGTCAACAGTTTGAAACCAATTTTCTTTTTTATTTTTATTTTAAATAAATCATTTTATTGGGGGCTCTTATAACAACCCATACATCAGTTGTATCAAGCACATTTGTGCATATGTTGCCATCATCATTCCCAAAACAATTTCTTTCTACTTAAGCCCTTGGTATCGGCTCCTCTTTTTCCCCCTCCTTCCCCAATCCACCTACTCTGGTGAACCCTTGATAATTTATAAATTACTTTTATTCATATTTTGCACCATCTGCTGTCTCTCTTCACCCATGTACCTGTTGTTCATCTATCAAATATGTTACTTTGAGGACCAAGGTACACCAGATGCAAGCCATGCTATATTCCATAGCCTCATATGCATGTGAATGTCGGGCATTATGTTAGTCCAGGTTGACTAGAGAAAAAAAATCCAGAGACACTCATCTGTGTGTAAGAGAGAGCTTTATATCAAAGAGTTAATGTATATTAAGAAAACATCCCAGCCCAGTCCAGATCAAGTCCATAAGTTCGATATTAGTCCAAATATCCGATACCAGTCTATAAATTCCTCTTCAGACTCATGAAACACATGCAATGACGCCAAATTCAGGAATATCACAGGCCAGTGGGTGGAAAGTCTTGAGGATCCAGTGGCAGTGGAAGCCTCTCAGCACTGGCATGAGTCTCCATGTGGCTCCTCTAGCTCCAGGGTTCTGGCTCTCTCAGTCCTGCTCCATGTGGCTTGTCAACAGGAATGTCAAGCAGAGAATCTGTATCTGGACTCTAGTGAGCTATTTCTTTCCATAGTGCCTCCAAATGAGGTCATCAAGGTGCAACCCAAACTCCACCCCTTCACTCTAATAGTCTCGAGTTGACATCAGATTATGTAACTACCACAGACATTGAATAAATAAGTTAATGCATTTGAATTATGATGCTTGTGAAGAATCTTTGCAGTTCCACACACTGTCATAAGAACAAAAAGATCAGTCTCGCAGCAAGTAAGGAGAGGATGGCGAGACTCCTTTTATACTTTGTTGTCAGGAGAGACCAGTCTCAGGGAAGACCTTCAAGTTGGATGGACACAGAGGCTGCATCGATGAGCTCAAACATAACAACATTTGTGAAGAGGCACAGGATCAGGCCGCGTGTTATTCTGTTGTACGTAGGGTTGTTATGAGTCAGAACCGACTTGATAGCAGCTAACACCACCAACAACGTGTTACAGAGCAAAGGTGTCACTTTGAAGACGATGTTGTGCCTGACTCAAGCCATGGTATTTTCGATCACCTCATGTGCACCTGAACACTGGACAGTGCTAAGGAAGATCATAGAAGAATTGATGCATTTGAAGTATGGTGTTGATGAAGAATATTGAACAGACCACGGAGAATTAGAACTAACGAATCTGCGCTGGAAGAAGTACAGCACAAATACTTCTTTAACACGAGGATGGTGACATGCCGTCACATTTACTTTGGATATGCTAACAGGAGGCACCAGTCTCTAGAGAGGATAGGGTGCTTGATAAGTGAGAGGGTCTGGGGAAAAGCCGAAGCTACTCAAGGAGCCGGAGCGACACCGTGGCTACACAGCCGTCTGAAACAGCAATGATTGTGAGGATGGTGGAGGCCTAGCAGTGGCTCATTTTGTTGGATGTGGGTTGTTATGAGTTGAAGTTGACTTAAGGGCTTCTGACAATAAAAAGAGCTTCATAGCACTCATACAAAGTGCTCAGGATTTCAGCCAGTAGGATGATTATTATTTCTTTTATTCCTTAAGGAGTGAAAATCTGGAATATGTTCTCCTGGGGCTACGCACGCCTTTGTCCATAGAGCCAGAGGCATCATTCCCTAATCACAGGCATGACTTCATGTGTGCCTGTCATGCGTAGCCTCCCCTGAACCAAAACTTCTCTGAGCTTCCGACCATGATCTGACTTGGTGCTCCTCCGAAGTGGCTTTTCCTGCTAGTGCTATTTACCAGTTTTTGAATTGTGCAAATCATTTCACCTTTCAGAATCTTAGCACCCTCGACTTGACACTTGAAGAACTATTTAATTGTACAATTTTTTTAATTGGGAAGTATTGGTTTAAATTATGTTAAACAAACTTGAGTTATGAGGTACAAAAGGAGTAGAGACAACAGAGTGCCTGGGATAGAAGAGTCATTGAGAATCACTTCTCATCTTCCCTTTTTTAAAACAAACGATGGTAATTAACTCCCTTCCACTGGCCATTCTGGTACAATGGATTTGGGAGATACTTGCCCTGGGCTGGGGTCCAGCCATCACTACATTGACAAGCTCACCCAGTGGTTGTAATGTTCAGACATGAAAGCCCACACTCACCTTCTGAACGGTGGAGTTAATCCAGAGCCCCTGACCCCTGCTCTTCTGACTACAGGCTGACCCCAGGTTGTAGGCTGAAGGAGGTTTTCTGAACGATCCTTTCTGTGATACAAGGTATTAAATAAATATCTCTTTTAAGCACTTCTGGTGGTTTGTTTCCTTTTAATTAAAGTTTCACCCTTCTAGTTCTACCTTAACTTTACGCTTTTATTTTGTCTTACAATGATGTGCTCAACGGCCCTTTATTCCCACATGTCACTTGTGCTTATCTCTTTCAAATCCAGTTCTAAGATGTAATTTTGTCTCCGAATTCCTCTTGACAAAGTTAGCCAGGATCAAACAGTTCATTTTTCACTGTTTGTTCCCTTTGGTCTGTATTAGATTCTCCCCGTCTGCGCCTGTGTGTCGATGTGATTGTGATGCGCTGTGTTTTCCCGTGAAATTCAGAGCAGAGCAGAATCAAGTGCCTTCTCCCTTGTTGCTTTGTGTGCACAGTCGTTCTCTGCGGTTTGGAAGTCATGTAGACTTCTGTCCTGGACCAAAATGTAATTGGGATTATGCTACCTTTTTCATTACCTATTTCCATTAAGTTGCCTCAGATTTCTTAAATACTGATGTCCTTAAGTACAGTAATGGTTGGTTAAAGTTAATTATGGAATTGATATGTGTTAAGTTCTCCCTTGCTAATTTTACTTGGGCTGTCTAAGGAAATCTCAGCTTAATAAAATTAGCTAAGCCAAAACAATTCATACCGTTCTATGTTCTTTGACCTTTTTAGGAATCTTCCTGAGAACCCCTGCACCTGTTTACTGCCGGCTTGGGCCAAAGCTGCTCTCAGCTGTGGGCACTCTCCTGAGGGAACGATGACTTTTCTGGCCCAGTGGACCTCCTGAAGGTGAGAAGAAAACAGTTCTGTGTCTTAAGAAATCTGAGCGAGTGGCTCTGTTTCTCACAATCTGCTTCTTGAAAGCAATGAATAGGAGACCAGGTTGTTGAGGAGAACTATACATGATCGTGAGTTTTCCTTTTCAGGAGAATTTGTTCCTCTGCTTTTTTCAGAAGGATGTCTATGGAGTGTATTTGACCTTGAAATTCTGATTGATGAAGACTAATTTGACTTCTCTGTCTCTGTCTCCTTCTCTCTCTCTCTCTCTCTCTCTCACACACACACACACACACACACACACACACACACACACACACACACACCAACAGCATTTTTGCTCACACCATAAAGAAATTCCTTATAAATTTAGGGGAGTCTAGGTGGTAAAATGGGTTGTGTGTTGGGCTGCTCACCACAGGGTCAGCAGTTCAAAACCACCATCTGCTCTATGGGAGAAAGATGAAATTGTTTTACTACTCTAGAGATTAATAGTTTCTGAAATCCAAAGGGGTAGTTATACTGTCTTGTACTGTCACTATGAATCCAAATCAGCAAATTCATTGATGGCAATGAGCTTGGCTTTGTTTAAGGGCTGCCATACCTTGCCTCCTAGGTTATTGTAAGGATCAAACAATATAACAAGTGAAAGCTCTTTGCAAACCATGAAGTACTATTTGCATAAGTAAGAAAAACATTCACTACTATTCGCAATCATTTATAATTCTCTGAAATTCTCTCTACTGTGCACTGTGTTGCCTAGGGTTTGGGGGCTGCTCCTGGGGGAGTGAGTTCGTGCATTCTTCAGTGGGTGGTGCCACAGCCCCTCCTTCTGCATCTTCCCAGCGTTCACCCAGAATGTGGTCAGGGGCCTGTCCTAACAGAAGCTGCACTGTTTGGGTAGATCAAGTCTACCCAAGTTAGACGTCTGCAGTACATTGCTCAGAGCCTTCTTTGAGAGAACATCATGGGTAAAAATTTTAAATTCACATAATACAATAGTACTATTTTGAGTGAATTTTACTTGATGGTTATCATCTTAATTAGCTCACTGATTTTTTTTTCTTTCTTATTACTTGTGGGAAATTACAAAATCCTCCCCTATTACTCCATTACTATTTCCCAAGAACTTCCAAGATCATCTGATTTATCACTTTCCTTTTTATGCAGAAGTGAATTAATTTTAAGCAGAATTAAGCAGCTTACTCAGCATTAAGATCGGGAGTCACGGCTACAATCCCTGTAAACCCACTCTGCCTTTTCTGCCTCTTCACTTTCCCTCTCTCCAAATCCTCATCAAACTACGAAGTTATCTATATGTCTTCAAACTAGGAATTGAATTGCTGAGATTTATTAGGTCAATCTCAATAGAGTCAACAAACAGGTTTCACTTTAATCTTTCAGGCTGTGAGTGGGGTTCTCCAACTCCAGCCATCTCCCTCTCTGTGTGGAAGAAAATGTCCAAGAATGCCAGTGGATATCTGAAATTTCAGTCAGTACCGAACCCCATATATAATTTAATTTCCATTTTGTACAACCTAGGATTAAGTTTAATTTATAAATTAGGAACAGAAAGAGACTAGCAACATTAACTAATCATAGAAGGGAACAATTATTAAGTAAAATGAGGGGCATTTTAACATACCATCACCAAACCCACGGCCACGGGTTAGATTACAACTCATAGTGACCCACTATAGGGATTCTGACACTATACATCTTTAAGGGAACAGATAGCCTCACCTTTCTCCCATGGAGACACTGGTGGGTTTGGGTCTCGGACCTTTCCATTAGCAGTACAATGCGTACCCAACATCACCACCAAACCCTTTTGATTCATGACAGTCAATCTGAAAGCCAAGGTGGCTGATAAGTGACTATTGGATGGGTGGCATATAAAGTGTGGCTGCAACTGGATGATTCACATCTCCGAGGGATGGGGCTGGATGGTGTCATTTAAGTGGTGTGTATTTTAAAGTTTGTGAATTGTTTCTTTCTGCAATTTTTGCATTTACCATTTTCAGACTGGTGTTGACCACCGGTAACAGAAACCCAATTCCAAAGGGACTGCTGATTGTTTTAATTGTGAACACTGCTACTGTTTTTGGCATCCTTTATTTATATGGTCCTGCCCCTAAAATGAAGAATTGGAACAAAATCACAGCCAGCTGTGTTTAGATTTCAGTTATGAAAAGACACTCATCAACGAGTTGAAAACCAACATCATTTAGTACTAGATATTTAGGATCTGGCCAAATACATTTTCCATCTCACGTGACTATGTATAGAAAATGAATTCATGGAAATGCTGAGTTGGTGTAACTTAGAATGACGGCACATGCATGCAAGTGGTAGGTGGTCTTGAAGACAATGACTTGTTCTCTGAAATTCACAGAATGGCCAGTCATTGCTGTGAAACCAGTGGGCTGTAAATTGTCAGGGGGCATGTTCAAAACATGATTCACTCATCCAAGAGCTGCCAGGGACAAAGGAATTTCCACTCATTAATGTGCACGATGTGAGGGCTGTCTCTCCCTCTTTCAGGCTCTCTGTCTCTCTCTCTCCTTCTCTTTTCTCTCTCGCTTCCTGTCTCTGTGTCTCACCCACAGTCTCTCTGGGACAGATACATGACTCTCTAAGAAACCAGGAGATCCTGGACAGGACACGTTTATGGGGCTGGCAGTGGCATCTGAAGCAGCTTCAATGGCCCTTTGTTTGGAAAAGGGTGAGAGTTTGGGGAGACGTTGTCTGGCATATGCTCCATGCTGGCCTTTCGTATCGCTTGGCTACATTGGGCAGTAGGGTAACATGAGCGGAGATGAACAGATATAGAAACCACTGTAGTCAGTGAACATAGGACTGTACGGTGGCAAATCTATTTTCTTCATTGAGGTTTGGCTTGGTAGTGGGGGTCTTCTGAATGAAGGTACTGTGGGCAAAGGACCGAATGCAACAGCATTGGGTCCTTGAATTTTGCTCTGGTTCTAAGGTGAAGGTGGCAAACACTATTATTTAAACACAGCAATGGCTAATTCGTGCTAGCTGTAGACTTGCTAGTTCAACAGATTTGGAGTTTGACATGGCATTCAAAGGGGCCTTCCTTTAAAAAGCTCAGAGCACAGAGCTCTGCCAAAAGAGGGTCGTACATGGAAAACTCAGATTGGGAAGCAGAAGCCACGTGTAAATTGCCAGTTAGACACTTTTGAATGGGCCATCCACCAGCGGGCTTGAATCATAGTTAACAGTAAGATGTGTTACCCTGTAGTGTGGGATTTAGAAAGAAAGAGGAGAAGAACTGCTGAGCCACTAACTGCTGATACAAATCCAATCCCACCACAAAGGCCCTGGGCTTCGCATCAGCAGTTTGTCTCCGTTCTGGTGGCGGATGATGACCACGGGTTTCCAATCAGATTACGTCCTGCTACATTAGGATTTTCACTCTCCACTGCCTTTTGTTGTTGGGATATTTTCGAAATTATTCTTGATTCCGGTTTTCTATTAACTTTTGAACCCCAGCTACTGCACTAATAGCTTGTAGATTGTGTTAAAAATGGCAAGGGGGACTTAGAGAACTAAGTTTTGCCTTAGTTATTGGACTAGCAAGGCAGCATAATATGAATTAATGACTTTTCACATTTTCTCATAACATAAGCTGTAGGCTTGGTGCCCTGGAGACCAACTTTAAATGCATGCCTTAATAAGCCATTGACAGTTGTTGGACTTTTTAGCTTTTAAAGGCTTCTACAAGCTTCTAGACAATGGATACATAGCATAAATAATAAATAATATTGATTTTAAACTTTAAAACATTAAAAATTTTCTCATTGTAAAATGGAAAAATGAGACAAAACTTCTTCACAATCAATAAATATAATTATTTATGCTTTTTTTTTAGAAGCAAGAGCCATTCAGCGGCAATGGTGTCTTTCTAATAAGATTAGGGAGAATAAAACTTAAGAGGAAAAGCTAAAGATTTTTTAAAAATGTATTGTGTTTGCAAAACTACCTATAGAAGCTTCTGTTCACCCTCTAATAAAACTTTCCATTTAGAAGGTGCAGTTGGAAGAGGTGCCACCCCCCCACCACTAATCACGGGTTCAGTAAGCACAATTGTACAGTTGATATATATAAAGGTTATAGTAAAGTCATCGAGAGCATGAGAGATAGAAGAGAGATTGGAATAATGGAGTCAGACACATTTCATGGTAGCATGCTCACCTCCTGGCTGGCCATGATCTTACCAGTCAGGTCCGCACACAGCTTCGGCCGATGCTAGGTGGGGCAGGGACCCGGCAGGAGGTTGGAGGACCAGTTTATTGCTAACCAAGGGTTATCTTTACTTCGGGGGGCATGACTGCAGGTAACCGCACATCACAGGAAGGGGCAGTACCATAGGCATACACATTATAGGAAGGGGATGTACAATGGGCATAGAGGTAACAGGAAGGGGATGAGCTAGGGCTGTACACATGACAGGAAGGGGAGGAACTAGAGGTATACATGTGACAAGAAGGGCCGGCCCTAGATTCATGATGCTGGCCTAATCTTGGCCACCCTTGGGTGGGCATGACCTCTCTGGGGTCTCCTTCAAGGAAACAGACAACTACTATCCTTATCAGAAGGGAGTGGGCCCTACTTGTGGGATAAACAGTGGTGACTGCTTGCTCTAGATGGCTGATGACCCTTAGGGAGAATAACCTCTGATCTACTTCTGATGACCTCCAAGTGTATAGTCATTTGCAAGCAGCTAAGTTTGGCATATATTTGGGGGAGACAACTTGGGAGAAATCCTTCTGTTTCCCACAAGAAGGCAGTAGACTGTCATGGATAGGGTTATTCAGAAATGATACTACCCACTTGGTACTTAACCTGTGCCCAATATTTCAAATTATCCTTTCCCCTTCAATTGCCCATCTTGGCGGTCAAGACTCTCCTGTTGTCTTCTATGTCATCCTATTAGGCTCTGTGTGTCACACCAAGAGTGTGAGTGAGACTCAAAGGGGGGAAAAAGGAGACAGAAAGGCAAAGGGAGGGAAGAAAGCACTATTTTTCACATTCTGCACATAAACAGTAAAGTTCCTTTCTCCCTTAATTATGTTTGTTTGATTTTTTTCCCCTTTTGCATTAAAGCTGCATGATTTCTGCAACTTACAAACCCATAAGCAGGTACACAGAACCTTATCTTAAGTCGAGAATCAGAAAAGAGTCACTGGAGTTGGTGCTCAGAAACCTTACATAGGTCACTGTGAGTTTGAATTGACTGTGTTTTGGGTGAGGGAGTGGCTGGATGGTTGGTGTTGTGCTGTGTCACTCAGTTACCGACCTTCCCTCCGGTTCACTCAATTCCCCAGTTGATGGGACCTTGCCTTCCTCCTTCGGTGAAGAAGAACCACTTCACCCAAGGCTCTGTCACCTGCCCAAGAGAGCATGCATTCAGTGACTGGCTGAGTTGGGAACAAAACTTCTTGCCCAATTCAGGACAACTCTGTAAGACCTGTAAGGCTGACCTTTGGCTTTTGTTGTGACTCCTCCATAGCCCAACTTCTCCTCCTCCTCCCCTACTCTGTTCACTCACTCATAGATAGGTATTGCTCTCCAGAGTCTTTATGTTAATCCCCATGTCAGAGTCTGCTTCCTGGGAAACCGGATATGAGGCACTTACCACACATGGACTGTATGAGTATGTAATGGGTTTGTGATTATATGTCTTTAGAGCATTGAGAGAAGGCCCTGGCTTTGGGAACATAATTAAGCATAAATAAACTATGATCATCTAGCCCAAACTCTTGTTATGAAGAATGAAGACAATAGTACTTACCTCAGAGTTCGTACCAGGGTATAAGAGTGAAATATTCCGTGCCTGGCACACAGGAAACACTGATTTAATGAGACACCCATTATTTTTATGATAATTAGTCATTGCTGATAAGTACTCCATAAATAGTGCTCTAGTTCTGACCAATTGGTTCCAATACAGAACAGTTTTGAGTGTTTTTTACAACATGTACTAGCATGTAAAGATTAATAAAAGAAGCACCACCTGCTAATTTAAGTGATTGATGTACAGTATTAACCCCCAGAGCCAAACCTCAGTTGTTTCCGACTGATGGAGATCCCATCTGTTACAGAGAAGAACCAGGGAGGCTAGGAAGGTCCCAGAGGGAAATGCAAGTGATTAAAGAGATGAAAAGGTTCTAGGAATAACAGTTAAACCAGACTTGCTGTCAAAATCCATACCAACCCTTTGCATCCTTGGATCATACAGGCTGGCGTGCTTCTTCCATGTGGACTTAGATGACTGCTTGTTTGAATATAAACCTTAAACACTCGAGACACTAATCCAATTGATAGTCAGGCACCATCTACGTTCTTCACCATGTAGCACCCTTATCTTCAGTGATCTCTTCAAACAGGGCCATGTTGATGTAACTATTCTTACATTTGGGGCTAGAATGAAGTGGAAACCCAGAATCCATCTGTTTATTCACAGATTATGGACAACTCTGGTTTACTTTAGTGGTCTATTATAATTTTATAACAAAAACAAATAAGTAAGATAAGAAAACATTGCCAGTCATCACCCTGGGGTATTAGGCAATTGCACTGATGTTATCAATACGTAGACTTGAAGGTACTGTTGAGGTGAAGAGTTTATGCCAGTACAGCCTAGCTGCAAACTGCAATTCATGAGTTGTTTTGTACAGATTGAACTCTTAAATGATTGAGCTCTATTTACATTGAGTATGGGGGTTGCTATTAGAGGAAAATTTCCTATAACATTCCTTAAAAGGGCAGATCCTTGCCTGTTAGATTAATACCTGTGGTAGTTACATAATCTGGTGTTAATTTGAGGATTCAGAGTGAAGGGGTGGAGGTTAGCCTGTCAATCAGATAGCACCTTGATGACCTCATTTGGAGGTGCTAAGGAGGTAAAATAGAATCGTTGAGGCGAGACACAGGCACTCCCTGGGAGACATTGCAGCTGACAAGACATATGGAACTATGCTAGTGACTAGAGCTGAGGAAGCCATATGGAGACACCTGCCAGTGCTGAATGCTTCCAATGCCATGGATCCACACGACTTCCCACCCAGTAGCCTGTGATCTTCCTGCATTTGGCGTCATTGCATGTGTTGTGTGAATCAGAAGAGGACTTTATAGATTGGTATTGGGCTTATGAATTAATATCGGACTTATGGACTTGATCTGGAATGGGCTGGGATGTTTTCTTTAATTACTCTTTATAAAAAACTCTTTTTAATATACTTATGTGTGTTTATGAACTTGTTTCTCTAGTCTCCATGGGCTAACACAAAACCTGTCATATGAATGCATGAAACTTTTTACAGATGTAGAAAGCCTGTCTTTCTCTCACAGAGTGGCTGTTGGATTTGAACTGCTGACGCTGTGGTTAGCAGCCCAATTTGTAACCACTGCAACACCACAGATCCTAGGCTCCTGAATAAAAAGTTAGGGACTTGGAAATTGTTTAAGGTAACACAGAGGCACAGTTTGCCTTTGGTCTTCAAATGGGGTCTTTTGTGAGGGAGATATTGGATGTGTGTGTGTGTGTGTGTGTGTGTGTGTGTGTGTGTGTGTCCATATTCACCAGAGACAGAGAAAGAGAGTTTTGTCTCCCAGAGCACTCTACTTTTAGCTAGTGTCTACTTTTGAGTTGGATTTTGTAATTCATTGCAATGGCCACACTCATGATGCTCACAATGATGGGTTTATTAGGGAAGTTAAGGCTACATACAATTCAGGTGAGAAATGCTCAGGATACAATTGTTGAATCAGGAAATGTTGCAAAGTTCTTTTAGAACTGCTAATAGATGCGAAAGGACACATTTCTTGACTGTAAGCTTCACCCTGAAGGCACTCCGCTCCAACTCTGTGGGTCAGCCAACCCATCTCCTCCAATAACGTGTCCTGTGGCATCCAACTCCACCAGCTGGCTTCTGACCCCACAGAACTCAGCTTTACTTGCTCTGGGGACTGAGACAGCCACTGCTCTTTCTCATGTCTGGCTTCGGGTTCTGTTGCTACTGTGCTTCTGTTACACCTTTGATGTCAAAGCTGTCTCCTGGATCAAGGAGGTTCTCTGTGCAGGGATCTCAGGGCCCAGAGGACACACTCCATTCCTAGTTCTTCTCTCTTGCTGGCATGAAATCCCTTCCTCCCTTGTTTGTGAGTTAACTCTTGGGATACAGAGTAGGATGGCAATCAGGCTGTTGAGTGGATTCACTCATCGTGAACCTATAAGACAATAGAGCTCTTCCCTTGAGCTTACAGGCATGTAAATCTCTGTGGCAGCAGACTGCATCGTCTTTCTCCTGAGGAGAGCCTGGTGGTTGTGGCCTGCCAACTTTTCAGTGACTAACCCAGTGCTCCATCCCACCAGACCTCCATATAGCAAATCTTTTTCATTGAATATGTATCACATGTAATCAATCAGTGTGGCCCTCTAGTCATAATTCTTGATGCACTATAAATCCAGTCTCTGTGCCTGTGGTTACAATCTCATTTTGGAGGGTGTTTTCTTTTACAGGATTAAGGTGAGCTGTATTCCGAGGCTGCATTTTAAGAGCAGAGGGTGTGGCTCAAATCACCACTGTTTGTTTCCTTGGGGTTTGGTCTGCTGGGAGACAAGAATGAGCCATATAAGCATCAGCCAAGTCAGAAACAGGATCACTCAAAGAAACATCCCAGGACCATCAGAAGAGGAGTCAACCGGGATGCACACTCAGGATCTCTGTCTGAAGTGGCAGAGGCCAAGACCGGAGGCACGGAGGCTCCAGCAGAGACAGTACAGTGGGATAGAGCAAAGGAGCCCGACCAAAATCAGAGGCCAAATCAAGACCACGAGACAGAAGAGAGGAGCAGCCCCTCACCTCGGAGGCTGTGGGTAGAGCAGCGGCAGGCTGGCCTCCAGCACCATGGGGACAGAGGCGAAGGGTCCCTGTAGCTAAGGCCTAGAGAGAGAGAGAGAGACTCTGCTGACTGAGAAGAGGTGCTGCTGTAGACCCATGACGGTATCCTTATTGTTTACTGATGTTGACTTGTGGTAACCCGTGAACTGCTGTAATAATAATACCCTTGCAATGAGTTATTGGACCCAGCATAACAAGAGCGTGTTGTGAAAGAGTGCCCTTTGGTGTCAGAATAGTAAAGAAGGGGGAGGGTGGAGAATGTTCGACCTCTACCTCACGGCAATAGAGAAGTCAGAGGAGGTTGGGTATGGCCCCCCACACAGTGTTTGAAGTACTATTATCATAGTCTTCATATATACATTTAATTATATTCAATAGCCTATCTTTCTGGATCTTTTATTTGTACCCAGAGTAAGGTTTTTTGTGTGGGTGTGTGTAATTCTGTTCTTGAGATGGCATTATCAAAATGCTCAAGAGTGTTAAATCATTAGTGAGGACTTTTGTACAACAAGAACTCAGGAACTTTGGAGAAGAAATTATTTTTCAATCAATAAATTGCTTAAAGATAAGATTAAAGAATGGAGGTGGACCTGCGCTTTTAGACTCAATGCTTTTGTCAGACTGCGGTGTCAGAAGATAAGAGGAAACCACTAAGAAGTTTCTAAATTACTAATAAGTGTATTGGATTTCGCATCTTCTTTTTGGCATGGTTTATCAAATAATCATAGTCAGAGACAGAGTGATGTAGATGAAAGAGCAATGGACTGAAAGCCCAGCTGCCTGGCTCAGGTCCTGCTGAGAGCCTTTGAAATAGATGGTCCTTTCTATCTCTGGGCCTCAGTTTCCCTGCTTCACGGATGAGCTGTACACAGGTACTGAGGACACTTGCAGATTTCCCTGGTGTGGTTTATACCTCATTTTAACCAAATGGCCTTAGAGAAGGACAAATCCTTTTCTCTTCTCCCACATCCCTTCTGCACAAAGAAAGTTAATCACATCTCACACCACCCATGGAATCTGCTGAGCTGGAGGGAGCCTCATTAGTCTCTTGTCACCAGCAATGGATGCTGACCCATCCTTTAGGAATCTAATACTACGGGGTCTCCAAAAGTTCATGAAAAATGATATGAAAAACTAATAGGGATTGCCATGAACGTTTTGAAGCACCCTCATGTCCATTATCCTCTACTATTTTTTGACTGACATTATTTTTCATATGAAATACTAATAATAAAATCATCATTTGTTACCATAGATAACATGTTTTTATGGAAAATAACCATTTATTTTACTTTTTCATTAAATACTTTTATTGGGGGCTCTTACATCTCTTATCACAATCCATACATTCCTCCAATATAACAAGCACATTTGGACATATGCAGCCATCATCATTTTCAAAGCATTCTCTTCCCACTTGAGCCCCTGATATCAGCTCCCCATTTCTTCCCACTCCCTCCCAGGCCTGCCCTCCCTGACGAACCCTTGATAAATTATAGATTAATCTTTTCATATCTTACATCGTCCTCTGTCACCCCTCACCCACTTTTCCATTGTTTGTCCCCCTGGGAGGGGGTTATAGGTTGATCCTTGTGATCAATTTCCCCTTTCTCCGGCCACTTTCCCCTAATCCTCCTGATAGCTCTACTCTCATTGTTGTCTCTGAGGGATTTATCTATCCTGGATTCTCTGTGTTGCAGGCTCTTAACCTGTAGCAGTGTGCATGTTCTGGTCTAATCTGATTTATAAGGTAGAATTGAGATTATGATAGTGGGGGGAAGGAAGCACCAAAGAACTAGAGGGAAATTGTGTGTTTCATCGGTGCTATACTGCAGCCTGACTGGATCTTATCTTCCTTGTGACCTTTCTGTGAGGAGATGTCCTACTGTCTACAGATGGGCATTGGGTCTCCACTCCATGCCTGCCCCCCCCCTTACCCCATTCAGCTTGGGTATGATTTTGTTCTCGGTCTTAGATGCCTGATATCTGTTCCCATTGACACCTCATGATCTCACAGGCTGGTGTGCTTCTTCCATGTGGGCTTTGTTGCTTCTGAGCTAGGTGGCCGCTTGTTTATCTTCAAGTCGTTAAGACCCCAGACGCTATATCTTTTGATAGCCAGGCACCATCAGCTTTCTTCACCACATATGTTTATGCACTCATTTTGTCTTCAGCAATCGTGTTGGGAAGGTGAGCATCACAGAATACCAATTGTTAGAACAAAGTGCGCTTATGTTGAGGGAGTACTTGAGTCAAGGCCCAATGTCCATCTGGAACCTTAATTCTTAACGTATAGATATGAGTACATAGTTCTATTCCCCTCTCATTATATATACACATGTATATATTTACATATGTACATGCCTGTAGTTAGACCTGTATAAATGTCCTTTGCCTCCAGGTTCTTTCCTCTATTTCCCTTTAGTTTCCTCTTGTCCCACCATCATGTTCGGCCTTCATTTGGGTTTAGTAATTCCTCACTGCTACATTGCCCTTGATTGAGCCCCACTAGACATCCTACGACCTTCCTTCCATTGGTTATAGTTCACTTGTTGTTCTATTGTCCCTGGGTTGGTTCCCTCCGCCCCGTGCCCTTCCTTTCTCCCACCCTCCCTCCTCCTGTGTCCCCCAGGAACCATTGGTCCCATTCTTTTCATCTCCAAATTATTTATCCTTCCTATCTTATCTAGATAGACATGCAGATACATTAATAAGCATAAAAAACAGGCAAAGCCAAATAAAACAACAAAGGAAGTCATGACCAACAAAACAATGTTTTTATCTTTATTATTGATATGATCATGTTTTTCTCTTCCTACTGTTCCATTGAAGCAAAAATATATGTGATAACACATTTAGTAATTCAACATTTTTTACACATATAATTAATTCAGTGATGGTTGTTTTCATCATGTTGTTACCACCTTTAATAGAAATAGCCCTCTAAGCTAAGACTTCCTGTTACCTCTCTCAATCTGGTAGCCACTAAAAGACTTTAGTCTCTGTACATGTGCCTATTTCATAAAAGTGAGTTCAAGGAATATTTGTCCTCTAATTTCACTCAGTGTGATGTTTTAAAGATCCACTTATCTTGCAGCATGGATCAGAACTTCATTAATTTTTATGGAGTAACACTGTTTCATTGTATGTATGAGGGAACTTGTAAAGTTTGTGGGGAAACTGATTTGAAAGATAAAAGTTAAATGTATAGGCTTTATTCCTCAACATAAGCTCCCTTCAGGTGAAGACCTTTTTATAAGTGACGATGCCACCCATTTAGTCCATCCCTAAAGAAATGAGGGTTCTGGGAATTTAGCGATATCAGTATAGTGCCTTCCACACTGTTAACTGAAGAAAAATGGGGCCCTTTAAAGTTGTTTTTTAAGATTCAAAACTCAGACTCACTGTCATTGAGTTGCTATCAACTAATAATGTCTCTATAGGGCAGAGTGGAATAGCCCCTGTGGGTTTCTGAGACTGTACCTGTTTACAGAATTGGGAAGCCTCATCTTTCTCTCACAGAGCAACTGATGGTTTTGAACTGCTGTCCCTGTGGTGAGCAGGCCACTGCCTATAAAAAGAAGTCCTAAGAAGGCAAACCAGGTTCTTAAAGTAGATGCTTTCAAATGATGGTTTCCCATTGAAACTCTCCTCAGATTGTCCTTTCATGATAAGAGGAATGAACAGAAGCATTGTTGTGGTGAAGAGCTCTCTGGGAAAAATTTCCCAGGCATTTTTCTGCTAAAGCTTTGACTAACATTTTCAAAATCAATCTCGCACTAGATATTATAATTCTTGTGCCCCCAGAAAATCAAGAAAAGTGACTGCTGTCGTGGTTTGCTGCCGTTGGGTTGGTTCTGACTCACAGCAGCTTATTCACAACAGAATTCAACACTGCCAGACCTGAGCCACCCTCAAAATTACTGTGAAAGCTGGGCCTGGGGTCGCAGCCATTGTATCAATCCACTGCCCGAAGGTCTTCGTCTCTTTTGCTGACCTTCTCCTTTACCCACTGTGATGTTTTCCCGGGATCTGTCTCTCCTGATAGCATTTCCAAAGCATGGAAGTCGAAATCTTGCCATCTTTGCTTCCAAGAAAAATTCTGGCTGTACTTTCTTACAAGACAGATTTGTTTGTTCTTCTGGCAGTTCATGATATGTTAAATATTCTTTGCCAATATTATAATTCAAATATATCATTTCTTCTGCTTTCTTCCTTATTCATTGTCCAATTTTCACATGCCTATAATGCAATTGAAAATACTATGGCCAAAAAAAAAAAAAAGGGAAATTTCATGGCTTGGGTCAGGTGCAGCTTACTCCTCAAGGTAACGTCCTTGCGCTTAAAACACTTTAAAGAGGTCTTGTGCAGCACATTTGCCCAATATCATATGTCATTCACTTTCTTGACTGCTGCTTCCATGAGTATTAGTTGTGGATTCAAGCAAGATTCAATTCTTGACAACTTCAGTCTTTTCTTCATTTATCACAATGCTGTCTATTGGTCCAGTTGTGAGAATTTTGGTTTTCGTTATATTGAGTTGTCATCCACGCAGAAGGTTGCAATCCTTGATCTTAATCAGCCAGTGCTTGGAGTTCTCTGATATAAAGTTCTCAGTGGCTAATCTCTCAGAAGTGGGCAGTAGTCTGTTTTTTAGTCTGTAAATTCTTCTGAAACCTGTTCACCATGGTTAAAAATATTAGTGGCACAGCTTCCACCATCGCAGCAAAATTAACGACACTGCAATATGATAAACTAATGATAGATGAATGGTGGAAAATGCCCTGAGCACCCCCTTCCCCTCACAAAAACTGTTCCCTTGAACTTTGCCCATAATTAGACTGCTTTTGCTTTAATTGGATGCTTTCACCTCTTTGTCATCAGAATCATAACTGGAAAAGCTATGCTTCATCTCCTGTTTTAAAAAAAAAGTTTCAGGATCTTGATCCCATGAGTTGAAAATTTCCATCGAAAGCTCTGCTCTTATTTGCAGCTGACCTGGAAGCAACAATTTTGGCATCCATTGAGCAGAAAGTTTGTTCAACTTTAATTTTTCAGTCAGAATTCTGTAAGCTGAACCGTTGAGATGTCTATCATGCCGGCTATTGTATCTGTTGTAAATCATTGGCTCTCTTCAATTGGGACGTAAACTAGGTTGTTTTCTTACCAATTGATGTGGCTCTCTGCCGTTGTTGGCTTCATCTTCAACACCATCTTGTCCTTTATTAAGGCCCATATCCATTTTCAAACTGCTGATTTCTTTGGGACTCTGTCTCTTTTCGTAAAACATTAGTGATTTTATCATTATTCCACCTAGTCATCACCATAAATTTTACATTTGCGCTTGCTTTAATTTTAACAGAATTCATGTTAAACCAATTCATTTGTTAGTGGATATTTAGCTTGTTTCATCCTGAGACTATTAAGACTAGTGCTACAGTAATCATTATTAACACATTGTTATTTACTTTCCTGGTTTCAGTTATGAGTATATGCCTAGCATTGGGGTTACTGGGTTTTATGGAAATTATATGTTTAATTTTTTAGGCATTGCCAATCTGTTTCTACAGTGGGTGCCTAATTTTACATTCCCACCAGCAAAGGATAGGGTTCCAATTTATTCACATCCTCACTAAACTGTGTTATTCGTCCTTTTTCTCTGCTTTCTGCTCTCAGTTTAGAGGGGTTTCCCTTAAGAAAGAATACATCTTAAGTGCTTGCTCAGATCAGACGATGTAGGGTTTAAGTCTAGTTCTGATTTTCACTTTGGGTCCTCCAGCAAAACACAGCCCTAGTTATGTCTTCTTTTTAATAAAGATGATAATTTTGCAATTTTTTTGCTCCTCACTCTCTCGCTTTCACAGTGACTCAAATGAAATAGCTAGGGAAATCTAGGATCTCTCTTTGTCAAACAAGAAGACTGATTTTAGGGGATGTGCTCTCAAATCCGAGTCTGGTAAACCCCAGCGGGCACAGAAAATGCAAATCTTCTGACTCCTTGTTCAGCGTTCTTTACCCAGGAACTTACAAGCATGGTCTACACCAGAAGTCTGGGAGCTGGCTGATGCTTTTCTTAGGTGCTATGGAGTTGATTTTTGAGCCATAAGTAATTGAGGCTTTTGTTTTGAGTCATCGTGGCTGCATGTGACAAAACAGAACTGTCCCATAGGGTTTTCTAGGATGTAACCCCCCGCCCCGAACAGTTTTATTGGCACATGATTTACATGCCATACCATTCAATGGCTCAATCCTAACAAGGGGAATTGAACAAGACCCCCTTCCTTCCCTGTCTACTGCACACTCCCCATCCCCACATTACCTACACCCCCTCGTACCCGTTATTATCATTATGCATCCGCTCCTCCTGTGCTTCACAGCTGGGAGACCCAACAGGAAACAATAAAAATACAAATCAGACTAAGGTGGTAAGGATAAGATCAGATTAGTATAAAGACAAAAATACAAATAATGTGTAAGAATGAGACAACCCCCATCAACATGCAAAAAGCCAGCGAGGAAATTTCTGTCATAGAGCAACTAAGAGATACTTGCAGCCAGTCCAAATTCAGGTCATGCCTATAGGGAGGCCAAGTGGCCAAGTACCGAGCTCGATCCAGCCTAATCAAGATGACCATGGTCACTGCCAGATAGACAGAGGACTTCAAGCACTTGCTGATTAAGATCAAGGATTGCAACCTTCTGTGTGGATGACAACTCAATATAATGAAAACCAGAATTCTCACAACTGGACCAATAGACAGCATTGTGATAAATGAAGAAAAGACTGAAGTTGTCAAGAATTGAATCCTGCTTGAATCCACAATTAATACTCATGGAAGCAGCAGTCAAGAAATGAATGACATATGATATTGTGGAGGGCTCTCTGGGACTCTTGCCTGTGGCTAGAGCAGATCTGCCAGGGGCTCAGTCTGACCAGACACTCAGCAGCGGGGTTTGGGGCTCCCAGCGTCCTCCCTAGCCCTGCACAACGTGGGGACTCTTCACAGAACGCGCTGCGTTGGCACAGTGGTTGAATGCTCTGATGTTAACGGAATGATCAGTAGTTGAACACACTAACGGCTGCAGAGGAGAAAGAATTGACCAGCAGCTTCCATAGGATTCCAGCCTTGGGACCTTATGGAGCAATCCTCCTTCGCCCTGGAGGGTCCCTGTAAGTCAGCATCCGCGGGACAGAAAGGAGGAATCTTTATGGAAGCAGGTCTCTCCCTAGCAGCTATAAAACATGCAGAAACTCAGGCTCCATTCCAGACCTACTAAATTAGAATCTGCATTTTAACAAGATGTTCAAACATTCATATGCAATTTAAATTTGGAGAAGTACCGCAATCTACAAAAATTGTAAGGCATGGAGACACAAACACGAAATGGCTTTATTTTTACTGCCATTGGTCCCTTCCTTTGGATCTCTGTAAAGTCCCTTTCCCTTTGAAGAGCGAGCTAACCGATTTGCTAACTGTTCTGTCACGTTTAGGTCTTTCGAAGTTAAACGTCGTCGTAGCTGCTGGGAGTTCATGCCCACTCCATGGCAACCACAGCATCATTCCCATCTTAAAAGTGTCAGGGCAGGGCAGTAAAGGCTGTTCTCTCGGCCTCCCCCAGTCCAACTGGTACAGTTAGACCTATTTCATTTTTCCTGCTCACCAATCTGTCCTTAACCTACATGTACCACTTCCAAGCTCTGACCCTTTGTGATGTACATGAGGATGCGCTTTTTTTTTTTTTAAAGAAAAAGAAATTCAGTGCCCCACGCAGTCTTCGGGGAAACACAAAAATAAACACCAACCACACACATTCAACAGAAACAGAAACAGCAACAGCAACAAACAGGTTAATGACCAAGGATGATGTCTGGTTGTCTTTGCCTGGATTGAAATTTATGAGGTCGGAGACTCTACTTCATTAAAAAGAAACATTTTAAAGCTCTTGTTCTTAATTTCTATTCAGATTTCTCAATCTTCTTTGGCTAGGAAACCAAGAATGAGATCTATTCATGATGAGCCAAATGAGTGCCATTGTGTGTTTAAGATGGACCCCATTACACTCCCTGGGGGTGTGTGCTCATTAGCATTAGGAAGGCTGTGTATCTGAGTCTGAGCTATGTATTTTATGAAACTCCTATCTCCTTGTCTTCATCCCTGAAATGAAATTTCATTTGGGCTCTCCTGCTGCCTCCTCCATGACTTGTTTGTTTTCACTGTAATGTGACAAGAAAAGGCAGCTTCTGATTTATTTCTGGTTGGCAGTCTTCATAAATATTCATTAGGTTTCCTTTCCAGCAACTATTTTGAAATTGGCTATTTTTAAATGAAATCTGAAGTGAAAAATAACTCCCAATTCTCACTTTAATACATTTGGGTTGTTAATCTTGAGTTTCGAGTTCCTGGGACAAACAGGAGTGACGAGGAAGGCTGTTTTCCTAGGGTACAGCATCCTGAGAAGGCATGACCGTGCGTGAGTGCCTTGGTGTGTGTGTGTGTGTGTGTGTGTGTGTGTACAATTGTGGCTTGTGATACAGTGAGTGAATAGATGGGATAGGAGTGGAACTACTTCTCAAACACCTGTGTGGGCCTGTGCTAGTTATTACATTCTCCATCTCACCTTATCTTTACCACAGCACTGTAAGGCAGGTATTAGGACATTTATTTTATAGACGGGGCACCAAAGCTGACGGGCAGTAAGACATTTGTTCCAGTTCACAAAGCTGGGAAGTGAAGGGGCAGGTGATGAGAATTAACAAGAGAGTATTTCTCAGTGTTCTTTGCTGTTGGTAGAAGCCATACTTGGACCACTTCAGGAGAATTACTTTTCTATGCTTTCCTTTTGGTATGTTAAAATCTGAAGAAACAAGTTACTGCCATTTCTGCCCTTCTTTAAACCGGGAGTCTGTTCTAGGCGCTCAGAGGGGATCCTGGTACTAGGGGATCTGCCCTGGCATCTCAGTGGGTTTTCCTTTAAGTTTGTGTTGTTGTTCCTAGATCATATGACCTAATTCCACCATTATCTGCTTCTAAGGAGATTTTTCCACCTTCGAAAAAGTTTGGCATCTAGAAACAGGGTCCGCCTCCTTCTCTCCCAAACAGATGCAGCTTTGAAGGGACCTTCCTGTTAAGCATCACACAGTGAGCTGTCGCCAGGAGCCTCACACTTAGCCTCAGATGCTTTCCTGACTGTTGGAGGCAGGAAACTCACAGTCTCATTTCAAGGCCACCCTGACACTTGCTCTTCAGGCAGCTAGTCTCTCTTCTTGTGATCCTGTTTCTTGGTTGCTGTGTACGATCTCCTCTGTGCCTCTGTCCTTATTCAGTGTGGGGCCATAGACAGAAACAGAGGAGCTTCTGGTTACCCCCCTGCCTTGGTTGGGGTAGTTTTTTGAAGCCACATGGGTTTCAAGAGGCGCTTGCTAAATACAGCTCAGAACAACTCTTTAGCACCCCCCTCCACCCCCCTTCAAATCTTGCTGAAATTTCGAACACTATTTGCCTTTGCATACAAAGTGAAGACCATTTTTTGGAACCCAGGAACACCCATAGCTGTCTTTTATCTGCTAGGCAAGTTGTAATTAAGCTTCCTATGCAATTTACCTCGTGACTTAGATATGCGGTTTAAAAAAAAATTAGCTAAAGGCAAGAGTATTTTTAAATGTATTGTTTTTTTCCCTTAAGTATAAAAGTAATACATATTAATTACAGACAATTTGGAAAATGAAGAAAAATG
>NW_022103920.1:37429502-37434940 GCF_000313985.2 Echinops telfairi
CCACTGGATCGACAAGACTTTGCACCCACTGGCCTGTGATCATCAAGACTTTGCACCCACTGGCCTGTGATCATTCTGCACTCAGCGTCATTTCATGTGTTTCCTGAATCTGAAGAGGACTTTATAGATTGGTATTGGATATATGGGTTTATGGATATATCAGACTTATAGACTTGATCTGGACTGGATTGGGGTGTTTTTTCAATATTCAATTGCTCTTGTATATAAACCTCTTTCTTATACACATATGAGTCTTCCTGGATTTGTTGATCTAGTCTACCCGGACTAACACACTATCTAGCTGTATACTTCTTTTTGCTCATCCTTCTTAGTATGTATTGTTGTTCCCATGCCAGTGGACCCAGGTCTTGCATCAATTCTGGAAAAATCTCAGTTATTCTTCATTTGAGTGCTGCCTCTCCTCTATCCTTTGCTCTTGAAACTCTAACTAGACATAGGCCTTCTTATTCTAATTAATCTCTGTGACTTAACTCATGTTTCATATTTTCCTTTTCTTTGTGTTATATTATAAATGGGTAGGTCCTTCAACTCTATTTTTAAAAAGATATGTCTAATTTGATGTTTATCATCATATTGAGTTAAAAATTTTTATTTTTAAAGTGAATTATTTTATTTTCCCCCCAAACATTTGATTAGTTGCCTGGTTGTTGATAAGTGGGTTGGGGTAGTCTCAGAACAACATTCTGACCATGAAAATGCTACCAAATCTCAATGATGCTGAGAACAGTATTGCTTGCATCTTGGTAAGTAAAGGATGGCCCTCGTGTTGGGTGGACAGAGAGTAGCAGCATTCCCTCCCACCCACCCAGGGCCTCTCCCACTCAGGGGGTCCCCAGAAAGGTGAGGAGGGCCATGGTGATGCTGTGGGACTCCAAGGATTGCTTTCCATTCTGAATATTTCCATTTCCCTAATTTTGATCTTTCCTATTCTGATCTAGTACTCTCCACTCTCAATTTAATAATTTCCCAAAGGAAATGCAGCACTCTCATTGAGGATATTTATAGCTCTGTTCCTTGACACAATTCTTTGACATCTTTTAATTATTCTTTTCATATGTATTTCTGTTCACACGACTGTAACCAGGTTCCCAAGTGTGAAAATGCTACAGCTGCTCTGGGATTTGTTTTGTTTGCTAAGTAGCTCCCTCCCCCCTTCTCTTTCTCTTCATGGTCCACACTGGGAGACTCCTGATGCTCAGACTTTCTCTTCTGAGAATATCATATGCAGATATGTTTGCAGTTTGTATGTTCCATTCACGTTCTATGAATGCGGCTCTATTCATCATTCTCAGTGCCAAGGATATGGCTTGTGAGATGCAAAATCCCACTTTTGATATTCTTTAGTCAGGTTATTTGGAAGAAATGACTCAACGGTAGCTTTTATGTAACTGCTGGTTTTTGTTAGGCTTTAAGACATCACAGAAAGAAAGTAGGATGGTCCTCTCACCAAACTTCCAATATTATCCTTACCCAGTCTCCACCCTGAACTGGACCTTAGCTGGAAGAAAGGAGACGAAGACAGGCATTCCCAGTAGTGCTTGCATCCAGGCATGCCTTGTTACCGAGCTCCACTTTACTGCACTTCCCAGAAAATGGGTTTTTCACGGACTGAAGATTTGTGGCAATGCTGCACCACTCTCTCAATAACATGGGCTCACTCTCTGTCTCCCTGGTGCATTTTGGGAATTCTCACACAATTTCAATCTTTTTCAAAATTCTATTGGACACTTAGAAGATTATAGTATAGTGTAAGCATCATTTTAAATGCGCTGTGGCACCAAAGAGACTGTGACTCGCTTTTTTGTCCTGCTCAGTTTATAGCCATGGTGCCATCTCTGTGGAGTGTCTCGGTGTCCTCCTTGGCAGATTCAGGCTTCCAGAAGGGTTTGAAGTCACAAGAGAACTGACTGAGCCACTCACAGGTAGCCTGTCTCTACAGCTCCTTACACCTGCTCAGGAAGGCAGCCAATATTAGAGCACAATTGTATGCCCAGACAGAACAAAGCCCAGCTTTGATTCACTTCAGGGAAAGGGAATTTATCGGATGGCCATTAAGAGAGCACAGAATGTACAGGTGACTCAGGAAGCAGACTAGCAACGAGATAGTAGCCAGAGCACTGCAGAGGACAGGAAGCAGGAACACAGGTCTGACCTTCCAGCAGCAACCACTGGTTAGACTAACAGCAGCCGAACACAGGAAACCCTGGGGATGGACCAAAGATTTTCAATAGTGCACCAGCCCTCTTGAGAGTATTGAAAAGCAAAGCTGCCACTGTGAGGACTAACGTGCGCCTGGCCCAAGCCGTGGTGTTTTCCATGGCCTCACGTGCACATGAACACTGGTCACTGAACAAGGAAGGCGGAAGAAGAATCGAGGCATTTGAATTGCTGTACTGGAGGAGAATATTGAACATACTGAGAACTCCAAAAGGACAACCAACCGTGTCTCGGAAGAATTAGGACCAGAGTGCTCCTCAGAGGCAAGGAGGGCAAGAGTTGGTCTTACATACTTTGGATGTGTGGTCAGGAGAAACCAGCCCCTGGAGAGGAGCCTCATGCTTGGCAAAGTGGAGGGGCAGCGGAGAAAGAGGAACACCCCGAGGAGGGGGCTCGACTTAGGGCTCGACAGCGGGCGCAGGTGCAGGAACACTGATGGGGATGGTGCGGCGCTGAGCAGCGTTTCATTCCATCGTGCACAGGGCCATATGGGTTGGAACCGACTCGATGGCACCGTCACTGTACTCTTTAGTCACTAAGGCATGCCGGTGGCACTTGTCAGGGAAGCTCTGGAATGCTGTCTGTAAGGATGGCTGTTAAATCCACCGACCACTCCCCAAGAGGAAGAGGAAGTTATCTGTCCCATAAAGATTCAGAGCCTCACCCTCTCTATGTAGAGTGGCTATGGGTCGGAATTGACTAGATGGCAGTACATTTTAGTCACACTACTCAACATTGGAATTTCAGGCAAGTAGTTGATACACTGATGTCACATGGCTTGACTGTTGGCTGGGGAGGGCAGGAAACTGGATAATCATATCCACTTATATTCAAAATGGAAACAACCCCTAGAAATAAGTTGATGACTTTCTTCGAGATGAAGACTGGGCCCTAGTCAGCCAAATAGGAACAGAAGCCCATCTCACGCTGACTCTGGAGCGCTGCAATGGTTTGTGGTCTATAGACACAATGACAGTTTCTACCGAGATCAGCCTAGTCTTCTCAAATACATCCCAGTAGTGGAGGAAACTCTAAAGGTTTCTAGGGTTCATTAGAAATTTCCCAGATACTTCCAGGTGTAATTTTTTCTCTCTGATCTGTTAGTCATCTCAGTTCCCATTATTTTTTCTACAAGACAGTGAATTGATGACAGTCCTAGAACTTCATGTGTTTGTCCACATCAAGCACAAAAGAAAAACGCATTTGGAGGACAGTGGAATGGAAATCTGTGACGTATAGATATTACCCATTTTTGCTGACATTGCTTTAACTCTTGGTTAGATCAATGTAGCACTTAAAATTGGACAGAGGTGTACAGGCTCATTAGCAGCTGTGAAATCTCTCTAGAGATAGATTTTACAATTGTTCTGTTATTTATGTCTTATGTTTCTTTCCTGAAGACCTTGCTACTGTTACAGTAGCAATGTGGGCAAGACTATATTCCTTTGATTTCTAGGCCTATCTTGAAGAGTTTTATGCCCTCAAGGGCCATACAAAGAGAATGTATCCAAACGTTAACCCAAATCCATTGCTATCACGTCAATCCAAGTCATAGGGACCCTCAAGGACACCCTAGAACTAACTGCCTCAGTGGGTTTCCCAACCTATAAATCTTTACAGAAGCAAACTGCTACCTCTTTCTCCAGTGGAGGGGCTGGTGGGTTTGAGGAGGTGAGTTTTCAGCTAGCAGCTGAGTGCACAACCCCTGGACCACCAGGGCTCCACATAATGCTTTAGTGGGGTCTGTACTGCAGTTCTTGGCAGGGAAAGGTATCAGGATTCTGAATGGCTGTGGGGAGAAAGAAAGCTAACACTAGGATCCTCTGTAAGACTAGAGTCTTTAGGATCCATGTGTTGCTTCTCTGACTGAAATACGTCCTTCTTGATTCAGGGCACCAGTTACTAGTCATAGTAAACAAAGGAGCAGAATGAAGTGGGCAGAGGGAGCTTACTGGGTAGCAAGTAAAACTATAAATTGCCTGCTCCCATTTCCCTAAGGAAATGAACTTTTAGCTCATCTTTCCCCCAGTGTTCTCACGCAGGCATTTTTATGACCAAAGGTCTAGCTATCGTCTGCTGGGTAGATAGTTTCAGCCCCTGTGTCAATCCCTCTTGTTGTGAGTCTTCTTTCTCTGGACCTCTCTTTTACCAAGCGTGGTGTTTTTGTCCAGAAACTGGTCTGCCCTGATAACATTTCTAAAGCTAGGGAGACAGGTTTTCCGATCTGACTTCTAAGGAGCATTCTGTTGTACTTCTTCCCAGACGGATTTGTCCATTCTTCTCCCGTCCCTGTGTGCTGTGGTCTTTACCCAGCCCATCAAATGCACCCGTTCTTCACTGTGCTGCTAGCACATACACAGGCGGCAGTCAAAATTACCTTGGCTTAGGTCAGGCAGCCCTTCGTCATCCAAGGGCCATCCTAGCTTTATAACACTTTAAAGAGGTCTTTTGCAACAGATTTGCCCAAAGTGTCATTTGAGTTCTTGCTTGATGTTTCCAGGAGTGTTGATTGTGAATCCGAGTAAAGTGGAATTGGGTTTGGTTTAAAGAAGTCTGAGGGAGCATGCGGAGTGCATTGGGAAGTGGATTGTTGCAGATGCAGTTAGGTTAAAACTTAGCACCCTATCATTGGAGATCTCCCTTAGGACCCATTGACATTTGTTCCAGTTTTTAATATTTTCTGCTTTCTTTTTGATCAAGCCTTTTGTCTGTTTCATTTGTTGTTGTTGTTGTTAGAGTTTGTTTTATGTTTCCCTGTATATAAAATTCAGGATGTGTAAATCTGTAGAGACAGAAATGGATTGGTGGTTCCTTGAGGGATGTGACAAGGGAGGTTGGAAGGCAATGAATTGCTAATAACGATGAGTACAAAAATAAAGAAAATGTCCTAAAAGCGATTGTGGTGATGATTGTACAACTCTTCTTGATGTGGTTGAACTGCTATTGAATTGCGTGGTATGTGAATTATGTGCCAATAAAACTGTTGAAGAATGAGATAAAATGACATCTTCATAGGAAGCGGGCAGCTTACTGCAATCTTTGAAAAGAGAAAGAAAGATAGGCAGGAAGGGGAGGGAAAGGAAGAGAGAGGTCAGAGGTCCCGCCCTACCAGCCACCCCGTCATAAAAAGATGTGGCCGTCTATGCAACCACGAGGTGTCGAAGGGATCAGGTGTAAGGCATCATCAGAACAAAAAATCT
>NW_022103920.1:37435427-37438473 GCF_000313985.2 Echinops telfairi
GACCCTTGGACAACAGAAAGAAACCCTGCCCAGTCCTGCGCCACCCCAGCCGTTGTTATGCTCGGTCCCACTGGGTCCGTCCCTCTCCTCGAAGGTGATGCTCTTCTTCCTTGTGCTCGTAGTCTGGGACCAAGTTCTCCGTTGTTTAAAAAGGAAGAGATCCAGTGCTGGGGTATAACACCAGCGCACAAAGGCAAGGCACTTCTTTGGAGGCAGAACGCCGTGCGGGGAATGTCATTAGCATGGCTGCAAGTGCATGTGAGTCCTGCAAGGTGTGAGGAAGTGGTTATAAAAGATGTTATATTTTCAGCCTGGATATGTGGGTGTGCAGCCATCTTGACTCAGTTTAAAATAAACCACAGTCTTGATGCTTTAACTCCTCTATGTAGATATGGACTTTATTACAGGAATAGACATAAAAAAAAATACCAAACTTGTAACCAAGTACAAGCCTGCCACTTTATGATCATGGGTTGTCTTCCAGCCAGCAGAGCCCTGGCAGCACTGCATATGCAGAGGAGAGCTGCTCTCACGCCTGATCCCAACTGCCACCCTTGCAGCTTGTTGATGAGCACTTGACCTTTAGCTCCAAGGAGGGAGTCTGTGAGGATATAGAAAGTCTTATTTATAATAACATCACGAAACCAGATGTTAATGAATGAGCTAGTTGGCTGTCTGGGAAATGTCATGGTTTTTACTAGCATACAACACCCTAATCAATCATTTGTTGTCCTAGAGAATTTTAACAAAATGGCCTTGTTATATCTATTGAATTACTTAAATTGAAATCCTTCTGATGTATGGGCCCTGGCTATTCTGTGGGGGATGCACAGGAGAACATTCCTGCTGCCTTACTTTCTGGTGCTATTCCTGAGGCATATGAGACACTTGCCATGGCAAATGAGACGCAGGAAGGCTCTCCTGGGACAGCACAGGCACTCAAGCCGGCTGCTCTGGAATAGCTTTTATACCGAGTTTGGGATAGCAGTGGCTCACAGTTAGATCTTTCCCAAGAAATGATGCTATGTGAATTCATGTCCTATAATCATTTGCCTCAGTTGCATCATTTCATTAGGGCACCTCAAGCAATTTGATGTTCTAGAAAGAAGAGTAGGGTATAGGCAATGTAATCCCATTCCTCACCAATCTAAAATATCAGTCAGCGGTGACTCCACTTCAGAACCGGTCAGGTTGTTGGAATGAGTTTTTCATCTGAACAGTGTGTGAAGAAATTAAAACCAAACAAAACCCTCACTTAGTTTTAATGACCATAAAGTTATCAAATAGGCCTGATTCTCTTGTTCATCAGACAGTGTTTACTCTGATGCTAATGGTCATATTGAACGCTTGAAAAAATTATATGCACTTTGTTTAAAGATTTGTTTCCTAATTACCTGACGCATTATGACTTCCAAGGGAAAATATAGAATATTAAAGTTAATCACCAACATATTTTGTTATAAGAAGATAAATTTATATAACCTGGGAAGATTCTAGATTTTGATAGACATGTTGGGTAAGAAATACTGATATTCTCAAAGACTTTTGAGTTCATTGGGGGAAGGAAATAAATCTAGTTAATAATTTAAAATGCCTACAATTTAGGAAGAAAACGAACCCTAACATCATAATGAGGAAATGGCATGGAGAGGCCACAATTGACCTCCTCTGGTGACATGAAGGAAAAGGGGCCTCTAACTCCACCTAAACCCTAGGACAATTCCTATGAGGTGGAGGTCAGACATGCCCCCAACCTCCGATCTTCTTTGCCCAACTCTTCTGACACCGGCAGCCACTCCCTTGGCACTCTGCTTCTCTGCTGCATTGGATAATCTATGCGAGGGCCATCCAGAAGTCAGACACCAGCCATGAGTGTGGAGATGTATTAGGTAAATGAACAGATTACACCAGGCAGGTTCTGATAACACTAAGGGGACCATTCTTTATACATAGCAGCATCTCTTCCCAGCCATGCCAGCAGTCATATCTCTTTCTGGTCCTCAGCCTCTCAGCCATACAACTCCTCGGTCTGACCTGCTAAGGCAAGCATTACAGAGCTCCTTTACTGCGGATAAATGCCCAAAGGGCACCCTACTCTGCAAGCCAACCTCCTGTGAGAGGCACTCAGCTTTACTCTTCTGTGGATCAGAAAAGCCAGTGCCGATTTTCACGGTGCTCCTGTGCTTTGTCTTATGGTCTTGATGCTGTGGCCTCTGGTGCCTGTGCCACTTCAAGCAGGGCTCTCACAGGCACTCCACTCGTGCCTCTTTGCTATCGATGGTTTGGGGAGTCTTCTCTTCCAGCTTCTGCGATGACCCGCTTCTATACCCAGCAGAATGGCAACACTGGCCAGTCCCTGAGGTAGGGTCCTTTGAACTGTGTTTGCATGCTCCCGTCCCATCGCTGGGTGGGAGTTACAAAGACTCTGGATAGAAGAACCATACCAAACAATTTCATGTCACCTTCATTTCAAGGAGAAAAATAATGAACTGATAGCAGCTGTTGACTTTTCTTTAATAATGGATGTTAATGATGTAATTCAATTAATTTAATTTCAAATTTATTGCTTCTTTTTGGAAAGTGCTTCAAAGACTTTTTAGTGGACTATGTGTCATTTAATGCTTTAAAATTTTTTCAAGATAATATTATCAGTTATTTATTCTATATAATTTTTTGACAAATACACAAATTTGCTTATTTTAATAACTAGGAATTATAAATTGATGCCATGGAAATCTGAAAATAAATGTATAAATTACGTGTCTGCTAATTATAATCTCATGAATATGAAATTACTTACTCAGATAATTGGAATTAATTTGAGTAAAGCTTATAGTCATTGACAATTCTGGGAGTTGCTAACAGGAATTACGCTATAAATATGCAATAAATCAAGCAATTCAAACAGAGCTAAAACACTGTTTATTATAGAAGAATGTTTTTTGTTGTTCCATTTTTCAGTTTTTATACTCTGTGTCATTTCTTTTTATTTTTAATCATTTTATTGGGGGCTCATACAACTCTGATCACAATTCATACATACATC
>NW_022103920.1:37439787-37444297 GCF_000313985.2 Echinops telfairi
TTTCCTGAACAGGCCATATTCACTTTATTGTTGAAAAGTTGGCGCTGTGAAAGATATCCCTAAATAAAGTTGCACCCGCTTGATCAACACTAGTGTACAGAGAGAATCGGAATCAGATGGTTTCCTGTGGTATTTGCTCTACTTAACACTTGGTTTTCTACGCCCTACCCCGCACCCTCCTCTGCTGGCGGAATCTGTTCAGCAGCGTGTTTGTTAGATCAGCTGGCCCTTGGCATTGCACACAGAATCCTGCAAACAGATGGAGAAAGTTAATTTTCGGTAGGAAAAGATTCCATAGCAACATTTGAAAGGAATACATGTCTGGTCACAGTCGCCGGGCTGCTGTTGTTGCAAACCAAACATACACACGAAAGTGACTTGGAGCGGAGCCTTTAAAACACGCGCTGGTCATCTGTGGCCTTAAAACCAAGCCTCTCTTTCAGGGGAGAAGATTGTCTTCTTTATTTCAGAAATTGCATGTGTGTGTACACTCGGCTTCATTCGGTAAGTCGAGCCACATGAAATTCCTTTTTACCCTGTTCCGCAAGTACAAGTTAATCGCTGGGAAACCACCTTTCAGGTCTTAGCTTCTGTGTTCAGAGGAGGGAGGCGGGGGGTGAAAGTGTGAGTCTGCAAGACCTAGGCTCTTGCAGGAAGAGCTGGTGCTAAATACGTCACAGTGGGACAGAGGCGGGCACATCAAAAACCCGGTGAGGATTATGACCCAAAGAGCCATCCTGTTAAGCCCCCTCTACCTGGAAATGAATGAACTTTAAAGCTTAAATGATGAGGGCATTCTCACCAATCTGCACACAAACCAAAACCCAGGGTCACTGAGTCCAGAATGGTGTTTCATTGGAGTATTAGTGATATTGAAACACTGCAAGATCCCGGCCCACTTCTCAAAGTGTGCAAAAAGAATAATGGTGTGTACAGTATTTGTTTAATGTATAAACATGCTTCACACTGATAGATAAGCAATGCAAGGATTATATAGTAATGATTAGTAATGGCAAACATCTTAATGGGATTTTCTCACTTCACATTTGTTTCGGACGAAGGGGGCTAGCTGTATGACACCTTGGTGATGGCTGTCAGGTAAGCATTAGACTGCTAACCACACGGTTGGCAATTACAAACCCACAGCCATTTCTCGGCGGAAAGATGAAGCTCTCTGTTCCCATAATGACCCAGCCCGGAAACCCTCCATAGAGGGGCTGTGACTTAATAACTTGATGACAGTGGGTATTGTTTGTTTGTTGGTTTATTGATATGACACCTCGCGGCACTGTCTGGTACCCTGGCCAGTCCTGTGCCATCCAGATGGTCAATTGTGGGTCTCATTGTTCTGATCCATAAGGTTATCATTAACCAATCACCAGGCATCACTTCCTATGTGTCTTAATCTGGGAGCGCTACGGACACCTGTCTACCACAGGTGGCCATGTTGGTCTTTGCAATCCCGGTGGTACAGCTTCCAGCATCACGGCAACACACAAACCACCACAGCAACACAACGGACAGGCAGATGATAAACTTCAGCTTAGAGTGCTGTTAAAGGCAGGACTTACCTCGGCTTCATGCCACTCAGAGGACCTAGCACACGCTTCTTCTCATAGCGTTAGCAGTAGGTGGTTGAATTATTATTTAATTAATTGGAAGGCAGAGGATAGTGAGGGATATTGGTGATGGGTGACGGTATCAGCATCTTTCAAAACTTCTAACAAGAAGGTCTTGGCTTTTGTTTGTTTGTTTGATTTTTGTCATCTTGGAAAAGGTTTCATATGAAACCTACTGAGCTAAAGCCTCCTACTTTTGACTGAGATAAAAGGTGTAATGAATTAGACTAGATAGGATAGCAGAGGAAGAACACTTACCTGGCTGGTGGGCAAGTACAGAGCTTGTGAACTTATCTATGCAAATCACAAGAGCCCGGCACCCCCTGGAGTGATTTCTAGGCCACTTTGTGCAGTCTGGGTAGTGGTCCCCCGCATCATAGCCCTGCGGCTCCTGGGAGCACGATGATGTACTTATCCTGGCAGTGCCTTCAGACCATGTCCTCGGGCAGCAATTCCCAACGAAGGCGTCTGACATGCTGCTGCAGCCAGACGCCGGACTCAGTTGGTTTTGCTAATAGAGTAAACAAACGCTCCTTGACAGGAGGAATGGCTTGCCGTGTCCAGGGAGTGCCCTGAAGCTGCAGCAAGTGGAGAGCTGAGGCTGATGCAGTCATTGGACATGAAAGCCTGGCTCAGGTTCAGGAGAAGCAAACATCTAGGAGGTGCCCAGTGGGCCACAGAATCTGTGTGGATGCTAATTAAACATCTGTGATGAAATGCAATTATTCGGCGGGATTCTTTTATGCCTTGTCTTTGAAACTCCCACCAAATGACTGGATGAGAGTGTGCAAATAAGGTGTGGAGGACGCTTCTGTGGAGATAGGCCAGTTTTGCCTTCCCATGGGGAATAGGTTGAGCCATCTCAGAAGCAGAAAAGGAGGATCCCATAGCCATCAAGAAAGACGAGCCTTGAGCAGAGCCCGTCTGATCTCCCTGTGCGCAGAAGCAGTGGTAATAGCTGAAACCTTCATGCAGGGCGCTGCTTTCCAGAGTGGGGTGCCATGTGAGCATGCATCAGCTCCAAAGGAGTCTCCTGACACCTGCCCCAGAGGAAGGCCAGGGGGCTGCATTGCAGAGAAGCCAAGGACCAGACAGAGATGTGCTTGCTTGCATGACTGGGAAGAGGTGCTATGCACAAAAGAAGTGTATCCTTAATATTTCTGATTCTAACTTGTAACCTGTTAATGTCCCTAGTAAACCCCCTAATTGTAAGTATTGTGTTATCGGTGAGTTCTGTGTGGCCGTGGTAAGGCATTTTTGAACCCAACAATGAAGTAAAGTGCCCTGGGAAGGACATTAGTCTCAGTATAGCATCAAGAAGGATGGAGGGTGGAGGCATGCCTGACCTCCGCGGTGGAGACTGATCGTGGACTAATGCGGTATTGGATTCTCCTCCCTACTTGTGAAGCCAGAGGTCCGACGTGTCTCTCAAGCCATTGTCTCAACACCACCTAACATTGAGGCTGTCAGATAAGCATCATTCTGGAAGTTAACAGTTCAAACCCACCAGCCACTCCTCAGCAGAAAGATGAGGCTGTCTGTTCCCATAAAGATGTAGGTTCAGAGACTATCTATAGGGTCACTATGAGTTAGAATCTACTCAGTGGCAGTGGATTTGCTGGAGATCTTAGAAAAGGTTCCACGTGAATACAGCAAGCTAAAGCCATCCTTGCCCCTTTGAAGGAGCTTGCCAAGAGACAGTGAGAAGGTGGCAGAAGCTTTGGTTGCTGTGTGCCATTGAGACGGACTGCGTCCCCAGGTGTTACCTGGTGGAACTGCCCCTCTGAAGCTTGGAAACCCCAATAAAGCAAGTGTAGCTGTGGAATTTTAAACAAGAAATGGCAACTTCAGAAAGATTCGTGGGTTTGTGCACTGGGTCATTAAACTGTCTCTGATGAGAGTCTAGGATATTGCACACCATCAGGACAAGCCAACTCCGAAGCCTCACGAGCTTTCCCCTCCCCGTTTTCACCATACCTATTGTTTTCTGGGGGCGCTACTTTGATAGCCAAAGGAACAATGTTTTATCTTCACATTTCACCTACTCAAACAGGCTACCTGAGCAGAAGAGGGGAAAATATTACCAGAGACGTTTTAGTATTCTTTTCAAGTCCTTAGAGAATGGATTTGATCAGAATATGTCTGTCTGGTTTATTTCACAGAGTAAATGGTACCTCCCGAGGGAAAGAGAAGGAATGAGTTTCTACTCCTATCTGGCTTCTCCAAATAGGAGTTTTTAAATCCAGTTAACAAATTATGAGTTTCCACTTTGCTAAAAGGTTGGCCCCACATGACTGCAGAATATTGATTAAACCTCTATCCTATCTTGAAAAGATATAAGAACAAAAATCCCAACAGAACTGAGAAATTAGATCAGAAACCAAAGTCTACACTTCATACTTAGCACGGTGTTTGTAAAGCTCCAACTGGGATATTTCGTCCTTGCTTTTTCCTTACATCCTTTCCAGGCTAGAAAGATGACTCAGAAAAATGAATTAATCAGCAAATATTGGCTGCATTACTGCCCCAAACTCTGCAGGACACTCAGATCCCTTTCAGGGTGGGAACATCAGCGCTGATGGGGCTTGGCTTCACTGAGCTGGACACGTGATTTATAAATTGACCTAAGTCAGAGTCTCTGTCTCCACTTTGATCTCTAGAATTACATTTGGCGGACTGCAATAATCATTTTAAAAAAAATCAAAAACAGTGAATCACTTTGCAGCTCTTGCCTCAAAAGATTTCCAGGACACAGTCAAGTAACATTTTAATGTTGGGCCATTTGTAAAAAGGCAGTGTAGTCAAGTACTCCCTCAACACAAGAATACTTTCTTCTATTAAATTGGCATTCTATGATGCTCACCTTCCCGACACAACCGCTGAAGACAAAG
>NW_022103920.1:37445437-37446234 GCF_000313985.2 Echinops telfairi
TGTTGATATAGAGAAATGGAATTGCTTTTTCTATATTGTTCTTAAATCCAACAAAGTCTAGCAATGGAATTTATTAATTCTGCCAATCTATCTATAGCCTCTTTTGAGGTTTTTATTTTGTTTTGTTTGTGCATGTGTGTGTGTATAACCATATTATCTGTAAATATTGCTAATTTTGTCTTATAATTTTCACTTTTCCTGCCTTTAATTTCTCTGTCTTACCTGACTTTTCTACTAGAATCTCTATGACACTATTATAAAGAAGTGGTGATAATAGACACCCTAGCCCTATTCTTGATTTAAAAGGAAATGCTTCTAACATGTCATTATAAACTATGATGCTTGCTGTAAGTTTTGATAATTATCTCTTGGGAGACTAAGAGAGTTTCCCTATGTTTTTATTTTCTAAAAACTTAATCTTGTTGTTTGTACCCCTGGGGATGGTAGTAGTGGCTGTACATAGATCATCGCGATCGGTTCCCCCTTTCTCCCCCTTTGCCCCCACATTCCCCCTACCCTTTCAGTATCACTACTCTCATTATTGGTCCTGAGGAAGTTATCTGTCCTGGATTCTGTGTGTCGAGAGCTCTTCTCTGTGCCAGTGTACATGCTCTGGTCTAGCCAGATTTGTAAGATAGAACTGGAGTCATGATAGTCGCAGGGAGGAAGCACTAAAGAACTAGAGCAGTGGTTCTCAACCTGTGGGTTGTGACCCCTTCAGGGGTCAAATGACCCTTTCACAAGGGTTGCCTGATTCATAACAGTAGGAAAATTACAGTGATGAAGTAGCAACGAAA
>NW_022103920.1:37447825-37448871 GCF_000313985.2 Echinops telfairi
TAATGGAGAATACCATGGCTTCTGTCAGGCACACTTTAGTCCTCAAAGTAACATCTTTGTTCTTCGATACTCTAAAGCAGTGGTTCTCAACCTTCCTAATGCCGTGACCCTTTAATACAGTTCCTCATGTTGTGGTGAACCTCCCCCCCAACATAAAATTATTTTTGCTGCTACTTCATAACTGTAATTTTGCTACTGTTATGAATGGAATGACCTCTGTGAAAGGGTTGTTCAACCCCCAAAGGGGTTGTGACCCACAGGTTGAGAACCACTAAAGAGTTCTTGTGCAGAAGACTTACCTAATGCAATATGTGTTTTTATCTCTTGACTGCTGCTTCTATGAGCATTTACTGTGGATCCAACTGAGACAAAATTCTTGACAACTTCAACCTTTTCTCCATTTATCATGATGTTACCTATTAGTCCAGTTGTGAGGATTTTTGGTCTTCTTGACATTGAATTGTAATCCATATTATCAATCTTTGATCTTCATCAGCAAGTGCTTCAATTCCTCTTCACTTTCAGCAAGCAAGGTTTTGTCATCTGCATACTGCAGATTGTTAATAAGCCTTCCTCCAATCCTGATGCTGCGCCCTTCTTAAGATAATCCAGCTTTTCTGAGGATTTGCTCAGCATACAGATTGAACAAGTATGGTGAGAGGATACAACCCTGATACACACCTTTCCTGAATTTAAACCATATGCAGCATCCCCTTGTGTTGTTCACATAACTGCCTCTGGATCCATGTACAAGGTCTGAATGGGCACAATTAAGTGTTCCCAGATTTCCATTTTTCACATGAACTGTTATCCACAGTTTATTATGGGCCACACAATTGAATGCCTTTGCATAGTCAATGAGACACAAGTAAATATCTTTCTGGTATTCTCTGCTTTGGGCCAAGATCCTTCTGACATCAACAATGGTAACCTATATTCCACACTCTCTTCTGAATCCTGCCTGAACTTCTGAGTTTTCTGTCATTGTGTTGCTGTAACTGTTGTTGGATGATCTTAAGTAAAAATTTTACTTGTGTGTGATATCA
>NW_022103920.1:37449425-37450333 GCF_000313985.2 Echinops telfairi
ACAGCAAATGATCTCAGGGGGGAGGGGGACCTGAAGAGATGGATTGATATGGTGACTGAAACAATAGGCTCAAATATAAGAACAAAGGTGCAGGACCAGGTGAAAGTTTAAAGAACAGGCTTTCCATTCAATAATGTATATACATATTGTTTTGTAACTTAATTATTCCTTGAATGTTACACACTCTTCCTATTCCTCCCTGGGTTCCCCCTACTTTCCTTCCCCTTCCTGCTTTGTGAACTTTGTTTATGGTCAGAGGCTTCCCTGTCATCTAGTTGGTTATTCTGAGGAGTACATTGTTCACTTTATAGGCCTGCCTGTTGTCTGGCTGCAAAGTGATTCCTGTGGGTGGATTCCATTCCAGGTTTCAGAGCTGTCTAAGGGTTTTCTGTCTTGAGGGTCCCTCCAGTCTCTATCAGAACAGTAAGTCTTGTCTTTTTTGTGATTTTGAATTTTATTCTACTTATTTCCTTCCACTCTTTCCTGGGCCTTCTATAGAGTTCCTGCTCAGACCAATTGGTACTGGGAGTTGGGCACCACCTACTTCTGGTCCCAGGGTTATGGACGCTTTGGTTTCCATGGTTCACTAGTTCTTTGGACTAATGAATTCCTTGATTTTTTCATTCTTTTTCTATTGGATGATCAGCAATCAGTAGTTACATCTTATATGGCTAGTTGCCAACTCTTAAGACCCCAGTCACTGCGAGGCACCGTAGAGTCTTGAACACGGTCTTTTTTGAGTTATTATGACAATTGACTGATTTGCCCTCTGAGATCATGGTCCTAGTCCCCAAAGCCCAGTGACTCATTAATATGAGTTATTTGGTAATAGTTAAGACATTTTTTTTAACTTTGTCCCCAATTTGTTCAACTATCTACATGAATATATATATATATATATATATATA
>NW_022103920.1:37451884-37456746 GCF_000313985.2 Echinops telfairi
CTGAAGATAAACAAGCAGCCATCTAGCTGAGAGACAACAAAACTCACATGGAAGAAGCATACCAGCCTGTCCCGACTCGATTGCTGAGGACAGAGTGGGTGCATAAGCAAAAGTGGTGAAGAAAGCTGATGGTGCCTGGCTATCAAATGATATAGCATTTGCGGTCTTACGTGCTTGAAGACAATCAGGCAGCCATCTAGCTAAGAAACAACAAAGCCCACACGGAAGAAGCACACCAGCCTACCCGGACACTAACGCTGATGACAAAGCGGGTGCATAGGCAAATGAGGTGAAGAAAGCTGATGGTGCCCAGCTGTCAAAATATATGTACATTTTATTATCTTTCTTTCCTAAGCACAGCTTCAAAATTTGACTCATATTTATTGTTGATACTTGTCAAATAAAACATTGTCAGGAAAATTTTGTGGAAAATATACACCTATGTGATTAAGAAAAAAAAATTAGTAACTTTCAAGAATATCACACGACATCTGTTTTCCCCATTGCATTGCCAGAGAGTTGATGCCGACGTGTGACAGCCCTGTAGGACAGAGTGATGTGTATGCAAGCAGACAGCACATCGTGCTCCTTTGGAAACTGCACATCACAGGCAAAACAGCCTTTCTGGCCAGCAAGCAAAATTGAAACTCTGTATTTACTCTTTATAGTATTGCTCTGGATGCTGGCAGATCAAGTGTCACCTTTGAAGGAAGATTCTTTCTGACTTTAGCACAGAGCACTGTTCAGTAGCTCTTTGATTGGATTATGCATTAAATTTATCTGTGTGCCAGTCACTAGAGATTAAGTAATTAAGATGCTCTTAATATTGCAGGGGAGGCATTAAAATTCTCATTATTTTAATGGACTGCTGGACTCCAGGGACTGGATAGTGGAACACAACATCTTGCATGCCAAGCTAGCCGATTTCATAAGTTTGACTGTTTGGCAACCTAAATTTTGAAGCTTTGGATGACTTGCACAGAAATAAGTAGTCTTAGATAGCATTTTGGAGGAGCGAGCATTGTTAAAGGATAATACTAGTCATCACTGTTAACAGCAGCTTCCTTACTTGTGCCTTTCAAGCACAAAGGGCTCCAGCCCCTGCAGTGAGTGGTCTTTTAAGCTCTGCTTTGAGAGAACTCCCCAAGGCCCCGGGGCACTCTCAGGGTGAAGGTGCAGCTGTCTCTGCTTTCTGTGAGATTGTCTCCACCGGGCTTCACTGTAGAGACTAATATGATGGCTGTACAGCCCACAGAATGGCACTGCAGTGTTTGCCCTGGGAATACAAAGTGACAAACATTTTCTTTTATGCACATATATAAACTTGTTCTCAAAATAACCTTACCTGATTTATTAAAGCAGAAAGTAAAAAAAAGTCATCAATGTTACCTACTCTACAATACCAAAGTGCAATTACTGTTTCATTCTCCATAAATTGTTAGTTAGCTCTGAAGCCCGTCACATTGGCATGAAATCTAGCATCTCCCTTCAAGGGTTCATCCCCATGGCCTTCTGAGTTATCAAACAAGTATCAGGTTTTAGGTAGTCCAGTCCCAAATTCTACCTAAAATTCTGTGTTCCATGGTCAGAGTTCTGATCTATCAACCCCTTTAGGCTGTTGCTTCTTGCAGCTACCAATGTCACCCATTGTCCCGCCACGATCCAATGATGGAGATGGTCTACTCTCGGGACCGCTGTCTCATCTGCCTGGGAGGGAGTTGTCCCTCTTAAAGGGTGAACTGTTCTGTCTTCTTAAAATCGCATTTGCTCAAGTGCTTTAACTAGGCATCGTCTTTGTGCCACGTGATTATGAATGCCATGGGTAGTGTGGAGATTGGAGAACGAAGCCTGCAAGTCTCTGTGTGTAGCGTACCTTCTATTGGAGGTCTCGATCAGCAGGTAGCTCGCCCATTACTTTATGTATCACCCTGAAAAGGAAGGTGCCGCCAATTAAACGATAACAACCAATCTCCTGGGAGGGGATCTTAATTTCATTGATGTTAAACTATAAAGAAATAAAAAGTATCTTAAGTTGGTATGCTGGTTTATCCACCAAACAGAACTCGAGGCAAGGATTTGAGTGCAAGTAACATCTTTAAGAGATGGTTTCAGAAAAGTATTGGCAAATTGGGATGTAAGAAGGAAAAGGGAGCAAGCCAGTCAGGCACAATAATGAGCAGGGTAAGGAATATCATGAACGAATAAAGCAGAACAAGGATATGCGAGCAGGGAGAGCAAGGCCAGTTTAGAGAGGTGGAGGAGAGAGGTATTTGTGAAAATGACAGGTAAGCAGAAATTTGCACACTGAGAAAATCTGAACTATATGAACATCTATGGGACGGTTCTCCAGTGGAGGTAACAGCGGGTGCAAAGGCCCTGAGATGAAAGAGCTTGGCTCAGGGAAATAAAGGAGACCGTGATAGATTTAGCACAGTCAACAATGGAGGGAGGAGCAGGGGCGACTCTGCTCAGATAGACAAGGACCCAAACAAGAGGAAGCTCAAAGCCATAGCAAGGAATTTGGATTTCACTCTATGATGAGAAGTTATTAGAAAACTTTTGAGCATTATTCATGATCTGTTTTGCTTTAAATCATTGTGGCTTCTCTTTGGGGATGAGTTAGTTAATTGTGCCAGCCTGGCCGATAATCACATGTGGTGCTGGTTGAAAGGCAGAGGGATAAATGGGTGGTAAAGCCTCGCCTTTCTAGTTCTCGGGTCTCTTGTTTTGTGATGGTTGTATCGGGTGCAGCTGCCTTAGCAGTTCCCTGCTTCAGCTTGCAAGATTGACTTCCTACAAGACATCCCCAAGGAGAAGCCGCATGGATCTATCCCGATGCAGCCCTGGGTGCTGGAGCAGCCGTGTGGAGACCCTTGCCAGTGCTGAGATGCTTACATGTTCACGGACTCAGCTTTCCTTCTGCAGTCGGCATTATTGCCTCTGTTTTGTGAGGTGAAGGACTTTGTGGACTGGTGTTGGGTATGGGTTAATGTTGGACTTGTGGGCTTGGGCAGCATTGGGTCGGGATGTTTTCGTGATGCACATTTTCTTTGCATAAAACTCTCTCTTATATGTGAGTTGCTGTGGATTTGTTTCTCCAAAGTACCTAGACTAATACAGGGGACAAGTGTGGAAACAGAGAGAGGGATCAGGAGTCTACTTGTAATTATCCAACCCCAACAACTGACTGCCATTGAGTCCGTGGGACTCAGAATGACCCTGTAGGGCAGTGTAGAACTGCCCCTGGGTGTTTCTGAGACTGTAGTTGTTTAGGGGAGTAGAAAGCCTGGTCTTTCTCCTGAGGAGAAAAATGGTGGTTTGGAACTGCAGACTGTGTGGTTAGCTGCTCCATTCATATCCACTGCACCACCAGGGCTCTGTAATTAAGAGAGACCATTAGGCTTCCTGTAAATAAGTATAGGAACATCATCATAAGAAATATTCCTATGATGAGGGTGAGTACTTTAGTTCATGAAAATGTGGTAGCTAACCATTAATAATAAAAGGCTGTAATATATGGAAACTAAGAGCTAAAAAGAGACAGGACCATTGATTAAAAATGAAACATAAGTGTTGATAACCAAGTAAACATTTAGTGAACAGTAACAAAGAAAATGACTTAAGTATACAAAGTATTAAAAAGACACGAGGCTCGGAGCAATAGGAAATTAAAATGTAACCAACCTAAAATCAGGCGACAGTGTTCTCCTTGGCCATTATTTTTTGCCATAGAGTCACAGTCTATTACTCATCAGCACAGTCATGAAATCCCTGAAAAAACAGTGGCAATTTTAACAAGGTTTGGGTGCACAGCCGGTCGCAGAGCAAACCTCTCCCAACTCCTCTTTGCCACACATCCTTCCTGCCTGCTCACTCCTTGCTGTTGTTGGTAGGTAGGTCAAGTTGCTTTTTACTTGCAGTGACTCCGTGTGACAGTAGAACTGCCCCATGGGGACTTCCACACTGTGATCTGTTGGGGAGCAGATACTTGGATGCTGCTAGAAACTCTCCTCCCCTTTTCAAAACTTCCGCAAACTCTGCCCCAAACCTCACGCTGAAGGAGCCATTCCCCCTCATCCATTACTCCAGCTGCTTCTTCTATTTTTAAAAAATCATTTTATTGGGGGCGTGTACAACTCTTATCACAATCCATACATCTATCCATTGTGTCAGGCACATTTATACATTTCTAGTCATCATCATTCTCAAAACATTTTCTTTCTACTTGAGCCCTTGATATCAGTTCCTCATTTTTCACCTCCCTCCCCGCCACCCTCCCTCATGAATGCTTGATAATTTAATTATTATTGTCAACTCTTACACTGTTCGACGTCTACCTTCACCCACTTTTCTGTTGTCCATCCCCCAGGGAGGGGGTTGTGTTTAGATCCTTGTGATTGGTACCCCCTTTATACCCCACCTTCCACCCACCCTCCTGGTATCACCACTCTCACCACTGTTCCTGAGGGGTTCATCTGTCCTGGATTCCCTGTGTTTCCAGTTCCTATCTATACCAGTGTACATCCTCTGGCCTAGGCAGATTTGTAAGGTAGAATTGGGATCTTGATAGTTGGGGTGGGTGGGGGGAAAACCATTTAAGAACTACAGGAAAGTTGTATGTTTCATCATTGCTACACTGCACTCTGACTGGCTTGTCTCCTCCCTGAGACCCTTCTGTAAGGGGATGTCCAGTTGCCCTACAGATGGGCTTTGGGTCCCCACTACCCCTCATTCACAATGATGTGATTTTTTGTTCTTTGATGCCTGATAGCCTGATCCCATTGACACCTTGTCATCACACAGGCTGGTGTTCTTCTTCCATATGGGCTTGGTTGCTTCTGAGCTAGATGGCTGCTTGTTTA
>NW_022103920.1:37457594-37461494 GCF_000313985.2 Echinops telfairi
CTGTTCTGTTGCACAACCTTAGTGTTTTGCCTCAGTGTGGTGGGGTCAGATGGGACGCAATTCCCACACGGTGTCTCCAGTGTGGTCCACTGTAGGGCTATGGGTCAGTGAGACATGCCATGTCTCATAGTGGGGCCGGCCAAACGGTCCTCTCTGTGGATTGGCTGCTCTGAGCAGGGATATTGTCATCAAGGCATTGTGGGCCAGGATGTGCTCCACTCTCTCCCTCCCACTTCATTTGCTCCCGTGTGCTCTGCTCAGACATGTCCCTCTCCCTGAGCTGTAGCTTCAGTGCTGTCCTCTGGAGTAAATTCTCCTGGGGGGGAGGGGCCCCTGTCCATGTAGTTGGCCTTGGGGCCGGCCCCTCAGGCCTCTCTACTGGTTCCCTGCTTCATGCCGGTATGTTGCATTCACATCTTGAAACTCTGAGTTGAATTCTATTCTAGCTGCTTCTTAAAGGCTGCTGTTTGCCTTTGATCCTCTCCCCCCACCTCACACCATTTCCTGAAACACCCCCTTTATGCCATCACTATCCCAAATACAATCTTTCAGAGGTCCTCGTTCCTTGCTTAAGGATAACACCAGTCCCCTTAGCTGTCAGATAAGGCTTATCTCCCACACAGCCCTCAACTTCTGCAGAAGAAATCTCTTTGTCATGTTCAAAGCGTACACTGTTATTATCCCTTTAGGCATTTGCTTTTGCTGTTCCCCTCCTCTGGGATATTCATTTTGTCTCCTACACACACACACACACCAATCGCTGTGAGAAAAATAAATAAATACACAGTACATCTCAAATCTGTCTGTTTCTTAAACCGCTGCTTGCTGCAACCCAGTAGAGGAAATTTAGCAGGTTCCAGAGTGGCACCCTTACAGGTATTAGCTATACATTTGTTTCTTCATGTGCCGAGAGCCTGTGATTGGGGTGTGAAGATGCATATAGAATGCTGTTTGCAGCCTTGAGGAGCTGGAGCATGTGTGTTGGTGGGGTAGGGGTGAGTGGATGCATAAGTAGGCCCTCGTAGAACACGGCACGCATCATGGTTGAGGAATGCACCAGGCATCCTGGGAGAAAGGGCAGAGCAGATAAGGCAGGCCAAGATGGAAGAGTTCGGCTTGAAGGCAACAAAGTGAGATGGAGCTCAATCCAAGGCAGAGATCTCAGTACCAAGGAGAGCGCCAAGTGCCTCCAGCTTTTCTTTTTTCTTTCTTTCTTTTAATAAATCATTTTACTGGGGGCTCGTACAACTATTATCATAATCCATACATACATCCATTGTGTCAAGCACATTTGTACATTTGTTGCCATCATGATTTTGAAAATATTTTCTTATTACTTGAGCCCTTGGTATCAGCTCCTCATTTGTCACCCTCTCCCTGATGAACCCTTGATAATTTATCAATTATTTTATTTTTTCATATCTTGTACTGTCCACTGTCTCCCTTTACCTCCTTATCTGTTGTCCGTCCCCCTGGGAGAGGGTTATAGGTAGGTCATTGTGATCGGTTCCCCTTTCTCCACCCCTTCCCTTTACCCTCCTGGTATGGCTCCTCTCAATATTGGTCTTTAGGGGTTTATCTGTCCTTTATTCCCTGTGTTTCAAGCTCCTACCTGTATCCATGTGCGTGCTTTTTTCTAGCCAGATTTGTAAGGTAGAATTAGGGTCATGATAGTGGGGGATGGAGGGGGGTGGTGGAGAGGAAGCTTTAAAAAACCAGAGGAAAGCTGTATGCTTCCTCGGTGCTATGTCGGTGCGATACTGCACCCTGACTGGCCTGTTTTCTCCCTGAGACCTTACTGTAAGGTGATGTCCAATTGACTACAGATTGCCTTTGGGCTTCCACTCTGCATTCCCTCCCCTCCCCAAATTCACATTGACATGATTTTTTTGCTCTGGGTCTTTGATGCCTGATCCCATTGTCACCTCATGATCAAACAGGCTGATGTGCTTCTTCCATATGGGCTTTGTTGCTTCTGTGCTAGATGGCTGCTTGTTTATCTTCAAGCCGTTCAGACCCCAGACGCTATCTTTTTTGATAGCCCAGCACCATCAGCTTTCTTCACCACATTTGCTTATGCACTCCTTTGTCTTCAGAGATTACATCTCAGAATGCCAGATTATGAGAACAAAGTGTTCTTGCTTTGTGGGAGTGCTTGCATAGATTGCTACCAGCTTTGAGACATTCCTCATGTTTTGGGGAGGTCAGTCAACACTTTTTTCTAAGACCTACCCTTTCAAGCAAGAGTGTCCACCTTAAAGGAACCCTCACATGACACAGCTTGATCCCTTTGAGTTAGGAGTATACTACTTTAACTCACGAACATGCAGGATCTGAGAATGAGTTGAGGAATTCATATCCTTACAAAATCTGCTTTAATTCAACCCTCAGAAGATGGTTCTCATTCTTGAATTTGAGGTAGAAGCCGGAACTGTACTTTATTGGGGCTTTTTTTCTTTCTTGATTTTGGAGGACAGAAGCCTGGTTCCTTATTAGCCTGGGGGTGTGTGGGGGGGTGGATATGTATCCTCCTAACCTCTTATACCTCTTATCTGGCAGCCTTGATGTTACTTAGGAATGTTCTAATTCCTTAGGCTCTGTTGTAAATTTCTAGAATCATACAGACCAATAAAAATAGAATATGAGCCACATGTGAAATTTAAATTTTCCTGGTAGTTACATTGAAAAGGTAAAAATAAATGGGTAAACTTGGGTTAGTAGTGTGTTTTATTTAATTCAATAAACTTAAAATACTATCATGCCAACAGTTAATAGAGACTTTTAAAAATTAATAAGATATCTTGTCTTCTGCTTTCTTCTTAATACATCTCCCAAATTCTGTACACGTGTGTTCATTCAGCAAATTTCAGTATGGTCCAGCCACATTGTCAATGCTTCTTTCCTGTCCCTGGTCAGTGGCTACTGTAATGGAGAAAATGAATCTAAACGTTCGCAAGCCCTGTCTATTGGATCGTGCCAATTCCTTTGGTGTACGACGACTCCACACCTCACAGAAGATGGCGAGAACTGTGGTGAGGGTGCAGTAAGTGCACGAGAACACCGATCCTGGAAGACGCGGTATGAAACCCAGTACGTGTTCTCTCTGCTACTGAGTAACAGTTGGGAGAAAGAATGTTCAAGATTCTAAGTAGATTTGTCTATTGTTTGTTTGTTTTCCTCATTGTTTTGAAACCTATCCATTTATGGAGTTACTTGAACATGCAGTGAGTGGAATGTAGACTGAGGAAGGATGGTAAATTATTTAGTCTATTCAGATATATTTCATAATGAGCAAAACAAAAATGAGATAATATACATTCTTCATCTGAAAAAAGTTTTTAACAGTGCTGAAAAGCACCTTGTAGTGGAGGTGGGGGTAGATGCGTGATGAGCACTGGAAATCAGGAGATTTCAATTTTAGTTTAGGTTTTTTTACTAGCTAAATTTAGGTTTTTAAGGCAATAAGTGAAGCGGTCACATCTTGCTTCCTCATCTGGAGGAAACTGGAATAAAATAAAGGAATTTCAGGGGATCAGATGTCCCTCAATTCCTCCACTTCTAAGTCACGACGGCTCTGCCTATGAGATAAATCACATCATTACGGTCTGTTCCCGACCTGTACTGCCTTTTCCAAACCCACATACTTGCTTGCCGAAACTGCAACAGGCAGTGCCCCCAGCAATGTTTCAGCTCCATCCGCTCCCCATTGCCCTCAGAGGAGTTTTCTACAGGAAAGGCGCATCTCCAGCCCCCCACAAGTTGTCCAGGTCTGCCCCTTTTTGCCTCACTTGGGGCCCCTCCTCCCTGATGCATCAGCAGGAGGATAACACATCTCCTGGGGTAGTGGATCAGCAGTCATTGGCATTTGGGGACTAATCAGACCTGTGGCAAAGCAGAAAT
>NW_022103920.1:37461838-37463403 GCF_000313985.2 Echinops telfairi
CCCACATCATACAGCTCAGAACTGTCACACTCTCATTCCAAGCGTCTTTTATGTCCACATGCAGTACGAGCAGGGAAACAACCCATTTCTTATTTGAATTCACATCTCCAGTCTGTTAAAATGTTTCCTTATAAAACAGCACATCTATGTCGCCCCTCTTGTTCATCAGCTGTGACTAATATTTGTTGCATTAAAACTTTCTTGGATGGCCTCTTCTGTTTCTGTATTGAGTTAGAATAAAGCCTTCCTTCCTGGCTCCTCTCATCTTTATCTTTGACTTCATATACCTAAAGGCAGCAAGGATAATGCTACAATTACTGAGATACAATTTTTTTTAGACATAAGGATAAGACTGTCTCACCTACTGCGCTTCTGACTACCTGTGTGGATGTTAGGAAATGCAAGCTAAATAATTTCTTGGACTCCTACCATTAAAGTTTTAAAAAATCAAGTCCCTAAACGGTACACGTATCTATTCTTGACATCGTATATTTCACACAGTAGTCATTGGTGAAATACTTAGTGGATTTGTATTAATGGAACAAATTGTCAGTTGTACTAAAGAGTAAGGACCGTTCTTTGAATCTTAATGGCCATTGGCCTGAAGCTTTCCCCACTTTGCCAGAGCGGCACGTGATGCGACTTTTCAGAGCGGCAGAAACGAGCGAGGAAAACATCAAATGTGTGCCTCAGTGTTCTGGCATAAGAAAAATACTTATTTTTATAACTGTTGGCTTTTCTTATTAGTAACTTACTGGAAAATCAATAGTTTATTGGGGAATTTCATACCTCATATAGTCATTCCAAATAAAATTATTTTAATTTATTGTGGTTAGTCATTCGTTATTGAAGAGATGTGAAAGCTATCACCTTTCAGCTAAACTGACTCTGCATCCAGTTCTGTATCTGGATTTTGCCACCACTGGACAATTTAAAAGAGGAAACCAAAAGAAGGGAGAACTTAAAAGTGGTGGCTCATAGAATGAGCGTAGATTACCTTCATAAAACCTTCAAAACATTGAATTTCTATAGTCCTTTAACTTTTAACATATTAGAATCCATACCTAAGATTTAAAAAAATTCAACATATAATAATATTTTAAAGGCAGATAGTTTTTTTCAAATGAATATATTTTATTTTAATTTTTTGTTTTTGTGTTTTTACTGAATATATTTTATTTCTTACCATACCTTTAAGAATTAATTTTAATAAATTATTTTATTGAGGCCTCTTACAGCTTTTTTTTTCTTACAGCTCTTATAACAATCCATACATCAATTGTTTCGAGCACATTTGTACATATGAGGCAAATCGTTTTAGCTGTTTGTTCTTCTAGATAACTTTCAGTTTGTCTCTCTGGTTTGGGGCCACTTAAAACACTGCCTGTGCTTTTCCTTGTTATATTTTTTGAACACGACATCCATCCTTCTCACTCGCTCACTCGCAGACACCAAGTCAAATCGAACTCAAGCAACTCTGTGAAACCGAGCAGACCTGCTGGTGTGGGTTTCTGAGACAACAAATCTTCCCAGGCGTAGCAGCCTCAGCTCTCCCCTGCAGAGGG
>NW_022103920.1:37464667-37481549 GCF_000313985.2 Echinops telfairi
TTTAAGACCCCAGACGCTATACTTTTTGATAGCCAGGCACCATCAGCCGGGCACACATACACACCATCAGCCACATTTGCTTATGCACCCATTTGTCTTCAGTGATCCCTTCGACACCTCATGATCACACAGGCTGATATGTTGTTCCATGTGGGCTTTTTCGCTTCTGGGCAGATGGCCGCTTGTTTACCTTCAAGCTTTTAAGACCCCAGACACTGTATCTTTTGATAGCCGGACACCATCAGCTTTCTTCACCACATTTGTTTATTCACCCGCTTTGTCTTCAGCGGTTGTATCGGGAAGGTGAGCATCATAGAATGCCAATTTAATAGAAGAAAGTATTTTTTCTTTGAGGGAGTACTTGAGTGGAGGCCCAATGTCCTTCAAGACAGATGATTTCTATAAAGACAAAAATATGCTTGTGTTCTTGAAATTAATACTGGTCAGTACTAGTTCCTTTTCCTCCTTGTGGAAAATAAAAAGGGAACAGGGTGGGGGAGGGGGGTTGTGTTAATATTTGGTAGCAAGAGGAAACTGTTAATTAATAGAGAGGTGGGAGCTTGGCCTCTTTCCTGTGAGTGTGTAATCTTTTCCCAGAATGCAGCTGGAAGTGTGGAGGGCACTGCACAGTCAGTGCAGGCAATTGTAAGATGTCTGGGCCCCCACTGGAGGAAAATATAAATCTGAAAGCCACCAAGAAAGGTCTGTCCTTCTACCCCCCTGGAAATAAGTGTGTTCTTGTGTGCCACAGAGCCGTTCTGACTGCGGTGACCTGGACGACAATGTGGAACTGCCAGGCTGACATCCTTCCAGAACAGACTCAGGTCTTTTCCCTGATGGCCTTCCTAGTGGGTTTGAACCGCTGATCTTTCAGTTTGCCTCCAAGCGCTTAACCATTGTGCCACTAGGGATCCGTATCTTTGGAGACGCCTGTGTGGGATAAGGGAGCATGAGCGGCGGCATGGTTAAGCGGTAGGCTACAACCTGTATGGTCAGCAGTTTGAAGCCACCGAGGGCTCCTCGGGAGAACCACTAGGCTTTCTCCTCCCTTCACACACAGGGGTCACTCTGGGTCAGAACTGTGAGTGTGGTTTTGGTTTGGTGTGAGATAAGGGACTAAGCCCCTTTTGCATCTAATGGATGGGGAAAAAGGTCAAAATAGTTCAATGCTGAGAAGCAATCTCAAAATAGTTACAATCTGAGAAGCAATCTCAAAATTCCCTTCCTTTGGTTGCTGGGTTTGACAGTGAAAATGCAGGGCTGGGGGGCAGGGGGCCAGGGTGTGTGTGTGTGTGTGTGTGTGATGGTGGAACAGGCGAGACTTGTGGGACATGAACCATCTAGATCTGGAACTGGGAGAGGATGTTTTCACTCCCTTGTCCCTTGTTTGTTATGAGTTGAAAAGGGGGAATTGCTTTTCAATTCTGTGAAGAAAATGAACAGCAGTTGCTTTATGAAGCCATTTGTGAGTTATGATATGCGTGGCATGGTCAACATGTGGTTTAATACAAATTCTGATGTGATGATACTTATATTTTAAAAGAGATAGCAGGTCTATGCATTATCAAATTCTAGCACCACAGTTTTCTTGCTGGGTGGCCTTTGTCAAGTTACTTAACCTCTGTGACCCCCATTGTTCTCGTCTATGAAAGGACCATGGTCGTTGGAAACACACACCCAGAGTTATTTTGATGTTTAAATTAGGTAATAAATGTCAATGTATTGAATACGCTGACAGAAGTGCTTAATAAATGCTGTATTTTACTCATGACCATATCCTAATATAATGTAACCCAAAACCCAACCCAGCGCATAGTTGTTAAATTAATTCCCAGTCACGGTGACCGCTAGGACAGAGAGGAAACTCATAAGGTTTCCAAGGGTGTAAATCTTCACAGGCGCACACTGCTGCATTGTTCACTCAGAATATAACATCGAAATTATAAAATAGCAAAACGGTCAATTCCCACCCCCCACCCCCATTTTTTAGTTTATCTTTTTATTTAATCATAATTTATTTATAAACTTTATTTATCTTACATAATCTTCCATAAACAATCAAGTATATTAGTAGTGTAGCATTTGCATTCTATCCTTCCTTGGTGGTAAAACATTATTTCATTTTCACATTAAAATAATTGAAATCCTATCTAAGGAAGGATAGGAGGTAGATAAGGACAGGTTTCAGAAGGAGGCCGGAGAGCTAAGAGCTGAATTCTTCCAGGGGATTGATCAGGGGATTGATCAGTTAGGAGTCCTGGTAGCACAATGGCTAAGTGCTAAGCTGCTTATAGAAGGATTGATGATTTGAACTTACCCAGCAGCTTTGTGTGTGTGTGTCGGGGGTGGGGGAAGGGGGAACAGTGTGTGGAATTAAACATGGTGATTTGCTTCCACAAAGATTACAGTCGTGAAACCTTATATCTACCATGTAACATGGGTTTGTCATGAACTGGAACGGATTCAAGGGCACCCAATAACAACACCAAAAATTAATAGTGAAGAGGAGAAGATGGTTCATATTTGACTTGATGAGTCAAATATGATGACTATCTTCTCAAATTTTATGTATACATACACGACTATAAGCAGAAAGAATGCTACCTTGAGATGCTCATCAGCCCAACAGTTAACAGGCAGCTCCGACGGGTGAAGTGGAGTCCCTGGATGGTGCATGGCTGACAGGCTCAGCTGCTACTCTACAGATGGAAGGCCAAGTCCACCCCCAGGTTTCTAGGGAGAAAGAACGAGTGCTCTATTTCTGAGCAATCAGCCACGGACTCCCTAGAGAGCCCAGTCCTGGCCTGCCCACATGCTGTCCGTCTCAGTCAGAGTCTGTTCCACAGCAGCTCAACAGTTTCATGTTACGTGCAGAGTGCTATGCATAGTGTTGGGAATTTTGAAAATAGTTTATAATTCAAATCGGGCCGAAGAGACAATTGCATATCCTTAATGCCAACTTACCAAAAGGAGGTAGCAGATGTAAGAGAACAAGTGCTCCCTGGGAAGTGCTAAGGCCAGGGTGTACATTCTCTAATGGCTGTAGCCTTCCCTTAAAGCAGTGGTTCTCAACCTATGGGTCATTCGACCCCCAAAGGGGTAGAACCACAATTCAGGTTCACCTGAATTCATAACAGTAGCAAAATTACAGTGATGAAGTAGCAACGGAAATAATTTTATGGTTGGAGGGTCACCAGAACATGAGGAACTGTTTGAAAGGATCAAGGCATTAGGGAGGTTGGGAACCACTGCCTAAAGTATCCTGGGGCAAATAGACTTGAGCTTGGTGCTGATGGAAGGGAGCATTTAACAAAGGGAGAGGACCTAGCAGTACATTCCAAGAGTGGGGTCTGGAAACAGTAAACAGCCTGGAAGATGGGCTTGGAGTGGATGTGGATGGGAAAGCATTTTGCATAACAGACCAAGATTTTACTCTATGGCCAATGGAAATCCTTGAGCTGGTGGGTAATCGGTGATAACTAGTGTTTGGGAAGATGAACATGTTTTGCATCCACTGAGCTAGCAAAGGAATTTAAGATCATTTCCAGGATTGGAACATGGCACTGTGAGTTATTTTGTGGAATCAACTTAACAGCACTGGACATTGGACATTATGTGAAAGTAGCCTTGTTCATTTCTGGTTGTACTGGAAATAATATAATCCTTCAAAAATAATGGGGGATAGCTTATCTATAAAGATAGTTCCACTTCTATGTATTTTATGGAAAATCTTTTTCAAATTCTGGTTTTCAGTGGTAAAAATTATGGTGCATTATTTCAGTGAAATAGTATGTGTTCACATGAAATTACAATTCTGAATACGTAGCAATATGGAAAATGTTAATGACCCAACATTACCTTCAAAAATTAAAATTCCCAAGATTATGGCCTGGCTTAAATTATCTGCAAACATATTATAGTTAATGTTTGTAGATATGTGATTGTACTTATTTGCATATATACACATGCATATATATATATACATATCCATAGACAAACTGTAAGGAAGCTCACACATTAGAGATGTGGGATTGTAAAGAATTTTATGGTTTTCTGTAGTGTTGTCTAAGGAAAAGAAATATGAGTTGTAATTTTCTGGTGAGTCAGAGGAGTTGAAGCAGATAAGGTAAAACCAGCCAAGAGAACTGCATGCATCCTTTAATCCTTCGGGACTCTTCTTCACCGGGTTATTCACGCACGCATGCACACACACTCCCCTTTAGGTGAGTCTACATTTTCCAGGAGAAAGATTGCGTGCCTTTCAACAAATTACAAAAAGCATCCATAACACACGCAGTGCTTTGACTATTTAAAAAAAAATCCATTGAGAGTCTGAACTGTATGTGTCCCCAATACCATGGTAACAACAATAATGGAGGAAGAATTTTTCTCAGAAGTGGTAGATTTTACACAAAATATCTGTTTAAAAAGACTTTTCCAGCTAGTGTACTTTGAGTGGCTTTTTAAAGAGCAGACTCATCAAGTCCTGTTCTATATTACTTTCATGAAATAATTGATTCTGCATTATTCAAATAAGGTTTTAAATGTCAGATGTAGGATCGTTTAAACATTGAGCTTACACGTAGTATATTTTCTTATGAAGTTACAATCAGGACAGACTAATGCCCAAAGCGGGAATTTTGTGTGTTTAAATATACAATGAAGAGGAGGCAGGAAAAGTTATGTCAGCATTTGAGTTTGTTTTTTTTTAAAGGCAGTAGTTAGGCAAATCTGTATGTATTCTCAATAGGACACTGCATGAGTGGCAGGGAAATGAGGGATGAGAGAGAGGAAAACTCATGAATGTGAGCTAGCTCCTGACAAGCACATTTCGGTTTTGGTGTTCTGATAGTTCACGAACTCAGAAAGAAAGCCAATCTCTGCTGTTTTCTTGAAACGGTTAAATATCATACCAACTGGCCTCAAAAGCAGTTCCTCTACCCCATCCTCTCTTGCTGTCACAATGCTGCTTTAGAATCTTGGCACGTAGCCCATCAGTAAATGACGAGCAAGCACTCGGATGGTGGCCTGTGGTACCATCCCTGGTCTCTGTGCTGTACTTACAGCAGCAGATGACTCCTGTGATACGCTCACCAAACAGCATGGTGCTTAGCCTGGCTCGACTCTGCCGACTCACAGCTTTGAGAAACATGTCTCCGGAGGCCTCTGCGCTGCCAGGGCTATGACGACCCTCAGTGCAGCAGGGAAGGGCGAAACCCTTGAGGCATTCACTTTTCCAGCCAGTTCATGGACTGACTCAGATTTTACTCTCACTAGTTGACGTCCTCTTGTCTTCCTGTCAAGGATTTATTATTAATATCATTTTTTAAAGCATCCATCACTTCTATATTAGGAGAGCCAACAAACTCTGTGGAGAACTGGCTGTGAAAATGAACTTGGGCAAATATATAGGTCTGCTACATAGTCAGAAAAATAAGGGTCATGAAAGTGTCCAAATAGTCCAGGGTGAAAGCTCTTCATTCTGGAGACAGGTCTGAAGGAGTGAATTGCTCATCTTCCCATTCAGAGTCACTAGCTAGGTGCAGCTTCTTGGAAGCAGACGCTGTGTGGGTTCACACAGCTGAGCTTTGAACCATGACACCATCAGGGCTTCTCCCCCTTGAGAGAGAAGCATGGGTAAATTGAACTTTCCAATAGGAATGTATGTTGACTTTTAAAAAAATTCATTCTCAAGGAATGAATGGAAAATACCGGAAAGGGTAACAATGATAAATGATGCTTGCTAACGGCGTTTCGGTTATCAGCAGTCTGTGGTGTCTAGCTGACTGGGCAGTTGATTGTTTTCTGCATCCGCTCAACGAGGACCGCTAAAACATGCACACAGAGCAACAGACGGGGGCTCGGCTGGAACCAACTGGAAAGAAGCCCACTTCCGGCTTGTTTTAGCTTAAAAAATTACTTATGTACGCTTGAAAGGTAGATCAGCCAATAATTAGTGGTACCTTTTCCAAGTCTTGACTAGCACCATTCAAAGCTAATTAGGACACTTTAGGCAGAGAAACACGTGCAGAGTAGGATGCAGCCCAGGTTCTCTGATGCCCCCCTTCATTGGGTGTCGGAAGTCACGTGGTTGTGGTCTCTGTTGATCTCCCTGACAGTGTGCTTTGGAGGAGATTAGGTTACACATTGGTTGTGCTTTTGTGAAGAAAGGCATTGTTCTAACCAGGTGCTAAGAAGTGCTGAAAAGAGCTTCAAAGAAAGATAGCCACCCATTGTGTACGCTAGTCACTGTCATGAATGGGGATAGGTTTTGAACTTACAGAGCTGCCACAGAAAAGTACAGTCAGCAGATGCTTTGCACTCGAATTAGAGCCCGGGAGTGACTTAAAACTTGGTTCTCTTGACCTTGCTCCACACACACACAGAGCTTGAAGAGGAATCATGAAAAGTTTAACAAGCTGGAGGGATGGGAATAAAGTGGTTGGCAAACAAAGAGTATCAGAGAGATGGCTATGGGAGATCAGAATGATAGACCAGGCTGGACCAGTGACAACATTGTCACCCTCTGATTGATTCACCCTCTGATACACGTTGAGCCCAATCTGGTTTTCAATATTTTCTGTTTGTTTGTTCTTTCCCTCATTTGGGGGTTTATCTCTGATGTATTTTGTCATTGGGGGTAACCCTCTTGAATTTTTGTTCTCTGTTTTTCGGTATATGAAACCCAGGATTGATGAACCCATGGAGACAGCACGTGGAATAAGGGTTCCTGGGGGGGGGTGTCAGTGAGGGAGGGGTGCTAAAAGGGAGCTGATGTCAAGGAGTTCAAGAAGGAAGAGAATGTTTTGAAACGGATTGTGTTGGCAATTGTACAATACTGCTTGATGTGATTGAACTATGGAATGATATGATATCCATAATAGCTCCTAATAAGATGGTTTTGAAGGAAAAAATAGTTAGGCCCCAACAATTGTCAGCTGGGGGGGCAGGACTCATCACAAGGCCAGCAGTGAGACCCCACTGTCTCTCACGCAGGGGGGGACACCTTCCATGACTGCTTGAGGGTGACTCTGCGTGGAATGCAATCCTGATGCAGTACTCGCTCCCAGAGAGCTGCCCGTTAAGGTTTATTATTTTTCTTTGTGTGCTGACGTACCAAGAGTAATCTGGCTTACATGAATAACCAACATTTTACAATTCTTTCACCTTATATGGGTGAATGTGGGATATAAAAAGACTTTTCCCCACTTTGTCTCCCTCAAAGATATGCCAAACCTTAGAGGCTGTTTGCCAGCACATGGTGGGAGGTCAGATGCTTAGAGATATTCTCCCTGAAGGCATTCAGCCATTAGACTACTGTCTGGTCTACTGTAGGTGGGGCTCACACCCTACTGATAAGGATAGTAATTGTTTCCATGGAGAGTCAAAGACGTGGTCAAACCTGCTCAGTGACATCCAAAGTTAGGCTGCCATCCTGAATCTAGGATCTGCCCATTTTGTCACATGTATACCCCCAACCCCTCCTCTTCCTATTGCACATATGCTCCTAGATCGTCCCCTCCCATTACTGTATTACCTATAGTACAACCCCTTCCTATAACGTATGTCTTTACCTGTAATCAGGGGGCTTGCACGCCCCCCAAAAGATATATAAGCCTTGATTAGTAATAGATGGTTCTCTCTCCCCTGGTCACTCTCTCCTCTGCCCCCTCTCCCCCTGTCCTCCTTCCCTGCTCTCTCACCCTGTGATTCCCACCTTCCACAGCCTCACGTGGACCACCAAGCGGGGCTGAGATGAGCATGCTATCATGAAATGTGCCTGACTCCTTTATTTCACTCTCTCTTCTAACTCTCTTTTTCTCTATGATTTTACTATAATCTTTACATATTGTCGCTGTACAATTACACCTGCCGGACCTGTGATGATTTGTTAGGGGCTGGCTCCCCAGACAGGTGAATACCATTGGAAATGGATGTTAGAGAAACACCAAAAGAGAAATGAAACGGAGAGAACTAGGTTGAGGGAAAGAAACAGGTGACCAAAAAAGTCCCAAGATCTATTTTTTTCCTTTAAGATTCCACACTAAAGTATGTGAAGAAAATATATTTTCTAGGCTGCCGTGAAGGAAAAGTGTCAGAAATGACCAGTGTGGGTCATATGGATGGAGATATATATATCCCAAATAAGGATTTTAGTTAAAACAAGGTTTTCAAAATCTACAGAAAGAAAAAAAGGAAGAACTATGCTTGTCTAGCGCCACTCACTACCTTCCCAAACAGGTGGAAATACTGCAGTTACTTTCTGAAAACAATGACACTATCCAACCGGATCCGATTGTGTGGTCTGTGGAACAGTTTTGAGCACCTCCACAGATGTTTCTGGCTTCTAAGTGGATAAGAGGAGATGTTTAACCCCCTATTGTATTGCCACAAAGGAGGCTGATCACCCTGGGAGGTCCCGGAGGTCTGGGCAGCTTTGGGATTGGCTGCTTGGGAGCAGGACTTTAACAGTTTACTGCACGTGGTCCAGCCCCAGCAGGGTTCAATTGCCAGGGCTTTTATCTGAAGAAATGTGCTGGGAAGGGGACTTTGTTGCTGCTTTTCCTTTTGCTACTGGCAGGGAACTGGAAACAGTAAGATAACTTCCCTTGCAAGGTAATGTCTCTGCTTGTTTCCATGCCGAGGAGAGTGAGTGAAGGTGGACTGCCCTGCTGACGTGGACGGATTGATTTTCGCTCTTCTCCTGGGTAATATTTTAATGATCTGTTTGTAACTGTAGCCCCAGTCAGAATTGTTCTTCAACAGTAGTGCCTCGTCTGAAGCTTGGTGGTCTCTGTTCATTGATTTGGTGTACGCAGTGTCTCTTCTTGGTCTGAGAAGCTTGTATCAAAAATCTTTACCTAGCTTGTTGAACAGGCCAAGGGGGACTTTGGAGGGTTAGTGTAAAAATCGTTTCACAAACTGTGAATACATTTTAAAGGAAAATAAGTGCTGGTGATTTATGTTTGCGATAAGGGTTCACCCAGAGGGTGTGTGTACACATCATTTCAATGGATTTGTCACTCTTTGTATAGACCTGTGTTTTTTATGGTCATATGGCCAACTTTAAATACTTTAAATAGTTTTCCAACGGGTCTGCATTCTCTCTTATTTGTTACCTTCTCTTTTTTACCGTGGGATATTGTAATGCAGTACTTTCTGTGTGCAAAGAGTGGTATACACTTTACTCATGTGCCCATTTTTGAATAAAGAGAGTATTATATTGTCAATTTCAGCTCCCTAACTTCAGAGCCCCGTCCCCCACCCCCATCCCCCGGGTTTCTGTATTAACCCTTTTGTATCCCAGATCATTCAGTGGTCAAGAAGTTGGGAAAAGCTGGATTAGGCACACATCGTCTTAAGATACCGTAATTGGATTTGTTAGCATTAGCTCATGAAATATCTTCAAAGACCACCTGGATTTCTTATATTATACTCAACTTCTCAATTGTTTGAACTTCATGAAATGAAACGTAATACAAATCAACCTGTGATTATACTAATGCGACCAAGTTCACATGCTGAAGCCAAAAGTTTTGCCCCCATGGAAACACCCCTGAAAATACTCATTAGCTGGCTTTTGTTACAGTTGCATACGGAACAAGTACATTGAAAGATCCTCTGTGGTGTTCTTAGGGCAGTTCCCCCTTTCCGTTCAGATTCTCCATGAATATTAATAAAATGGCATGAACATTTCACAAGGGAACTTGTGTTTATGTGGAGTGCTTCACCATTTGCATGATCTGGCTTGATCCTCTTCACCACCCTCTGTAGAGAGGGCAAGTCTCAGTCTCCCCATTTTAAGAATGAGAAGGTGAGATCCAGCAAGGTTGGCTTCAGTGCCCAAGGATACCCACCTAGGGACCTGCAGAGCCGTCTGGCCCTGGTGCCATGTGCTCGCTGTTTGCTTTAATGATCAGACTGTTTGGACAAAGCCCTTCCAGGGGAAGGCTCTGGCAGCAGCTGGTGTGAGGTAGATTAAAAGTCAAACGAAAGCCCACTTGGTTGGAAAGGGGAATCATCATGAGAGTAAGAGAGCAGGGAGCAGAGATCCCGGGATAACGGAGTGCTGTGAAAAGAAGTGGGAATGAAGGCAGGGGGGTGTGCATAGCTCGATCTCAAAACTGTCCCCATCCCTTCTGTTCCGTCCCCCTGGTCCATCGTTCCTCTTGAGAAATTGGTCTTGCCTTATTTCTGCAGGAGAAAGAGGAGACTGTCGGCTCGTGTAAAGATTCCCAGTCTTGAAGCTCCTAAGGATCGCTTGGTTCTATGCTATCCTGTTGGTTGCAAAGTGAGTCAGAGTTCACTGGACAGCAGGGGATGCAGTTGGAATCTCTTAATTATTTAGGGCTACTAATAACAGAAGCCCTTGACATGGAAGGCTTCCTCCAACGGAACTTTATTTTCTCACAGTGTAGGAGGCTAGAAGTCCAAATTCAGTGAGCTAGCTCTAGGCAACGGTGTTTTCTCTGTGTCCACTCTGGGCACCAGATGGTGCTGGTCTTTCAACATCTGGGGGCCTGGTGTTCCTTGGGGATCTCTGTATGCTTGGGCATCAATCTTCCTCTGGATCTATCCGATGCTCAGTGCAGGGATGCTGAATCTAAAGGATGCTCTGCTCATGGCTCCTCTTTCTTGGTGATAGTAGGACCTTCTCTTACCTTTAATTCTCGTAAGATAGAAGGTAATGTGAACCTAAGTCTACAGACAAGTGCCCAGAGCGCCCCTGATTGCCAGGTGGTCTCCTAACCAAAGACATGCAGCTCTCTTGTTCTGGGGGCCAACTGAGTCGTCTCAGTCTCCTGGTTCTGCTGTTGCTGCTGTTTCTTGACTGCTGCTTCTCCACTGAGCATTGCCTTTGATGTCCGTAATTCTACCAACAGTCTCGCTTCAAGACAAGCTAGGCTTTCACTATCAGGCACACGAAACACCTGCCAGCTTCTATCCATCACCCAATTGGAAAATCACTTCCATATTTTAGATTGCAATGAGAGCAGCAGCACATTCTGCTTGTACCAAATTCTTAGTTGTCTGGGGATGCTCTTGTGATGGTTAGGTGCCGTTTAGTCAGGTTCAACTCATAGTGACTCTATGTGCAAGGGTCCTATGTACAACGCTGCCCAGTCCTGTGCCACCCTCACAGTTGTTCCTGTGTTTGAGCCCATTGTTGCAGCCATCGTGTCAGTCCGTCTTGCTGAGTGCCTTCCTCTTTGTCACTGCTCCTTGACTTTCCCAAGTGTGATGTCCTCCTCCAGGGACTGGCCTCTCTTGAAAACATGTCCAAAGTATGTGACACAAAGTCTTACCATCCTTCCTTCTTTGGAACCTTCTGGCTGTACTTCTTCCAAGGTAGATTTGCTTGTTCTTCTGGAAGGCCAGAGTACTTTCAATATTCTTTGCCATCACAATTCAAACGCATCGATTTTTTTCTTTGGTCTTTCTTTTTTCAGTATCCAACCCTCACATGCATCTGAGGGAATCGACATTGCCATGACTTGGGCCGGGTTCACCCTACTCCTTAAAGTAACATCTTTGCTTTTCAACACTTTTATGAGGTCCTGTGCAGCAGATCCACCCAATGCAATGTATCATTTGAGACCCAGCAGGCTGTAAGAGAAGTACCACAAGTACAAGGTTTTATCAAACAAATTATTCTCTCACAGTTTGAGAGACTGGAATTCTCAATTCAGAAAGCCAGCTCTCAGCAAAGGTCTTCTCTGTGTGTCAGTCCTGAGGGAAGGTCTTTGTCTCCTGTCAACATCTGCGGGCCTGATTTTCCATGGAGCTCTCCATGGATCTTGGCATATGTCTTCCTCTGGGTCTAGGAAGTTCTCAGCACACGGACCCCTGGTCCAAAGGATGCATTCCACACCTGTTCTTCTTCCTTTCATCTGAGGTCCCTCTATCTCTGCTTGCTTATTTAATACCTTTCATATCTCAGAATAAATTGGCTCATCAGGTACAACCTAATCCTGTAGTTTGTGACCTTTCTCATTACACAACTGCCTCAAATTATGCCTTCAATAACTATTAATAATCCTGAATCTTTTTGCATTGAAGCATTTTTCATTATCTTTAGCAAGATGTTCCTTGCAGGCACTATTAGTGATGTTGTTATATGTGTCCTGTGTTCTGTTGGCTCACTTTTCTTTGGAGTGGGCACAGATCTTTCTGGCCAGATGGCTGCCCTCCTGATTCTTAGGCAGAGATGACGGCACCTCCAGCACCAGAGCAGTGTGCTGAGATGCTTCAGTGGTGATTCTGTCAATTCCTCAAGCCTGTTTCTTGCCAGTGTCTTCACAGTTCAGGAGGTGGCACCTGGTCTCCACCAAATATATAACCTGCCAGTTGATTTCCACTGATATTGACCCTATAGGATAGAGCAAAATACCCCACAGGGTCTCTACATCTGTATTCTTTACAGACGGTCCTGTCTTTCGCCTTGGAATGGCTGGTGACCTCTTGGTTTGTGGCTGATCACTTAATCACTGGGCCACCAGGGATTCCCTTCTTGTCACCACAGGCCCTGATGATCACAAATGGGAATCTGGGACACGTTCTCAAGCCCTGGGGTTTCTATCTCATTTCTAGAAAGGATTCTATCAAATCTATAACTCTTCTCTTTATAAAGCCTCCAGCCAAGCCCTCATGCTTACCTCAATTGTATAGAGTGCAATATTTATTTCCAACCTTAAGAAGTTGCATTTCTTTGCCACATGATCATTCTTAACATTCAGGCTAATCTTAGCATATTTTTAAGTAACTATGTTTTAAAGTTTAGTTTTACTTCCTTTTCAACCCACATCTCTTTGACTTTTGTGATTGTACACTGGTCTTCGTGGTTTCTTGCCAGCTTACCAGGAAATCTCATCTGAAGACTGTAGTATGTAATAGTATAGCTTTGTCCTGCCCTTCAAATAAAAATTGAAGTGATTTCAAGTTTTAGCTCCAACTCCATTGCTTGCTCCAGTGTCATTAGTATAAATACGTTTGTAAGAAGACATTCATAAAAAAACACAATACATTCATAGCGTGCTCCTTCTGTAGTGTTCAGAGTGTCTGGACTAGCTAGAACGTTTTCATTGTTATCCCTTCTCTGGTACCACCCTACTGCTAGCCCCGTAACATATGAGGTCTTTGGTCATTCAACAAGTAACTCAAAGTCTAAACTCAAGTCTACTGAGTCGATTCCAACTAATGGTGGGGGTGGTGGTGGTGGTAGAACTTCCCCCATGGATTTCCAACTTTTCTAGGAATAGAACAGAAAGCCTCCTTTTTCACCCAGGGAGTGGATGGTGGTTTCAAATTTCAATAGGCGATCTTGTGGTTAGTAGCCCAACACGGAACCACCATGCCACTAGGGTTCCTTCAACACGTAGAATCATTATTCAATGTATGTTTTCATATTACAGATATGATTTCATATTATAGATTGCATTTGAATGAAATGAAATTATACATGAAGGGGCTTCAAAAAATTTTTGAAAATATTTCACTATTTTTATTTCTATTTTTTCCATTAGTTTTTGAAGCCCCCTTGTACATAGGTGTAGTTGTCATAGGTCTTTAAACATGTTTTTGTTAACATTTCTATTTTTTATGCTATTGAAGAAAGTAAAAAGAATTAAAAGGTCCTGTAGCATATATACCCAAACATTGCTGAATGATATGAACAAATATCTGATTTTAAAATGTGAACATTTCATAAAGCTATAATATTGTTTACACAAAATTTTGAGTGCAACAATCATATTGATGCAAATGAGGGACATTGGAGTGGAGACCCAAAGCCCATCTGTAGACAGTTGGACATCGCCTCACAAAATGGTCACAAGAAAGGGACAAGCCAGCCAGGATGCAGTATAGCATTGACAAAACACACAATATTCCTTTAGTTCTGTAATGCTTCCTTCCCCCCATTATCATGTCCCCAGTTCTACCTTACAAATCTGGCTAGACCAGAGCATGTACACTGGTACAGATAAGAGGTCCTGACAAACTCAATCCAAGACAGATAAATCCCTCGGAAACAATGATGGGAGTAGCGATACCATGAGGGTAGGGGATAGGTAGGGGGAGAAAGGGGGACCAGTACACAATGATCAACGTATAACCTGCACCCCTGAGGGGGCCGAACATGGGTGAAGGGAGACAGTGGACAGTGTAAGATATGAAAATAAAAATAATTTATAAAATGTCAAAGGGTCTCAAGGATGGGAGGGTAGGGGAAGGAGGGGAAAAAGAGAGCTGATACCAAGGGCTCAAGTAGAAAGAAAATGATGATGACAACATATGGACAAATGTGCTTGACACAATGGATGTATGGATTGTTATAAGAGCTGTAAGAGCCCCCCAGAAAATGATTTTTTTAAAAGTCCAGTTCCCTGTGGTAAATCAATCTGTGTGTCCTTCCAGAATCACTTCCCATGTGTGTATAAGCCAAAATTGATCTTTTAAATTGAACATTTCAAGTTATCACTTTGTGAAATTAGTTCAACAAATACCTGTTGATGTTCTTTTTGTGTTAAGCGCTGTTCTAGCATGAGCAAAACAGGCAAAACCCCTGCCCTCATGAAGCCTACATTCTTATGCACAAGACAGTAAGCAAGCAAACCAAGAAAATACATTTTATTAGCTAGAGAGAAGGGGTAAGGAGACGACGAAAGCAAGGGAGGGGATAGGAACTGGGGTGGAGGGTGCCACTTTGGGCAGAGCAGCCAGAAAGGCCTCATTGAGAAATTAGCACTTGAGCAAAGCCTTGCATTTCAGGAGATGAGGGACCAAGCAAACATAATTGGGGGTGGGAATTGGACCATCAGATTAGAATCTTCTGTTCAGGGGAAATTCTTTTCTCTACCTGTCAGGGAATAATATTATGTTTCACTAAGTCATCCACAGTGAAGAAAGGCGAGGTAATTCATTTAAAGTTTATAATCCATGCAGGTCTTATACCATTTCATTCATAAAATGAAAATTCTCACTCCTAATTATTTGGAGAAAATGAGACCCAGCTAAAGAATGAGAGGGCCTCCACCTACCTAGAGAACACCCCGGGGTGATCCAAAAGCTCCCTGGTGACCGTCCCGTGAGTTGAAAAGATGAATGCATTTTTCTCCTTTTCCCACAAAGGTCGTTTTCTCAGACTCTTCCCTTTGAGCAATAGTCATTACTGCCACCTTCCTGGAGAATATAACAATTGTGCTGGAATGTAGCTTACCTTTTTTCTGTTTGGTGAGGGCAATGTCTGGTCTGCTGGTTACCTGGCAACCACACACTTGTGAGACAGGCTTACCTGCTCCATAGAGTCTGATGATCCATGGCCTAGCTAAAGATTAAGAAAAAAACGTACTATATTTTACACACACATGAGTTGAAAGGCAGGGAACATCTCTGGGTTACTTTGCACAGAGAGCAAACAAAAATTTTCAAACTGAAGAATAATGAATTTTCCTCAAAAGTATTTTGTGTATTATGAATTCCATCGCTATTAAATTGATTCCAATTCATGGCAACTCTGTAGGACTGAGTTGAACTAGGATGTCCAAGATGATCAATCTTTATGGAAGTAGACAGCCACCTTCTAATGGGTTTGAACCCATGATCTTTCTGCCAGCTGGAAGCTTAACCACTGCATGGCCAGTGTTCCTGTGTGCAACTCGTTGGACTTTCTTAACTCAAAATGCAAGTGGATTTGTAAAGGTTCCTGAACACCGAAGCTATTGGCACCATTCCAGGCTCTACTCAAACCAATTCCTCTTCTCCTTCCCCACTGTTTCCTTCAGCCACACATACTGCATTATTCTAGCCTGTAGAACAGGGCCTGGTTGATGTGACTATATTCAAATGTGGCATGTTTTGACTCTTTCTAATATAGTCTGATAGAAGGAGAATCATTATTACTGACCAGAAGGTGGTGGAAAGAAAGGCTTCAAATGTTTTCCTGTAGAGATGAAGCAATTCAGCTAGATAAAAAAGGATGTATTAAATCATTGAAAGCAGTGTAATTGTACCCAGGAGTTACCATCCTGGTGCAAACCATTCTCCCCTATCTCCTCCATATTACTGCAGGAGCCTTCTACCTAGTCTTCTTCTCCCACCTTGCTCCCCTTTGGCCTCTTCTTAATACAGAGGATCCCATTAGATCATATAACTCCTATGCTCCCCGCCCCCACCCCCTGGGCTTCTGCTCTCACTCAGAATGAAAGCCAGAGAGTCTTTTGCAATGATGTACTAGCCATACTTTATCTGGAGCCCCTTCCATCTCAGACGTCATCCCCTTCAGGCACTTGAACTTCTTGACGTTCCTCAAACATGCAGATAAACTTACTCTAGGGCAGTGGTTCTCAACCTGTGGGTCACGACCCCTATGGGGGTTGAATGACCCTTTCATAGGGGTCGCTGGATTCATCACAGTAGCAAAATGACAGTGATGAAGTAGTAACAAAAATAATTTTATGGTTGGGGGGTCACCACAACATGAGGAACTGTGTTAAAGGGCCGCAGCATCAGGAAGGTTGTGAACCACTGCTCTAGGGCCTTTGCATTGGCCTGTGATGTGGGTCTCTTGCCCCACCTGTAAAGCCCTACCTTAATGACTCACGCGCTCGTCTCTCAAATATTTTCTCAGATGGTTCTCCTTGACCATCATAGTCAAAATCGTAGTAGTCTCCACCCCTCTTTGTACTATCATCCTCTCACCAACCTCTACATTTATTTATTTTCTTTACTATTTGTTTCCAATGGCTAGATATAAGTTGTATGGAGCCGGGACTTCTGCATGCTTTAGTCCTTGCTGGGAGCCCTGGGTAGTGGTTGCACATTGGCCTACTAACTACAAGATCAGCAGTTTGAAACCACCAGCCCCTCCTCAGGAGATAGAAGG
>NW_022103920.1:37483042-37493735 GCF_000313985.2 Echinops telfairi
AAAAAAAAAAAAAAGCCTGAACATGAAAGAAGCTGGTGTTTCCACAGCGCATGTCCACAAGTTTACTGGATCTGCTGGTTAATTGAAAGAAAAGAGCCTGGATCCTACTAAATGTTTAAATGCAGATGATACTGAGAATAATCACGTGAATGGTGTAAGATTAAACTGTAGGTGGAGATGGAAATTGGTTGTGCAGCTTCCAGAGTCATAATTTTCAGCACCAAGCGGTTGAAATCGTAGATGAGTCAGCAAGACCTGCATGCCTCGGAAAATGCAAACCTCGTTTACATTCAGATCTCTGGTATTCTTCATGCTCAGCGCTCCAAGGTCAGAGGGCACTTGTATTAGCATAGACCTCGCTTTGTTAATTCACCTCTGACTAAACCTTTGAATTCTTTCTGATGATGCTGGCCTTCCTATGACAATAAACTCAGCTCTCATAAGACCAGTAACATTTATACAGCACTTTGACAATTCCCCCAGGAATTGTCTCCAGAGACCTTAAGAAATAGGTCAGTATTATTAACCCCCTTTTGGTACCGAAAGGAAGTAATTTGTCTAATGTCACCTGGTAAAACCATTGAACTCCTGGTTTGATTGCTTCATTTATAAAGAACAGTTCACTTAATTCAGGTCATGGTGTGAGAAAGATGTCCTCTATACGGATAGCTTTATACTTGGACGTGACGACAGTCAGTGATCTGGCACTCCGATTTTCAGCATCTTCCAGACTTCCATAAAATCAGAGATTTCAAAACCTTAAATTGGAGACTTATTTAGAGAACCAAGAAAGCTGAGGGGCCTAAGGTCATTCAAGATTGGCCATGCTTAGGACCCTGCTTAGATTCTGTCGTGGGAAAATCTGCCAGGCAAGCCTAGCTATGGCTGGGGTGTCCTCTCAAGTCCTATTTGAAGTTCTATTTGAGTTCTTTTGCTTTTTGTTGGTTTTTACACTCAAAGAGTTCCAGTGGATTCCAAACATCCACCTAAATAGGAGTAAAAATCAAAGCTTGCTCATCAGCTAAGACATAGAGACACACTCCTCATTTGGAGGTCCCGTTTGTCAACCAAGGTGATTGGAAACACAGGATGAGCCTCAAACCCATGTTACTTTCATTTCCATTGTAGTTCGTGTCTCTTGCCTTCCAAGCCAGCGTTATGAAAAGAGCTCAAGTTCAGTCCCATGAGCCTGTGAAATGCTCAGGAAGCTGGGAAGAAGATTCAGAGTGGGGGAGCTCCTTGGGAGTTCATGTCTGGTTCGAGAAGGGATTAAAAACTAGAAGCTGTAAAGAGAAATTCTAAAACAAAACCCACTTGCTAAGTGTGAAAACTGAGAGTAAAAGAAGAAGAAAAGAAAGATCTAGTCTTTATCTAAAGGTTTGAAAGCTTTGCAAAACCTCTTCTTTCTTCTTGATTATGAGATTTGTTGACAGGCAACAAAGAAAAAATGTGCAACCAAATCATACCTTTAATTTCCACCCCACCCCCTACCCCCAATTGTTTGACTCGGTTGAATCCTTAAAACTGTGCTGTTGAGGGGGAGAGAAAGGGGGAATCAATTGTAGTGATTGACACATAACCATACACCCCTCTACAAGGGAAGAACAACAGAAAACATGGGGAAGGGAGACAGCGGTCAGTGTGAGAGATGAAAATAATAACAATGTACTATCTATCAGGGGTTATGAGGGGGTGCGGGGAGAGGGGAGGAAAGAGCTGATAGCAAGGGCTCAACAGAAAGTAAATGTCTAGAAAAGAATTAAAGCAACATATGTACAAACATGCCTGATTCAATTGATATATAGATTGTGATAAGAGTTGTACGAGCCCCCAATAAAGTGATTTAAAACCAAAAACCAAAAAACTGTGCTGTTCAATATTGTAGCCATTAGCCACTGTGACTAGCCCCCATTGAGATGTGCAATAAGGGTAAACACACGGGACTTCTAAACTTACTATGATAAAGTAATGTTATCAGCACAGTAAAAATCTTTTTTATTTTTTGAGACCTTTGCTTGTAGAGGATGGTTATAGAACATCTGGCGACCTGGCCATGTTTTGTTTGACTTTTTAACCTTGAATTTTTAAAGACTTTTCCCTCCCCTTTTAAGAGATGTGCCTCTATGCCCCTTTACTGTTCCTAATCTGATGTACTATAGTTTTATCCCTTTATTTATCATCTGACTTATTATTGATCACTTCTCTTCAGAATATGAGCTCCTTGGCATATCGGTAGGCAATTTTGTTGGGTTTGAAATTTGGGGCATGAGGAAGAAAACAAGCTGTAAGGAAACCTGGAAGCTCAGAGGTTAAGTTCTCAGTTGGTAAGTGAAAAGGTGATGGTTTGAGCTGACCAATGGCTGTGAGAGAAAAGATGTCATCATCTGCTCCCATGAAGATTGCAGCCTAAACACCCCGTGGGGTTTCCTACTCTGAGTCACTCTGAGTCCAACGCCAATACATCAGTAGGAGTCAAACCAAGTCGCCATTGACTGGGCAATGGCACAACTAGTTGGAAAACAAGTCCTGTTACATTTTGAAAGTAAGACTTTTGGGGGGCTATGCTCAAAAAGGGGACGGTAGCAGCCTGTGTGCAGTCTGACAGCTTTTACGGGACCTCTGAAGGCAAAGGGGTTTCTGTCGTTCACAATCAGATGGAGCTAAAGCCTCTTTGGGCTTTCCTCTAGCTACAAAAATTGCATTCTTACGGCAATTGAAGCAAAAAAAAGTGAATAGACAGATCTGAATCATATGGATGACAATTTGGCAACAAGGGAATCATGCAAATTATCTTGGTCAAGCCTACATAAGCTTCATGAACTCTGGAAGATGGCCCGGAATGGTACCCTTGAGGCTGAGGTTTGGCTCACTCACTACACAATTAAATGTGTGATGTTGCCTATATTTACTCAGAACTTGAAATGCGCAGATACGGCCATCTCCCACTTATGGAACATTCGAGTCTGCCTAAATTAACATAGTGAACATGTGGACAAACCGATTATATTTAAAAAGTGGAATTTATCTTATTACCATATATCTGCTCTTAGCCCACAACGTTATGCAGCCTGAAACATTTTTTCAACTGTATATAATTAGCATTGATAACCATATTTTAAGGGAAAAGATGCTTTGTGTATGTTTGGCTCCTTTGTTCTAATTTTTAAATGTTAATCAAATTAAGTATAATATTTAATGAGTTTCCTTCTGGTCACCTTATGAGCCAGTGAAGAGCTCAAAAGGAATTACAGTTTGTAAAATTTAGTACAAATTTTTCCTTTGATTAAATTCTTTGCACTCTACCCCCTGCCCAGAGCATTCACTTTAATTTTTCCAGTCTTATACACTCAGATGGCTTACTTTTATTCAAATCCGTTTCATTGGGAGATGATATAAAGACTGTAAGAGTTTCCAAGTTGTAATCAACACTAATGAATTAAAAATTCTAGTGCTGTTTATAATTTTTTATCTGCACATGATCATTCTTTGATATGCTAAGCACTACCTTTCATCTAAAAGCTTCAAAGTGTCTCACCTGCTTTTACAACTGTGTAAGAATTCATTTGTAGTTTCTGCCTTAATTCTTGGTTGGTAGTTTTAAAATTAGCACCAAAATAATTACATTTCTGATCAAATCCTTCCTCTCCCATCCCTAGCCTTCTAAAAGTACATCAGTGTACTTCCCATTGCTTTAAGATAAGACCAAAAGACCTGGCCCCTTGGCAGTCTCCTGAACCCATGCCTCCTTCCCTCCATGTATGCCCCTTTCCTCCAGATCCCAGCTCCGGAGTTCCCTTAGGAAAGATTGGCCTCCTTGTCTAAGCCAATACCAATCATCCCACGCTAGGTTCTCAATTTAGGTCTAGGATCACCACACACTTCTACTATAACAACTTTTCTAAGTGGTTATTTTACATTCATTTCTGAGATTACTTGCTTTAACAAACTCCCCAGTTTTAGAAACTTTACATAACGGAAGTGGGTCACTCTTCAAACAATGGCATGGTCATGCTTCATACCCATAAACTCATGCTGCTAGAGCTACACCAGGTAATTTTTAGACTTACACTTGTCACCTAGCCATCAGTGGAGAGATGGCAGGGGTTGGTGGATGGAAAAGATAGGTAATACATTTGTAAACATCTGTGTAACACATTGCCTGCCACTACTTATGTACAAGAAGAGCTGAAACTGTAGACACTACATAGGAGCCTCTTCCCACAGCTATTCTACGTGATAGAAGGTAGATAGTGAGCCATTACTGCCACACTGAATTTGTAGCTTTATATTTATAGTTACCCACCATCTGTTGTCTGCTTGTTGTGCTGGCTTGTATATTACTGCAATGCTGGAAGCTATGCTACCAGTATTTCTATATCAGCAGTCACCCCTGGTGGACAGGTTTCAGCAGAACTTATAGACAGTCGAGACTAAGAACAAAGGCCTGGTGATTTAATTCTGAAAACTAGCCAATGAAAACCTTTTGGATCACAACAGAACATTGTCCGATATAATGCTGGAAGATGGCACAGGACCAGACAGTGCTAAGTTCTGTGATGCATAAGATTGCCATCAGTCAGAGCCAACTCAATGGCAACTAACACCTAGACCGATTATAGTAACAGTCGCTCCTCCTATGAGACTATGACTCGTACCCTGTACTATGTACCATGAAAGGTTACCATAGTAACAGTATAGTTGCCCCCGCACTCCCAGGAAGATGGAGCAGCAGATCCAGCCTCCCACGGATCAATGGATTTGCTCAAACCTGAATGTTTCTCTCTCTCTCTCTCTCTCTCTCTCTATGAGGGAGCAAATGAGGGTGTCACTTGAGACAAAACAAAAACTTATGGGGATGATCAGTTTTCAATCTGTTTAATTTGATTTATCAAGGGCTCAGTGGTTCCATTTCTCTGAACAGTGAAGCATGACACACACTGATTCACCTGCGAGTTTCCATCAGAATGGGCACCTCCCTTCCCCGCCCCCATGCTGCCTTTTAAGAAGTGTATATGATGGAGCTGGTTCCTAGTTTCAATAAGTTTGCCGGTCTCACAGTGACATCGCACCTGAGGCTGAACTTGGTATCAGAAGTCAGGGCCGCGTTCTGGCTGCTATTGCCCCTCGGGAAGCCATCTGGTGGAGGAGAACCTGCTTTGCTTTCTGGTCTCACATCATCCTTGCTGCATTTTGAAATCATTTTCTAGGCTGCTGAAATGGGGGAAACTGGCTTTCACAGTGACTTTGGCTTTCTGCCAGGCCAAGCTGAGTTAGGCTGCTGGAGAACAGACATCCCCCAGGGGAACCAAAGACAAAAGCCAATGTGAACAGGGTGTTTGTTTGTCCTTTTTTCTCCATTTAGTGATTATAAATGGGCCCTAAATGGGGTCCCAAGATTGTGTCAAAAGCAGGAAGTAAAGATGAAAGAAGAAGAAGAGTTTTGTGATTGGTCTGTGATTTTGGTACTGGTAAATATTAAGACTACGTTAAAAATTAAAAGCTTATAAAGAACTGTTGTTTAATAGTGATAAAAGGACACCGAACAATCTTGCAGGCCACATAAGTATATACTAGCGTAGGGAGTATCATTTTTTTGTCTTACATGTACAATTGTCAAAAATTATGTTTTACAAAGTATTTATCAAATATATATACATATATTTTAATAGTGTGAACAGGACCATCCCCTGTGCTTTGGGGTGTAGACTGAGCTTCAGCGTTTGCCACCGTCGATGATGTCCTAAACGGTGAGAGAGGTCAAATGTTTGATAGTTTAATCTAATCTCCTCTTTGGTGAACCATCCATTAGACCATTTCTCAGAAACCAGCCTCACAGGATCCGTGGGTAAAGGCATATTGCGTGCTTCATCATAGTGCCGAAGTATACATTAAATGAGATTCTGAGTCTTTTTGTTTGTGGATACTTCTTACCTAACAGTGTGTGTAGTAACAGATTTTAGTTGTATTAAATGTTATGGCTTCTTGTTTTAATACAAAACAAAGCCAAAGTCAAGCTAAGCCAAGTGAAGCAAAATCCTGCCTTCCAACCACCGGCCTTTACCCTCAAGCCACAGCAATCAATAGTTCAATTTACTGTAGGGCAGTAAGGAAATTCATTGTCTGATTGTTTTGTTGTTGTTATTGCTGCTTCTGGAGAGTGGATAAGGCAAGTATTCACCTTTTTGAATTATTGCATATTTCATGTGATGTACCAGTGAATTACTTTTATTATAATAGGTTTCATTATGTGGACCATGACCTTTGGGTTTCTTGACATTTTTCACCTAGATGTCATACATCTTTTCTGAAAGCTACTTTTAAAATATATCATGTCTCATCTTGACCTTTTGACACAGATCTGGTTTTACTTTAACGGGATAAGTTGATGGCATTTTGGTTAGAAAAAAATTAAACTCGGACTCTGTTATTGGAAAAACAACCCTTAGCAATGATGTATTACCCTGTTGAGGTGACATAAATGCATTGCAGAGTGATGAAAGCCTATTTCCACAGTTGTCAGAGCAAGAGTAATGAATGGGACAGAAGTTCATTCCCTAGAAATGGTTGGGATAATTGCTGACATGGTAATACAATTAACACCAAATATTTTGGTGGTCCTTGTAAAGGCTTGAGGGTGTAAATCGGCTCAAGTAGGTTAAACTGGCAGCAGTCCCCTATCAATAAGATAAGTTAGCCAGGAGGAAATCATTTCCCCGAATGATGCTATGGCATCATTGTTGTTAGCTGTCGCTGACTTGGCTGTGGAGCACAAGGCTGCTGGCTCCTGCACCGTCCTGTGATTGGTTGACGACCAGAAGGTTGTGGTCCATGAGCTGATTTTTAGAAGTAGATCATCAGGCCTTGCTTCCCTTGTTCATCTTCCTCCAGAAGCTCTCCTGGAACTGCTTCGGCATCATAGCATGATGCAAGCCCCCACCGACAGATGAGTAATGGCTGCACATGAGGCACATTGGCCAGGAATCAAGCCCAGCCCCCCACATCGAAGGTGACAATCTATGTGGAACCATCTCTGTGCACCACCTAACCAAATGACCTATGTGCATGTTGCTTCCAGAGCATGTTGCTCTGAACTTAATTACACTAAAAATGACTACAAATGACCGAAAGAACGACACCCCATGTTCCACATTATCTTTGTCCACCCCTTACTCAGTAGCCTTTTCACACTGATCCCTTCTGTGAAACATTGTTCATGAAACAGTGCACACACTGGAGAGGCATTCAAGTGCTGGTGCAGCAGGAGTTTTGCAAAGCTTTAAGCCATAGTATCCAGTGGGCAGGGGGTTGAGGGGGTGGTGAGAGGGGGCAGGCATGGTTCTGCAAGCATCCAGCCAGTGTCGGGGGGCTGCCCCCTGACCACTGTACAGTTCTCTCCATTTTCATCCTCCTGCAGCTTTCCACCACTGGATCAGCTGCCCTTTATTCTTTTTAAAAACATCATTTCATCGGGGGCTCTTATAGCTCTTACTACAATCCATCCATCCATGCATCCATTGTGTCAAGCACATTTGTACATCATTTTCAAAATATTTCTACGAACACCTTTATTCTCCAATATCCTCAACACCCCTGTCTCGGATCTGATGCCCCTCTAGCAGCCTCCTCTTCCACTGGCCTCCTCTTAGCTTTCAGTGACACCCCTCCCCCCCTAAATTTTCCCACAGACCCTCTGTGAGGAGCCACGAGGCAGAGTAGAAAACACATATGCTGTGGATTCAGGCAGAAGTGGTTTTGTATTCCAGCTGCATTGGCTGCTCAGGAAGCCTAGTGGCACATTGGAGCCCTGGTGGCACAAGGGTTAAGTGCTTGGCTGTTAATTGAAGGTTGGCAATTCAAAGCCACCCAACCGCACTGCAGAAGGACTGGGTGCTCTGCTTCCTTAGAAATTACAGCCTAGAAAACTCTGTCGGGCAGTTCTCTGTCACATGGGGTCACTATCACTTAAAATCTATGTGAACAGCACCTAGCAACAATAATTACCTGTTAGATAGGTGCCTGGAGTCATTTATTTAATCTCTTGGTGTTTCAGTTCTACCTCTGTGTCCAAGAGATAATAATACTTATCCCTTAAAATTGGGGTGTCACCTGCAATCACGTGTACACAGGGCCTGGGACATAATAGGAACTCATTAAATGTCAGTTCCTTTATCTCCTTTAAAAAAATTACAGTGACTTTGTTTACATGTGTCTTTCATTGATTAACTCCTTAATACTTAGTGGTTCCTTCTCATCATCCGCATTTCCAGCAAGGGCTCCCACCTCCACAACTATGTAGTCTAGATACTTCAGCCCCAATATAAAACCATAGAGCAGCGGTTCTAACCTGTGGGTTGCAACCCCTTTGGGGGTCGAATGACCCTTTCACAGAGGTTGTCTGATTCATAACAGTAGCAAAATTGCAGTTATGAAGCAGCAACGAAAATAATTTTATGGTTGGGGGTGGTCACCACAACACGAGGAGCTGCATTCAAGGTCGCAGCATGAAGAAGGCTGAGAACCAGTGCCCTAGAGGGATGCCAAACCATTTAAAGAACTTGGTCCAGCAAATGAATATGCTCTTACAGTCCTGTTGATTTTTTTGTGTTCACAGTTTTAGGAGAAATGTTAAGAGGGAAAGAACAGGCTACCTTTTGGTGGGTAGTCTGTCAGCCTGACCATGAGTTTTGGGAGATAAAATATTATTGTATGTTATGGTGATGGCACCAACCCAAAACTCCCTGCCCTCAAGTCGATTCTGACTCATAGTGACCCTATAGGGCAGAATCGAACTGGTCCTGTGGGTTTCCGAGACCAACTTTTTCTTATTTGGGAATCTTTATAGGGATTGTTTGTTTTTCCTAGCTGCTCTCATGATTTTCTCCTTTTCCTCAAAGTTGGATAGTTTAACTATTATGTGCCTTAGTGACTTGGGATTCAGTCTAGCTGGTGTTCTTTCAGCCTCCTGCATGGTTGCCTGGTTTTCATTCATTAATCTGGGAAGTTTCCCTCCAAGAATTCTCTCTCTATTTTTGCAGATGACTTCTTTGTTGTGTCTTCCTCCGGTAATTCAATTATTCTGATGTTGTTCCTCTTCATAACATCAGACATAGCTCTTAGGTTTTCTTCAGCTTCTCTGATGATCTTATTAGATTTTTGTCCCGTTTGTTAAAAAGTCTGCTTGGCTGTCCTCCAGGTCACTGGTGCGGTTCTCTGCCTCCTCCAGTCAATTGGCAAAGTCAGTGAGTCTGCTACTGGTTTTTGTTATCTTGTCCCTCAGTTCTTGTATTTTCCTTTGGTGTATGGCCTTTATCTCTTCTATGATTTCATCCTTTTTTCTGTATTGTTTCCCTCATATCCTGTATGACTCTAAACAGAGTTCTGAAAATTTCTTTCTGTGGCAGCTCAATGTCTGCTTCTTCTATGCACATTAGGCTCAGGACATCTTCTGCCATTGCCTTTTGTTTCTCTGGTTTTTTCATTTAGGTCATTGAGGCTGGTTGCTGTTTACGTTGCGTTGTTTTAGAGGAGCCAGTTGCCATTTTCCAGGGAGTTGAAGAGCACTGACTCTCTGAGAGACTTGTAGGAATACTTCTTTGAACTTCCTGCAGCTAATTTCACTATGGAATTGGCCTACCACTTTATTCTCCTGTGGCTTTACTCTTTCCCTAGTTAATCAGTATTCTGTTATTTGGAGGGCAAGGTGAGTGGTCCTCCCAGGGACACTGGTTAGATTGTTGTGGACCCACGAGGATGGTGCTGTACTGGGTGATCTCACAAGAAGCCGTGTGGCCCACTGCAGCTTGGGGCTCCGCAGAGGACATGCAGGGGTGCCTGCTGCAATGGGAACACCACAGAAGGCTGGTGGGTTTCCCGTTTTGGTGTAGAACACTGCGAATGGTGGACAGAATTTCCCGGTCAGGTAGATCGCTGCCGGGGTTGGGCAGAGGTTCCCGCAGAAGCATGGAACATTGGCAAGTGTTAGTTGGACTGCCTTAGGCTGTGTGAGGCACTTTGGCAGGTGGGAGGAAGTTCCTTCAGTCATGTGGGACCACAGAGGATGGATAGGAGTTCCCCCAGCCACGCAGGCAGGATTTCCCCTGAGGAAGGTGGGTGGGATTTCCTCAGCCAAGGGTTAAGCACTGCAGTGTATTGGCGGAATTTCCCCAGGAAGAAGTTGGGCAGGATATCCTTTGGTAGAGGGTGGGCAGGCTTTCCCCGGCCTCAAGTTACATTGCAGAGGATGGAGCTCTCCCAGCTGGGTGGAGGGCAGATATAAATGTCCTAGGCTAAGGGGAGTGGTCTGGAGGTCAGCAGTGGCATATGAGAGAAAAGGAAAGAGACAAAGAAATAAAAGAAAAAGAAAGAACTAAGCCTGCTGAGACTGTGGGGGGTAATAGAGAAAAGAGAGGGAAACAAAAGTAACAATATTGCTGAGCCCCGTTCCCTGACGGTGGGGCTGGAGGGGTTTAATCCCTGCCTCGAGGCGGCAGCAAGCTGTGGCTGTGTTGAGATAAAGCCCATGTGCCAGCCCCAAATCCCGCCTCCAGCAGAGACAGTGGTGGGGTGAGGGTCAAACCCTAGCCGGCCCCCACTGTCGTAAACCCAGTCCCCAGCCCCTCAAAACCTAGTGGATTTGTGCTTACTTATTTTTGTGATGCTCCTCCCGTGACCTGGCGGTGTGGAATTTCCCTCT
>NW_022103920.1:37493835-37508086 GCF_000313985.2 Echinops telfairi
CCGACCAACTTTTTATGGGAGTAGAAAGCCTTGTCTTTCTCCCAAGGAGTGGCTGATGATTTCGGTCTGCTCAACTTGAGGTTAACAGTCCAACACCAGGGCATCTAGGAGTACTTGAAATTTCTGCCCATGAGATCCCCAAGGGAGATGCTTCTAGTTGGGAGGCTGGCAAAATAAGACATGGTAAAGATGTTTTGGCTGCCAATTCAAATGCAGAGTCCCAATGCGCTAGGTTGGAACTGAGGTGAGCTGAAAGGCGGGAGGCAGAGCAGGCATTTAAGCTTGGTCAGTTTCCCTGAAGCCCAAAGCAGGGCCAGGCATTAACATTGCAATGTGAACAGAGAGATGGTTCCCAGGTGTGCAGCCAGTAACAGAGAGAAAGAATCTCAGAATGGTTTTCAGGGTGGTCAAGTACTGTGCTGGGCATGCCCACATGTCTCAGGACCAAAAGCATGGGACTATTTACTCTAGAAAGAGAGTCCAAAAATGAAAAGAGAGGTAAGAACACGGAGGGGAGAGAGATGAGAACAACGGTGTGTGTTAGTCTCTGAAATTCCACCCCTACATCAGAACACTCACATTTAGAACAGCTAAGAATCACAAAACCATCCCAAGAATAACTAGAAAGATGGGCAAGCATAGCCGATGTCATGGTCCAATCATTTTGTTGTTGTTGTTGTTATTGTTTTTACCTTAAATGATTCCCATCCATGTCTCCTCATTCACCTTGAGGCGTTGTCTATTTCAGTTTCTATTTCAATTGCTGACACCCTCTACCCGCAACCCCCAAGTAGTCTTCTTGTCTAATCTTTACCCTTCCACAGTCAGTCATTCGTATGACTAACAATTTTTACCTTCTCTGGTCTAAAAACCCTTCACAGGTCACAGCCAAGACTCATAAATGGGTTGATGTTCATGGTCCTGTGCATTCTGGCTCCAAATGTGGCTCTCCCCCCCCTGCTGCCGCTGCTCTCCACCCCTGTCACAATCCCATAGCTTGTAGTTTCACCGTCCGACTTGCCGGTGTCTGGGCACACCGCACAATTTGTCATTGTCATCCCTTCGATCCTGCTCTTCCCTCTACCCAGAATGCCCTTCCTACTTACCTTAAGGCTCAACTTTATTACCTCCTGTGGAAGTCTTCCTTTAATGTTCCCTCTATGGAATTGTTCGTTCCTCTGTAGTCCCACACGCCTTTTTATACATACCACATTTAACCGTCATTGATAATAGTTCTGTCTTGTTTTCATCGGAGGGTGAATTGAGGTCCTTGGGTAGACAATCGGTCTCATTTATATTTTATACTTTGTTTCCGAACGTATTCAATGTATGACAGATATCAAACATTCTATCTAAGATTCTTTCCAACATGCTTCTAGAGATTTATTTTTCTAAGGAGTTAAATGACAAAGAAGGAAAATCTTTACTACTACAAATGGCTTCAATTCCAAGAGGAAAAATGTACTAACTGCTGCAACATTAACATGCCCCCCCCCAAAAAAATGCCATTGCCTCAGATTCAGGGAAAATCTGTTTCTACTTTTACTGTAGTGAAGGTTTTATTAATATTCATTTTTTTCAGTTTAATGGGGACGTGCCCGATAGCACGTGCACAAGCTAAAACATCTAATATTATTTCACATCTTTTTTCTTGATGGAATAGTTTTGCGATTCACAGTTGTCCTAATATTTGAGTGCAGTCCAAGAGTTCCTGAATTGACAGTAGTTTCTCTTCTCTGAAAGGTTCTCAGAAGTTGATAATATGACTCTTGTTTCCCAAAACCCAACGTCCAAAAAGCCACAAATTCTCCCTTTAGAAAAACTTGGGTGCCATTGAATTGATTGTTGGAAAAGGAAACTTAATGTACTCAGCTGTGATTGGTTTCCTCCCCATCCACGCTGTCCTTTCCTGGCTAATGCTCAGCTGGAGTGTCTGCAAAGGACACACTGAGGCCGAGGGAAGGGAGAGATGGAGACTGTCCGAGCTCCGGAGCTGTTGATGACGTCCCCTTTGTCACGACCCAACTGAGCTCTCTTCAGATCATAGCTGCTCTCAGACTCTCTTCAGGGCCCTGATTGAAAGCATGGAGTCTTTCAAATAGAATCAAATGGATTCCTGTGCTACTAAGTAAACACTTAAAATAATAACAATAAATTCACAGCAAAGAAGTATTTCAGCCACACTGAATATACCAAAACAACCAAAAAACAAAAACAAACCTCCAGTCCCCCTAAACTGGAAAGAAGAATCAAGCTGGGGTGCATTAAAGTGATGACCACCAGAGTTCTGCTCACACTTCTGCTGTCATTTTTTTGTTCAGAACCAGAAAGTGATTACTTTGGGAAGTCTATTTATAATCTGTCATTCCTTGCATGGCCCCTCTGTAATTGTGTTTCCCTTCCGGGAGTCCGTCAGAGTTCAGGCATTGACAATCTGCTGCGATTGATGTGCAATATCTTAACGTTCCTCCCCTTCTTCAACCCACAGAGCAATGCTAAGAAGACTTCCAGGTTAAAGAATTAAAAGGAAGAACAACTTCTGAGAAGAAGACCGTCTTCAAAGGTAGGGCTTTGTCTTCTTAAGGATTTTAGATGATTTCATCTCTGAAGAAGCGAATTATCTCATAAAATGACCTGGTTATATGATATCATTCCCATGTTTAATATTATTTTCAGTCCAGAGCATATGATGAAAGACAGGACACAGGCATATCGATGCAAAATCATGAATCACAATGCTTGTCAAAGAAGATAGATCAAATATATAGGAAAGAAAACCAGGCTTCCTGACCCTTCATAGTAACTATATTTTTGTTTTTATAAAATCATAAAGCATAGGACTACTGTTAGTAAACAGCTTGCTCCTGAAGATGACAAATTGTAGGAAATCATTTCCAAAAGTATTCTTTTTGGTCCAACTGCATGTTAAAACAATCAAAAATCCCCTGAGAACGAACGTACTATACATAGAGGATTTGTCTTGTTGTACAGTGATATCTAAATAATGCAGACATCCGTTTTGAAAGTTTAAATATTGCTTTGCTGAGTGCTTACTGTGCTGCAAACCCCGTTCCCATCCCTCACTCCCCCCACCCCCCACCTTGATGCCATTCAGACATTTCAGCTCTAGAACAGACTTGGCCAGGGCTGTGGTGCCTTCGAAAAGGTCATTGCGATAATACTCAAGTTGATGGAAAAGATCTTACTGGGAGATCTGGAACACAGTTCAGAGAACTGTGTCGCAACCAATAGTGGCCTTCAGAAGGAATTATGAGGGCGTGATTGTTTGGAAAGTTAGTTCTCCACCTCATAGGTTTCATTGACCTCATCAAAGAAATGCTCATGGTCTTTGAGAACAGAAGATTGCCCGTGAGATTCTGTGGGAGTAAAATGTGCCGAGCATGTGGTCCCTTGTCCCTGAGAATTTTAAAGTTGATCCATGCAGATGATATTTTGTATTGAAGAGGAAATGATTCATGCCTAAGTTGAGATTGCTTCTGTTGTGTTGTCTTGCAGCTGATTTCGTATGACTAACTAGTTCTTCTGGTGTTTCAAAATTCCATCAGAAATCCCCCAGATGGAAACTAAGAAATGTTGCTTTGTAAATCAGATAGCACCATGCTTTGCTCTTGGCAAGTGTCCTTGAAAATGAAGCCTTGTTAGATGAAAATTAGCACAGAGTAGCAAAATTGATAAAGGTGGTAATTGTGCCCTTATTTCATGAACTGAAGAACACCTGCAAGGTAAGCTCCAACCATCAATAGAGATATGAAAGTCTATATACAATACCAAATCCAATTGTTTGAGATGTCTAAAGCACTGGTTCTCAACCTGTGGGTCACAACCCCTTTGGGTCAAAGGACCCCTTCACAGGGATCCCTAATTCATAACAGTAGTAAAATTACAGTTATGAAGTAGCAACAGTTGGGGGGGCGGGGGTCACCACAATATGAGGAACTGTATGAAAGGGCAATGGCATTAGGAAGGTTGAGAACCACTGGTCTAAAGGGACAAAAGAACCCTAAATCATATATGATTTGAGACCATTTGTTCAGTCTTAAATCAGAAAAGATGTGGCAAAGACAAAGGGCACCTGGATGAGGGAGACCATTAGCACCAGGTTGTAAGGGAGCCCAAGGGCTTACCGAGAATCAGAAGGACCTGGGAGGACAAAGGAAATTGTCACAGAAGCAGCAGCAGCGGCAGATCCATCCAGCTCGTCACAAGGGGGACTTCAGAGGTGGGAATGGGACCAGCATTGGGACATACACATTGCATTAAGCAGAAAAACTTTCAAAGCAGTCAGGATGTATGTGACCCTAGCACCCCAATTTCCATTCTGGGAACATCCACACAAGTCCCTAGATGCCATGCTGCTATTTCCTGGACCAGCTAGGGGAGGGCAGCAGATTCCTTCTCTAGGGCACTCTGCCTGAGGGCAAAGCCATTCAGCTCTAGTCAGGGTCAGAAGGAATCCAAAAGAGACTGAATGTATGTGGAGGCTCATGCATGCCCTACAGGTTGCCACTGTAACATATAGCCCTCTAGCAACACAGTGGCATTGTGGTTAATCACTGGGCTGCTATCCGCAGGGTCAGCAGTTCAAAACCACTAGCTGCTCCTCAGGAGAAGGCAGGGCTTTCTACTCCCATACATGGTTAGAGTCTTGGAAACTCACAGGGGCCATTCTACCCTATCCTATAGAATGGCTAGGAGTCGGCATGGACTCAATGGCAATCAGGAATCAGTAGTAATCATGTTAGGCAAGTGGCTTACCAGTAACCACTAGTGTGTTCAGTAAGTTACGCCAATGTCTATTGATATGATACACTGTGGGACACCTAAGAGAAGTACAACGATAGCAAGCTCTGGGGTTTTGTAACCAATGGTGGGCTCTGGTAAAGAGGGAAAATACACAAAGACAAAACCACCGCTAAATGCCTGGGGTCCCTTTCAGATGGCTTTCCAACTTACAAGGGCACTCTGGGGTCATTTCAAAGGCATTTTCCTGGCTAGGTAGAGTATCCCCCACCCCACCCCCACTTTTATTCATTACAGGAGAGTCATCTGATTGAAAGCCTCTATCTTCCAAAGCAGCAAGTGAAAAAAAAGCTTCCGTTCCACCTCTCTCAGTACATACCCCTTTCTGATCTCTTTTTGGCCAGCCTCTGCAGCGTGACTCAAGGGGACGGGCCCTTGTCAGACACGCTGAGAAGATCATTTCATTTTATCTTTGTGAGCGGTTTCATCTGGCGGACACTAAATGCTGTGTCTTCCCCATTTCTTTCCCTCACCCCACAAAGACTCGGTGAAAGTTCCCAGAATTCTAAAGCACACTTGTATTCGGTGTCCCCAGGCTATTCAGGAATTCAGCCTCCGACACTACAATAAGAAAAGTCTTTTCCAGGGTGGGGTGAGGTGGGGAGCCCCTTAGAATTTCCTGTAGTGTTTCCCACGTTCACTCCTGTGCTGTGGTATCCAAAAGATCCGAGCATCCGAAAGGGTGGGCTCTCATCCGTCTCTCTGGGGCGGGCTGCTGCTGCTTCCAGAGCCCTGTCCACTGACCTTCAGAAAAACTATGTGCATGGTGGAGTTCATGCTAATGTGCACATTCTCTCCAAGGAAAACATATCTACCATCCACCTGTGTAGAAAACCTTCTGCTAAAACAGCGCTTCTCAACCTGTGGGTCTAAACCCTTTGGGGGTCGAAGGACCCTTTCACAGGGGTTACCTGATTCATAACAGTAGCAAAATTACAGTGATGAAGTAGAAACGAAAATAACTTTATGATTGGGGGGGGCATCACTACAACATGAGGAACTGTATGGAAGGGTTGCGGCATTAGGAAGGTTGAGAACCACTGCTCTAAAATGTCAGCTTGCGGAGAGTGGCATTTCCACGAGGAGCCACGGTGAGAGAGAGTGCCTCCAAAAACCCACTGACTATCTGGTCAGTTAGATTCCTGGCAACCTAAAAGGCAGAGTAGAACTGTCCCTGTGGGGTTTGCAGGCCGCAAAGCTGACATCCTCCTTTCTCCTGTGGAGCAGCTGGTGGGTTTGAACTGCTGAGCTGACCAGGTAATTCACAGCCCCATGTGTCGCCCGGTGTAGCAGCAGCGCTCTGATTTAGACTCGAGTCACCATCCATCGTAATGAGCCTGTAGAAGAAGAATGCCCATGTGACACACGACCCCAGGAAGCTTGTGTCCACATTTGCCAAACTATGAAGAATGAAAAATCTTATGGGAGTTATTTACTGCTTTTTTTGAAAGTTATTTCCTTTGGACTCATTGTATAACTTTTTTTTTTTTTAATGTTCATATGCAACGAAGCCCACATGGAAGAAGCACACCAGCTGGTGCGATCACGTGGTGTCGAAGGGATCAGGTATCAGGCATCATCAAAACAAAAAATCTTACCATAGTGAATGATGGGGGCAGTGCGGAGTGGAGACCCAAAGCCCATTTGTAGGCCACTGGAGATCCCCTTGCAGAGGGGTCTCAGGGAGGAGACGAGCCAGTCAGGGTGCGATGTAGCAACGATGAAACACAACTTTCCTCTAGTACCTAAATGTTTCCTCCCTCCCTCCCCACTATAATGATCCGAGTTATGGTCCAAGTTGCAAATGGATAATGGCAAAAAGACTTGACCTTATAATTACTGATTCAATTTGTAAATGTGAACTAATATTTTATTCAAAATCTTGGATAAAAATGCAATTTCTATATGACTTAACAATGAAGGGGTGTATCAAAACTTTGTTCCTACACATTGGGCCTCCACTCAAGTATTCCATCAATGCAAGAATACTTTGTTCTATTAAATTGGCATTCTATGACGCTCACCTTCCTGACACAACCACTGAAGACAAAGCGGGTGAATAAGCAAATGTGGTGAAGAAAGCTGATGGTGCCCGGCTATCAAAAGATACAGCGTCTGGGGTCTTAAAGGCTTGAAGGTAAACAAGCAGACATCTAGCTCCGAAGCAACAAAGCCCACATGGAAGAAGCACACCAGCCTGTGTGATCACAAGGTGCCGAAGGGATCAGTTATCAGGCATCAAAGAACAAAAAATCATAACATTGTGTGCTCACCTCCTGATACAATCGCTGAAAACAAATGGGTGCATAAGCAAATGTGGCGAAGAAAGCTGATGGTGCCCGGCTATCAAAAGATACAGCGTCTGGGGTCTTAAAGGCTTGAAGGTAAACAAGCAGACATCTAGCTCCGAAGCAACAAAGCCCACATGGAAGAAGCACACCAGCCTGTGTGATCACAAGGTGCCGAAGGGATCAGTTATCAGGCATCAAAGAAAAAAACATATGAGGGGGAGTGAGGAGTGGAGACCCAAAGCCCATTTGTAGGCAACTGGACATCCCCTTACAGAAGGGTCTCCGGGAGGAGATGAGCCAGTCAGGGTGCGATGTAGCAACGATGAAACATACAACTTTCCTCTAGTACCTAAATGCTTCCTCCTTCCCTCTCCACTATCATGATCCCAATTCTCCCTTACATATCTGGCTAGACCAGAGGATGGACACTGGTAGAAATAGGAACTGGAAACACAGGGAATCCAGGGTGGATGATCCCTTCAGGAGTCAGTGGTGTGAGTGGCGATACTGGGATGGTGGAGGGAGGGTGGGTTAGAAAGGGGGAACCGATTACAAGGATCTACATATAACTTCATCCCTGGGGGACGGGGCAACAGAAAAGTGGATGAAGGAAGATGAGGCTGCTCTTGAGCAGCAGTTCTCAACCTGTGGGTCTCAACCCCTTTGGGGTTTGAACAACCCTTTCACAGGGGTCGCCTGATTCATAACAGTAGCAAAATTACTGTTATGAAGTAGCAACGAAAATAATGTCATGCTTTGCGGGGGTGGGGTGGGGTGGGGGAGGTCACCACAACATGAGGAACTGTATGAAAGGGGTTGCAGCATTAGGAAGGTTGAAAATCACCGCTCCTAAGTGTCAATCCCCTGAAAAGGGGCCCAGTGCCAAGTGCCGAGGAGCCGATCCCAAGCCCTGGCGGCCCTGCACGCTTTTGTCAGAGGAGGACAGTGCTTCCAGAGTTTTCAGCTGCTGGGGTTTTTCAGAAATAGATCGCCAGGTCCTTCTCCTGAGGCCCTCCTGGGTGGACTCCAACCTCCAACCTTTGAGTGAGCTGCTAAGCATGTGTAAGACGCACATGCTAGAAAGCCTTCAGTGTCCAGGTGCCCCTGTGCTCGGTCTCCACGAGGTACAAATGTGTGCCTACGTTATGCGGGGACCTTATCATGTCCCTTCTTCCCAGCATCTGGGCCATTTCATCCCTGGCTGCTTTTGGAGGGAATCTCATCTGACAGGAGGGTGATCGAGAGAACTACTCAGGAAGAAAATGAAGCCCGGTGTGGAACAGGAGGCCCGGGACAGACCCCTTGCCGCTAATGCAGTATGTTGCTGTCACATCTGACTGCGTACACAAATAGATGCTTGAACTCAGGGGTTTTTCCCCCTCTTTGCTTCGCTTTGTTTTGTTTTATTTTGCCTTTCACGGCAGCATTCGTTTGGGAAAACTGAGAGGGTGAAAATCTTTCGGAAGGAGGCAAGTTTTCATATCTGCGGAAGGCATTTCGACAGCTTTTGTTGAACTTAGCTGGTCTGTAAAGATTCTTTGTTTCTGGTTGACGGTCGTAGCAAGCAAGTCCATAAAGTGCCCTGAATCCAGGAGAGAATGGGCCCCTCCTGAAAAGGGATTTGTTTCTTGCAGCATGGTAGAAGCTCACATTCAGATCTTGCGACAGTTAGACAATGGGGCACGCCAGCCGCCACTGCAGTCTTGATTAATGCATTATATGAATGTGTTGATTAATGCGGCCCTGGAATGCCTTCTTAAAGCGAGAGCCTGCACCTGAGGTGTGCCAATGTCCTTCCTCCTGGTTGCTGCTTCGCTCACAAGGACCTATTCACACCTGGGCCTTCTATGGGCACCTTTCACACAGATTAAGACTTATTGATTATCATACATATTCTCCTGGAAGAGTGGGCTTGATAATCTCCCATAAGGGAGCCCATAAGGAGGAATGCCCTTCTAGTTTGGTGGCAGCTGCTCGTCTACGGATAGCCTTGTCCTGAGTTTCATTTTTGTTCTTTCAAATCAAAAGGAAAAGCTGTAAAAACTTGCAATTGTCACCGGAATAACACAGAACTCGATATGCAAATGGACTGTCCATTAGACCTCAGTGAACTTGGCTTCACAGCGGGAAACCCACTGTTCCTCCAGGCAGGCATTCCCATCAGCCCAGCCCCGGGCAATTCCCCTTTCTGTCCACTTCATTCAGCACTCTTGACTTTTCTTGCTGTACTGTTAGGAATTCTCACTAAACCACATTTCTTTCATAACTTATCCTCCCTCTCCCCACAAAGAGGCTTGTTTTGATATGGTTCCTATTTGGCTAAGGGCTCAAAAAAGATGAGTGTTGGGGAGTTTGTATTTGGTTAGTTTATCATTTACTCATTTTTTGAGACACGAGAATGAGTCACTTGTGAAAGTGGCACTTCCATTTTCAAATGTTTCTGGGCGTAGAATTCTCAGCAAGAGGACAACAACGATGAGAAAGCCCTAGCCCAGTGGTAAGGATGGTGCAAGCCTAAAAGCCACGGTCCAGTGGTGCTGGGCTGTGCTCTCAACTCCTGCTTCCCTGAGGCTCCTAATGATATAGCACAACCACTTGTGCTGCTCAAAGCCCACAGGTACATGCTGAGTAGAAAAAACGCCTTCTGTATTAATTAGAGAATGATTGTATTCAACCAGTGGTTCTCAACCTGTGGATCATGACCCTTTGGGGGTCAAAGGACCATTTCGCAAGGGTCGCCTGATTCATAACAGTAGTAAAATTATAGCAATGAAAATAATCTTATGGCTTGGGGGGTCACCACAACCTGAGGACCTGTATTGAAGGGTCGCGGCATAAGGAAGGTTGAGAACCACTGTGTTAAACCATTGTATACATTAGTGGCAAAGGCAGCAGTATTGATCTCCTTTCATTATTGTGAGGAGATTAACGCAAAGGGTGGCATTGAAAAAAATTTTAGGACTAAAACTTCAGTTGAAGACTCCTACTTCTATTTAGATTTATCAGTGATGAGACCATAGGTGCACTTTAGGGCATCATAGAACACAGGACTTCCGTTATTTGACTCATAATATCTAACTCCCAATGTTTGCTGTTTTCATAAAATGCACAGTTTTAATCTACTTCTTAGGGAATATTTGCAGAAAATTTCAAAGGAAGGTCATGGGTCATTTCCCTGGCATTTACAGCTTTATAGATGCACAAGGGTCTCTTTTGGAATGCAAAGTGGACAGAAGACATGTTGAAATCATCTTAACATATTCTTGGGATGGAGGTATACTTGGGGAAACTTATCTTATTTGAGTCTCAGAGAACACCTAATTGTATGATGCATTTAAAAAGAGAAATGCACCAAAAATAACTAGCTGAAGAGAGTTCGCATTTGTGTTTCGACATGCATTTTCTTGGCTTGCCTGAATTCTGCAACAATTGGAAGGGTAAACAAAGAAAAGCAGTGAACATGAATCCGGTATTCTGCAGAGCTTTTGACACTGAGCAAGGCATAGAGGCTGTGCTAGCAGAAACTGGCTGCCTGGTGGAGGAGAGGCCCTAGGACAGGTTATGAAAGGAGGGAATGGAAGACAAGAGCACAATCCAGCCTGGAGAAGGAGAGCGGGAAATGGTCTCTGGAAGTTTCTGTGTATTTATTTATTTTTCAATAGGCACAAAGAAGACGCCGTTAATGGAGTTCGTTATTCCCTGAGGGTGGGGCAGGGGGTAGGGTGGAACCTGACTAGCAGTTTGACAAATGTGACTGGGCAATAGTACCTACCGTGTTTAAGTGATTCAAGTGACCTGGAACATAGATTGAATTCTGATTTTCAGTAAGCCATGCCTTTGTTACATACCACTCCCCTCTTACAGAGAATCCAAAGACAGACATACTTTTCATACAAAACAGTCTGCAGGTCCATTGAATGCCCACAAGAGTGCATTGCTTGGCTAGTGCATGCTTTCAAAGGCACTTAGAATGCCTTCTTGTCATGGAGGAGTAGGAAAAACAAGTGTTTGACTGCCCTTACACCAGCCTGAGCATCCAGTTCATGCTGTGTAAATTTGTGCTGAGTTGAAATGACTTACTTATAAGGTACTAACTCCAGAAGTCAGCCCATAGGAGAACGTTCTCTGATGTTTCTGGATCTCCCAGTGTGCTCCTGACAGTTGTTGGTTACCTAGAGCATCAGAGCTTCTTTATGGATAGACATTTTCCTAAGGGGAAAAAAAAATTAAGTTTTGAACATTAGGATATTTCTTCCGTAGAGCAATCCTTAAATTCAGGAAGGAAGTATATTTAAAGCACCTACATTATAGGAGACATATTGGTTCTAGCCAAATGATTTGCTTTTACCGAAATATAGCTACTTTGATCCAGCAACTAATTCCATATTTAGGGTACAGAAAGGAGCCCAGGTGGTGTTGCAGTTACGAGTTGAGCTGCTAACATCAAGGTCTGAAGTTCAAAGCCATCAGCCGATCTTCGGGAGAAAGATGGGCTTTCTATTCCTGTAAATAGTTAGTCTCAGAAACTCACAGGGGCCGTTCTACTCTGTCCCATTGGGTCACTAGGAGCTGGTCCTGGTTCCATGGCAGCATGTTTTGGTTTGGGAGGGTATAGAAAAACCTTCATTACAAAAATCTAATTTCTTTTCTTAAAAAATTTTAATGGCATTAGTCCAATCATATTAAGAGTTGTGCAATCATCACCACAATTTTAGAACTTTTCCCCTCGTACTCATTGCTCTCAGCCCTGCACTTTCCCCAACCTGCCCTCCTATGTCCCTAAGTAATTATTAACCCAATTATTGACTATAGATTTACTTAGCGTTCATGTCATATACAGAAAAAACATACAAAACAAAATCCAAAGATAAACAAAACAAAAACCAACAACAATGACAAAACAGAAATTATAAAATATTAAAAACTGGAACAAATTTAAAATAGGTCACAAGGGAGATCAATGATGAGGTGTTGCATCTAACTCTGTCTGCCATAAAGGGCTTTACAATGCAAAACTATCTGATAGCAAAACTAGTAACATCTCTCTGATAGCAGGACTATTCACGTCTCTGGACTAGGTCAGAGGCTTAATCCTTGTGGGGATTACAACTGCATTTGGGGCTTTAGTCTCATTCATAGCCTTTGAAAATTCTGTGTGCAGAATTTTAGCTCTGATACCATTCCCGCCTCCAAATTTAGATTTCATTATTTACAATCCTTGGATCACAAAGGCTGGTGTGCTTCTTCAATGTGGAATTAGTTGAAGCCTCACTTAGATGGCTGCTTGTTTGAAGACAAACCGTTAAGACCCCAGAGGCAATTACTTCTAATATCCAAGCACCATCGAGTTTCTTCACAACACTGATATACACCCATATCTTCAGGGATCTCTTTATGAGGGGTAGTGTCAATTGGGGAAATGTCATAAGAACTAATTAGTCTTAGATTGGGGCTATAATTAAATGCAATTCCAAAATCAATTCATATATCTATGGTTTATATGTGACCCTGCTTCACTTTAGAGACATAATCATCATTTTATGATAGAGTACTATACATACTTGAGTATAAGCTGACCCAAATATCAGCTAAGGCATCTAATTTTACTACAAAACCTGCATCAAAAATGTGCTGAAACTTTGCAGAGGGGTAGTGGGGAGGAGATGAGTCACTCAGGGTTCAGTGTAGCAATAATGAAACTCACAACCTTCCTCTAGTTATTAAATGCTTCCTCCCCCCAACTACCATGATCCCAATTCTACCTTGAAAACTTGGTTAGACCAGAGGATGCACAGCGGTACAGATGGGAACTGGAAACACAGGGAATCTAGGACAGATGAACCCCTCAGGACCAGCGGTGAGAGTGGCGATACTGGGAGGGAAGGGGGGTGTAGAAAGGGGGAATCGATCACAAGGATCTACATATAACCTCCTCTCTGGGGAATGAGCAACAGGAGGGTGGGTGAAGGGAGACGCCGGGCAGTGTAAGATAAGATATAATAATAATTTATAAATTATTAAGGGTTCATGAGGGAGGGGGGAGGGGAGGCGGAGAAAAAGGAAAATGAGGAGCTAATTCCAGGAACCCAAGCGGAAAGCAAATTTTGAGAATGATGAGGGCAACAAATGTATAAGTATGCTTTACACAATTGATATATGTATGGATTGTGATGAGTTGTATGAGCCCCAATAAAATGATTTTTTTTAATGTGCTGAAAAACTCAGCTTATACATAAGTATACAGGTACATTATGAATCATTCCCCCTGGAACATAAAGTAATTCTTTTGATAGTGTCATTAATTTAGCCTATGATATAGAATTTAAGACTGTTGAAAAAAGGAAATTATGCAAGTATAGGCTGGCTTCAGACTTCAATTCATGGATTGTTGACTCGTACAGATTAAACTCTTAAGTGACTGGACACTATTTACACAAACATTGAGGGTTCAGGATAGTGTAAAACTTTCAATAACGCCACTCACATAGGCAGAATCCTAACTGTTAGACTAACACATGTAATAAAAAAGCAAGGTGAGACAGAAAATAATAAATATATGGTAGGGACCAGAAACAAAGTTCTATAACCACCAATTCCATAGCCTTGGGATAGTGGTTTTCTGCTTCTTTTCACGTTAGGGCATGTCAGCCTCAGTTCCTTAAGCCAGAAACAGGCGGCCTTAAGTGAAAGTCTGGTTTGCTTAGAGATGTCTTAAAATTGAATCCTTTTGGTGTAGCATGTGAAGGATATTGTGTACCTCGGAAGGGCAGTCTAAAGTTTCAGGAGTCTATAGCATGATGCCTGGGTCACCAAGGTCTTGTTGATTTTTCCATTGTTTTTTTCTATTTTTCAGTTCATTTATTTCTGCTCTAATCTTTATTATTTCTTCTCTCCTGCTGTTGGAGGGCTTATGCTGTTGCCCTTCTTCTAGTTGTTGAAAGTGCTGGGTTAATGTTGGATTTCGCCTCTTTTCATGTGTGCTCTGATTGCTATAAATTGCCCTTTGATACTGCTTTGCTGTGTCCCAAAGGTTTTTGTATGCTATGTTGTCATTCTTGTTTCAAGGAATGTCTTCATTTTATCCCTTATTTGATCTATTATCCAGTAGTTTATAAGTAATATGTTGTTCAGTCTAGATG